>NC_090803.1:19197500-19914166 GCF_036512215.1 Solanum lycopersicum | reverse complement strand
TCAATCAGCTTTGCAAAAGCGTAGTGTGATTTAGGAGCCAACATCAATTTTATTCCATTAGCCATTTACAAAAAGATTGGGGTTGGGGGTTTCGAAACCCACAACAATGAGTTTAGTGATGGCTGATAGATCAGTTAAGTGACCTGTGGAAGTATTATCTGATGTACTTGTGAAGGTGGACACTTTCATTTTTCTAGTTTACTTTGTGATATTGAATTGTGAAGTAGACTTTGAAGTACCAAAAGGAGAACTGAAGTTCAGATTGAACAAGGATAAGGTAAAATTCAATATTTACAGGTCAATGAATCAACTTAATGACATGAGTCTGGTATCTGCAATAGAGGTAATTGTTGATAAATACATGACGGTTACCATAGAAGATAGAATGTCAGTTGAAACATTAGAGGCAATGTTGATGAACTTTGATGCTAATTTTTTATCTAATTATTTAAAAACTGTGAATGCATTTTATGGAATTAGATCTCATTCTTACACTCCCAATAAATTGGACCTGTATTTGAAAAATACATTAAGACCTCAATCAAAGCCATCCATTGAAGAGCCACCAGTGCTGGAACTGAAACAATTACCCAGACATATAAGGTATGGATTCTTAGGTACTAATAACACTTTACATGTGATTTTGGATGTAGATTTAGATGACGAAAAGGTACAAGAGGTGATCAAGGTGTTGAAGAGGTAAAGATCTGATATAATTGGAATACCTCAAGGTATTTGCCCACAAGATTCAGCTTGAGGAAGATTGCAGTTCAAGTATTGAACACAAATGGAGGTTGAACCCACCTATGAAGGAGGTGGTTCAGTAAGAGATAATCAAATGGTCAGATGTTGGGTTGGTCTACCCCATTTCTGATTGCCATTAGGTTAGTCCACTGCAATATGTACCAAAAAACGGTGGGATGAATTTGGTGGAAAAGGCCAAAAATGAACTAGTCCCACAGAGACCAATCACTAGATCGCGATTATGCATGGACTACAAGAAGATAAACAAGTGGACTTTGAGGGACCATTTCCCCATGCCTTTCATGGATTAGATGCTTGATAGGTTGGCAGGTAAAGGTTGGTATTGTTTCATAGATGGATATTCTAGTTACAACCAGATATCAATTGCTCCTGAAGATCAGAAAAAAACCACCTTCATATGTCCTTAGGACACCTTCAGGTTTAAACGCATGCCATTTGGATTGTGTAATGCACCAGCAACATTCTGAAGGTGCATAATGTCCATCTTTTCAGACAAGGTTGAGGATACTCTAGAGGTACTTATATATAATTTTTTAATAGTAGGTGACAAATTTGATGATTGTTTATATAATATTAGCAGGGCTTTACAAAGATGTGAGGAGGGGCAAACTTAGTGTTAAATTGGGAGAAGTGCGACTTTATGGTAAAAGAAGGTATATAGTCCATGGACACAAGGTAACACATAAAGGAATTGATGTCGACAAGGCCAATATTGAAGTGATTGAAAATTACCCCCGACGATATGTGTTAAGGGTGTTCAAAGCTTCATAGGACATGCCAGATTCTATAGGAGTTTCATAAGGACTTCTAAAAAATTGCATACCCCATGTGCAAGCTTTTAGAGAAGGAGCTGAAATTCGTTTTTGATGAGGCATGCCTAAAAATTTTTTAGTGCTTAAAAGAGAAGCTGATATCAACACCAATGATATTGGCCCAGGCAGGGCGGAGCCATTTGAGGTGATGTGTGATTCTAGTGGGACGACGTTACGAGCTGTGTTGGGACAGAAGTGGAACAACATGTTCCATCCAATTTACTATGCTTGTAAGTCGCAAAATTGGGCATATCAAAACTACACAATCACTAAGCAGGAACTATTGGCTGTCGTGTATGCTTTTGAAAAGTTCAGAGCTTGGGAACTAAGGTGAAAATTCATACAGACCATGCTGCCCTGAGATATCTTATGTCTAAGAAAGATGCTAAGCCTAGGTTGATCCGATGAGTGATGCTTCTCTTAGAGTTGGATTTTGAAGTGAAAGATAGGACAGACTGTTAGAAGCAAGTAGCTGATCACTTATATAGGTCGGATGCTGCAGAGAAAGAAGTAGTTGAGCTTGATATTGATGATACATTCCCAGATGATAAGGCTTTAGCTACCACTCTTGATCTTATTTCTTGGTTTGTTGATATGCCAATTTTTTTGTTAGTGATTTGATGCCTGAGGGTCTGACATATCAACAAAAGAAAAAGTTCTTACATGATGTTGGCAAGCACTTTTGGGATGAGTTGTATTTGTATAGGGTGTGCACTGACAACATAATTAGGTGATGTGTTCAAGAAACTGAAATGTTACACATTTTATAGGCCTGTTACTCATCTCTAGTTGATAGTCATCATAATGGATCTTGAACAACCCATAATATACTTTAGTATAAGTGCTACTGGCTAACAATTCATCAAGATGCAATTGACATAGTAAGAAGTTGTGATGTGTGCCAGAGGCAAATAACCATCTCTAGACGCCATGAGTTGCCTATGACACTCTTTTTGGAGGTGGAGCTATTTGACGTGTGGGGTATTGATTTCATGGGCCCTTTTGTGAGTTTTCATGGGCAGAAATATATACTGGTTTTAGTGAACCATGTGTCCAAATAGGTTGAAGCTGTCGCATTACACAAGAATGATGGAAAGAGTGTTGTTGCGTTCCTGAAAAAGAACATGTTCTCAAAGTTTGGAACACCTATATATATTATCAGTGATGGCGGTTGTCACTTAGGCAACAAGGTGTTCAGTTCAAGGTGACAACAACTTATCACCCATAGACCAGTGGACAAGTGGAGGTCTCCAACAGGGAGATCAAAGCAATCTTGGCAAGGACAGTAAATGCCAACATGACAGATTGGGCAAGAAAGCTAGATGATTCTTAGTGGGCATATTGGGCATCTTTCGATATAACTATTTGTATGTATCCATATATATTGGTGTTTGGAAAAGAATTTCAATTGCCTATTAAGCTTGAGCATCGATCACTCTAAGCATTAAAGAAACTAAACCTCATCTGGAGTGAAACAACTAACTTGAGGTTAGATCAGCTAAATGAGATGGATGAGTTCTCTCTGAGAGATTATGAGAGTTCAACATTTTATAAAGAGATGATGAAGTTATATCATGATAAGCATATTGAGAAAAGAATCTTAACTCTTGGTGACTTGGTGTTACTTTTCAAGTCTAAACTGCGTCTGTTTTTGAGAAAAGTGAGGTCTAAATGGTCTTGACCTTTTAAAGTCACGTATTCCAATCTGGGATATTGCGTTAGAAAATGAGAAAGGTGAGAGATTCAAAGCTAATGGCTAGATAATCAAGGCATATTTGGGTGTCCAAAAGAGGTGAAGATTGTGGAGAAATGCAAACTTGATGAAGTCTGAGTAGTCAAGTAACATGTGTCGCGACGTTAAATTGTGCCCTGCTTGGAGGCAACCCAAGGTGTAATTGTATTAGGTATTTCCAATTTTTTTCTTATGTTTATTTGTTTTATGGAGTCATTATGTGCTTATGTGTGTAGGAGGAATTAGGTAAATTGCAGAAACTGGTCCAAGTTGAACCTTACGGACCATGGTGCCCTTCACGGGGACATTCACGGTCCATCAACTTGAGGATCGAGTGATGAGGCTACTGAAAATTGGCTGAAAAAGGTTTACGGATGGGTTCACAGTCCATCACATCTTGTATGAACCTTCTAGCCTTTCGTGAACCTCAGGTATGAATATCGAGGGTCCCAAGTCACCTTCACGGGCTGATTGATGGACTTTGGTGCTCTTTACGGCAACTTCACCGTCCATTATTTGCCTTAGGTAAGTCTCATCGTTGAAGTCAGTTTCATGGGTGCTCTTATAGACTGTGAAGCCCTTCAAGAGTTTCTTCACAGTCCGTAGTTTGCTACCCAACCCAACATTGCTCGATTCTTTGGTGCAAATGCTAACGTAGGATCACTCCACTCGATCAATTGTTGAATTGGAGGGAGAACTCCTGAAAGGTAAGACCAGAAAGAGAAAACACAGAGCTGCAAAACTAATTGAGGAAGACTCCGTTGACCAAGAAAAAGAGTTAAGAAGGAAGAAACAAAAGCTCGCAAAGCATCAATGAAGGAAGCAAAGAAAAATAAGCATGTGAACAACGGGAATGAGAAGTGGTGTTAGCTGGTGCTTCTAAGAGTGGAGCACCTAAACAGTGACGCACCTACCTCCAAGACTAATGACCAACCTACTCAAGTGTTGAGTTCTGCGATTGCACCCGATGATAAGGGTGACGATGCTGATCCGAAGATAGACGCCTAGAGAAACGTAGATATGATCCCTCTTCATAACCTTATATGTTTTACTATTATATATTGACTTTGAGGGAAAAGTCCTTTTTTGGGGGAGGGTGTTGTGAGCAACTTTCCATACTGTTAAACAAATAATGGAGGTTGACTTTGTGTATTTGTGAAAGTTTTTGAAAGATTTTATGTGTTGAGCTGTGTAGCAGCTAATCTTTGATAAATGTGAAACTGAATCTGAATTTGACTGTTAGGATCTTTAGATGACATCTTAGACACTGATGTGTTGAACATAGTTTATCTAAACAACTAATTGGTGACCTAAGAAACGGAACGATGCAATCATGTGTTGTGTTTGAGAGAGTTTCGATTGATGTCTAGCACTAGAATAAAAAACTAGAACTTGTCTAAGTAGTCTTGCTTGAATATGAGAATAAACCGATAGGAAAGGATCAGTAGGCCATTTATTTAAACCATTAAAAAGCAAAAATCAAAGAACCAAATGAAAAGCATACCACTTGAACCCAACTTAAGACTTGATTCAATCTTTGTTCTTACCCAAAAAATATCATATTATTGGTTCTCCGAAGGTAAAATATCACAACTCATGCCAAAAACCTAAGTTGAGGGTTATTACAAACCAAACAGAAAAAAAAGAAAAGAAAAAAGAAGGTTCATTCAGTGAGTTAAATGCTTATTAACATGTCATATATAAAAAATGGGTGGAAAAGAAAAGAAAATAGTAGCTATTGGGTTGGGTTGAAATAAAGAAAATGATGTTTTCCCTCTAAAAAGAGTATGTGAAATGAAACTTTGGAAAACCAAGGGATTAGTCACTCACAAAACCAAACATCCATTACTTAGCCCCAAGCCTATATTACAAGCCAATGAAATTCCTACAATGATCCTATTCCAGGTTTTTGAAAGATAGAGCATATAAAACAAGAACAAGCCTATAGTAGTTTGTTGTTAGTGTTAGAAGTTCTTTGGGAGCATGAGCATTGTATTCAATCCCAAACTATTTTGAGAGAGGGACTTCTTTAGTGTGAAGACACACTGAGTGCATTTAAAAGTGAATTGTTAGAGTTGATAATTAACAGACATAAGCATGATTGACTATAAGTCATGAGATGTCATGTATTGATCCTTACATGTTACATTCAAGGTTGGACACAAATTGTGTTTGAAATAACTGCTACATAGTGTCAAAAGTTTGTAGAAGATTGAAGGATTATCTGTACAAAGTTCTCATCACTTAGGACAAGTAAAGGTTCTAAGTTGCGGGGGTTCATGTGTCGAAAATCTTGGCACATTTGATACTTAAAAATGAGGAACTAATACAAGAAGTAAGCATATTATTGTATAATTTGATATGCTTGTTAATGTTATAGGCAGGATGTGGCATATGCAGAACAGTGGAAAAGAAGCAGAGAATGATGATGATAAAGTGAATTTCACGGCTAATTTCATGGAGCGTGACCTTCGTAATGGTCTTTGGTTAAGCCCGTGAAACTAAACCAGAGTGAAGACATTGAAGAGTACAAGACAATTGAATCCCAAGTGAAGAACACAGACCACTTCATGGGTCGTGGTCCTCAGTACGAACCGTAGTAACTCTCGTGGTGCATTTTCAAATGCCATATTTTCCAGAGAACCTTTTTGGAAGTTACAAGTAAAGGCTACCGGACTCTTCATGGGCCATGGACTCAATGACGTTCCGTGGTCCAGCTCGTGACCCTTGTTCGAGTGTGCAACATTGATGACCCAAAACTTTGGGAAGTTCCAAGTAAAGACCACTAATGTCTTTAGAGTATGTGGTCCCTATGACGGTTCGTAGTCCAGTTTGTGATGAAGATTCCAGTAACCAAGACTGAAGACCAACTTCTGAGACGCTCTAAGGGAAGACCACAGAGGGCTTCACGGATCCTAAAGCCCTTGATGGGTTGTGGTTGTGGCTGTGAAAGGGACCGACAATTCATGGTTAGAAATATTTTTACAAATTCTGTTTTGAATTATTAGGTTGTTTTTTGGGATTATATTGATTATATTACAATGTATGAAGGAGAAGACGATACCACTATAAGTTTTAGCTTTTGAATTTGAATATTATGTTACCAGTTGAAGTAGGGATTTCAATTTTCAAATTATCAAAGTGGTTGTTGATTTACCAAATATTTTAGTGTGTATTTCTTAACATGTTTTTATTCTCCATTATTGATTATTACGTGAAAACATGTGTGGATAAGCATCATAACTAGAGGTGTGGGATATATGATGATATTTTAGTTGTGATTATGTAAAACATGTAAAAAGACAATATTTATTCACAACCTGTAGATTACAACTTTCAATATCATTTCAGTATATTGAGTGCGCACATTGGACAAGCATATATCTGGAGTTTGTTTGAGAGAAAAACACTAGTTTGGGAAAGGCTGAACTAAGTTAACAAATTGGAGTTAAAGTTGGAGTTTGAGAGAAGAGATCGTTAACACCAGATCTATGAAATCAAGGGTCATTGTTGGTAACACTTTAAGTTCGAGAGAATCAAAATGAACATTATCTGATAAAGCTGAGAAGCATTTGATAAATTCAACTCGCAAAAATTTTGTAAACATTTAATTTGCCTGACACTCAAATACGAAAGAGAATTAGAACTAATGTCATAGTAAACACAATCCTAGTTACTTTAAATCAACTAAATCAACTTTAAAACAAGATTGTTTGGTAACTACAAATCTGAAGTTTTACGGTAAGCATTGGTAAATAAATATTTCAATTAAACAAAATTTAATTTCAGTTATTATTTTCTTAGGAGATCATAACCCCATTAAAATAAACGCGATAGTGAAACCTTATCTGTAAGAAAATTCTTTTTGGGATCAACCTCAACTCTAGTTGAGTTCTATAAATTGACAACAACCGTTTATACTTCTTATTGAACTCTATGTTTGGATGTATCATCCTCTTGTCCTGGAACATCTTGTTTCAACATCATTTGATGTACCACTAAATCATGAATGGCGGCTAAAGCAATAAGAGTTCTAATCATTACTATTTTAGTCATAGGAGAATAAGTATCAAAGTAATTAACACCGTTATTTTGGTTAAAACCTCTAATAACAAGTCTAGCCTTATTTTTTATCAATTGTACCATCAGGTCTCAATTTCTTCTTAAATACCAACTTGCTGCTTATGGGCTTAGAACCTTTAGGTAAATCTTACAAGTCCCAAACATGACTAGAAACTATAGATTCTAGTTCACTTTTAATAGACTCTTTCCAAAATATTAATCTTGTTGCTTCATCATAAGTTTTAGGCTCTTGATCTTCTATTAAATAGATAGAAAATAATTCATCATTTAAAACACTAATATCAAAATTTTAAGTTAAGAAAATAGTGATAAAATCAATACCAAATAAGCCTAAACTATACGTCCTTTACTTTTTCTTAGTTCATTTTCATGCTCATTAGAAATAACATTCGAAGAAGCCATAACATGAGAATTAACTAACATAGATGTAGAAGTATTGTTTTACACATCACTTGACACATTAATTTTAAAAGAAAAAATATGCTCAAAAAATTCTACATCTCTATATTCACAAATAGAATGATCACTTAGAGACATAAATCTATGTGCAATACTATTTTGAGCATAACCGTTAAAGACAGTCTCAGAAGTCTTAGAACCAACATTTACTCAATTAAAATCAGGTAGATCAACCTAAGCCAAAACCCCCCACACTTTCAGATATTTCAAGTTATGAGCAAACCCTTTTCACAACTCATACGAGGTCTTCTATAACTTCTTATGAGGGACTCAATTAAGAATATAACATGTAGACAAGACTGTTTCTCCCCACATATTATCATATAGACCAGAGCTTAAAATCATTAAATTTATCATTTCTTAAGAATTCTATTTTTCTGTTCGGCTACACCGTTTTGTCGGGGAAGTATTGGGACCACTAACCTCATGTATAATAACATTTTTCTCACAAAAATCTTCTAGAGTTTTGGTATTATGTTCACCACGCCAATCAGATCTAAATCTCTTAATTTTCCTATTTAATTGATTTTTCACTTCTACTTTGAATTTTATGAACATGCTTTCAACCTCATATTTAGACTTAAGAATATATACCCTAGTGTATCTAGAAAGTCATCAACAAAAGTAATGTAATACTTTTTTCCACCTTTGCTAACGGTGTTCTTGAAATCTACTAAAACTGAATGTAATAGTTCAAGTAATTCAGTCTTTCTACTAATAACATATTTGAAAGGTTTCTTCGCATGATTTGCTTCTACACACAAGATATTTAGAAAACTCATCCGTTTTTATCATAAGAATTAATTCTATTTTTCTAAGTCTTTTAAAAGAAGCAATATTAACATGACCTAGTCTATCATGTCACAAATTAATAGACTCAACAATACAAGTAGAATTTGAAATATTTGTATTATTGACAATATCTTGAACAATGTTCAATACAAATAATCCTCCACTAAGATATCTCTTCCCATCAAAGTCTCCTCCACGATAAATAATTATTTTATCAGCTTGTTGGGAAGTACTTTGGAAATTAAGTTTCTACGAGGGAGGGAACATACAAAATATTGTTCAAGGATAATGTATTTTCAGAAGTTAATTTAAGTAATATTTTCCTTTACCCATTAATACAGCAGTTGTGGAGTTACTCATGTATACACACTCTCAAACAGCGGACTCTTCAAAGTCATGGAATAACTCTTATTGGCGCATAAATGCCTTGAGGTGCCTGTGTCTAGGACTCTAGAACCCAGTCAATTTTTTTAGCTACTAGATTTACCTCAACGACTACAACAACAATATCTTCATTACCCTCAGCAAGATTATCTTGGACATCACTTTGTCCATCCTGCTTGAGTTTTGCCCTTTATTTGGTAGCACTTGACAGCTCTATGACCAACTTTTTCACAAACAAAACAAGAGCCCTTTAATTTTTGGATTTGGCTCTCCGGCTTGTTTAATTGTTTTCACTTCTTCATATGTTCCTTTTTTGAAACTTTCTTCTGTTTTTCTTTGAACCAGTATTCCACAATAGTACCAAAAGATTCAATATGATTAGCTTTAGAAAAATTAAGATAAATTTCTTCGATCTTATTTTTTAGACAGTTTGCCTCTTTAGTCCTCATATGACTAATAAATTCTTGGAGAGGAAACTTATTTTTCTTGTGTTTTAATTGATTTCTATAATCACTCAAAGATGGTGGAATTTTTTCAAGAAGAACATTAGCCTGAAATATCTCACACATCTTAATGTCCTCGTTAAGAACATTAGCAGTCAAGTTCTCATATTCATGAACTTGTTTCGTTCTTGGCTTATTATCAACCATTTGGAATTTAATCCATTATCCGACAACATATTTTTTCTTTCCTACATCATCAATACCATATTTCTTTTTCAAACTATCACATATTTCTTTGGCAGATTTATAGGTAACAAATAAATTAAATAAAGATTAGTCATGTGATTTAGAAAATGTCCTCTCACATTTTTATTATCCTTTTCAAACTTCTTTTTAACAACATCATCAATAGTTATAACATTGCTAGAATCAATAGTGGTGTTATAACCATTCATAAAAGGTTTTTTAAATAAAGGCTAAAGTTATTTGCGACCCCTTAAAGTTGTTCGCATGATTTACTTAGACACATCAAGTAGGAGTTGTACCTATTGAACACTTATACTGTTCAAAACATGTACCTATTGAATACATTTTGGTGACATGACATCATGAGTGTAATACAGATCCAAAAGGACGAGTGAAGCCAAATAGTTTTTTACAAACGAATCAAAATTAGCCATATCAACATTGGAAAAATCATAATTTCTATAAAAAAAAATTAATTAATTAAATCTACTCCTGCATTCAATAGTTTTTTTATCAATCCAACATACTTATTTGACTTTACCACCATCCTTGACACACTCATCTACTTCTGTATTCTTTCTCTCATTTTTTCTAGCATAATATCGTCATCATCATTATTATTGTTGTTTTCTTTATCAGAAAAGCATTGATTAAATAAATAAAAATCAAATTGAGTCAAAATAATTTTGAGGAAACTTCATTTTTTCCGACAATATGAATTTGAAATTATTTTCTTTAAATTCAAATTTTCTAAAGAACCACAATTGTGAAGAAGAAAAATTATAAACATATCTTGATTGTTATTCTAACAAAAGAATGAGATTAAGAAAAATGACAACTATAATATCGAATTAGAATAAAGGAGAGGATGTATAAGTACGGTTATCGGAGTATGCAATATTAGCCGGAGGCCGCTATGTGTTTTTCGGCGAAGAAAAAAATGAGGAATAATGGAAGTCGGGGGTGAGAGTTTTGGTGAAGAAGAAAAGGCAGAGAAGAGTTTTTTTTTCTTTTGGCTAAAAACAAAATTTTATTTTATTTTGTAATATATTTTTCAATTATTACTATGGGTCCAATGCCACATGTCCTTTTCTGTTTAGTTACTATGTTACGTCACAGCAATTCTATGACACAAATTATATTTTTAGTTATTATCAAAATTTGTTTAATAGGTATTTTTCTTTACTAATAAAAGTATTCAATAAGAATCACCCTAATATGAGATGTCCAAGTGAAATATACAAACAACTTTTAGCAGCTACAGATGACTTTCATATTCAACTTATAATTGTTCAAATAAAATTAAAAGTTTTTGCGACCATCGTTTAAAAAAAATTCATCCAAATTGTATGTTAGAAAATTGCTTTAAAATTGTAGAAAAAAATACTACAATGTTGATATTGTAACCCCTTTTTCTTAAAAGAATGGAGAATAAACTTAAGTTTTTAAAAATATACAATCATGATTTTAACATATCGCATAACCATTATAACTTATCAGATTTCATATTTACAATTCTAAACACCAAATTAAATGAAGAAATAGGGGAAAGATGTGGTGAAAAAGACAATGAAATCTAATGGCTATTATCAAAAAGACCATGAAAAAGGAGTAATATGGCCGAGAAGATAACTATATAGGATGTAAATGGGTGAAAAAGTAAATGAAAATGAAGAAATTCGAAGAAGATGAATGTGTTTTGGTAAGAAATTTTTGATGAGGAAGATGATCGGGGTAGGAGGGGGTGGGTGGGGGAAGAGAGGTGGGAGGGGAACTCTTCAAATCAATTTGGTTTTAATTGGTTAACACCCTTTCTATTTTACCTTTAATTTCTTTTCTTTAACTATTTTTGTGTTTAATAACATGAGTTTAAAATGAGATGGCATGACATAAGTACTCATTTAATCCACGTGGATATGTTTGGTTAACACACGCGTAAGGTCAACCGAAATTGTGAAAAAAGTGTCAAATTGATACAACGGGACATGACATGAAGTGTCTAAAATGAAAAAAGTCTAGTTAAGATGTTTAAGTGAAAATTGTTTGTCAACTTTAGGGGCCCACCGATGGGTTACCCCTTAAAGAACAAAGGGATGACCCTTTTAGTTAAAATTTTGTCACTTAAATTGTTGTTCTAATCAAATTAAACTTACATATGGTCAAATTGATTCAAATAACTAACTCGGTTAAAATTAAAAAGTGAATAATTATCGATATCATTTAAGTTTTTTAATTTAAACAAGACAAAATAATTATCAAGACTTACTCATTACTTAAAATAGAGAACTAATTATACAAAATTATAAAATTCACTAATCCAAAGAAATAAATGTGCAATTATGCTTACATTAATTTTAGGCTATTTACTAAATATATTATAAATATTTATAAAAAAAAGAGGAAAATTATATAAGCCAACATGTTAAATTATATTCTTTTTTTGAAAATATTAACCAAAACTAATTAGAAGAGATTTTAATATATATATATATATATATATATATATATATATATATATATATATATATATATATATATATATATATATGTATGTATGTATGTATGTATGTATGTATGTGTATACACACATAATTTTTAAAATATGATTATTTCAAATTATTTGAAACTGAAGAAGCTAGATAGTTAACTCGAATTGCATATGATCAAAATTGAGTGACATCAACCGTTCAATTATTTACTTCTATTTAAAATTAAAAAGTATTTTGTTTCTTTAGATTTTTAAATGTAAAATATGTTTAGTTTTTTTAGTTTCAGATTATTTTTTTAAATATAGTATAAATTATGTTTAAAATGAGTCCATCATACATAAATATTCTTATCTTTAAAAAGATTTTCTGATTTAAAAATATTTTTATTTTTAATTTTAGATTTAAATTGATTTTTTAATTCAATATAAATAAATTATGGAACTTTCGTTTTATTTTTGAATTTTTTTTTTATAAATTCGCGTTTTTGAAAAAAAAATATTGAAGCCGACAATTTTAAGAAATCAAATTTTACTAATTTATAACTAAGATTTAAAAAATAATATATAATTATAAAGAAAACTTAGAATAATATAATGTAATAAGAAGAAGACAAGAAACATAAGATGGCGGAGAGAACTTTTCTTATTCAAGTGTGTCTTCCAAATGGTGTGTAATTCTCTATTTATAGTGTTGAGATATCACTCCAAAAGTCATCTGATTAATAGATACATAGTTATCTTGGAAGTTCTTATCACCTTGGAAGTGCCTAACAAGAATAGGATAAATATAATAGATAATCTACATATACTATACAATGGATTTTACAACACTCCCCCTTGGATATCCATAGATTATGGCCTCGTTAAAATCTTACTAGAAAAAACCCAGTGAGAAAAAATCTAGTGAAAGAAAAAGAGTACACACATCTCATAATACGCTTTGAATGTTGCCTCATTAAAAACCTTACCAGGAAAATTCAACTTGGGGCAAATTTATAGTTAAGGAAAAGAGTACAGCGCTTATTTCACTCCCCCTGATGAAAACTTTACTTGATATCTCGGAGACGACATATTCCAATCTTGTATCTCAACTTCTCAAATGTTGATGTTGGCAATACCTTAGTGAATAAATCAGCAAGATTATCACTTGAACGTATTATCTCACCATTTTGTTGAAGATCATGCGTAAAAAAGAACTTTGGTGAAATATGTTTTGTCCGGTCTCCTTTAATGTATCATCCTTTCAGTTAAGCTATGTATGCAACATTATCTTCACACATTGTGGTTGGTATATTTTTTTCAAAGAAAAATCACATATTTCCTGAATATGGTAGGTCATTGTTCTCAACCAGACGCACTCTCGACTTGTTTCATGGATTACTATTATTTCTGCATGATTTGAAAAAATGGATACCAACGTTTGCTTCATTGATCACCAAGATATCGTCGTGTCTCTACAAATAAACAAATAGTCTTTTTGTGATCGAGCTTTATATGGATCAGATAAATACCCCACATCTGCGTAACCAATCAGTTCTGACTTGGATTCATTGGAATATAATAAAATTATATTCATAGTCCCTCAAAGATATCGAAGTATGTGTTTAACACCATTCCAATGTCTTTTTGTAAAGGAGGAACTGAATCTTGCCATTAGACATCCTGCAAAACAGCTATCTAGTCGAGTATTGTTAGCAAGGTACATTAGTTCCCCAACTACACTAAGGTAAAGAGTTTCATCACCAAGAAGTTTTCATCCTTCTCTTGAGGTTGAAATGGATCTGTATTGATGTCAAGAAATCTTAACACCATTGGAGTACTCAATGGATGTGAGTTATCCATGTAATAACGCATTAATATCTTTTCAATGTATGATGATTGATGAACAAGTATTTCATTTGACAAATTCTCAATCTATAGACCAAGACAAAAATTTGTCTTGCTGATATCTTTCATTTCAAATTATCCATTCAGATCTCAACAACTTCTAAGATCTCATTACAAGTGTCAATGATGTTCAAATCATCAACATACACGATTATTCTAACAAATTCAAATTTTGACCATTTAATGAAAATGTAGGGACAATCAGGTTATTTTTGTGCCTTTTCTTTAACAAATATTCACTCATACGATTGTATCACATCCTCCTTGATTGTTTCAATCCATACAGAGATTTTTGAAGCTTTATTGAACAAGTCTCTCTTGAATCTTTGTATGCTTTAGGCACTTTGAATGCTTCAGGAATTTACATGAAAATGTCGTGGTCCAATGCGCCATATAAATAGGTTGTAACAACGTCCATTAGATGCATTTCAAGTTTTTCATGAACTACCATATTTATGAGATATTTGAAGGTGATTGCATCTACCACAGGAGAATATGTCTCCTTATAATCAATGTCAAGTCTTTGAGAAAAAACTTCAGCAATGAGTCGGGCTTTATGTCTCATGACTTCACTTTTGTCATTTCTTTTTCGTACAAAAATTCATTTGTCCCCCACTGGCTTGATACCTTCAGGTGTTTGGATTATTGGTTTGAAAACTTCACGTTTTTCTAGTGAAGTTAATTCTACTTGAATTGCATCCTTCCATTTTGGACAATTATTTCTCTGTCTACACTTGTGAACAAACTTTGGCTCAAAATCTTCATCTTGTCGCATTATGTCAATAGAAACATTATAGGCAAATATATTGTCAATCACAATATTGTTTCAATTCCATATCTTTCTCATCGAGACATAATTCATTGTATTTTCATTGTTTTCAGAAGTTTAAACCTCCTTGGATATTTCACCTTGTGCTATGACTTGGGTCTCATTTTAAGAAATTTCTTTCAACCTATGATCATCTTGATCACATATTTCTTTTCTCAATCTAAGATTTTTATCCTTGGAACCAGTTGGTCTACCACGTTTCAAATGTGGTCAAGACTCATTTACCTTAACAATTTGTTCCGCCAGAACATCAACTCAAACTGGAGCATTAGCAGCTGGAATATGCGATTTAGTAATCCTTGAAAGATTAGTAAAAATATTTTGCAGTTGATTCACTATATTCTCGAAATAAATTATTCTTTGAACTTCTTGCTCACAATAATTTGTTCGAGGATCCAGATGAGATGTCTTTGATAAATTCCAATCTATCTCTTTTCTCAACTGTTTATTTCTCCTCTAATGTTGGGTATACTGATTCATCAAAATGACAAACAATAAATCTTTCCTTAAATAAATCTCCAATAATAGGCTTCAAATATTTTATGATTGGAGATTCATACTCAACATATATTCCCAGCCTTTTTTGGGGCCCCATCTTTGTCCGTTGTGGTGGAGCAATTGAAACATATATCACACATCCAAACATTCTAAGATGGGAAATGTTTGGCTCTTGACCAAAGCCAATTGTAATGGGAAGAAGTCATGATAATTGGTCGGCCTTCTGCGCACAAGTGTTGTTGTATGCAAAATAACATGTCCCCACATAGACACAGATAACTTTGTTCTTATTAACAATGGTCTAGCTATCAATTGCAGACATTAAATCAATAATTCTGCTAGACCGTTCTGATTGTGAACATGCACAACTGGATGTTCAACTGTTAAGTAGACATACAATAATCATTAAATGTCTGGGATATAAACTCACCAGCATTATCTTGACGGATTATCTTTATTGTACAGTCTTGCAATTGTGCTTTTAATCTTATTATTTGAGCCGACAATCTCGCAAAAGCCATGTTACGAGTTGATTATAAGCACGCATGTGACCATATTTTAGAAGCATTTATCAAAACCATATAATAATTAAAGGCTCCACATGCAGGTTAAATTGGTCCACACATATCACCCTATATACATTCTAGAAACGTAGGTGATTCGATTCCAACCTTAATTGTTGATGGTTTAATGATTAACTTTGAACAATCAGTACAAAAGAATTCCTTTGATTGAAGGATATTTGGGCAATTTAAGGTGCACCCACGTGAATTCTCAATTGATTTGCGCATTATATTAAATTCCGGATTGCCCAACCGGTCATGCCAAATGATAAAATCATTAAAATTAGTCAACATTTTGTTTACTACGACATGTGATTCAACTATAATAATACTTGTATTGTACAACCCACAAGAAAGTGCAGGCAATTATTCATGCACAATTTTCTTCTCTACATTAATTGTAATGTAAAGGTATTCAACCTTTCCTTCATTACTCGCCTCATCATGATAGGCATTTTGGCGAATAACTTTGAAATTTAATAAGTTTCTTTGAGACTTACTACAATATAATGCATTATCAATACTTAATATTGTCCCTCCAGGTAGTAATAAGGCCGCTCTTCCAGAGCTCTCAATTAATTTGTACTACCTCATATTGTGTTGATATATGTCATTTTCATAACCAAATTAGAAAATTATTTCATTTATTTTAATATTGTATGCATTGTAGAACTATCAAGAAGGCACACATCTCCATTACTCATCTTGAGTTCCAATTGACAACTGAGAATTTCTATTAATTTTCATTAAAATAAAAATACATCAAAAGAAGTACGAAACAAAACTAACAATAAAAATTTAAATACTTCAATATAAAGAACATGATAACTTAAAAAACACATAAGTAAAATATTTAGTAAAATATTATGAGACTTCATTCCCCATCAAAAACATCATCCTTTAAAGTCAAATTTGCTTCAACATCTTTATCATATTTCTGAGATGTTCTCGGATTATCATCATCTTTAAGAGTCATATGTGACTCAGCTCGGGAATTGGAAAAGGAAGCACCACTTTTATTTCCTTTCCTTTTAAAGAAATTTTGGTAGAGCCTAAAAAAATGCTCATGTGCGCGACATTCATTTTTCCAAGGGTCTTTCATGCCACAACGATGACAATTACTTTTTGATGGTTATTTTGAGAACTCATGTTATTCTCACTTTTATTATGACCACCACCTCAACGATTGGTGTATCTCCTCTTATCTTTGACACGTCTCTATGCATTATTATTGCCCCAATGATCATCCCTTTTTACTTCAGATTGATCACGTGGGATGAGTTTTGTGATTTTTCATTAAAAGAACATTATGTTGCTCACCCAACAAAATACATGAGATCGGTTAAGAATATTTCTGAAAATCCTTTTCACGATATTGCTGCTGCAATATCACATTTGATGCATAAAAAATAGTAAGAGTTTTTTCAAACATGCCCTCATCTTTTATAGTCTTCCCACATAATTTCAACTGGGAGGTTATCCTAAGTACAACAGAGTTGTATTCAATTATGGTCTTAAAATCTTGAAATCGTAAATGCATTCACTCATAACGAGCTGTTGGCAACACTGTTGCCTTTAGGTGGTCATATCTCTCCTTTAAATCAGTCCACAATTCAAGTGAATCTTTTACCGTCAAATATTCAATCTTCAGGCCCTCATCAAGATGATGATGAAGGAAAATCATTGTCTTCACCTTATCTTGGCTCGATGCTTCATTTCCCTAAGTAATGGTTGCATCAAAACCTTTAGCAGCTAAGTGAATCTCAGCATTGAGTACCCATGAAAGATAATTCTTTCTAGTAATATCTAATGCCACAAACTCAAGTTTGGATAAATTCGACATAATGATATTTATATAATACCTTTGAAAGTAGTAACTTCGTGCTGATAACGTATTATAAAGAAAGCTCAGAATAATATAATGTAATAAGTAGAAGACAAGAAGCATAATACTGAGACAGAACTTTTCTTATTCAAGTGTGTCCTCCAAATAGTGAGTGATTCTCCATTTAAAGTGTTGAGATATCACTCCAAAAGTCATCTATTAATAGATACTCAGTTATCTTGGAAGTTCTTATCACCTTCGGAGCACCTATACATGAATCCAATTAATAGTTGGATAAATCTAATGGATGTGTTTTAAAATCAATATTCTAAAATCTCCAAAAAAACCAAATCTTTTTCCTCTTTGAAATTATAAAGTTTGAATATAAAAAAGTTTTCAGTTCTTTATTTCTAAGTTTGTGTAAAGTTATTTTGGAAGCTTTTCCGGTTTCTCGAAAGGGAAACTTCACTCTATTCTAAATAATGTAAGTTTTCATATTTATGTTTCTAGTAAACTTTCCATATAAGTAAATTATGTGTGTTTGGTAAATTACTTGTAATAGGTTAATTACTTAAATTTATGTAAATTTATTAATATTTTCATGAATCTATATTACCTAGTATATGGTTAGTCTCTTAGCTTCTTAAAAGTATAGATGGATTAACCTGTAAATTCCTAGAAATTATTAGGTTAAATGTTCTGAGAAAAGAACTATGAATAACCAAATCCGGGGTGTGGTTAAACAACAAAATTATATAAATATTAAGTGAACAAGAAGAAATGCAATATAAACAAAAACAACTCTTTAGTAAGATAGAAAATAATTTAGATTACCTCAAAGAACAAGGAATAGTTTTAAGTAAAAAATTAAACAAGTTAAAAATTAAATCTAAAGAAGAAGTTAGTAATACATTAATAATAAAAATACAAGAAATAAAGACAGAATTAGCATCAATAAAAGAAATAGTTCTTTCATGATAGATTTAGTAAAGTCAGAGACATATAGAGAAGCGATAAAATTAATAGAAAAAAGAATAACCCTTCCATCAGATTATAAAGATTTTAGTCCATCTTCAAAATCAGATCAAATTATTATACAACAGAACAATATAATAATATCACTTTTATTACAACTACATAATAAGATAGATAGAAACTTTAAAGAAAAAGTAGAAGGTAAAAATATAAACACAACTGGAATAGAAGAATTAATAGAAAAGTAAAATACAGACGGTTATAAATTACCAGACAAAACAGAATTAATAAATAGAATCTAAGGAAAAACAATTTTTAGCAAATTTGATTGTAAGTCAGGATATTGACAAATAAAAATGCATCCAGATAGTATAGAATGAACAGCTTTTAACTGTCCTGAAGGACATTTTTAATGGTTAGTTATGTCATTTGGGTTAAAAACCGCACCTCCAATCATCCAGAGAAAAATGGATCAAATATTTGGAGAACATAAAAAAATTATTTTAGTATATGTAGATGATATTTTATTGTTTAGTAAAGATATAAAAGAACACTTAGGACATTTACAAACAGTTTTTAGGCTATTTGTTAATAATGGAATAATAATTAGCAAAAAGAAAATAGAATGATGTAAAAACTATATGAACTTTTTAGGAATTACTTTAGGAGAAGGAAAGGTTAAACTACAACCTCATATAGCTAAAAAAAGCTCTAGACATAACAGATAAATTAAATAATTTAAAAGATCTACAAAAATTCCTAGGTATAATTAATTATGCAAGACCTTTTATTCACCATTTGTTTTATCATGAATTACCACATAATATTTAAATGTATTTTCTTTATTTTTGCTAGTAAAATAATATCCTAAATCATTTAAAACAACAATTACATATTTAGTGTCTTTTTTTATTATGTCTAGTATTATCATTTAGTCTTTTGTAATTTATAACCATTCTAGCTTTTCCTCTAACTATTTCACTATGATTTCTTACCATAAATGCTGCAGATCTATGTTTTGAAGTAGATCTTCTTATTACTCCTAATTCTAATAGTTCTTTAATTTGTATTTTAAAATCTTCTTGATCTTGATTTGTAGCTTCTATTAAGGTTGTTTTTATTACATATTCTGGGTTTATTATATCTAACTTGCATACTATGTGATTATTCTCCCAATTTTAAGGGTTTTTCTCCTATTATTTCTATTTGATCTAAAAATTTTACTATATTATCAAGATCTCGTTGGTTCTTTATTTGTCCTATTTGCTGAATTCTTGTCTTAAAATTAAATAATTTTGTTTCCATTTCTATTAGAACATAGTTTTTATTAACTACTTCATCTTCTTTATCTATCTCTAGTATATTCTCATATAATGTATTGCATTCTGTTTTAGTACATTGTGTGTTATTTTCACAATTCTCACAACATTTTTCTTTGTCTTATTTTAGTATTAATTTTATCAGTTAAGACAGAAGTATAAGTAATGTTTTTCATAAAAAGTATCTCATCTTTTGTTATTAAAGTTCCTCCTTTATTGTATAGTATGAAATCTAATCCTAACACAAAATCTACTCTTATATCTAAATCTCTTACCCATATCTTATCCATCTTATAGGTAGGTTTATAGAATTTTGAACAAGTATTTAAAAAATTTATTTGTGCTTTATCTATGTAGTATCTATATATATTATGTGTTCCATCCATTTGATAAAGTTTTTATTAATTCTGGAGGTACAAACTGGAGCTTCGTAATTGTAATCTGTAAATCTAATTGAAGGTTCTCCTTTAGAATTTGTATATATTAAATGAGCATCTCGTATTAATGCTTCTTTTTCTTTAAAATCTCCTAATTTCCATTCTAATCCTGCATATTCTTCAGGATTTATTTTTATAGGTTTTATTAATTTTATCCCTTTATTTTCCATTACTTCTACTACGTCTTTTATTTGTAATTTAAATCTAGTGTTACTATTATTTGTCATTTTTCCTAAAAATCCTACACACATTAGTAAATTCTTTCCACTATGCATTTCTTCACACACACACACACACACACACATATATATATATATATGACAAGACGCCTTCCTTCACTCTGCAATAGCCCGACGACCCCTCTCTTCACAAGTAGGGTTGGCGCTTAGTCGATTTGAAAGGCTTGAAAGATGCAAGAAGACCGAGGAGGCAAACTTTCATAAGTAAATACCGTTACTGTATAGGTAGATCTGATTGTGAAAGACCTAATACTGGATAATTCATGGGTAGAGCCATAGCGTGTGAACTATACAAGTTCCCAATAACATCAATTAGTTGATTAAATATTAAATTAAAGTATAAAGTAAAGGCTCCGGTGTATAGAGAAGACCTCACTGTTTAAGAAGTAACCATAGAAAAAAAAAATATATATATATATATATATATATAATTAAAAATATCTTTTCAAAAAAAAATCACACACGTTAACATTTTCTTTTTTTTTTAAAAAATACTTTAAAATCATTTTAAAAATAAAATAGTACTCGTTATTTAACTCTATTAATTACAAATTTTCAATAGATATATAATATTATCATTATGATATGCGTTATTTATTTTTTTTTTTTTTGTCAACTGGTAACTTTTTTTACGTTTTAAATAGTAATTATTAATTTTGTTTTAAGTTTCGGTTAATTGTCATTGTTTTTTGTTATATTTTAAATAGTCAATCTTTGAAAAAATAATATTATCCTCTTTTTGTAAGAATTATTATTAATTGTTTTTTATTGATGGCTCAAGTTTATTTCTAATTCAAGAAATGTCATAAATAATATTTATAATGAATAGATCTCGTCCGTATATTGGTTACTTGATGGACGTATCAAATTAAGTCATAACCTCTATACATTAGTCCTCCCTTCAACCATTAGGGTTATCACATATTCTCTACAATAATTTCATCGTTGACGATTGTGATAATATAAAGTTAAGGCAAGGAGGTAGAAATCAATTTTCAACTAATGCTTCCGCTTTTCTCTGTGATGATGTCTTCCTCATCAGGTATGTGCCTCTAAAGATCTTTATGTAAGATTATCGTATTCAAGATGTTGATATTATGTTATTCAATTAATCTTACATGTGACATCAAAGTCTGAATTGTTTGAAAAGATAATCTTCAACAACTAATTCAAATAAACATAAAAACCAAATCATCGTGGTCACGTCCAAACATCACATTAGATGTAACTCTTAATACTATGTTAATTGAAGTTTTTCAAACAAGAACTTTGATCACAAGAAAGGAGATACAACATTAAGTTTAGCACGGTCCTTGTCGTAACGCACAATCCAATGTTGTCTTATATGCCTTGATTTCTTTTAGTTAATTATTTTGGTTTGATTACTTTAAATATAATATAATATTCTATGTATTAGCTAAATTTGGTCAAAGTTCCTGCTGCACCAGGCCATTCGGATCGTTTAATGAATATATTGTGGCTACCATCTATAGTTTATCAAATCAAATAATATTTAAAAAAATTATTGATTTTTTAAGCGTAATTATGTGCTTGAATATTTAAGGTGTTTGGACTCTTAAGGTAATTTTTCCATAATGTAATTATTATGTTTGTTTCAAATTGTCCAATAAATTAAAGTTATCATTATAGTAAACAATATAAATATGTGTGTATCTTGTGCAAAGTACTTCGTTAGTCACTAAAGTGGTTAGACTAGAGAAATTAACGTCTACACGTACAATGTTTATGATTACTTGATGCATACATTATGTTTCTATAATTTGTTACTCACCAAAGTGGCCAAACTAAAATTTATGAAATTATTCACATGGACAAAAAAATTTATGATATTAGGTGTGTATTTGTTTTCATACAACTTGTTAATCACCAAAGTGACAAAATTATTATGATTAAGAAAAATATGCATTCATAATATTGTTATTTATCTATGAAGATTATTAAATGTCAATATAAAAAAATTGGACTGATAAATTGATTTTCACTATTGCTATAACTTAAGAATTTATTCAAAGGTGAATCTATCATTCTAAGAATAGTGAAAAATATGAGGTAAATTAACATTTTCAGTCAAATATATATTGTACATCCAAAGATGTCGTATATGTTTGATTAAAAATATACAATTACCTATTAAAGATAAAATTGACATTTAAATTATGACAATATGTCGTAGTATCTATCCAAAGGAGAATTACGATATATATTTATCTTTTTACTAAATTCACATTATTTTTTGATTTGTGAGCATGTATATCTATTTTGCACATATTCGTCTTCATTCACATGCTTCGTCTGTTATTTGTTCAATGAATTAAACTTGTCTGAATGGTATGAACAATTCCAGATCCACTTAGGTGTAATGGATCTTGACTTGGCTCTACTGAATGACAAACGCATTGCCATTAGTGATAAGAGCAGTGATGATGAGAAAGTCTTATGTTCATGCGAATACTGTTGCTAACAACATTAAGAGTATTATTCCACAAACAGAAAGTGTCAGGAAATACCTAAAATTTGTGGAAGAACGTTTTCGTTCTACTAATAAGTCTCTCGCTGGTACACTAATGGTTGAAATCACGACCATGGAGTTTGATGGGTCACGTAGTGTGCAAAATCATATCATTTAGATGACTAACATTGCAGCAAGACTTTAGACCTTGGGATGAAAGTGGATGAAACCTTCTTGGTATTTCATTCTGAACTTAGTGCTTCTTGAGTATGAACCATTTCAAATTAAATCTAACACTATTAAGGATAAGGGGGATGTTAGTGAATTGTCCAGTATGCTTACTCAAGAGGAGTCAAGAGTTAAGAAACAAGGTGGTCATTCCATTCTAATGGGTCAATGAGTTGATAAAGGATTTAAAGTGAAAGCCAACAAGTTTAAGAAAAAGAAAGCACCTGCTAAAGCTCCACAGGATGTTCATAAGGAACTCAAGGCTCATGTTTGTCAATTCTGTAAAGATTGTTTGAAACGTAAAGATTGGTTTGAAAAGAAAGGTACATTTAGTGCTTTTGTATGTTTCAAATCAAATTTAGTAGAAGTTCCTAATAATACTTGGTGGCTTGATTCTGGTGTAATTACTCATGTATATCACTATGTTGCAGGGATTCATTACGATTCAAACTACATATCCAAATAATGATTTCTTGTTCATGGAAAATCGCATGAAGTCTCAAATTAAAGGCATAGGGACTTATCGATTGATCTTGGAGACTCGACATTATCTTGACCTATTACAGACTCCTTATGTTCCTTCAGCTTCTAGAAATTTGATTTCCCTTTCAAGACTTGAAGTTTCTAGATTTGATTTTAAGTTTATACATGAATGTTTCAATATATATATATATATATATATATATATATATATATAAAAGAATACTATTTTTTATGGTTCTGGTGTTCTTATTGATTATTTATATAGATTAAAACTCGATAATAATTTTTCTGATTCCCTACTTACTATTCATCAAAATGTTGGAATTAAAAATAGCTCACTAAACGAAAGTTCTGCTTATTTGTGGCATTAACATTTGGGTCGTGTATCCAAAGAACTATTAAAAAGATTATTAAAGAATAAAATTCTTCCGAATTTGAATTTTGTTGATTTTGATATGTGTTTGGATCGCATTAAAGGAAAGCAAACAAAACATATCAAGAAAGGTGCCACAGGGAGCACTAAACTACTTGAAATTATACACATTGATATATGTGGACCTTTTGATTTTCATCTTTAGGTGAAACAAATATTTTATCACCTTTATCGATGATTTTTCACATTATGGATTTATCTATTTATTGAAAGAAAAATCTCAAACAACGGACACTCTCAAAATGTACGTTAATGAGATTGAAAGATAATTAGATAGAAAAGTTAAAATCATTAGGTCAGATAGAGGTGGTGAATATTATAGAAAACATAACTGTCACGACCGGAGTCTAGACTCTAGATGAGACCGGCGTCGTTAACCTCTTAAAGATCGCAGACAAGCCTACTTACGTCATTCTTACTTTGTCTAAGTTAATTTTAGCGGAAATTTTAAAACTTTTTGTTTCTTATCATACATACTAATCATTCTATTAGATTCATAATTTTTCACCATCAACAATCTAACATTAAGATCATCAAATGAAAGAAATAGTTTAACATAGAATTAAATGTATACTTGCCAAAAGGACACCAATACAATGTCTGAACAAAAGTGGAAAGAAATACTAGTGGAACATACTCCACTAGCGCAATCCTATAACTAAGCTAGAACATAATGGGCAAGCATCCTCGAAAGCATGAGGGCCTACCATGTTCGGATGAATGCTCCACGTCCGGATAGTTTTAGCGTCAAACTGTAGCTCTAGCGTCCACCTGTGCCTGCACCTACAATTGTAGAGTTGTATTGGAATAGTACACACTTGTACTAAGTATGGGTATATTCAAGCACACACCAAAGACATGCATGATTAAGAACAACTCTTTCTTAATAGCATGATTATGGAAAGTGAAGTCAGTGGACTTGCCAAGTTAGTGAGCTTTCCAAATTTGGATTAGGAAAGTGAGTGAACTTTCCTAATTTGGATTAGCAAAGTCATGCCATGAGAGTAACATGCATCATCATACTTATCATATTTCACACAACACATAACATTTGCACATAGCACATAACATATTGCATATAGCACATAACATCTTTCATATCATTTGTTCATATGCCATGTTGTAATCATAAACTTGACATCAAGACTTCCCAAAAATAAGGGCTCAATATATGGGACCTCAACTAGAGAGACTTCTTTAGCAAACACAGAGTCTGCTTCTTTTTTATTCATACATACTTCATTTCATTTAATTCATAGGCTAGTGTAAACACCAGCTATACCTAGGATGTAGTTTAGGAGTTTCATCGAGTTCGTTGTCCAATGATCAAGAATGACATAGTGTCATTACTTAAGTCCAGCTCACGTCTTGATTATCCTATCCTAACACCTTTGGTATCATTTTTTTCATTATGTGCATCATTTGAGGCTGGCCTTATTCATTCATGGGGAACTTTAACTTTAACCGACATAGATCATGTGAGCATCATGAAATCTAGTGTCATGAAACCGCACACCAAAAAGAGGTGGCATCACCGGCCAAATTGACCCAAAACATGCTAGCGTACATGGGAATTGAACCCTGCTAGATCCCTATATTGGCAGTATAGGTTCGAAGACTAGGAGACATAAGGAGACCCATACCTGGCATGCCGGACAGTCTCATCTCATGAGAGTTACGTGAACCTCCTCCTGTCACGACCCAAACGAGTCGTGAGTGGCACCCACCCTTAACCTACTAGTTGAGCGAACCAATAAATCTAAACCCCAACATGTACCAGTAAATCAATTATAAATAGTAAAAACAATGCGTAAGATCCAAAACTCATTAACGAAATCAAGTAAATAATTTCTTAAGTTTAATACTTATTATTCCCAAAATCTTGAAGTCATCACACCAAGAACATCTATCCTCGAGTTTCTAATCTAAGAGTATTTAAGAAGCTAAAAATAGTAAAAAGATGGTCCATGTCTGAACTTCAAGACATCAAGACGTGAAGGAGAGAATCCAGAACGAGCTAGGAATAATAGCTCACCCTGAATTCTGATGTGCTGAAGACTGGCTAGATCTGAGGATGAGTCGAAGTCGGTGACACGCTTGCTGCACTCCACAAATAACAAAAAAAGAAAATTACAAGTAGGGGTCAGTACAAGGAACACGTACTGAGTAGGTATCATCGGCCAACTGAAAATAGAAAGCAATATATACTGAATAATAATATAAAATCAACCATGATACTTAACAGGTGACAATCAACAAGTACAAGAACCATTGGCAACAACACCAAGCATACCTATGAGGACTCAAGCCTCCATACCATACTCCTTTGGGAAATAGATTCTTCGAATTTGAGTATTTTAACATAATTCAAGATTCCTTCTCTTCATTATTATTGTGTCGGAGCGTGACACTCTGATCCCCTAATATGTGTCGGAATGTGACACTCCGATCCCCTAATATGTGTCGGAACGTGACACTCCTATCCAATCCTACATGTCGGAATGTGACACTCCGATCCAATACTATGTGTCAGAACGTGACACTCCGATCCAATACTACATGTCGAAACGTGACACTCCGATCCATTACTATATCATTATTCTATTTCATCAAGTCTTCTTTATGTTAAGGCGTCATCTTAATAAAGAGGATTTAGGATTAAAGATTCAACAATCTCATCATTCTAATCCACCACAATTACACAATCACAACATACAAACACACAATCAAGCATATAGAAGACTTTACAATACCACCCAATACATATTAATCGCTATTTAGAGTTTATCTATGACATAGAAGTAAACCATAATCTACCTCCACCAAAGAGTCGTGATCAAGCAAGCTACTTCCTCAATGCCTTTATTGTCCTCTTCGTTCCCTCTTTCTCGCTCGTTCCCCTCTCTGTTTCTTTTTATTTTTCTTCTCCAGATTCTTTTTCTTTTACCCTAATTATCATATAATTCATTATGATAAAAGTACCCCACTATTTATCTCCTTATTATCTTCTTTAACCCCCAAGTAAATAAATAATTAAACTTACCCCACTAATTTCATAATTATAATCATGAATAGTCCAAAACACCCCTTTAAAATTTAGCGGAAGTCTGACCAAGAGTGGAGTTACGCGACTTGTGACGGTCCGTCGTATCTATGACGGTCCATCCTGCAAGTCCGTCACAGATTTCAGAGAGTTAATTTTCAGTAGTGAGGTTACGCCACTTGTGACGATCCGTCGTATCTACGATGATCCGTCCTGCAGTTCCGTCGCGAAGTTCAGAGAGTCGATCCCAGTACCCAAATTTCAGAATTGAAGTGTTTTGGAACGAAGACGCTCGACGGACCGTCGTGCCTATGACGGTTCGTCCTACCTGTCGTCGAGGGTAATGAGGAGAGCAGTAGAAGAAATTTCACAAGTGTGGGACGACGGAGTCCATCACGATCCGTCGTGACCATGACGGTCCGTCACGTGTTCCGTCGACCCAGTCAGTTTTTATCAAAAATGATTCTACTGCTCGAGCCTACTAATTAGGTTGTTACAATAGGTACCAATTTACCCATCGTTCGTCCTCGAACGATCACAAGAAGAAAAGCAAAGGCGAGAAAGAGTACCTGAATCTGTAAAAAGATGTGGATATCTTTCTTGCATATCGGCCTCATTCTCCCAAGTGGACTCTTTAACTGGCCGATTCTTCCACTGAACCTTGATGGATGCAATCTACTTTGATCTCAACTTGCGGACCTCCCTATCTAAAATGGCAACAGGCTCCTCCTCATAACACAAATTCTCATCAAGAAGAACTGAATCCCAACGAATAATGTAGTTTCCATCCTCATGGTATTTTTTCAGCATAGATACATGAAATACCGGGTGCACTCCTGAGAGTCCGGGAGGCAATGCCAATTCATAAGCCACATCCCCCACGCACTTCAGAACTTCAAATGGACCAATATACCTCGGACTAAGCGCACCTCGCTTCCCAAACCGCATCACCCCTTTCATGGGTGAAACTTTCAGCAAGACTTGTTCACCCTCCATAAAATCCAAGTCCCTAACCTTTCGATCTGCATATTCTTTCTGCCTATTCTGAGCTGCTAGAAGCTTCTCCTGAATGAATTTCACTTTATCTAACGATTCCCTCAAGAGATCGGTACCTCATGGTTTCACCTCAAATGCATCAAACCACCCAATGGGAGACCTACATCTCCTCCCATACACTGCCTCAAATGGGGCCATATCAATATTTGAGTGATAGCTATTATTGTATGAAAACTCTGCTAAGGGTAAGAAGTTGTCCCAATGACCACCAAATTCTATCAAACACGCACGAAGCATATCCTCCAACACCTGAATCGTTCGCTCAGACTGACCATCGGTCTGAGGGTGAAATGCAGTACTAAGATCCAACCTAGTACCTAATTCAGCATGCAATGTTCTCCAAAACCTAGAAGTAAATTGCGTACCTCTATCTGATATGATGGAAAGTGGAACTCCAGGCAATCGAACAATTTCTGAGATATAGAGTTTGGCTAACTTCTCTGCATTGTAAGTCACCTTGACCGGAATGAAGTGAGCAGACTTAGTTAATCTGTCAACGATTACCCAAATAGAATCAAACTTACCCAATGTCTTTGGAAGACCAACCACAAAATCCATTGCGATTCTTTCCCATTTCCAATCAGGAATGGGCATTTTCTGAAGTGTTCCTCCGGGCCTCTGGTATTCATACTTTACCTGCTGACAATTCGGGCATTGGGCAACAAAATCAACAATGTCACGCTTCATCCTACTCCACCAAAAATGTTGCTTTAGGTCACGATACATCTTGGTTTCACCAGGATGTATAGAATACCTCAAACTATGAGCCACTATAAGAATAGTGTGAATCAAATCATCTACACGGGGCACACATACCCCTTCCCTTAATCCTCAAGACGCCTTCCTCATCAATTACTGCCTCTTTAGCCTCTCCTCGCAATACCATATCTCGAATTCGACTCAGCTTCTCATCAGCAAACTGTTTTCCCTTAACCTTGTCAAGAAAAGAAGATCTTGCCTCCACACAGGCCAAAAATCCTCCCTTCTCTAGTACTTCCAGCCTTATAAGGTCATTAGCTAGAGTCTGAACCTCTCTAGCCAATGGGCGTCTAGAAACCTGTAAGTGGGCTAGACTTCTCATGCTCCCTGCTTCTCTACTTAAAGCATCTGCCACCACATTAGCTTTTCCTGGGTGATACAAAATAGTAATATCATAGTCCTTTAGTAGTTCCATCCACCTCCTCTGCCTCAAATTCAAATCTTTCTGAGTAAAGACATACTGTAAAATGCGATGATCTGTATAGACTTCACACTTGACCCCATATAGATAATGTCTCCATTGCTTTAATGCAAACACAACTGCAACCAACTCCAAATCATGGGTCGGATAGTTACGTTCATGCACTTTCAATTGCTTCGAAGCATAAGCAATTACATTCCTCTCTTGCATTAGCACTGCACCCAACCCAGAATAAGATGCATCACAGTAAATAATGAAATTCTTACCTTTCACTGGCAACGTAAGAATTGGTGCAGTAGTTAACAAGGTCTTGAGTTTCTGGAAGCTTTCTTCACATTCGTCCGACCATACAAATGGAACATTCTGCCTAGTCAAATTTGTTAATTGGGAAGCGACAGAAGAAAATCCCTTGACAAATCGACGGTAGTAGTTAGCTAAACCAACAAAGCTTCTTACCTCTGTAACATTAGTAGGTCTTACCCAACTCTTCACTGCTTCAATCTTAGAAGGATCCACTATCACTCCATCCTTAGAAACCACGTTCCCCAAGAAGGACACTGAATCTAGCCAAAACTCACACTTGGAGAATTTGGCATAAAGCCTTTTCTCTCTTAACAACTCCAATACAATTCTCAAATGCTCCTCATGTTCTTTCCTGCTCTTTGAGTATATCAGTATATCATCAATAAATACTATAACAAAGAGGTCTAGATATGGCTTAAAAATCCCATTCATCAGGCTCATGAAAGCAGCAGGGGCATTCGTAAGCCCAAACGACATTACTAAGAATTCATAATACCCATACCTGGTTCGAAAAGTAGTTTTTGGCACATCTGCTGCCTGTATTTTCAATTGATGATAACCAAATCTCAAGTCAATTTTTGAGAAGGTACAAGCACCTTGTAGCTGATCGAACAGATCACCAATGCGAGGAATAGGATACTTGTTCTTAATGGTTACCTTGTTCAGTTACCCGTAGTCTATGCACATCCGAAGGCTTCCATCCTTCTTCTTCACAAATAAAACAGGAGCACCCCAAGGGGATGCATTTGGTCTAATAAAACCTTTATCTAACAACTCCTGAAGTTGGGCCTTCAACTCCCTTAACTCAGCTGGAGCCATTCTATAAGGGGGTATGGAAATGGGGCGAGTACCCGGCTCCAGATCAATACAAAAATCGATATCCCTATCTGGTGGCATACCAGGAAGGTCTGCAGGAAACACATCCAGAAACTCACGGACTATCGAGACAGACTCAATCGAAGGTACTTGGGAAGTATCATCCCTGAGATGTGCCAAGAAGGCTAAATAACCTTTACTAACCAGTCTCTTAGCACGAAGAAAAGAAATGATATGAATTGGAGTGGAAATATAGTCACCCTCCCACACTAGCGGATCTGTCCCAGGCTTGGCCAATGTCACAGTTTTAGCATTACAATCTAAGATTGCAAAATTTGGAGAAAACCAAGTCATACCCAGAATTACATCAAAATCAACCATCTCTAGAATAATCAAATCTACATGAGTATCTCTCCCCACAGAAGTCACAGGACAAGACCTATACACCTTCTCAACTATCACAGACTCACCCATAGGAGTAGAGACACGAATAGGTATGTCAAGAAAATCACAATATAAATCAAGACCAATAGCAAATGAGGAAGATACATATGAAAATGTGGATCCAGGATCAAATAATACAGAAGCCATGCAATCACAGACCAAAAGATTACCTGTGATAACAGCATCAGATGTCTCTGCTTCGGACCTCCCGGGGAAAGCATAACAATGGGCCCTATCACCTGTCTACCTGTTGCCCCTACCATGTTGCGCTGCAGTAGATCCAACTTTTTCGCCACCCCAACTGATTTGATGACCACCATTACCTTGGCCACCACGTCCTCCAGAATGGCAGCCCCTACCATGACACCTCTACCTCTAGCTATTGGGGGTCTGTAACTCTATGTTGGACAATATCTCCTAATATGTCCAGTCTCTCCACATCCATAACAATTTCTAGAGTCAAGCATAGGTCTCTGTGATAATGATGAAGTGTGGGGATAACCTCCAAACTCAGAAAAATGCTGACTGGTCTGCGATGGACCCCCAGTTACAGCTTGTAGTGAAGACTGAATAGGACGGGCTTGGTAACCTCCTGAACTCTGCCCTCTGAAGTAAGAACCACTAAACTCACCTCCCTTATGGAACTTCTTAGATGTTGACGCCATGGTGAAGTCGTCTGGCTTCACCCCCTCCACCTCTATCACAAAATCAACCACTTCCTGAAAGGATTTTGCTGCAGCAGCTACTTGTAAGGCTGGGATCTGCAGATCTGACCTCAATCCTTTCACAAAATGGCAAATTCGCTCTAGTGGACTGAAGCAAAGTTGGGTGGCATACCTGGATAGTGCATGAAATTTAGCCTCATAAGCAGTAACAGAAATCCTGCCCTGCTCTAGGCTCAAGAACTCGTCTCTTCTCTTGTCTCTCAAAGTCCGAGGTATATACTTCTCTATAAATAAGCTAGAGAATGATGCCCAAGTCATAGGTGGTGTCTGTGCTGGTTGACACTCGACATAAGACCGCCACAACATTTTGGCATTTCCCTGAAAGTGGTAGGTCACAAACTCAATACCGAATCGTTCCACTATGTCCATCTTATGTAGCAGCTCATGACAACCAACCAGAAAATCGTAGGCATCCTCAGATTCAGCACCGTTGAAGATTGGAGGCTTCAACTTTAAGAATTTATTGAAGATTTCATGCTGATAACTTGTCATTATAGACCCTGTAGTAAATCGAGAAAACGTGCCTACTTCCAATGAGGCATCCATGCGGGAAGCCACAGCAGCTGCATGTTGTACTCCTGGAACCTGAGGTGCTTGTGTAGAAAACACTGGGGGTGTCTGGCCCTGATCGGATAACCCGCTAAGATAAGCAAGAACCTGGTTAATCATCTCTGGGGTAGGTTGGGGTTGTAATTCCTCATCTTGAACCTGCTTGTTTTCCCCTTCTTCACCCTCTCTCACTACCTCATCAGTCGGTGGAGGAGTCGCCGCCCTATTACTAGCTGGATCAGGTGTTTGTCCTCTACCCTTGGAGGGCGTTCTCCTGCGACCTCTACCACAGCCTCTTGCCACTTCTCCTCCTCGAGCTACAGCCCCAATGGTTGGCTCAGATGCACCCTGTCTTGCCGGTGTTGGTGTTGACACAGTCGTTGCTCTAGTCCTAACCATCTGCGAAATATAGTGAGGATGTCAGATATCAATTTGTATCACCTAGATACCAATTGGATACAAGTAATAGCACGAAAGGAAGAAAGAATGGAGTTTTCCTAAAGTCTTATAGCCTCTCAAAGAAAAGTAAGGGCGTCCCCCTACCGTTCTACAAGACTCTACTAGACTTGTCCTTGTGTGATGAGACCAACGAACCTAATGCTCTTATACCAAGTTTGTCACGACCCAAATGAGTCGTGAGTGGCACCCACCCTTAACCTACTAGGTGAGCGAACCAACAAATCTAAACCCCAACATGTACCAGTAAATCAATTATAAATAGTAAAAACAATGCGGAAGATCCAAAACTCATTAACGAAATCAAGTAAATAACTTCTAAAGTTTAATACTTATTATTCCCAAAATCTGGAAGTCATCACACCAAGAACATCTATCCTCGAATTTCTAAATCTAAGAATATCATTATTCTATTTCATCAAGTCTTCTTTATGTTAAGGCGTCATCTTAATAAAGAGGATTTAGGATTAAAGATTCAACAATCTCATCATTCTAATCCACCACAATTGCACAATCACAATATACAAACACACAATCAAGCATATAGAAGACTTTACAATACCACCCAATGCATATCAATCGCTATTTAGAGTTTATCTATCACATAGAAGTAAACCATAACCTACCTCCACCGAAGAATCGTGATCAAGCAAGCTACATCCTCAATGCCTTTGATGTCCTCTCGTTCCCTCTTTCTCGCTCGTTCTCCCTCTCTGTTTCTTTTTATTTTTCTTCTCCAGATTCTTTTTATTTTACCCTAATTATCATATAATTCATTATGATAAAAGTACCCCACTATTTATCTCCTTATTATCTTCTTTAACCCTCAAGTAAATAAATAATTAAACTTACCCCACTAATTTCATAATTATAATTATGAATAGTCCAAAACACCCCTTTAAAATTTAGCGGAAGTCCGACCCAGGGTGGAGTTACGCGACTTGTGACGGTCCGTTGTATCTATGACGGTCCGTCCTGCAAGTCCGTCACAGAGTTCAGAGAGTTAATTTTCAGTAGTGAGGTTACGCCACTTGTGACGGTCCGTCGTATCTACGACGGTCCATCCTGCAGTTCTGTCGTGAAGTTCAGAGAGTCGATCCCAGTACCCAGATTTCAGAGTTGAAGTGTTTTGGAACGAAGACGCTCGACGGACCGTCGTGCTTATGACGGTTCGTCCTACCTGTCGTCGAGGGTAATGAGGAGAGCAGCAGAAGAAATTTCACAAGAGTGGGACGACGGAGTCCATCACGATCCGTCGTGACCATGACGGTCCGTCACGTGATCCGTCGACCCAGTCAGTTTTTATCAAAAATGATTCTACTGCTCAAACCGACTAATCAGGTTGTTACACCTCCCTTCTCGAAAGAAGTCATCACCGCTCATAGCTAGTCTATCAGTGCTCAGTATAAAATTCCATTACATTCAACTCATACGTCATGGAAGCTGGCTTCTAGTATGAGGACATCATATCTCAATAGATGATTTATCATCTCATCTTTAGTATTAAGTGTGTTAATCTCAATACTTTCATTAGAGTGTTCATAGAGACTGGTCTCTTCATTAACTTTACACTCTCATAGGTGAGTACGTTTTGGTAACATTTACTTAGGCTCACTTGAGATTTCTCTCATCTTTTACATTAGTCTCATATCATGATGTCACTATATTCATTAACATTAGCATACTTGCTCTTCATAATTACTCACCCCATTTTACGTGAATTTTCATTTCATCATATGCCAATGCACTTGGCCATTTAGTGTGTTTCACACTCTTACTTAACCCTTCTAGGATTTCATCATTTCATTGTTCATTTCATCATTTCTTTATTCATTTTATCAGTTCATTGTTCATTTCATCTTACGTCAATGCACTTGGCCATTTAGTGTGTTTCACACTCTTACTTAACCCTTTTAGGATTGATCATTTCATCACATACATCTTAGGTTCACTTACTTTTAAACGTATGCTAAACTTATGAGTCTACATATACAAGCCATGGGGCTTCGTTCATAGTTTGGCTAAATGATTCATATTTACCTAAAATTATGTGGTACAAGACTTATGCATCTTGTAGATATGTCAAGATATTGATTTCGATGCTAGAGGCATCATTCATTAAATATTTACTTACGTATGACTTATGTGTCAATATAAAATTGGGCTAGGAGACCCGATTTCAAATCTCTCGGACAACACTTAATCTTATTTTAAACTTGATAATCGCATTTTTTAGATTTGGGGGACCCTAGTTCGATCCCCATCAACCCCATAATATTTCCACTCTTTTTTACCTCTCCTTTTTCATTTAAGTCAAGGAGGTTGTGGGTTCAATCCCCCACAAGCTCATTATTTTTCTTTTAATTTATCTCTTAACTTTATCACCAATCCAAGAGGTTGTGGGTTCAATCCCCACTCTCCATATTTATTTTCTCCTTTATTTTTCTCCTAACTGTCTCATCCATTCAAGAGGTTGCGGGTTCAATCACCACTCACCACATCTATTTTTCCTTGCATTTTTCTCACAAAATTTTTATGAAATTTTCATTAAGTGATGTCATGGGTTCAATCCCCAATGATCTCATATTTTAAAAAAAGTTTCAAATGAAGCTCATTTTTATAAAAGTTGGCCGAGACTACAATTTCTAGCAGGTTGAAAATTTAGTCTCTTCCAATCCATTTTTGTATGTCTCTTCCAATCCATTTTTGTATTAATCTTTGTTGATTTTTTTCTTTTGTAGATTTCATGTAATGATGTATTGGGTTCAATACTTAGTGATCTCACTTATTTTATATTCATTTTTCATTGTATTTTGTACCATTTGTTTGGCCGAACCCAACCTACCAAATGCTGGAAATTTGTTCACTATTTTCAACTTCTTTTTATCATCATTCATACGTTAATTCTTAAGGCATTTCGTGGATCATTTGGTGCATCTTTAAGTGTAATATTTTTATGATTATATTCAGCCAACAATTATCATTTCATCCAGCAACGTTACACCACTTTTACACCTCATTATTTACACAAACATTCGCACATAAAATTCAACCATAACAACATATCATTTTTCACATACTTTCGATTGACATAACTTAACATGCTTACAATTCCAAATACATAATCAAGAACACATTACCTAAACTACCAAAAACATACCAACAATATGATCTCTAACCTATTTCACATTGAGATCAAAGGGATACTAGGGACAAGGAGTTCGAGAAGAACGGGAATATCCCTAGTTTTCGAGTAGATTCATCTGAGCCTTAAGGGTCTCTTGGGAAAGGGACCAAGAGTAAGAATATTAGTACCTTTTATGACATTCAAACCTTGAATTTCTGCCCGAAATCATCTCCAAAAATTACGTCTAAATCCCCTCAAAGTCAACACCAACACGACTGACAAACTTCTCTTTGCCTACGTAATTGATTTCGTTTGTTTTCTTATATTTTCGTTGTGAGTTCTTCAAGTGAGAAGAACTTTGGTTTACCTACTGTTTTTTTAAGTTATTTGGAAAAGATAATCATGAGTGAGAGTAATAGAGACGTGAGAGAGAGAGATGAGCGTGTGAGAGAAGAGTTTTCTTAGGATTAGGAGTCTAGTTTAGGACTTAGTCAAATAAGATTTTATTTAATTATTAAAAATCTGATTTCCTTTTATTTTAAATCAAATAATAACTAATAAATATAAATTAATTTACCAACTTAAATTAAAAACAATTGAATTCATTGCTTCCACCTAGGTTCGAACCCGGGTGGAGCAAGACGTCACTTCAAGAGCCCGATTTCGGCCCTCTCTCCACAAAATGTCCCTCCATCTTATTAATTAAATAATTAAATATATATTTAGGATAATTATGATACTACCCTTATCCTAGAAAAAGACCACTTTATCCTTAGACCCTCCTAAGATTTCCTCTTTTTAAGTCCGGTAAAGACTCCTTCGAGTAAATCTTCATATTCGAGAGCCCTACAGGGTTTGATCCAACCTTTCCTAGCTCAACTAAATCCACAATTTAGTTGTCTTGGATGTAGCAAGGTTTCTGAGGTCTGGTTCTACGCGCATCAATCAGTGTGAACCCGGTCTAATCGTTGTCATTCTAGACACAGTAATTCTAGACACATTAAGCATTACTTAGCATATCCATTTTTAGGATTGTTACAATAACGATTCGGGACAATGTCGTGGTTCATTTGCATAATTCGTTGAAGAACATGACATATGTTCTTAATATACTATGCCAGGAACACCTCAACAAAATGGTGTTGCAGAAAGGTGTAATCGAACACTTATGGATATGGTTAGGAGTATGATAAGTAATTCCTCATTGCCCAAATCATTGTGGATGTATGCTCTTATAACTGTTGTATATTAATTAAACAATATTCTCCAAAGACCCCTTTTTGAACTGTGGTGGAAAGAAAGCCTAATTTAAGACACCTGCATTTTTGGGGTTATCAAGCGAAAGTTAGAGTTTATAATTCACATGAAAAGAAATTAGATTCTCGAACAACAAGTGATTAGTTTATTTGTTATCCAGAGAAATCTAAAAGGTATAGGTTTTACTTTCCAAATCATAGTTTGAGAATCATTGAAACTGGTAAGCAAAATTCATTGAGAATGGTGATGTTAGTGGGAGTGTTGAATGACAAAGAAATTAGTGAGGTAAAGGTAAATATTTTCATTTACCTTACAAGTACCTGCTCTCACACCAACAACAAATGTTGTTCCTCCTGTTGAAGAACACTTTGAACAATATTTGGATGAGACACTTCAAGAGGAACTAACTCGCAAGAATCTGACGCAATGAACCACAAACAATGTCATTAAGAAAATTGAAAATTTCAGATGATTATGTGATTTATTTGCAAGAATCAGATTTTGACATTGAAATTAATAAAGATCCGCTTTCATTTTCACAGGTCATAAAAAACATTGAGTCTAACAAATGGATTAATGCCATCAATAAAGAGTAAAAATCAATTGAATACAATGAATTCTGTGATTTGTTTAATTACCAAAAAGTTCTAAAGGAATCGGTGTAGATAGGTTTTCAATACAAAACGCGATTCTAATGGTAATATTGAATGATACAAAGTCAGACTTGTTGTCAATAGATGCACTCAAAATGAAGGCATAGATTATAAAGAGACTTTTTTACTAGTCTCAAAGAAAGACTCATCAAGAATTGTTTTGGTTTTGGTAGCTCATTATGATTTAGAGTTACATCAAATGGATGTGTAAACTGCTTTTCTTAATGGATACCTCGGGGAGGATGTTTATATTAACCAACCATACGGTTTCAAAATTAAAAGGATAGATCAAATTGTGTGTAATATAAAGAAATCTATATATAGACTCAAACAAACCCCACGATAATGGTATATAAATTTTAATGATACCATAACATATTTTGGATTTAAGGAAATTACCGTTGATCGGTTCATATAAAAGAAGATCAGTAGGAGTAAGTTCATATTTTTAGTATTGTATGTTGATGACATTTTACTTGCTACTAATGATTTAGGCATATTGCGTGAGACGAAATATTTTCTCTCTATGAACTTTGAAATGAAAGACATGGGTGAGTCATCCTATGTGATAGGAATAGAAATATTATGTGATGGATCACAAGAATTATTGGGACTGTCTCAAAAGGGCTATATCAAAAGAGTTCTAAAGAGATTTAGTATAAACAATTGTTCAGCGAAGAGTTAATATTCAAAAAGGAAGACAAACTTAATCTCATGAAATGCCAAATATGATGTAGAACAAAAAGAAATGGAAACAATTCCTTACTCTTCGATTGTTAGAAGTTTGATGTATGCTTAAACTTGCACAAGATCGGATAATAATTTTTCGGTCGGAATGTTAGGAAGATATCAATGTAAATCCTGGAATTCATCACTGAAAAGCAACAAAGAAAATCTTAAGATACCGGAAAGCAACAAAGCATTACATGTTGATGTATAGGAGATCCAATCACTTAAAAGTTATTGGATGTTTGGATTCAAATTTTGCTAGATGTGTTGACACTAGAAAATCCACATTTAGTTACTTGTTCCTATTAGCTGAAGAAGTAATATCGTTGATGAGTTCTAAGCAATCTTCATACATCCACAATGGAAGTAGAATTTGTGGCATGTTATGAAGCCACAATTCATGCATTATGATGGTGAAACTTTATTTCAGGACTGGGGGTTGTCGACACCATTATCAAGACACTAAAAATTTATTGTGATAATACTGTTGCAGTATTTCCTCCAAGAATTATTAGTACTCCAAAGGTGCCAAACATATGGAAATAAAGTACTTTACTATCAAGGAAGAAGTTCAGAACAAAGAGTGTTACTTGAGAATATTGCAGATCCGTTAACAAAATGCTTACAACCAAAGATATTTAAAGATCATGTTCAAAGAATGGGTTTTGGTTGTACTTATGATTGAAACATTTATGATATTTTTATACTCTAAGCTCAAATTATGTTTTGCTGATATACATTAATGAATATCTTGCTTCTCATAATGGTGTATATATTATTGTTTTGAGATATTATAAGATAAGTCTCTATAAGATATTATTGTGGACCGTAATGTTATATGTTTTATATCTTATGGACCTAGTATGACAAGTTCCTAAAGTAGTAGTATATGTGTCACGACCCGCATGTATACCCTAGAAGTTAGGGTATTCTTAGGTCATGGCACGGCATACTTGACCTCTTGGAGATTTTGTACAAGCCCTTTTGACATCATTCATTGCATACATGTATGAAAAGTAGTGCGGAATTAAAACTTTTCACATGAAATATCTTAAAACATCTTTCATATTAAAAATCATAGAAAACACTAAGTCTCAATATATGTCAATCTTAGACTCAAGAATACTTGGGACATGGCCATACAATACGAATATAACAATCTAATGTCTATTACAATACTTTGAAATAAGAAAGCTAAAGACGTTTATGCCCTCGAGTCAAGTGAGGACATACTTCAACTTGCTTGAACTATAACTATATTCCAAGCTTTCCCTCAAGACGCTTCTCACCTTTCACATACACCTTTAGATATAACAAAATGTATGAAGTTAGTACAAAATATTTGTACTTAGTATGACTTAATGCATAAAATCATGAAAATAGACATTTTATGAAAATATGCTCTTTTTTATTAAAACGCCATATTATAAGCATAAGAACAACATTAAACCCCTTAAAAACATATAAGTTATCATATAAACATTTTAACTAACATTAGGGGATATTACAGTGAACTAAGTCACCTTACATTGAACTAAACCCATCATTACAGTTAGAGTCGTCAATATGGGCTAAGACCGTTGGGCCGGCCTGGCCTAACCCAGGATTTAATAGGGGTTGGCTAAGATATTTGGAGCCCATTTAAGAAAAGGGATTTTTATCTTGGCCTGAGTAAGTCTCCTGATTTGAGGGGCTTGAGAAATATCGGTAGGGCCAGCACGTGGGCCAATAAAAATTAATTAAAAATATAATATAATATTAAAATTTAAAATTAAAGAGAGTCTAAACTCAAAACAATTAGGTTAATATTTCTATTAGATATTTATACTTTTAATTTTAAATAAACTTAAAAAATATTATAAAAAATAATTTTATTTGTAGATTTGATTAACTAGTAACATTAATATCATGTAATATTATTTTGTCGATATTTATGATAATATTTTAAAAATTATAATTTATAATTTAATTTAATAATTATAAAAAAATATAATTTTTAAAAAAGTGAGTTGGCCCGCCAAGCCTGTAACCCACGTAGTTGTGGGTTGAGACGATCCTTTTTTGACACACACAAAAAATTGGCTAGCCCGACCTGACCTGTAAAATGTCAAAGCATGTATAGGTTAACACGGATGGTGTAGGCTAACCCATATTGACAACTCTAATTACAGTGAACCCATTTAGCATGCAATCCTCTCACTAAAAGTTATCCTAATACTCACTTAAGTAAGACAAAGAGACTTCGCCCATACACCCTCTCTAAGCACACCTAAATGATCCTAAGGACTACCTATGATGAGACAAATACACAGACATTACACCAAAACACATAATATGAGATCCTTTAAACTATCAAGAGTAAAGATCATTCTCACTTCATACAATAACATATATATAATATGACATTCTCCTCACAAAGGTTATCAAAAGACTTAATTAAGTAATTCAAGAAGAGAACGCCCATACAGCCTCTCCAAGATTACTTAAGTAATCCTTAAGACTACATAAATTTAGATCATGTCTAATATATCAACCAACTTTCCTATCTAGAGTCATTCTTAAGACTTCCTAGGTAAGACATGAAGAAATGATCATTCTTATGCTCCCTTCACACCTTGACTAGACAACCTTTAAAATATTCTAGGTAAGTACAACTCAAGTCATTTTCTTCATTAGTTAATTAAGAGATCTTCATCATATAAGGACATTCAAGTAATGGTGTTGGAGAAGACCTACAGACTCACTCACTAACATCTTCAAAGTCTATTGTGCAATGTCAAGATAGCGTCCCATACCACCACCTAAACTTTATAGAACATCTCCAACACTAGTGGGTATCCCTATGATGAGAATAGGCAATAACCGACATATACCATGGTATCTAGGCATGGAATCTGGAGTTGAAACCTACTTTTATGGAGGGTGTTCTACTTGCCAATGGTAGAACTTAGACACATCCCATGAAGGCACATGGCTAAGGAATATGAAGAGTTTCTTTGTACTCTAGGCTCATGCTTAAGTAAAGATACTCCCCTAGACATACTAACTCATTACTAGACTTTGTTCTCGTAGAGTATTTCAATAAAGGAGTACATGAAGAGGTTTCATATCTAGTTCATAACCCAATCACATTCACCTTACCAAAGAGGTCCCCTAGGCTTGCCTTACAATGGTAAACAGGATATCTTAATGATTTTCCTAAGGATGATTTCATGTTGTTCCAGCCAACCAACCTTAAGTTCATCATTCACACAAGAAGGATACCATTATGCCTTTCGACCTAAAGGATATCATAACCTTACAACTAGGTTGAAGGCTACACATAAAGGACCTCCATAGCAATATCAAAGGTCACATGTCATTCATACATACAAGACTAAGAGGATTTAGCATCCTAAGTCGAGAAGTCATATTCTCATTATACATTTATCAAGTAAGGGACACATGTCTAGCAAAACATGACACAACATACTTCACCTATAACATATTATTCTAGAAGCACATAGGCATAACCAACATCATCTTTAGGTCACCCAATCCACTACTATAATATCATCAATATAACCACCATAAGACTCAAATAACCAAGTAGGAAAACTCATGCATAAACTCTAAGGCTACAGACATAAGAAAGTAGTCATAGTCTAACATGATCATCTAATATCAATATAAGACACACATACTTTCACATAACTCACAAATACATAGATATGATCATAATTCATATAAACCAACTACACAAACCATCATAATATATAAAGTAATGCCTAAAGGCCATTATCATCATAATGCATAAGTAACTCCGAAAAGGCCACATAATTCACAATTAAAGCACATAGCAACGCCACCATAAGTGGACCATACCAATAACAACATAATTCAATAATTCACATAAACTAAATAGAATTAGGGCAGCGTACCACCAATCCATTCTCACCACTTCAATCCATAGCTAAATCGTCCAATACAATACGAAAAGGCCCTTACCCATGGTCATGATCATCAATTCATTACAAAAATCATAATACTCAATAAATATAAATCAATTCTATATATATTTATCAATTTAAGTCAGTCTATACGTCAAATAAAATACTTACATCATTCAATAACCTGAAGAAAACTATACTAGAATTCATAAGCATTGAGACATGATAATAACACCCATAATATAGCCAATTTGAAGAGTTTATGTTTTGCATGGGTTCATGAATACTTTAGATTAAAATCATCAAATTAACATTAATTTAAATCAATTTTCAATGATTCAAAACATTTTATGCAAGAACCCATGGCTAGATCACAAGTTAGAAATCTATCTTTTGAGAGAGTCTTTGAAAATCACTTTGAAGATTGGCTCCATGATGAGTGAAGTTTCAAGGAAAAAAATCATACCTTAAGTGATTTTAATCCACGAAAATTGAGAGAAATTGGTGGAGAAATCAACCTTCAAGCTTCAATGTAGTTCTAGAGAGATCTTTAGAGGTTTTGATTTTGATATTAGCATAATGAATTCATCTAGGTGTTTAGGACTTATAAACCTACTTTAAAAACCTATATACCCTTAGGAAACCACCCATACATTTATTTGGACGTAGGGTGAATCTATTCACCCCTTCAATAAATAGTGAAGCAGGTGAATTGCATGCCCCATCGACGCCTGATCACCTACGGACGTCACCCAACCAACAGACTGTCCTGTTGGTCCGTCGTTTGGGTCACAGACTGGTACAAAGGTATGGCAACCTCCCACACCTAAGTATAAAGCTAATCCCCTAACCTACGGCTTCGACTGACCTACTGGTCGTCGATTTCCAACCGTAGGTTGGGCTGGTTTGACAGCTTTAGGCTCTTATGAAGGGTCCTTCCTCAAGGACCCTTGGTTGGTCCATAGGATGTTTTCCCAGACATTTTCAAGCCGAATATGTTCATATACGAGTTTAGGACCTCTCACGTCAATTTCATTAGGAACGAACACATACTACTTGACGAAACATGCTAAGACACACAAGGTCGTTACAAGGCAAACCTCTCGAACGTCATGGACATTCTTGGACGTTTAACCTCCAAACTTCATGAACCTTAACATTCTGCCTATAAACACTATTATTACTCATAAAAGACCTCTTAAGATCATGAAACACACATAATCACATAAAAACACATAAGGCATATAGGCGACTAGTTGTCGAACATCTTGGTCGTCCCTTGACGTTTGACTTCTAATGCACCTAAATATTTAGACACTACCTCATTACCACATTATAAACCATATTAGTACCTTATACCCTCATTACAAACATGTAAGGATATAGTTTCACCGAAGTCGTTTTACAAGTATTACAATATGGAAGGATGTATATAACTTAAAATTTATGTACCACCGTCATAACTCACATTAGTAGTTTGTTATATTGTGGTGTATGATGGCATTATAAAGAGAAATATTTTATGTGCAACTAACACTTATGAAATATTAATTTTATATGGTCATTGAGCCAAGTGGGAGAATGTAAGAATTATTATTACTTATCATTAATTTTTTCTTACTTATGGCCCAAGTTTAATTTTAATTCAAGTAAGACCATATATATTATTTAATAAGGAATAGATCTCATCCGTACATTGGTTACTTGATTGACGTACCAAATTAAATCATAACCCCTATAAATTGGTCCTTCGTCCACCCATTAGGGTTTATCAGACATTCTCTACAATAATTCCATCGTTGATGGTTGTGATAACATAAAGTTAGGGCAAGGAAGTAGAAATCAATTTACAATTAACGCTTTTGCTTTTCTCAGTGACGATGTTTTCTTCATCAGGTATGTTCCCCTAACGATCTCTATATAAGATTATCATTTTCAAGATCCTGATATTATATTATAAGGTATTTAATCTTACATTTTTAACAGTTACCTATATTTTAGGAATTACTACTACTATTTCCATAAATAAAAATTAAGAAAATAATGACATTTACATAAATATTAAATTGAACCCATAAATTTTATAATGTTTAATGACCATTAGGCATTAACGTTTCTTTGTTTTTCTATTTTTGCAAATCTATATTTTGTAATTTTTATTGTTTAAAAAATATATTTTTCAATGGCCACGACACTTGAGGGTTGTGTGTGTACAAAGAGAGAGAGATAATTTTCAGCAACACAAATATCTAAGGATTATTTAGACCACAAGTTTCAAAGTCTGTCTATTTTTCTTAAATAAAGTATAAGGTCAAAAGGCGTCACATAAAATGTAGTGGAGGAATTAATAAAATTTCTCTTAATATCTGATCACTATGTGTAAACACATTATTCTGGTCAACACTTTATGCAATTATTTCATATTGATTTGCCTCAAACTAAATAAGATTTTTTTCTAATGTGAGGTGACTGACAGGTTGGTGTATCGAATATTAAAAGAAATATATTTAAGTATAATTTAGTTCTTAACATATTTGAAAAATAGCATATAGTTTTTATTGAATATGATTTCTTCCAAAATTGGAAAAAATAGTAGTGAATTTTTATAAGCGCTGCAATAATTATAACATTTGAGATAATGCCATTTAATATTTAATAAATATTTATATTTAGAAATATTAACCATTAAATTAGTTATTTTCAGCATAATCAAATATCGTCGAAATTTATATTTCAATATTCTTAGTCAATATTGAAAGTATACACTAGATTTTTAGTAACGTACACCCACAACAAAAAAATATATATACATATTTTTTTTACTTTCTTAATGAAGGAAGTGAGTAAGAAAATAAATTTGTTATAATTCTATGACCATCTTTTGCGGGTACCACTTAGATTAGAATCACACTAAGTTTTTTCCTAATAAGAATTTTGACTCAAAAAATTGGCCAGAATAAGACTAGAGCCATAAACTGCATATATTTCAATAATAACATCTAATATTTTTATTTAATACACTTTCATTTATTTTTTTTCCATAATTGTTATTTACAACTAGGAATTTTCTAATTCAAACTATTCAAATTTTTACAGTCTATTTTTTCCAATAAATTGGAGTCAATCCAAGGCCATTTTTTCCAATAAATTGGAATCAATCCAAGGACAACAATAGCAAATTAAATTTTGAACAAACACATTTATCCTCCTCTTTAGCCATGCCTAGAAATAAAGTAATATTATCTTTGATTGAAAATGAATCTGATAGAAAAGTTTCATACAGGAAAGGAGAAAAAGGGTTCTTGAAAAAAGCTCATGAACTGAGCACTCTTTGCGATGTTGAAATTGTTGTTGTTATTGATAGTCCTTACAACAATGAACCTATGGTATTTCCAAATTATAGTGCCGCAATCAACACCTTTATAAAGTTTAAAGAGTTGCCAACGTTGGAAAAATCAAAAGATATGGTGACAAGAGAAGAGTTCACCAAAAAACGAATCGAGAAGATGGAGAAAAAACTACTAAAGGTAAGGAAGCAAAATAGGCTCAAGGAAATTACAAATGACATGTATGAAGTTACAAAAGGAAAAGATGTTTCCCCTAACATGGATCCTTACTACTTCAATGATCTGAGTTATGTGATCAAGAAAAACATAATGCAGATACGTAAAGCAATGAATGGTGAAGAAGTTTGTACAATAAATGTCCCTCAACCCATTGTTGAATCAATAATAATTGGTGGGACCAACTCTGAGGGGACAAAGGCTACACTATTGGCCCCTGCTAGTTCTTTACTACCGATGAATCCTCTAGAGTCTCCATCGATGGTTCATGGTGGAATCAACTTTGACAAGATGAAAACTCCTCCATTTGTACCTAATGTGGCTCCAACAATAGTTCCTTTATCTGCTTCTCCCAAAGTAACCCAACAAATGCTTCATCTAGCAGATCCTTCGAGGACTCCTATTAAGATGGTTCCTCTTATGAACACTTCGCAGACTAATCCTTCTCCTTTATTTTCTTCATCCATATTTCCTTCAATTGTTCCAAACTTATTTTCTACAATACCTCCACAAGCGGCTAGAGGAAATCCTGGAATGGACGTCTCAATGACTTCAACAACAATGTCTTCAATTATGCATTCACCAATGATAGTTCCTCCACTATGTACTTCACTAACACCGCAAACGGATCCTTCAGCTGATCTCTCCCCAATGGGTTCATCCATGCCAATTAATAACCACCAAAACTATACAACTAACAGTCCACAGAGTCCTCAATTGTCTGAGTTACTAAATTGGAATAATGATGATGTAGTGACTTTATTAGAGGACCCATCATTACACAACATTACTGCTCAAGATACGAATCATACCAACAATACCTAAAGACTTTAGGACCAGTATCTATCTCTTTTAAGTAGTATTATTTTATATGTCCTGGCTGTTCGCGTGGATTATTTGTGTTTTTACATGTTTTCATGTTTAAGTTCTGTCATAGTACTCTCTACATCTCTTTTTATTTATCCTTATTTTATGTGTCCGTCTTTTCTGCTTTTTTTTAAAGTTTGTCATTTCACTAATTTAATATATGGTCTATTTATAAATATAATCGATACTCACATATATATTTGCACTTTTATTATTATTTTTTAAATGTTGTTATTAGTATGGTTTCCACATATGACCTCTTACACTTCAAAATTCTTAAAAATCAATTTACATATTGATCAAATTTTCATTCTAAAACCTTTCATTGTGAATTAATATCACATCTTAGATTGAAAATGAACTTAAAAGTTAATGAAAATTATCAAGAAAACCTATTTAATATTTATATTAAAAAAGATTATATCTATTTATATTACTCTATGTATCATAATATTGAATTGGAACTCATTTATGCTTGTAACAATTAGTCAATACAAGATTTAACTTTAATAAACTCTGTGAACATTATTGGGATATTGGTAAAGCCAAAAAACATGATTAGGATTTCATAATGGACGTCTTCATGAGTCATAAAAGGAGTCTTTGGGATGTCTACCACCTTATCGTCTTATAGTGCTAGTTGAATCTCAAATCTATTTTGAAGAACATTCTTGCACTCTGAAGCTAATCAAAGAAATAATTAATACACATCATCAGGTACCTATTCTGATTTTCATCTTGTTTAGTGACTTGTATTAAGTAACACATATGTTAGGTACCACCCTTCTTTTTAACAAACAAAACAAAAGCACTTCACAAAGACATATGAGGCTTAATGAACCCTTTACTCAAAATCCCTAGAGCCTCTCATTATTCTCTCTCAACTCAGCTAAATCCATATGATAGGATAGAATAGAACTGGGTTTTGTGCCTTGCTAGTATCACAAACATAGGCAAGAAAGGCTAGTCAAACCTTTCCTACCACCCATAATGCCCTCATAAATGAATTCACACCCCTCGACATACAGCTATTAACACATGTCCACGCGATTGGAGGGATAACTGTCGTGCATAAATTATTATCTAAGAAAAGAAACCCAAGACCTCATGATGAGAAGATAATCAATCCGTGCTTATAAGCTTGACCAAATACAAAAGAATCACCGATGGGTATAGTTAAATGCATGGGCATATACTCAAATAACACATATAAATGTATATCATGAAAGTCAATGACAAATGAGTAAGTAGATCCCTCATAAAACAAAGAAAAAATAGAGTAATGAGAGATGAATATTATACATGTAATGATGGCATCTGAAGCCTCTACCTCTAGCCTACCCAAAAAGGCATACATATGGCCGAGTACACCTCGAAGACCCGACCCGCCTACGAAGGACCACCTGAGAATCCTACATACAACCCCTGCTACCATGTGCACCCCCTAGTCAACTTTACCAGAGCCTTGAGGCCAGAACCTGATGACTATGTTGCCTGCACTGACTGACTATGGGAAAATATCTAACGAAAGTAGTCCAATATGTGATGTACTATGGTTTCACGGTACTCTCAATATTTTTTCCTTAAGTTCAGTGTGTGTCTAAGGCCTTTTTGTATTGGTTTTAATGTATTTTTCTCTTTGTTTGTAGGAAATTTGTCTAGAAGAAGAACGTGGTAGAATTATGCTGAAAATTACAGAAGTGACGACATACAGAGCCATCGACAGTCTGTCGTGATCTCGACGGTCCGTAGGTGGCCACCGTCGTACGAAGAAAATGGCTGCTAAAGGAAGTTGGGGAATTCTGACCAAATGTGGGGCTACAGAGGCTCTCAAGGGACTGTCATAGACACGATGGACCGTCTTGTAAATCCGCCAATTTTAACAGAAAGTAGCCCCAGTACCCATCTTTAGAAAATTCTAAGTTTGGACGAACGGAAGACATCGACGGACCGTCGTGCATGCAACGGATTGTTATCCATGTTCGTCGATGGTAACAGAAAGTTAGTGAAGAAACCAGCAGAAAAAAAAGTTGAAGTATGGAACGACGGAGGGCCTCGACGGTCCGTTGTGACCTCGACGGTCCGTCGTGTACTCGACGGTCTGTCTCTCTAGTCGTCGACTCAGAAGCGTTTTTTATGCAGATTTTCCTTAAATAGATTTCCCTCTTTTGTTAGGACTCTATTATTATAAATACTTGTAAAATCCTCATTTTTGGGGTTAGACTCTAGAATATTTTCTAGTTTTATTGTTCTAAGTGTTGAATATTGGGATTTTATGAAAATTACTTTAATTTTCCGAATCGTTTGTTGCAAGTTTTTGATTAATTCAAGTAATTTTCTTGATTTTATTCAATCTCATCAAAGTAAGTGCATGAATTCTTATCTAATTAATATGAATTGTGTGATTATTAACATGGGTAACTAAACTCCATAACTAGGGTTGTGGAACCATGGATAAATAAAAAGGTAAAAGCTAGCTAAAATAACAATTCTCGAATAGTGTCTTGCATGTATTGATAATTCTTTTGTTTAGAAGTCCTTTTAACGAGTGCACGCGTTAGAAATCTTCTTGTTGCTACTTGCCGGACCAAGGAGGTAGATAATAAGAAAAGAATTATCAATGTAGATTTAGTATGCACTATCTAATAGCATAGTATCGGTTTGTGCAAAGTAACAACTAAGACAAACATTGATTATGATGCTTAATATGAGTTAAAGGTAAGGTTTAGTAAAGCATACACATGTAGCTGGACCAAAGTGCGGAGTGAAATTTTCTAGTTGTCGGACCAAGAAAAATTAGGAATACATAATTTATCACTTTGCATGCAAGATACTAGGAAAGGATTGTTATAACTAAAATCACCGTGTTATGAACCTATGGGAACACTTAAGCACTAGTTACTATCATTACTTGATAAAAATCAAATCTTTGAACCTGTTACTTATTTACTTAGAAATAGTTAATTACAGTTTTTGCTTAAAACCAAACTTTTTGTTACTTGTTTCTTGGAAAGGAATTGACTAAATAGAAGTAATAATAGGTTAAAGTTAAGTCTAAATCATTTTTCTTGTGGGATTGACCCAAACCTCATAGTTGGGTTCTTTACTTGATATGACTGCTTATACTTTTTTCGAGAAGTAAATTTGAGTGTATCAATATGTCACACTCATAACAGTCCCTTCAAGAAGCAAGTTGTTGAGATGACTCAACTAAACCCGACTGACCAACACAGCTTGAATACCTAGAATGTGAACCCATAGAGGATTGACCTAAATGTTGTCTTTCCTAACTAGCAACATTTGAAAATCCATCAAGTGTAGTCTATAAGGATGCCTAAACAAGTTTACTAGCCTGAAACTGTTATGGGTAACGTCTACTTGGAAACGGCTATCACAAAATTGAGACCCCATAAAATTACCCTAATAGTAGGGATTTTTGTCACTGCCTTCAGAGGACCATGACGTGCCCTTGAATAGTGTATGCATGGTTTATTACTTGAAGGAATAAATGACATGATGCTACAATCTACTTTGATGCCAAACGAAGGGGTAAATTCATCCCTCTATCTTATCTACGCACCCATTCGTACTTTGTCATCATAATCATAGTTGCATGATGGGCTAGCTCATTAAATCCATCTCATACTTAGAAATTGACATTGATCTCTGCAGTAAATATATAAACTCACCAAGAAACCTCTCCATCAATCTTCGAGGTACATACTTCTTCAACAAAGCCTCATATAACTAAGTCCATGTAATCAGATCTTGCTAGCTTGCACTTAGGATAAGACATCCTTACTACTTAGTTGGTCCATCCATATGGAAAGTCGTATCATCAACTTGTGTAGCTCCTCAAGCCCAAGGTCATGCAACCTCTCTAGGAAACTCATAAATATTTTGTGGGCATCCTTTCCTGAAGCATCAGAGAACCTTAAAAGGACTAAACTCAATAAATTACCCCAATATATTATGCTTCTTAGAAGACATAATTGGCCCAATTTCCATAGGCAAATCAATTGATAACACCGACAAAACCACTAAGTGAGGAGTTGTAGTAGCAGATTGCGCCCCTAGTGTTTGAATACCTTATTTTTGTATAACTGAATATATTAATCATTCCATGACCCGAGGAAAGAAACGGTGATTTTACATGTTGTTGAAGATGATGCACAAGATATTAACATGGTCGTATAGTTTATTAATCAACAAAAACCAAGGTTTTTCCAATATCAAGTTGACCCAAACCCTCCCATGAGGTCACCACCACATGTTCTAAGGCGTAAGAATCAAATTACAAAGTTTGGGAGTCATTACATACCTTTATCAACTATTACAATGGAAAACATATGAAAACTTCTGTAGGTCACCTCTGCACTTGGTGATAATGGGCAACTCTGCACTTGATGATAATGGAAAATGTTAGGGAGTTTTCCGCATTTTTAGCAACTTGACCCCCATCCCCCCCAATAGCAGTCTGATTCCCACTGTAGCGAGTGTTAATTTGTCTAAGTGTCTTGCACTATTAGAACGTAGAAATCCTCCAAAAGTGTCATTTCACAACACACCTTCAAACCATGACGTTCCAAAACCATCCGTTTCACGCCAAATTGATATCGGGAGTTCTATTCACCTGAAATCACTTTCAAAAATTCCTAGAGACTCCGAACCTCTTAGAAATAAAGAAAATAAATTATACTTAATGTTTCACCCAATTCTTTCCATGGATTGCCTAGGCCTCATCTCACTTAGATTTTATGTGAGCTGATCCTAGCCTTAAATTTTCAACTCACTATTCCAAAATTTTCTCACCTAATTTATATTATAATTAACTCACCAATAACAACTAGCAGGTTCATTACATGTATTGAAGAGCGGTCGATTTATTGTATCTATTTTAGCTTGTGCTAAAGACATGAGAGCAAACCATGTTATCTGCTCTCTATATATGTACCAAAACTATTGCAGGAGGTAGCACCAAAGCTACTTCTTACATTGCTCATTGAGTTTGTTTATAGAACCAACTAACCAATTTTTTGGTTCTATAACTGTCTATTTCTAGTTCTCATAGTATAAGATACCTTGAATAGGTTGCCTAAAGGTATTTGAAGATATGATAAACTGAAAATAGAATTAGATGAAGAGAATTAGAGTTTGAAGAAGGTGAAGCTTTTGAATAAAATTCTTGAATGAATTACAATGACATAAATTAGATATTTATACACCTACTACAAACTGCCTAACTAACTTCTTGCTTATGACACATAACTAACTTCTTGACATGTCATTTAGCTAACTTCTTAAATCTTCTTCTTATTTTTATTCCCTCAATACTTCCCCTCAAGCTAGAAGGTGAAAATATATCTAAGACCCCTAGCTTGGGCACTAAAGTAATCAACTTGTGGTTTGTGAAGATCCTTTGTTAATATATCAGTTGGATGGTTTTTAGTAGCAATGTACACCATCTTGATCAATCCTTGTTGCAGTTTCTCCCTGATGAAATGACAGTCAATTTCTATGTGTTTTGTGCGTTCATGATACACTAGATTAGAAGCTATCTTTATAGCAAAATTGTTGTCACTATAGACTTGAACAGGCAATTGAACTTCAACTTTTAACACTTGCAGCATCCCTACTAACCACACTAATTCTGCTACTATAGAAGCTAAACTTTTATATTCAGCTTCAGCTGAACTTCTTAACACAGTTGATTGTTTCTTAGCCTTCTAACAAACCACTGACTCTCTAATTTTAATTGCATAACCAGTCACAAACTTTCATGTGAGAGGTCATGCTGCCCAATCAGCATCAAACAAGTTGTAATCTAAGCTCCACACTAATTAGATAACAATATACCTTGGCCAGGTTGTTTCTTAATGCACTTCACCACTCTAAGTGCAGCATTCATATGAGATTTTCTAAAGTTGATGCAAGAACTGACTTAATGTTTGAACAGTATAAGAAATGCCAAGTCTAGTCATATTTATATACAATAGTTTTCCTATTAGCTTTTCATATGAAACTTGATTTGTTATGGGATCCTCCTCTTGATTCCTCCTTATATGATCATCATACTATCTAGATGTCAATATCACATTTACATCTATAGGTTTTCCTGATGGCTTTGTTCGTGACAATCCAACTTCAGAAATGAGCTACAATACATATTTTCTTTGATGCATAACAACTCCACTGTTTGACCTTACAAACTCTATTCCAAGAAAATAATTCAACTCTCCTAGATTCTTCATTCTAAAATTCTGTTGTACACTTCTTTTTTGTCTCTTCAACCATCTTAATGCTACTTCCTATCACCAAAACGTCATCAACATATACCAGAATACTTACAGTCCCTTCAGCAATTTACTTGTGAATAGAGAATGATCATACTGACTTCAGCTGAATCCCAACTTTTTCATAAGAACATCTACAAACTTGTGGTAATGACGGTCCATCATAGATGTACGTCAAAAGACACTTAGAAAAAGTTGGAGACCCTTAGGACTAAAGTCTCTGACCGTCATGACGGTTGTGTAGGACGGACTGTCGAGGGTACGATACTCTGTCATAGATGTCCGTCAGTGGACACTTGGGAAAAAATAGAGACCCTTTGGACAAGGGTCTCTGACAACCATGACGGTTGTGCATGACGGACCGTCAAGGGTAAGACGGTCTGTCGTATATGTCCGTCAGAGGACACTTACAAAATTTGGAGACCCTTAGGACTAGGGTCTCTAACAACCAAAACGGTTGTGTAGGACAGACTGTAGTGGGAACAACTGTCTATCGCATATGTCCTTTGGTGGACACTTAGAGAAAACAAATAGTGGGGTGTTGAGCAGACCTTATGACGGTCCATCGTGGGTACAACGGTCCGTCATCGGGGTCTCGTTCTCTCATTCAATGACAGAACTGAGGATGCCACAATCATCCCTGTGACTCAAATGGAATACTTAATGTTAACCTACATGTTTCAAACCCAAATACCTAGCAAACTAGCAATGCTAAAGCACCAATTTCTCGAGTTTTAAAAAGGCAATTCGAGGACTCTAAACCTAGGTCAGACAAAATTTGATCAAAGAACAAAGACACACCAAAAATAAATAGGCTAATAGTAATTGAAAAACAAAAATGCAATGTAAATGGGTAGAGATCAGAGACACATACCTGAGAAGAGGATAAAAACAAGCAAGTGAGGCACTTGGATATCAAGACAGAACCACAGCAGCAGACTCCGACCAGTAGAAAGAAAATTTTAGGAATTGGGGATTCGGGGAATTGATATGGATCAGTTGATATAGAAGATGGTGAGAAAGGTAGGAAGTTAGAAAGGGAGGGAATGGGAGAAAGAGTGAAAGAAATGGTTCAAATGAACGGTGGGGGGTTTTAAAGGTTGAAATTTTTTAAAATTTTCCATCCAGATCGGGTCGGGTTACTGGTTAATGATGCAACGAGTCCCCACGACAGTCCGTTGCATATGCGACGGTCCGTCATGGGTTCCGCCGTGGGTGCCCTAATTTTGAAAATAAATGAAAAACGTACCTAGCAAGACGGATTCATGCGACTGTCTGTCACACGCGTGACGGTCCGTCGATGTGTCCGTTAGTGAATATTGTGGAGTGATTTTATTCAGAATTTCCTGGTGATGTGCCTGCAAATTTAAAACCCATTAGTAGAAATGCTACCATTAATAGAAACAAAACTATTAGTATTGGGTTGCCTCCCAACCAGCGCCTGATTTAACATCACGGCACGACTGAAAACACTTGATTACTCAGACTTCATCAAGATGGTATGCCTCGATCACTTCATTGCCAATTCAGCATGCCCGAAATAGATTTTTATTCGTTGTCCATTCACCTTAAACCGCACACTCTCCTTGGTTTCCAACTCCACTGCTCCATGAGGGAATAGTTTGGTATCAAGTAAGGGCCAGTCCATTTGGACTTGAGCTTGCCCGGAAACAAGCACAACCTAGAATTGTATAAAAGCACCAAATCCCCAACCATATACTCTCGTTTTTCAATTTTTAGGTCATGGTAATTCATAATCTTTTCTTTGTAGGATATAGCAGATACAGATTGGAGCTCACCATTGCCTCATGTACCTACAAATGTTGAAGGTCACTTCTTCATTGTTCAACCAAAATTTCATCTGCCCATTTTTCATATCAACTGTAGCAAGGAATGGCCTCCCAAGAATAATAGGCACTTCAAAATCGACTTCACAACCAAGAATAACAAAATTTGCCAGAAATATGAACGACTCCACTTTTACTAGCACATTGTGAAGTATCCCTATAGGACTTTTTATTGTTCGATCGGCCATCAGCAGCTTCATCGCAGTGGGATTTGGATCACCTGAACCCAACTTCTTGTAAATCGAGAGGGGCATGAGATTTATGCTTGCCCCTAGATCACATAATGCTTCCGCAAAATGTAATAACCCGACTATACAAGGAATAGTGAACGCACCCGGATCTTCTTTCTTTTGTGCTAGAGATCTTGTAGCAATAGCACTACAATGTTGCATTCTATCATTATCCTCAAAAGTGACCCACCTTCTCTTTGTAACCAGATCTTTCATAAACCTTGCATAACCGGGCATTTGTTCTAGAGCTTCTACCAATGGGACATTGATAGAAAGTTGCTTCAATATTGTTATAAAACGTCGATATTTACCATCCTCGGTCTTTTTCACTAATCATTGAGGAAAGGGGGTGGTGGTCTAGGCATGGAAGTTACCTTTATAGGCACTTCAGCATCTTTTCCTGTGTTATCTTCTACTTTACCACTAACCTCTACCACTTTATCATTACCTTTTATCATCTTTTCCTCATTAGAAGGCATAGGTGGGTCAACGGTTTGCTTACCACCCCGAGTAGTGATTGTCATACAGGGTCCATCATTTTTCAGATTTTGGACAGTGTTTCTAGGAAGAGTGCCCGGTTGCCGTGTGTTCACAGACGCGGATAATTGGGTCATTTGCAACTCAAGCTGCTTAATCGATATTGCATGTGTATCGAATTTCTGCCAAATACCCGCTAAATCACTCCTTAACTCTTTAATGTGCTCATCACTAGCATCAAACCTCCTCATCATTTTGTGCAACATGTACTCAAATCGCACCATACTACCTCCAACATCCCTAGGAGTAACTTCACGATTTTGAGGAGGAACATAGGGCCCATTCCTATCATTTCTGTTACCATAGCTACCCCTGTTGAAGATGTTGTCATGGTTGTAATTTCCATCTCGGACATAATTATCCTCACGGTTATAGTTACCATATCCGACCTTGATTTCCTTGACCTTGGCGCCAATTTTCCTTATTTGAGCCTTGGGCACTCGGTCGGAAACCCCCTGTTTGCTCATTTACCGCATAGGAATCCTCCTCATAATAAAATTCATCATTTGGTGGTGGTGGTTTAGACAAGTAGTTAACTGCATTTGGGTTTTTTGCACCATAGTGACAGGTTTTAATACCAACCCAAGCTCAATTCTCATCTGAGTTATCTCTTCACGAATCTCATCTGTGGCTGGGTTGTGTCTGGATTGCACTGCGAAGGTATTTCTTTCAGTATGTGACGTTCTAGTACTACAAGCTTTATTATTCCGGGAGATTTTCTCTAACTTTTTGACAATCTCTGCATAAGGACACTCCCCATAAGAATCACCCGCTATAGTATCCAATACCGCTTTATTATTATCATCCTCTCCCCGATAGAAGTATTCCTTCAGTGACTCATCATCTATGCGGTGATTGGGGACACTTATATGTGTACGAAAAGCATAATGTTAATAGTATTGAACACAATTAGTTGTGGCAAATGGACTGGTTGGGTCAAATATGGGTAGGATGAAAAAGGGTAAGCATAATATGGGCAATCATTCAATCCGTCCATATTTGATATGGGTAAAAATTGATTGGGTAATAAATGGATTAGGTAAAATACTAGTTTACCCATATATTCATGACTAAATAGTACTTTACTTAAGAATTCAATATGGAGAAAATATTTTAGTCTATTTTTTAGATGAAATATGTTGAAAATGCTTCATTTAGTTTTATTGTATCACAAAAGTTAAAAAAAATACTTTAAAGTAAGGCAAAAATATAATATTTGAAGTTGAAAATATTTTTAAAAATAAACTTAATAGTTATTTATTTATTGGGGGGGAGTGGGGGGCGAGGGGAAACGATGGCAGGGGTTAGGTAGGGTGGAAAAATAAATATCTGAAATTGAAAATATTTTTAAAAGATAAATTTAATATATATATTATTTTTTGGGGGGGAGGTGGTATGAGGTGGCGAGGGGGGGGCGGTTGAAAACACTATTTGAAAACAAACTTAAAAAAAATTAAGAGGGGGGGGGGGGGTGAGGAGGCTGGTACAGTGGTGGGGGGTCGAGGGTAGGGGTAGGGGTGAAAAAATGAAATTTTGAAGTTCAAAATTTTTTTAAAAATAAACTTTGATTTTATTTTTTTTTTTGGAGATTGGAGAGTGGAGGGGATGGGGGTCGAGGGTTGAAATATTAATAGGGACTCATATATGAAAGTTTTGACGCTTCTAACTTGGAAACAGACGATTTTTTGAAAATTTGAAAAAAACTTGCAATACTCATATATGACCCATAGTTGACCCATACAATATCCATATTTTAAGGAAAAATTAGTAAAGTAGTCAAAATTTGTAACATAATTAGCTAAAACATCTACATTATAAAATAATTATTAAAAATATCATTATGTCATTATTTTGACAAGTATAATGTATCCTCATATAATTAATTTACTATCCTTTTATTTATCATTAGTTACCTTGTTTAACTCTACTACCAATTAAAAGTAAAATAAAAAAGACTCCACGTTCTAATACTCTCTTTAGTTTCTTAAGTCAAATCTCTCAATTGTCTCTACTATTTACACCATTGTTATCCCCTATACATTTTTTTGAAATTTCTTGGACTTGTACGATTTCAGCATCTGACAATTTTTCGAAAAAATTGGGATATAATATCTGATTGCTCTCTTTTACGTCTGATCAAGAGTGAGACCTGCTCCGCAACTTCTTTGCTTGTTTGGTTTGAACGTGTTCCTTGGCGGGTTTAAGATTTCCGTCACTGCTCTATGGATGGTCCTGAAAAGACTCTTCTTGAATCCATAGAACTTGATCAATCAGTTGCTAGATCAAAGTTCTTAATTGTCCATCGTTCTCAAGTTTTAATAACCAAAATATGTATTCATTATTTAGGTATTCATCCTAATTGCATATGTAAAATAATTTTTTATTTTATTTTGTTGATTTTGTATTTACAATATCACTTTGTATACCAAAATAACTTGTATTTAGATTTAATTTCGTATTCGTCCTAATGGCATACCATCAAATTTTGTATTTTTATTTAATTTTGTATTCATTCTCAATTCCAAATAAACAAATCACGGTTTATTAATGTTGTATATGCATTCAACCTAATTGCATCAGTAAAACAAATTTTATTTTATTTTGCTCATTTTGTATATCCGATATCCCTTTGTATATCAAATAGTTTATATTTAGATTTAATATTCTATTTCATTTAGAATTCTAAATAATCAAAATACATTTTATTTACTTATTTATTATATAAGTATTCATACTAACTGCATTAGTAAAATAGATTTTGTATTTTATTTAACTCATTTTGTATTTTCAATATCACTTTGTATATCAACTAGTTTGTATTCAAATTTGAATTTGTATTTGTCCTAATAGTATACAATCAGGTTTTGAATTGTGTCGTCTAATTTTTCAATTGAAATGAGTATTTATCGCACTCAGTTTGTTAAAAAAAAATATTCAAAATTTCGAACACACAAAATCATATTTAATGAAGTTCATCCGAATACACAAAATCATATTTAGAGAAGTTCATCCGAATAGATTTCAGATAAAGTTATATTTTAAAAAGTTAAAATAAGTAAGGATAAAAACTTAAGGGAAATATTTTTACCTTTTTTGAAATATTTTCTCCATGATTCTCTCCATTCTATTATTAAAAGTTTGTATTCTCTTAAATTAAATAAATACAATCAGCATTATAACAAACTAAAATACTGACATTTTAAATAAATATTGAAAGTTTTGACGAGTGACCCTATTAAATGCTAAAATATTGTTGTTTAAAGAAATTCTTATTTTCATGGGTAAAATACAGGTATAAGCCCAAATATTACACATATTTAAAATCACCCTTTCAGCTCATATTTGATGCGCTATTTGGGCGGGTTAGTGAAAAGTAGGTTTAAATTATCAGCACTAAAAACACAATACATACTTGACCTCACCAATTGATGGCAAGAATGTAATCCCTTTTTCTTGAAAGAATGAAGAATAAAATTAAGTTTTAAAAATATACAAGCGTGATTATAACATATTCGAATCCCCATTATAACTTCTTAGATTTCATACTTACAATTTTAAACAACAAATTAAATGAAGAAATAGAAGAAAGGTATGATAAAAAAGACGATAAAATTAAGTGGGTATTATCAAAAAGAAAATAAAGAAATATGGTTGAGAACATACCTATATAGGGTGGATATGGGCGAAAAAGAAAATGAAAAAGAAGAAATCTAAAGGGATGAATGTGTTTTGATCGGAAAATTTTTATGAGGAAGATGATCAGGGTAGGAGGGGCTGGGTGGGGGAAGAGGGGTGGGAGGGGAAATCTTCAAATTAATATGTTTTCAATTGGTTAAAACCCTTTCTATTTGACCTTTAATTTTTTGTGTGTTAAATGACTTGGCTTTAAAATGAGATGACATGACATAATTGGTCATTTAATCCATGTGGATATGTTTAGTTAACACGCGCATAGCATCAACAAAAAATTGTAAAAAAATGTGTTAAATTGATTCAACGGAGCATGACATGAAGTGCCTAAAATGAAAAAAAAAATCTAATTGAGATGTCTAAGTGAAAATTGTTATCAACTTTAGGAGCTCACCGATGGATTACCCCTTAGAGAACAAAGGGATGGCCATTTTTTATTTTAAAATTGGTCACTTTAATTGTTGGTCAATCAAATTAAACTTAGATATAGCCAAATTTTTAGTCAAATAACTAATTCGGCCAAAATTAAATTAAGATGAATAATTATTGATTTATCATTTGAGTTTTTTAATTTAAATAAGACAAAATAATTATCAAGACTTACTCATTATTTAAAATAGAGAAATAATTATACAAAATTATGAAATTCACTAATTCAAAGAAATAAATGCGTAATTATGGAAAACATTATTTTTAGGCTATATATTAAATATTTATATAAAAGAGGAGAATTATATAAACCAATCTATAAAATTATATAATTATTTCTGAGAAATATTAACTACAACTAATTAGAAAGAGATTTTAAATATATTTTTTTAGGATTTTTCAAAGACGATTATTTCAAATTATTTGAAACTGAAAAAGCTCGTATATTTAACTTTGAATTGCATATGATCAAAATTGGGTGTCACTAACGGTGCAATTATCTACTTCTATTTAAAATTAAAAAACTTTTTGTTTCTTTAGATTTTTAAATTTAAAATATGTTTAATTTTTAATTTTAGATTGTTTTGTCAACTGTAGTATAAATTATGTTTAAAACGACTCTAGCATCAGATTTAAATTATTTGTTAATTCAATATAAATAAATTGAACTTCCGTTTTATTTTTGAAAAAAATTTATAAACTCGCTTTTTAAAAAAATATTGAATCTGGCAGTTTTAAGAAATCAAGTTTTACTAATTTATAAATGAGATTTAAAAAAATATCATATCTATTTTTTAAAATGTTAACATTTGTCATTATTTGTGTAAGTTGGTGACACATGTTTATTTTTATTTTAAATTTTAAATTTATAGTATTTTATTTTTAAAATTCTGAAAAATTGTAGTGCTCTGATGTGGTGTTTATTATTATTATTATTATTATTATTATTATTGTTATTGTTATTGTTGTTATTATTATTATTATTATTATAATAGAGAGAGTTAAAAGAATCTTTTGAAAAAATAATCACACACGTTAAAAATCTCTTTTGAAAAAATCTACTTTAAAATCATTTTAAAAATAAAACAGTACTCCTTATTTAACTTTATTACATTTTTTAATTAATATTATTATATGCGTTATTTAATTTTTTGTCAAACTGGTAACTTTTTTTTATGTTTTAAATAGTAGTTATTAATTTTTTTTAATTTTCGATCAATTGTCATTATTCTTTTTTTATGTTTTAACTAGTCAATTTTTGAAAAAAAAATAATTATTTTCTTTAATCAGTCACCTGTATTTTAGTAATTACTACTACTATTTTCATAAATTAAAATTAATAAAATAACGACATTTACATAAATATTAAATGGATCCCACAAATTTCATATTGTTTAACTACCATTAGGCATTAACGTGTCTTTGTTTATTTTTATTTTTTCGAATCTATATTCTGTAATTTTTATTTTTTAAAAAAATCTATATTTAATGGTGGCGACACTTAAGCATTGTTATATAGAAATATAGAGAGAGAGAAGGAGAGAGATGATTTTCACCAAAATAAATATCTTTTTTTTTAACAACAGCAAAACAAATATCTAAGGATTGTTTTAAACCACAAATTTTAAAAGTCTTTTTATTTTGTTTTAAAATAAAGTGTCAGGTGAAAGGGGGTCACATAAAATATTGTGGAGGGAGTAATAAAATTTCTCTTATTATTGTTTTACTATGTGTAAACACATTATTCTGGTCAACGCTTTATGCAATTATTTCATATTGATTTCCTTCAAACTAAATAAGAATTTTTTTATGTGAAGCGAGTGATAGGTTGGTCCGTATCGTACATCAAAAAAATATATTTAAGTATAATTTAGTTTTTAACATATTTGAAAGTAGCATATAGTTTTTACTGAATATGATTTCTTCCAAAATTGGAAAAAATAATAATGAACTTTTATAAGCGTTGCAATAATTATAACATTTGAGATAATGTCATTTAATATTTAATAAATATTTATATTTAGAAAAATTAATCATTAAATTAATTATTTTAGGCACATTAAGTATCATCGAAATAGATATTTCAAAATTCTTAGTCAATATTGAAAGTATACACTTGTTTCGATTTTTAATTATGTACACCCATAACAAAAACTATATTCTTTTTGTTTTTACTTTCTCGATGAAGGAATTGTGTAAAAAAATAAATTTGCTATAACTCTGTGACCATCTTTTACTGGTACCACTTAGATTAGAATCGCACCAAGTTTTTTCCTAATAAGAAAAGTTTGACTCAAAGAATTGGTCTGAATAAGACTAGACCCATAAACTGCGTATATTTCAATGATAACATCTAATATTTTTATGTAATATACTTTATTTTTTTCGAAAATGTTATTTACAACAAAGAATTTTCTAATTCAAACTATTAAAATTTTTACAATCTACTTGTTCCTATAAATTGTAGTCAATCCAAGGCCAACAATAGCAAATTCAATTTTGAACAAATGCATTCCTCCTCCTCTTTAGCCATGCCTAGAAATAAAGGATCATTAGCTTTGGTTGAAAATGAATTTGATAGAAAAGTTTCATACAGGAAAAGAGAAAAAGGGTTCTTGAAAAAAGCTCATGAACTGAGCACTCTCTTCGATGTTGAAATAGTTGTTGTTATTGATAGTCCTTACAACAATGAACCTCCGATGTTTCCAAATTATAATGCTGCAATCAACACCTTTGTAGTTTAAAGAGTTGCCAACATTGGAGAAATCAAAAGATATGGTGACAAGAGAAGAGTTCACCAAGAAAGGAATCTAGAAGATGGAGAAAAACTACTAAAGGTAAGGAAGCAAAATAGGCTCAAGGAAATTACAAAAGAGATGTATAAAGTTACAAAAGGAAAAGATGTTTCCCCTAATACGGATCCTTACTACCAATGATCTGAGTTATGTGATCAAGAAAAACATAGTACAAATACGTGAAGCAATGAATGGTGAAGAAAATTGTACATAAAATGTCCCTCAACTCATTGTTGAATCGATAATAATTGGTTGGACCAACTCTGAGGGGTCAAGGGCTATACTATTGGCCCCTGCTAGTTCCTTACTACTGATGATTCCTCTAGAGTCTCCATCGATGGTTCTTGGTGGAACCAACTTTGAGAAGACGAGGACTCCTCCATTTGTCCCTAATGTGGCTCCACCAGCAGTTCCTTTATCTGCTTCTCGCAAAGTAACCCAACAAATGGTTCATCTAGCAGATCATTCGAGGATCCTATTCAAATGGTTCCTCTTATGGACGCCTCGCAGGTTCTTCACAAATATTTCTTCTAATGGTTCCACACTTATTTTCTACAATACCTCAACAAATGTCTATTAAAAGAACTCTTGGTATTGCATTCTCAATGTCTTCAACAACAATGTTTTCTCTTATGCCTTCACTAATGATAGCTTCTCCGGTGTGTTCTCCACTGACATCACAAATGGATTCTTTAGTTGATCTCCTCCTAATTGGTGCATCGATGCTAATTAATAACCACCAAAATTACATACCTAACAGTCCATAAAATTTTCCATTGTCTAAGTTACTAAATTGGAATAATGATGATGTAGTGACTTTATTGGAGGACCCATCATTACACAACATTAATGTTCAAGATCCAAAGTGCACCAACAATACCTAAAGACTTTAGGATCAGTAAATGTCTCTTTTAAGTAGTATTATTTTATATGCCCTGGTTGTTCCCATGGATTATTTGTGTTGTCACTTGTATTTCATGTTTAAGTTGCTAGGGTTCTCTACATCTCTTTTTTGTTTTTATTTATCCTTATTTTATGTGTCTGTCTTTTGTGCTTTTTTTTTTCTTTTTAAGTTTGTCATTTCATTCACTTATTAAATATATGGTGTATTTATAAATTTAAAGATACTCAAATATCTATTTGAACTTTTATTATTATTTTCATTTAAAAGTTATTATTTGCACGGTTTCCACGTATGACCTCTTACACTTCAAAATTCTTAGAAATCAATTTGCATATTGATCAAATTTCATTCTGAAACTTTTCAGTGTGAACTACTATCACATCTCAGATTGAAAATGTACTTCAAAGTTGATGAGATTTATAAAGAAAACCTATTTAATATTATATTGAAAAAAAAGTCATATCAATTTGTATAACTCTAAGTATATGGAATTGAAACTTAATTTCTGTGTATAGCAATTAGTCAATACAAATGTTTAATTTTAATCAACTTTGTGAACATTATTGGGGTATTTGTAAAGCAAAAAGACATGATCAAAAACCTCATACTGAACATATTCATGGGCCATAAAAGTTATCCTTGGGATATCTCTGCCTTAGTCCTCTCCTAGTGCTAGTCCACTCTGATATCTAGCTTAGTGAACATTATTGCACTCTGAAGTTGGTCAAACAAATCATTAATATATGTCATCAGGTACCTCTTCTGATGATCATCTTATTCAGTTGCTTGTATTAAGTAACATATATGTTAGGTATCACCCTTCTTCTTCACAAACAAAACAAAAGCACCTCACAAAGACATATGAGGCTTAATGAACTCACAAGGTTGCGGTGCCTTGTTATATACCAATGTCGAAATCAATTTCATAGTCAGAAGAAATACTAAATAGATCGGTAGAAAATACGTCAAAGAACTCTCTAACGACTAGAACTAACTCATGAAAAGGAATATTGGCACTAGTATCACAAACATACGCAAGATAGGCTAGCCAACCCTTTCCTACCACCCATAATGCTCTTATAAATAAATTCACACCCCTCGACATATTGCTATTAAGGCCTGTCCACACGATTAAAGGGATAACTGCATCAATAAATTATTAGACTTGGAAAACAAATCCAAGACCTCATGATGAGACGATAGTCAATTCGTTCTTATAAGCTCGATCGAATACAAAAAAATCAGCGGTGAGGATAGTTAAACGCATGGGCTCAAATAACACATCTACATGCATATCATGAAAGGCAATGACAAATGAGTAAGTAGATCACTCATAAAACAAAGAAAAAGTAGAGTAATGAGAAATGAAGATCATACCTATATTGATGGCATCTGAAGCCTCAACCTCTAGCCTACCCAAAAAAGGCATACATATGGTCGAGTACACCTCGACCACCCGATCTACGTACTAAGGACCACCCGGAGCACCCTACAGACCACCCCTGTAACCATGTGCACCCTATAGGCAACTATACTAGAGACTTGGGGGCCTGAACCTGTTGATCATGTCGCTTGCATTGACTTACTATGCAAAAATATCTAGAATGTGGTCCAATATGCCACATTCATAACAGCCCCCACGAAAAGAAAATTGCTGAGATGACTCGACTAAACTCAATTGACCAACACTGCTTGAATACCTAGAATGTAAACCCTAAGAAGTTTGACCTAAAACCTAGCTTCCCTAACTATTAGCACGGCTGCCTAAACAAATTTACTAGCCTGAAACTGTTGTGGGTAACCTCTGCTTAGAAACTCCTACCACAAAACTGAGACCTCATAAAACCACCCACTGACTAATCGTGTGTACATGGTCTATTACTTGAAGGAATGAAATAATTTAACCCTCTAACTAATCTACCCACTTGCTCGTACTTTGTTTTCATAAGCATAGTTGCATGACAGCTAACTCGTTGAATCGCATCTCATACTTAGAAAACTGACATTGATCTCTACAATAAATCTTATAAACTCATCAAGCAACCTCTCCCTCAATCTTCGAGGTACATACTTCTTCAACAAAGCCTCATAGAACTGAGCCCATGTCATCAGAGGTGATCTTGCTAGCCTGCACTTAGGATAAGACATCCCCACTACTTAATTGGCCTATCCATATGGAAAGTAGAATCATCAACCTTGTGCAGCTCCTCCAATCTGTTGTCATGCAATCTCTCCAGGAAACTCATAAAAAATTTATGGGCATCCTTTCCTGAAGCATCAGAGAACCTTAGAAGGACCCAACTCCATAAATCACCCTAATATCTTATGCTTTTTGGAAGACATAATTGGCCTAATTTCCATAGGCAAAGCAATTGATAACACCGATGGAACCACTAAGTGAGGAGCTGCAGTAGCAGGTTGTGCCCCTATTATTTGTACCTTATTCCTCTATTAGTGAATATATTAATCAGTTCATGACCCGAGGAAAGAAGTGGTGATTTTACATGTTGTTGAAGATGATGCACAAGATATTAACATGGCAATATAGATTATTAATCCACCCAAACCAGGGTTTTTCCACTATCAAGTCGACCCAAACCCTTCCATAAGGTCAACACCACATGTGCTAAGGCATAAGAATCAAATTACAATGTTTGGGGAGTCATTACATACATTTTAACAATTATTACTATGGAAAACATATGAAAATTGCCCTAGGTCGCCTTTGCACTTGGTGATAATGGACAATGTTAGGGAGTTTTCCGCATTTTTAGCAACTTTCCCCCGCCATTGCAGTCCAAATCCCACTGCAGCGAGAGTTAATTTGGCTGAGTGGCTTGCACGGGTTAGAACCTAAAAAATCCTCCAATACTGTCATTTCACAACACATCTTCGAACCTTGACATTTCAAAACCAATTTTTTCACGCCAGATTTGATATCGGGAGTTCTATTCACCTGAAATCACTTTCGAAAAGTCCTAGAGACTCCTAACCTCTTAGCAACAAAGAAAATAAATTATACTTATACGTGTCACCCAATCCTTTTCATGGATTGACTAAGCCTCATCTCACTCAAATTTTGTCCAAACCGATCCTAGCCTAAACTTTTCAACTCACTGTTCCAGAATTTCCTGGCCTGATTTCTATTACAATTAGCTCACCAATAACAACTGGCAAGACCGTTACATGTATTGAGGAGCAGCCTCTGTATTGTATCTGCTTTAGCGTGTGCTAAAGACAGGAGAGCAAACCATGTTATCTGCTCTCTATATATGTACCGAAACTGTTGCAGGAGGTAGCAGCAAAGTTTCTTATTACATTGCTCACTAAGAGTTTGTTTGTAGCACCAACTAACCATTTTTTTTGGCTCTATAACTGTGTCTGTGTTCTAGTTCTCATAGTATGAGATACCTTGAATAGGCTGGCCTGCCTAAAGGTATTTCTGGTATGTGAGGATGTAAGATGTTGATGTTGATCAGTCTTTGCTCTGTTCTTAAATTAGATATTTCTGTATAAGAGTCAATTGGTCAGGTCATAAATGACATAATCGACTCTAATGTCGCCAATTTTGAAGGAACAATGACAATATTTACGAAGAACTTGTTGAAAAAGTTACATTGAAGTGCACAACTGGTATCGAGGCAATTAGTATGCTGTTTTGTATCATGCTCTAGCTATGAGTTTGTTTTTGTTTTCTTTGATAATTTTTTCATGTTGTTGGTACTGTATACACTGCAATTGATGTGTAAGTGAATCAAGTTATATTTTATTCAGTTCTTAAAATGTTTCTTATATATGCCACCCTTATTACATGTGATGTGACTATAAAATAGAAATCATCCCTTAGATTACATTCTATGCAAAGAATTACCAAAAAGAGTGAAGAAACAACAATACAAATGAATAATTCATCTAAAATAATAATGTATTGGTGTCATCTCATCAATATCAATCATGGTTGTTTTTCTTTTTGTTGTTCTTCACAAGGAAAATAATAGACTCACCAATCTTTTTACCTATCATAGTAGAAACATGCTTCTTCTCTTTAGGAACTACACTTCCCTTCTTGGGATTGAACGGGAATATCCCGTTTCTTCTTTCTATATCTCCTTTTCCCTTATCTTCCATCTCGTTCTCACTCTCGTCTCTCTGATCTTTTAGTACTTAAGATTTAAGATGATAAGAGAGTTTGTTGTGTCTCTTTCAGCAAGGGATTATAAGGCATTTATAGGCCTAACAAATGAATTCTCCTTTACTATTTGTCATATATTCATGTCATTTGTGTGTGTATGTTCAACAAGAACTTGAGCTTACATTTGATGCTTTGTGAGAGTCCTAAATGTTCCCTAGTCAAAATATATTGCAATTGGGATGTCTTACTATTTCCATTAGTACTGTCTTTTGTGTGTGTATGTGCATTTTATTAGTCTACATGAAGATCATCTAGTATTGTGTATGTGTGAAGAAAGAGAATCTTTAGATATGCACCAAATCCAACACAACTTCAATTTACATTTCATGTTGTGTGTTCCTAAGTCTGAGAAATTATCAAATGGTCTTTAATTTATGGCCTAGGTTCCATTTGGTCCCTAATGTTTAAACATGATTGAAATGGTCCAGGAATATATTCGATTGGGCTAAGTAGGTTTGTGCATATAGTAGCGATTCTCTTTACTTGTATGACTTAAAAGACCAAATTAATCACTTTCTGGAATACATCAAGGACCATTTCCATCACGTTTATACATTAAAAGTCTAATGAAATCAAAGTTCATACGTTAAGGACCATTTTGATAATTTGCTCGTCATGAGTGTTTCGAGCTAATATAGTATTAACTAAAAATAAAAACCAAAATTAAAGAGAACTGGTATCAAGTTGTGCACATGGTTTGCCCCATTATACTTTAGGTACAACATTTTTTCTTAGGACATACAAATAAACCTCATATTGGTACAGTGTACACGCCCTTTTGGACATTGATTAGGTAAGAAGAACTCAATTAATAAACACTACACCATTAGCGACATTTAATTCTTAATTATTATTAAACATGTATTTTTAGCTGTTACTCTTTGTATATGTTCTTAAAGCCTTTAATGACATTGGTTCTAATGATACCTAACCAATGCCGGTAAAGACTTTAACACTCTTTATTAGTGTCAATATTTAATGCTACTAAAAGTTATTTTTGTTATAGTGAGAATTAGTGCACATTGTAGTAACTACACAAAAAAATACAAAGGAAAATATATTACAATTAATTTATAGGCAATCCATGACATGTTTAATTCTATGAAATAAGATGCCATGTTTTTAATACATTTTGTCTATAAACTTTCCCCCTATTGAAATTAAAAAAAGTTTTATGTTTCATTCGTAACCACATTTATGCTTGACAAGGCAAAGCATATTATAGAAGCTTTTCTTTCCAAACACATGAAAATTCCAAGCTTAAGTGTTGTTTGGTATTTAGAATTTGAGATTTAGAATGATTAATGGTGTAAGTAGGGAATTAAGCTAGTCATTGGAGGAGTTATGTTGAATATAATTAGAGCATACACACTACAAGAGGGTTTAGACAAAGACAATAAAAATCGATTTTGAACGAGGTTGTGAGGGGTATCCCGCACAAAGAAAATCTATTCACGGAGGAGATTTCAATGACCATATGGGGATAACTTCAACGGGCTATGATGAGGTTCATGGAGGTTCTGATTTTGGAAATAGAAAAGGAGGAATTTCATTTTTAGACTTCGCAAAAGATTTTGATTTGGTGACAAGAGTTAGAAAGATTACTAACTCATTAGAAAGTGTGATAAAAATCTAAGTTTGACAAGGTTATCCTGTGTAAGTATTGCTAAAATCGACTAAATAAAAACATAGCTATTTTTTTGTAATAATCTAAAAATATTGCTAAAATTGATTATTAGTGTGGTTTGGTTGTTATGTAAGGTTACTTTTTATGGTTTTATTTAATTTTAAAATAAAACCACATGGAGTTGGTTTTCCTTCGTTCATTTGGTCAATTACACATCACTATATATATATATATATATATATATATATATATATTGCGATTAATAAGTTACTTAATGAGCATTACACCTCCTAATTTTTTAATAATATATATAATACCTAACCTTTAATTTACTAATATAATTCCTAATCTTTCATATTCATAACCTTCAAAATATTTAATATAAAATTTATAACTCCTAAATATTACACCTATAAAAAATCACTTTGAGACATTGCATGATGGTCATTTTATTTTATTTTCCTTATTCTTCATTTTTTATTTCTTTGATTTGTTAATTTTTTTTGTCTTCTTTGATCTGATTTTTGCAGGAGAGAGATGTATAATGAAAAATGTTATATATATTGCATATTTTGATTTTGTGAGGTAAAATGATTTGATATGTCTATCGCTTTTGTTCTATTGTAATTACATATATATTTGATATTATTAGGTTGAATTGTTGATGATACAAATCATGATTCTTTTATAGAAAAATAATTTGTTCATTTACTTTTTTGCTTCTCTTTGTAGTTTTTTGAGATTTTTTTTTCTTATTCTTGTAGTTTCTACCGACACTGATTGTCTTTATTCACTTTGTAAATTTGAAGAATCGAATTATGTTATGTTGAAAACATGATCCTTCTTTCCTTTTCAAATAATATATAACTAAATATTTTAAATATTTTTGCTTGATTAGTTAACTATAATTTATGTCTTTTTGTTGTTATTATTGTAAGGATTGTAATTATGTTATGTTGAGAACGTGATCCTTCTTTCCCCTTCAAATCATATATAACTAAATATTTTAAATATTTTTGCTTGATTAGTTAATTAATTTTATGTATGTTTGTTGGTATTATTGTAAGGATTGTTTATAGTTCTCCGGTTAAACCTCCGATGCAATAAGAGTTGATTGGTTCCTTATCATATTAAATAGATAATTGAAAAAACGCCAATATATCTTATTCTAATTTTGCCTAACAATATCTTCCTCCTCACTAGCTATAAAATGTTATACGGATATATAATAAATATAAGTAATAAAAAAGTAATATATCACATCTCAATATAAAGTAAATAAAATACTAAATATTAAATAAAAATATTATATAGCTAAGAATCAAATCAATCGATTCCTCTTATAATTTCGTATCTCACAATCACATAACAATGATACGATATAAATACATAATTTTAATGTTGCATTTTATATATATATATATATATATATATATATATATATATATATATATATATATATATATATATATATATATAGGCCAAATGTTTCATAATTTTGAGAATTTAATTACCAAAAAATTAAATATTTTTTAATATTATTTTAAAACATCCGTACAATTATCTTTTTTTTGATAATTTCAAAAGAAATTCTATTCCAATTGATTAACTTTTTAATTCTATGTCCCTTTTTAAATTTATTTTTAATTAATTTTTCTCTTAATAGATATCTCTCCTATAATATAAAATAAGAGAAAAAGTATATATTGTTCAAAATATTAGTAATTACTAAAAATAATGTTTATTATTATAAGCATATTTGGAGACTTTTAATAATTTGAAATTTTTAAAATGAGGTAAAAAGAAAATATGTCATATAATAAAAGAAATCATAAAAATGGTGGATGATTTTACTTAAACATATTTTTGTTTATTAAAAAAATACGTAACATTTTTTTTACCTTTTCCTCTTATTTTTATATATTTATTTTTAATTTAATTTTTATCATAAACGCACACCTCTTCATCTTTCATAACCTCTATACTTAATTAATACTTATTAGTAATACCTATAACTTCCAACTTTATACCTTCATAACCTCAAATTACTTAATGTTTAAATTTGTGACATCTTTAAAGCACATCAACAAAATATTTCTAACCAAATATATTTATGTTTAGCTCAATTATCCTCTACTTTAATCTTGTAATGCAAAATCTATCGACAAAGACTGCTTTTTGTAATTATTTTTACTTCTAATAAGAATGATACAAAAGATATATAAAAGAGAATAATTGATTTGTTTTTTTGCATGAAATTATAAGAACAAGATTATTACTAAAAGTAAGACAAAAAACATTAGAATGTATTTGTCGATACGCTTAGTGGGGGGAGATAATCGAAATTATTATGAAGTTATTTTTAAATTTTAAATAAAATATGAATCATGAAAAATAGAATTCATTTAAACATTTTGCTTAAATTAATAAAAAGCTAAAGATAAGCTAACTTGATTATGTTAAGATTTGATGCTAATTGTTACTGTTTTTTACAAAAATTATATATAAATTAGTAAAAATACTAGAGACAAGTAAACTTCATTCTCTTAATTACGATGCTAATTGTTTGTCTTTTCTTAATAGAATTAAATAAGCAAAGACTAAAACATAAAAAATAAAAAAAATAAAAAGGGAGACTAAAAAAGAGCGTTGAAATAAATTTTAAAAAAACTTAGAATTATAAAAGAGAATTTATCAATGAAAAAATTAATACAAATAATCATTTCAAATATACTTATTACTTAACCATTCATCCTAATAATTCTAAAAATTTACTAAATTTTTTCTCCTACACTTTTATAAGAAAATATTATTTATTATAATAATAAATATTCATATTGTTTGTGGACAGTTTTTCTATGTTTACTTTATTTAGAAAAAATTCAAGAGTCTAATTATAAGTTTTTAGTAGATATATAAGTTTTTTTTAATCTTATTATAAAACCTTTTATCATTCATTTATAATTGTTCATTTATTACTTATTTTACTATGCATTTTAACAATAATATATTATTTTATGTTAATACTATATCACTAAAAATTATTTTACCGAACTAAAATCTGTAACGACCTGTTTAGTCGTTTTGAGCAACAGATGTTATTTCTGGAAAACTGGCTGAGATGACGGATCTCACGACGGACCGTCCTGGGCACGACAGACCGTCGAGGGGGTCTCGTTTCAAAACACTTAGAAATTCTAAAAAATGGGTACTGAAATCGACTCTCTGAACTTCGTAACGGAATGGCAGGACGGACCGTCACAGGCGTGACGGACCGTCACAGACTCCTTAAGGGAATTGAGTCTCTGAACTCTGTGACGGAGCAGCAGAACGGACCGTCGCAGGCACGACGGGCCGTCACAGACTGTGTAATCCCAGGAGTCAGATTTCTTTAATGTTTTAAGGGACGTTTTTGACTATTCCCGCTTTAATTATAAAGTTAGTGGGTTAATGTTAATAAGTCTAATTACTTGGGGGTTAAAAGAGGTAACCTTGAGTAAATTAGTGGATTATTATTGCCATCTTTTATTCTTAATTATATGCTAATTAGGGTAAAAGAAAGAGGGTTTGAATAAAGAAAATGGAAAGAACAAAGAGAGAGAGAGGATCGAACGAGAAGAGGAAAAAACAAAGCTTTGGGGAATTTGCTGGCTTGATCACTAATCTTCGGTGGAGGTAGGTTATGGTTTTTATACTATTCGTAGTAAACTATTAATAGCGAATGATATGTATTGGGTAGTGTTGTAAACCCTTCTATATGGTTAATTGTATGCTTGCATGAATGTGATTATATAATTGTGATAAAATAAGCATGATGAAGCTATTGAATCCTAAATCTTGAAAAACCCTAATCTACTTTGTTAATGATGATGCCTTGGTATAAAAGAAGGCTTGATGAACGAAAGTAGTGAGATTAGGGGATCGGGTGCCACGTTCAGGTACCAGGATAGTATATGAGGATCGGAGTGTCACGTTCCGACACCAGGCTAGTATATGGATCGGGTGCCACGTTCCGGTACCAGGATAGTATATGAGGATCGGAGTGTCACATTCCGACACCAGGATAGTATATGGATCAGGTGTCACGTTCCGGTACCAGGATAGTATATGAGGATCGGAGTGTCACGTTCCGACACCAGGATAGTATATGGATCGGGTGCCACGTTCCGGTACCAGGATAGTATATGAGGATCGGAGTGTCACGTTCCGGCACCAGGATTAGTAAAGAGAATGAATCTTGAAATATGTTAATATACTCAATTTAATGAACCTAATTCCAAAATGAGTATGATGAGGAGGCGTGAGTCCTCATTGATGTGCTTGGTGTTGTAACCAAGGGTTATGGTAATTGTAAATGCTGCATGCTAAGGATATTAGTTGATTTTATGATGTTATCTGATATATACCGTTTTCTATTTTGAGTTGGCCGATGATACCTACTCAGTACTTGTGTTTGTACTGACCCCTACTTGTATTTGTTTTCTTGTAAATTGTGGAGTGCAGCAAACGTACCGTCGTCTTCAACTCAACCGCAACTCTAGCCAGTCTTCATTACTCCGGATATCAGGGTGAGCTAATGCTTCTAGCTTGGACTGGATCCTCCTCTTCATGTCTTGATGCCTTGAAGTTCCGGCATGGACTAGCTGTTTATGTATTTTAGCTTCTTAGATACTCTTAGATTTAGTAATTTGAAGTAGATGTTCTTGTGATGATGACTTCCAGATTTTGGGGATAATAATAGTTGTTGAGTTTTTAGAAGTTATTGAATTGGTTTTTATTAATGAGTTTAAGTCTTCCGCATTACTTTCTGTTGATATTATATTGAAATATTAAGGTTTAGATTGGTTGGTTCGCTCACATAGGAGGGTAAGTGTGGGTGCCAGTCGCGGCTCGATTTGGATCGTGACAAACTTGGTATCAAAGCATTAGGTTCATTGATCTCACCACACAAGAACGAGTCTAGTAGAGTCTTAAGGAACGGTAGGGGGACGCCTTTACTTTTCTTTGAGAGGCTATAAAACTTTAGGAAAATTCCATTCTTTCTTTCTTTCTTTCGTGTTATTACTTGGATCCAATTGGTATCTAGGTGATACAAATTGTTATCTGACCATCTTCACTCTATTTCGCAGATGGTTAGAACTAGAGCAACAATCGCGCCAACATCTACATCGGCAAGGCAAGATGCATCTGAGCCAGCCACTGGGGCTGTAGCTCGAGGAAGAGTAGCGGCAAGAGGCCGTGGTAGAGGTCGTGGGAGGACGTCCTCTAGAGGAAGAGGATGAGCACCTAGCCCATCTGATACTAGGGCGGTGACCCCTCCACTGACTGAAGGAGTAGTAAGAGAGGGTGAGGAAGGGGAAACTGAGCAAGTGCAGAATGGGGGACTACCACCCCAACCTACCCCAGAGATAATAAATCAGGTTCTTGCTTATCTTAGTGGGTTATCCGATCAAGGTCAAACACCTCCAGTGTTTTCTGCACCAGCACCTCAAGGTCCGGAAGTACAACAGGCAACTGATGCGGCTCCTCGCATGGATGTTCCATTAGAAATAGGCACGTTTCCTCGTCTGACTACAGGGCCTATAATGACAAATGATCAGCATGAACTTTTCAGTAAGTTCTTGAAATTGAAACCTCCAGTCTTCAAGGGTGCTGAATCTGAGGATGCCTATGATTTTCTGGTTGACTGTCATGAACTACTACACAAGATGGGTATAGTAGAACGGTTTGGTGTTGAGTTTGTGACTTATCAATTTCAAGGGAACGCCAAAATGTGGTGGCGGTCACATGTTGAGTGTCAACCAACAGAGGCACCACCTTTGACTTGGGCATCATTCTCTAGCTTGTTTATGGAGAAGTATATCCCCCGGACCTTGAGGGATAGGAAAAGAGATGAGTTCTTGAGCTTAGAGCAAGGTAGGATGTCGATTACTGCATATGAGGCTAAGTTTCGTGCATTATCTCGGTATGCCACCCAACTTTATTTCAGTCCACAAGAGCGAATTCGCCGTTTTGTGAAGGGGTTGAGGTCAGAATTGTGGATTTTGGCCTTACAGGTAGCGGCTACGGCAAAATCCTTTCAAGAAGTGGTAGACTTCATGATAGAGGTGGAAGGAGTGAAGTCAGATGACTTCACCATGGCATCGACATCAAAAAGGTTTCAAAAGGTAGGTGAGTTTAATGGTTCTTACTCTAGAGAACAGGGTTCAGGAGGTTACTCAGTCCGACCAATTCAGCCCTCACTACAGACTGTAGTTGGGGGTCCACCTCAGACCGGTCAACATTTCTCGGAGGTTTGAGGTTATTCCCAGACTTCGTCATTCTCACAGAGACCAATGCTTGAATCCAGAGAATGTTATGGATGTGGGGAGACTGGACACATCAAGAGGTATTGTCCAAAACAGAATTACAGACCTCCCATAGTCAGAGGTAGAGGTGGTCATGGAAGAGGCCGTCATTCTAGAGGACGTGGTGGTCGAGGTAATGGTGGTCACCAAAACGGCCGGGGTGATGGGCAAATTGTAGCCACTACAGCACAACATGGTAGGGGCAACGGACAAACAGGTGACAGGGCCCATTTTTACGCCTTCCCTGGGCGGTCTGAAGCGGAGACATCGAATGTTGTCATCACAGGTAATCTTTTGGTTTGTGATTGCATGGCTTTTGTATTATTTGACCCTGGATCCACATTTTCATATATATCTTCCTCATTTGCTACTGGTCTTAAATTAAATTGTGACTTGCTTGACATGCTTATTCGTGTTTCTACTCCGGTGGGTGAGTCTGTGATAGTTGAAAAGGTATATAGGTCTTGTCTTGTGACTTTTATGGGAAGCAACACTCATGTAGACTTAGTTATCTTAAAAATGGTTGACTTCGATGTAATTCTGGGTATGACTTGGCTTTCTCCAAACTTCGCAATCTTAGATTGCAATGCCAAAACTGTGACATTGGCCAAGCCTGGGACAGATCCGTTAGTGTGGGAGGGCGACTACACTTCCAATCCGGTTCGTATCATCTCCTTTCTTCATGCTAAGAAAATGGTTAGTAAGGGTTGTTTAGTGTTCTTGGCACATCTCAGGGATGATACTACCCAAGTACCTCCAATTGAGTCGGTTTCGATAGTTCGCGAGTTTTTAGATGTGTTTCCTGCAGACCTTCCTGGTATGCCACCGGATAGAGATATTGACTTCTGCATTGATCTTGAACTGGGGACTCGCCCCATTTCTATACCCCCTTATAGAATGGCTCCCGCGGAGTTAAGAGAGTTAAAGGCCCAACTTCAAGAGTTGTTGAGCAAAGGCTTCATTAGACCAAGTGCATCTCCTTGGGGTGCTCCGGTGTTATTTGTGAAGTAGAAGGATGGGAGTTTTCGGATGTGCATAGACTACTGGCAGTTGAACAACGTAACTATTAAGAACAAATATCTCATTCCTCGCATTGATGACTTGTTCGATCAGTTACAAGGTGCTTGTGTCTTCTCTAAGATTGACTTGAGATCCGGCTATCATCAATTGAAAATACGAGCAACGGATGTGCCAAAGACTGCTTTTCGGACCAGGTATGGGCATTACAAATTTGTAGTGATGTCTTTTGGTCTTATGAATGCCCCTGCTGCTTTCATGAGCTTGATGAACGGGATTTTTAAGCCATATCTGGATCTCTTCGTGATCGTATTTATTGATGATATATTGGTATACTCAAAGAGCAAGAAGGAACATGAGAAGCACTTGAGAATTGTATTGGAAATGTTGAGCGAGAAAAAGCTTTATGCCAAATTCTCCAAGTGTGAGTTTTGGCTAGATGCAGTGTCCTTCTTGGGGCATGTGGTTTCTAAGGATGGGGTGATGGTGGATCCTTCTAATATTGAGATGGTGAAGAATTGGGTAAGACCTACTAATGTGTCAGAAATAAGGAGCTTTGTTGGTTTAGCTAGCTATTACCGTCGATTTGTCAAGGGATTCTCTTCCATTGCTTCCCAATTGACGAACTTGACTAAGTAGAATGTTCCATTTGTATGGTCGGACAAGTGTGAAGAAAGCTTTCAGAAGCTCAAGACCTTGTTGACTACCGCACCAATCCTTACCTTGCTAGTGGAAGGTAAGAATTTCATTGTCTATTGTGATGCATCCTATTCGGGTTTGGGTGCAGTACTAATGCAAGAGAAGAATGTAATTGCTTATGCTTCGAGACAATTAAAGGTACACGAACGCAATTACCCGACCCATGATTTGGAACTGGCTGCGGTAGTGTTTGCATTAAAGCAATAGAGACATTATTTATATGGGGTTAAGTGTGAAGTCTACACGGATCATCGTAGCCTATAGTACGTCTTTACTCAGAAAGATTTGAACTTGAGACAGAGGAGATGGATGGAACTACTGAAGGACTACGACATCACTATCTTGTATCATCTGGGAAAGGCTAATGTTGTGGCAGACGCCTTAAGTAGAAAGGCAGGGAGCATGGGAAGTCTAGCTCACTTGCAAGTTTCTAGACGTCCATTGGCTAGAGAGGTTCAGACTCTGGCTAACGACTTGATGAGGTTAGAAGTAAATGAGAAAGGAGGATTGTTGGCTTGTGTGGAGGCAAGATCTTCTTTTCTTGACAAGATTAAGGGAAAACAGTTTGAGGATGAGAAACTAAGCAGAATCCAAGATAAAGTATTGCGAGGAGAGGCTAAGGAAGCACAAATCGATGAGGAAGGTGTTTTGAGAATCAAAGAAAGGGTATGTGTACCCCGCGTCGATGATTTGATCAACACTATTCTGACAGAGGCTCATAGTTCAAGATATTCTATACATCCTGGTGCAACCAAGATGTATCGTGACCTAAAGCAACACTTTTGGTGGAGTAGAATGAAGCGTGATATTGTTGATTTTATTGCCTAATGTCCAAACTGTCAGCAAGTAAAGTATGAACACCAGAGGCCCGGAGAAACACTTCAGAGAATGCCCATTCCTGAATGGAAGTGGGAAAGGATTGCAATGGATTTCGTAGTTGGTCTTCCAAAGACAATGGGTAAGTTTGACTCTATTTGGGTGGTTTTTGATAGGTTAACTAAGTCTGCTCATTTCATTCCGGTCAAGGTGACTTACAATGCAGAGAAGTTAGCCAAAATCTATATCTCAGAAATTGTTCGGTTGCATGGGGTTCCACTCTCCATCATATCAGATAGAGGTACGCAGTTTACTTCTAAGTTTTGGAAAACATTGCATGCTGAATTAGGTACTAGGTTGGACCTTAGTACTGCATTTCACCCTCAGACCGATGGTCAGTCTGAGCGAACAATTCAAGTGTTGGAGGATATGCTTCGTGCATGTGTGATAGAATTTGGAGGCCATTGGGATAACTTCTTACCCTTAGCGGAGTTTTCATACAATAATAGCTATCACTCAAGTATTGATATGGCTCCATTCGAAGCATTGTATGGGAGGAGATGTAGGTCTCCCATTGGTTGGTTTGAGACATTTGAGGTTAGACCTTGGGGTACTGACCTTTTAAGGGATTCATTGGAGAAAGTGAAATCTATTCAAGAAAAGTTGTTAGCGGCGCAAAGTAGGCAAAAGTAATATGCAGATCGAAAGGTTAGAGACTTGGAGTTCATGGAGGGTGAACAAGTCTTGCTGAAGGTTTCACCCATGAAAGGGGTGATGCGTTTTGGTAAAAGGGGTAAATTAAGCCCAAGGTATATTGGTCCCTTTGAAGTACTTAAGCGAGTAGGGCAGGTGGCTTATGAGTTAGCCTTGCCTCCAGGGCTGTCCGGAGTGCATCCGGTATTTCATGTGTCTATGTTGAAAAGATACCATGGGGATGGAAACTACATCATTCGTTGGGATTCAGTTTTGCTTGATGAAAATTTGTCTTATGAGGAGGAGCCTGTTGCCATATTAGATAGAGAAGTTCGCAAGCTGAGGTCAAGGGAGATTGCATCCATCAAAGTTCAATGGAAGAATCGACCCGTTGAAAAAGCCACTTGGGAGAAAGAGGCTGATATGCAAGAAAGATACCCACACCTATTTACAGATTCAGGTACTTCGTTTCTCCCTTGTTTTTTTTCTTCTTACGATCGTTAGGGGACGAACGATGGGTAAATTGGTATCTATTATAACGAACAGTCGTTTTGAGCAACATATGTTATTTCTGGAAAACTGGCTGAGACGACGGATCCCACGACGGACCGTCCTGGGCATGACGGACCGTCGAGGGGGTCTCGTTTCAAAACACTTAGAAATTCTGAAAAATGGGTACTGAAATCGACTCTCTGAACTTCGTAACGGAATGGCAGGACGGACCGTCACAAGCGTGATGGACCGTCACAGACTCCTTAAGGGAATTGAGTCTCTGAACTCTGTGACGGAGCAGCAGAACGGACCGTTGTAGGCACGACGGGCCGTCACAGGCTGCGTAATCCCAGGCGGAGTCGGATTTCTTTAATGTTTTAAGGGACTTTTTTGACTATTCCTGCTTTAATTATAAAGTTAGTGGGTTAATGTTAATAAGTCTAATTACTTAGGGGTTAAAAGAGGTAACCTTGAGTAAATTAGTGGATTATTATTGCCATCTTTTATTCTTAATTATATGCTAATTAGGGTAAAAGAAAGAGGGTTTGAATAAAGAAAATAGAAAGAACAAAGAGAGAGAGAGGATCGAACGAGAAGAGGAAAACACAAAGCTTTGGGGAATTTGCTGGCTTGATCACTAATCTTCGGTGGAGGTAGGTTATGGTTTTTATACTATTCGTAGTAAACTCTTAATAGCGAATGATATGTATTGGGTAGTGTTGTATACCCTTCTATATGCTTAATTGTATGCTTGCATGAATGTGATTATATAATTGTGATAAAATAAGCATGATGAAGCTATTGAATCCTAAATCTTGAAAAACCCTAATCTACTTTGTTAATGATGATGCCTTGGTATAAAAGAAGGCTTGATGAACGAAAGTAGTGAGATTAGGGGATCGGGTGCCACGTTCCGGTACCAGGATAGTATATGAGGATCGGAGTATCACGTTCCGACACCAGGATAGTATATGGATCGGGTGCCACGTTCCGGTACCAGGATAGTATATGAGGATCGGAGTGTCACGTTCCGACACCAGGATAGTATATGGATCGGGTGCCACGTTTCGGTACCAGGATAGTATATGAGGATCGGAGTTTCACGTTCCGGCACCAAGATTAGTAAAGAGAATGAATCTTGAAATATGTTAATATACTCAATTTAATGAACATAATTCCCAAATGAGTATGATGAGGAAGCGTGAGTCCTCATTGATGTGCTTGGTGTTGTAACCAAGGGTTATGGTAATTGTAAATGCTGCATGCTAAGGATATTAGTTGATTTTATGATGTTATCTGATATATACTGTTTTCTATTTTGAGTTGGCCGATGACACCTACTCAGTACTTGTGTTTGTACTGACCCCTACTTGTATTTGTTTTCTTGTAAATTGTGGAGTGCAGCAAACGTACCGTCGTCTTCAACTCAACCGCAACTCTAGCCAGTCTTCATTACTCCGGATATCAGGGTGAGCTAATGCTTCTAGCTTGGACTGGATCCTCCTCTTCATGTCTTGATGCCTTGAAGTTCCAGCATGGACTAGCTGTTTATGTATTTTAGCTTCTTAGATACTCTTAGATTTAGTAATTTGAAGTAGATGTTCTTGTGATGATGACTTCTAGATTTTGGGGATAATAATAGTTTTTGAGTTTTTAGAAGTTATTGAATTGGTTTTTATTAATGAGTTTAAGTCTTCCGCATTACTTTCTGTTGATATTATATTGAAATGTTAAGGTTTAGATTGGTTGGTTAGCTCACATAGGAGGGTAAGTGTGGGTGTCAGTCGCGGCCTGATTTGGGTCGTGACAAAATCATGTATCACCCATTTCCTTCCAAAGAATTAATATATATATATATATATATATATATATATATATATATATATTGAAGTACGTTTTTAGTCTTCAAATTATAGGTAGCTTATCTATTACGAATAATTTTTCATATTTTTAAGTCTATTTTTTAATTTATTACTATTTTAATTCTTTTGATATTTTTTAAAAAATTTGAAACACTAAAAATCTCACTTTAAATTTTTAACAAAACATCAAAATTAACCATATTTAATTTTGAGTACTCATTTAAATGGATAATGAAGTCATAAATTCTTTATTATATATTATAACTAACATAAAAGAATAGATACTATTCAACCAAAAAAGAGTATAGGTATTTGACCGTACATGTATTTATTTTTTGATAAAATTAATTCATGAATTGAGTTGAAATTACAAAGCTAAATAATAAAAATTATTAACTAATCTATTTGGATTTTGAAAATTAAATAAAAATAAAAAATTTTATAGCACGGCTAAATTTACTAGTTTAGATATAAATGTAGAGATGTGTATTTTATTTAATTTTAAAGATCAATATTATATTATATTATATTAATCAATATCATAGTCATAATTAAATGGATAAGTTTTTAACAAATAATTTCTTAACTTTGATAAGAAAATATATTTCTTACAAATCTTGAACTCATTATTTCATTTTATATTTGTATTCAGATATTAATATTGTACATTATCACTGTCTAAGCTAGAAACTTTATTTCTAAAATATTATGTCAGATTTTTTTTTTAAAAAAAGGAATTACACTGTTATAAAAATATATATTAATAAGAATGGGGGATAAAAAGAACGCATTAATATTACAAAATGTGAAAATATCCACAAAAAGTTTTTTTAAAATTTTTTTTAATAAAGAAAACATTGATTTAAAATTAAAGGCAAATATTTCATAAGACTACCGTTTATAGGCTAAACAAAAGCGTTGTTAAGTTCATTTTCCATAATTTTAATATTTAAATATAACATATAAAATATAATTAATGATATTAATATATGGATACCAAAATTTGAGAAAGAAAATTATTATTACTAAATTTCAAGAGAACTTTTTTCAAACTTATTCACCTAATTACGGTTATATGATATTTGTTAATGCAATTTAATCTTAATCTTTAAATATTAAATTTTAACGAAAAAGAAGAAAAAAAATAATGGAGGGGAGCCAAATCCCAACAATATTTTTTTCAAGGAAATTTTATATACATAATATTTGATTAATTATGTTCTTCAGTGTTACTTTTATTTTTATTACACACATATAATTTTAGCTTTAATAACTATTTTATATAAATTTGTATTAAAGTTGTATATTGGTGAAATTCTGAAAATTGTATTAAAGTTGTATCAAAATTGTATTATTAAACATAAACAATATGTGATCTCGTGGTGGTGATTTCGAAAAAGGAGAGGCGAAGCTATGAAAATATGTACTTAAAGTTGTATTAAAATTGTATAAGTGTAAAAGATAGTTATAATACGATTCAAATTTGATATTATACATTACTATAAATTGATAGTTATTATTTCAGAGGAAATATAATACGTTTCTAACAAATTCATGAATTATACAAAAAAATCATGAATTATAAAAACGAGATAATTTGAACTGTAGCTACAATCCGTAAATATTTTTAAAAGGAAAAATTACATAAATTAGTATATTTTAATAAATAATTACTGATTTTAGCAATACTTTTTATTTATTACCATTTATAACAATGCTATGTCAAATCTACAATATGAATTAAAAGTGAATTATGTATGATATATATGAATTATAATTGTTTTTTGAAATATATTATGTTTGTTTGTTAAAAATTTGACATATTGTATTATAAGTGTATTAAAATGTGCGATAAATGTATTATCCATTATTAAAATTTGTATTATATATGAATAATAAATTGTTATTTGTAATATGTATTAAACTTGTATTAAAAATGAATTAAAAGTGATCAAGTGAAAAAAAGATATTATTGCTATAAATGGTAAATATTTTTTTATTTTAGTATATTTATGTAATTTTCCCTTTTTAAAATTATAGCTATTGAACATAATCAAGTTTATTGTATTGACTATTTGTGAAAAAATCTTTTTCTTATGATTTTGGAATTCGGCCCACAAACCCAACACATGTTAAAGCCCATGTGGAAGCCCTAATTTCTTCCCCTTAAAAATCTGCAGAGTTAGGGTTAAATTTTCCCCATTTCAGTAGAAGCAAAAAATTGGAGCAGAAGAAGATGGAGGCGGCGGCAGCAACAGCGGAATCTGTTCAATGCTTCGGGAGGAAGAAGACAGCTGTAGCAGTAACCCACTGCAAACGCGGTAAAGGTTTGATCAAGATCAACGGTGTACCTATCGAGCTAGTTCAGCCAGAGATTCTGAGGTACAAGGCTTATGAACCTATTTTGCTTTTAGGACGACATCGTTTTGCTGGTGTAGACATGAGGATCCGTGTGAAAGGTGGAGGTCACACGTCACAAATCTATGCAATTCGTCAGTCAATAGCGAAAGCACTTGTTGCATTTTACCAGAAGTATGTTGATGAGCAGTCGAAGAAGGAGATTAAGGATATACTTGTGCGATATGATAGGACTTTGCTTGTTGCTGATCCTAGACGATGTGAGCCTAAGAAGTTTGGTGGTCGTGGTGCCCGTTCTAGGTTCCAGAAATCTTACCGTTAATTTCTTTTTATTTCTGTCTCGTTATGGTTTTTGAACTTGTGCGCTGAGAATTTTGAAGTGATATTTCTAATGTTTTGGATTTTAAACTTTTATTATATGACTGCAATGTGATCAATCGATTCTATTTTTGGTTTGATTCTTACTACTATTATTATATTATGTTGCCATTTTTTGGATTGGAGCTCAAATGCAAAGCTCCACCCAAAGTTTACCTATTCATGTTTATGTGTACATCTGCTTTTGCTTTTAGATTCCTGTTTTATGATAGACTTTTCTTGCCCCTGCTAGACCCTCAAAATATGGTTTGCTTCCCTCTGCAACATGAGAATTTGAGTGCATTTGGCAAATTCTAAGATGCAGGTTTGATGCTGTATTTCACATTTTATATGTGATTTAAGCTAAAATCATCTTCTTTTTTTTCTGAATAATTGGCTGCTTCTAAACATCATCCCCATAGAAGATGTGAATGCTCCAAAACGGTGAACCATCATGTTTTTCTACTTCTGTGAAGCTGAAAAATCATTTTTTTTCTGAATGATTATCCGTTCCAATCTGTGTCATTTCCTTCCTTAATTTTGCATGTTACTTATCCCATTCTACCATCTGTTTAGGATTCATTTTGGTTTCTACTTCATGGAAGTTCAGACTGACTTTAGGTCAAGTGCTTCTTTTTACTACTTATTTGATTATTTACCCTCACTTTATTCACAACAATCATCCCCCACCATTGTCATCTACCACCAATCACCTGGGTCATCACAACTATCATTGGTAATCATTGTTGTTAACCATTACTCTCAGTCGCTACCATACCAACTATCATCACCACTCTCACTATCAGCCAATACCACCACTGTCGTTGATTTCTATCGATTTGACCCTCTTCACCATTGCACATCATCTACATACATCAACTACATCTACTATCATTATTGGTCACCAATCATTATCACCATAACTACAACCTATTTTCACTACTCAAAACATGAATGTTTAGCTTTTTTACATTAAAAAGTGGTTTTATTTTATTCTTTTTTTCCTACTGTTTAATTAAAAATTGATTTTATTTTACTTTGGTTTATTTTTTCCTACTGTTTAATAGATTACTTTAATTGTGTATTTATTATGTTTCTGAATGAATAAATTATACACATTCAAATTTTGAATAATGAATGGTTTAATCATTCAAAATTTAGATCTTAAATGATTTTTAATTGTGAATTTAGATTTAGATATTTTACCTATGCATATTGTTTATTTTTAAGTTTTTTAAATAATTGTCATGGGCATGGGTCAACTCTTTAGGAAGTTATAGCTATTATCTATTTGCTTAAGTACACCTCAGTCCGTCAATATTTGCCATCTTCAGGTGTATCTTTTAAACTAGCAAAGATCTACTTATTACCAATTTAGCACCATAATGCATACAAGCTCCTGTTGACATAATAGAGATAAATGCTGTAAGCTTGTAACAGTCCGAATTCCTCATTATTATATTAATAAGAGCATTGAATTGTGATTACAGTTTTATAATCGTAATTGTGATAAACTATTGAATTTTACAATGAGAGCAAGTATAAAGATAAGAATGGAAATGAAAATCATAAACTCTCGAGAAGAAGAGAGGATATGTATTTTCTTCAATATGTGTAATTCCTATACCACTACCCTTTTGATAGAATTATTCTCACTCAGGATTCCAAATTAACTCGGTCAAGTCACTGTACTCTTGTCCCTTTCAATACTTAGAGCTTAGCATCATCAACTATAGTTTCAATATCTCTAAAGTGGTTAGTTTCCCCATGTAATATCTCGTTGAACACTGTGTGTGCTAGGCTTGGGATGTTGCGGTCCGAGTGTTCATCCAAGTACTAAGGGTGAGGATGAGTTAGTAATATTACCCCGTGCGTGATTGAATAGCTTCCTGATAGTATTCCAGTGCCTCATAATTTGGGGTGTCAAAAGTGAAATCAAACATAGATAACATGTCCAACTCGTTCAGAAGGTTGGGCTCAAGATAATTTAAGGCTCAAGTATAATCCATTTAAAGAGAATCCTCAATTGAGCCAATTCAATCTCCAATTTCAACTTGTTTTAAAACTTTTTACTAACATATGTTTCTATATTTAAGGTATAAATTGTTATCTATTTAGCATTTTTTAGGTTTATCTATCCATTTTTTATTACTTTTTTTTAAAAAAAATTCCAGCAAAAATTTAAATTGAAATTATAAAAGTTAAATATCAATATGTTAAATAATGAAAGATTATTCGGGTTAAATTGGGTGGGTCAAGACTCAACCCGGTTTTTAGCCCAAAATAAACTTGGGCGGGTCACGACCCAATTCAACTTCTATCTCAACCCATTTTAATATTTTCAAATTTCAGCCCAATCCACCCATTTGACCCCCCTACTCATAATTCTTTTTCTTGGAAATGGATACAAGAACTCGAATTCAATTTCTGTGCTGTGATTTAGTGGTGATAACCCAGAAGTCTGGGTTCTTCAGGCAAAGAAGTATTTCGCCTTCCATAATATTTTATGGGAGCATAAATTGTCCTTGGCTTCTTCATTCTATTTTGATAATGAGTCTTTGGAATGGTATCAATGGTTATTTCGCAACTAAAAACTCGCTGGTTAGGACCATTATATGGACAAATATTGTTGATCCCGTATTGAAGATGCACATCGATTGTGCTTTGCGTAAGTTGAAGGCAAACTGTAATTTTTTTATAATAAATAATAATAATATAATTCAGGAGATGAATCCTTAAAAATAAATGGAAAACATTTCAACTTAAATTAACATTACAAAATCAAATTAAGGATATCAAACTCAAGAACACCATTATTACAACACTAAAACAATAACTACAAAAGAAGAACAATGAAAGAGATAAAAAAGATCATAGAACGAGGACTGAATCTCAATGAATCGTAACAACAAAAGATACATTGACTCTAGTTTATTAGGTGAAGGAATATTGTTCGTACCTCATCGAACAATCAACAAATTCGACTTGACCTCCAATACTACCATCACAGGTAGTTATCAAATAATCTTTTGCAAGCCTTACACAAGTATCACAATCTGAATATTCTACATTTGAACTACAAGTAGCATGACCATATGCTAAAGCATTAGGATAAGGAGATGTTATGTAATAATCATAACCTTCTTTTGGTGTCTCATTACTTAATTCTATAAGAACATAAGCTAAACTATCTCCAAATGGGCCATTTTTGTCGTACATTTCACCATTGCATGTATGGTCCAATAATTTTGACTCTGGAAATTCACTTCTCACAAAACAATTAAAGCACCCTATGATTAAAATTATGATTATGAATGTGGTTAGCAATTCAATTCTCAAAATTGAACTCATAGGTAGCTAGCTATATGTATCTTCTATTTCTTTCTCTTTTTGTTAACAAATTGAGTTTAATTATTAATTACTTGTGTTTAAATAGATTTATCCTTACATTGATTTCTCCACCAATGGAAATTAAGTATACCATAACTTGGTCTAACATGCTTATTGTAATTTTAAATTATTATATTACATAAAGCATATATGTTGCCGGCAAAATATATATTTCTTTAATTTGCTTTGATGTAAATCCTAATGTTTGGTATAATTCTTCCTGGAGGAGGAATATTCATACAAATTAAAGAAGTTAGATGATTAATAGTACTGATCATGCAATGCTAGTATTGATATAACAAAGAAATTCTGAGGCGGAGATGAGATTTGAAATTTATGAATTATTTTTATGTTTTAAATAAATAATTTAGATATAGTCAATGAATTCACCTCTCTCACTCTCCATCCTCTCTCGCTCGCCTCTCTTCTTCCTCTCCCAATCTCGCTTGTCTGTCTCTCTCTCTCTCTCTCTCTCCCTCTCTCCTAATCTCGCTTGTATACAAATACATATGCATAATATACAATTATTTAACTGCTACACATATACAATTCACCTCTCTCCCACTCTCTGCCCTCTCTCGCTTGCCTTTCTCCTCCCTCTTCCAATCTCGCTCGCCTCTCTCCTCCCTCTCCCAATCTCACTTGTCATATATACAAATACATGTGTATAATATACAATTATCTAATCAATATACATATACAATTCACCTCTCTCCTCTCTCTTCTAGCCTCGCTCGCCTCGCTCGTCTCTCTCCTCTCTATAACATGTAGCTACGAATTGTAATTATCAAAGTATATCTATAACAATTATTAACTATTTTTGAGTGACTAGATGTAAAAGTTCCCCATTCTTTAATATAAATATAGAGTTTGAACCAAAACGGCTAGGTTCAGTCAAATCTATTATTGAAGGGTTAGCTTCAACCTCCTTCGTGTCTGCATTCGATTTTACGTACATTTTTTTAATTTTTACTTGATTTTGATTATGAAAAAATGCATCAGATATAATACTAAACAAAATTATTTGGTTCTAATTTCATTTTTTCTATTCGATTTTTACAGGTAATCATAGTTTGTCACGTGTTAGTTTTTAAGACCGTTAATTAATATGCATGGTGTAAGTGCTTCTAAATTGTGAAATGAAATCTGTTAATGGGTTTTAGAAAATCATTTGTTTTTTCTAATATGATTTATGAAACAATTTATTTTAGTTTTTTTTTTTAATTTCTATTCTATTTGGAACATCTAATTTTTATCTGGATTACGAAGGTTCCCATTAATAAAAAAATTAGCTCTATCTGAAGTTTATAATTATAATCAAATAATTCGATGGGCAAGCTTTTAGTTTTTGACAATTGAGAGAGAGAAGGCGATATCCAATATTATAAACTAATTAATGTGTTTGTCATACTTTTCACCTCAACTAATAAATAATTATTTTTTTTTAGCAATTCTTCAATTCCAACTTTACACGTGTACATGTTTAAAATTATGAAACTAAAAGACATTTCACATATTTTAATTTAAGATCACAAGATTCAAAAATCTTTTTATTTTTTTAAATTTCATACCAGACTAATATAAGACTAATATTTTTGTGACCCGCCCATATTTCAATGAATTGAATAAGTAATTTTTCATATGGGTAAAATATGAGTAAAGTATAGGTAAAATATGAATAAAATATGAATTAGCCAAATGAGTTGAGTTTCTAACTTTTATTCACTCAAAATTCATGATATTATAAAACTAGTGTAACTTCTTTTTCTTTTCATGTTATTCTATATAACTAATTATTGTTCTCTATAATTGAAAAGATGAAGTCTTTGACCCTTCAAAAATATATAATTCAAATGTATCTTTCTTTTGTTAATTATAATTATATTTTATTTATTTATTTAATTTATATTGGATAATCAATAATAGTGTAAAATAAGCAATTCATGTATTAGTATTGATATTGCTTAAAGTGCATTAAGTATGTTTTAGTCCTAAAATGTAAATATTCATTTATTTTGAAATTAAAAATATTTTCATCTTGTTATTATATAAATTTATTTTATATTGAAAAGTTATAGGATTTTGATTTTATTTTTCTTTTTAACATATAATAAAATTAAATGAAGCATATCCAATATTTCTCCATATTGAATTCTTAAGTAAAGTACTATTTAGTCATGAAAATATAGATAAAATATGAATAAACTGGTATTTTATCCGACCCATTTATTACTTAATCAACTTTTACACATATCAAATGTGGACGGATTGATTAAAATATTTAAAAGTTTAAACCAACATCAACGAAAAGTGATAGATTAATTCATAATAAAGACTTCAAATAACAATGTAGGTTAAGCAAACATAACATAAAATTTAAATTCAAGCACACCATAGCATATGGTACTTAAACATTTGCAACAACACTAAGAAGACTCAAAACTTTAAGGAAAACCAAAAAAAAGAAAATAGAATAAAAATATTTAAAAAATTTATGCCCTGTAGACCAATCCAATTAAATCTTTGTACAAAAAAACAAGGATTGATAAAGACTTCAAATAAAAATGTAGATTAAGCAAGCATAACATAAAATATAAATTCAAGCACACCATAACATATGGTTGTTAAACATTTGCAACAACACTAAGTGATTGAGATACTCGTAGCAAATTCAGTTATCAATAGTTATCAGTTTTGGGTTTTAAAGGTATGAATAGGAAATGAAAGGTTGTGACTCTCCTGAAGGGTTGCCACTTTGTCGGAGGGTTCTGATCTTTGTGAAAGGTTGTGTCCTTTCTAAAAGTGTTGTAACCATTTGAAAGGTTGTGCTTTTTTCAGAGTGTTGTGATGTTTCTGCAAGATTGTCTTCTTTCCTGAGAGTGTAACCTTTATCCTTTGTTGGCTATAAATAGAGAGATTGTCTCTCATTTTTTTATATTTGAATTGTTCTCTTCTTTTGCATACATTTCTTACAAAACAAAATCGATCGATCGTGTCTGTATGTGTGATTCGTTGCTGTCATTTTGAGTTCGTTGAAATTATTGAAGTTTGAGGTACCGTTACTTCTTTAATGGTTAATCAGTTTTCTCTGGGGAGGAATTTATCTGTAACCTCGGATACTTGATGGGATTAAATTTCTTAAGGACACGCAGTAGATTCTGTGGACTCGAATAGTCCTTTGTGTTTTTTTTTTCTGGTTTGCTAATTTGAATACTGTAGATAACAAGCTTAAGAAATTTATATTGATGGTATTTTCTATGGTAAGGAAATTACTTCTAATTTTTTATTCTTTTTGTTGGAAAGGAGAAGAAAAAGAAAATTATTTTATCGTATGATAAACGAGATTTGAGATGAATTAGTACTACTTTAATATGTTCGAGTGTATAATTTGTACTAAGTTTTTCTTTGATGGGTAAGATTAACCTTATATTCTTCCTATGAACACCTAATTTTTTATCAAAATATAAAGAGTTAAACACCAATTTTTAAAAAGGGTTAAATTTAAAATAAATAAAAAATAAATAAATTGTGTAAATTACTTTAATGATAAAAATTATGAATTTATGATATTTGTTTTAAATCTTCAACTTTTAATTAGTTTAAAAATAATGGTAGAAGAAGAAAAAAAGGGGAGTCCTAAATATTCAAATTACCTTCCCCTTATCCTAATTATTCCCAACTTCCTAACTTATTTTACTAAAAGATCTCATCCCATTTATTTTTTTTTCTTTTTCTTCTCTCTCTCTCTTTGGACGTTCATTTCACTTTTTTTTTTAATTTTCTATTATTATCATTTATTTATTTTATATCCATCCTTATCTCAGCCTCAATCCCTTCAACAATATTTCAAATTAAATCCTTATCCAACTCTATTACTATCAAATTAGCACCAAACTCTCAGCCAAAATTATTATAAAAACACGTTCAGTTGAGAAGAAAGGAGATATAGACAAATACACAGATATAGAGAAATACAGAGAGGAAAAGAGAGATATACAGAGAGAAATATATAGAGCCAACACAAAGAGAAGAAAGTAAGTCATTCTTTTGAGAATTAGGTCAGAGTTAGAGATTTTTTGTCGTGGTTCCAAATTCGTGGCTCAAATCAGTAGATCATAGAAGTTATTTTTCGTGATATCCATATTTGCAGCGAGGTAATTCTAAACTATCGCATTATTTAAATGTAATGTTATATGAAAATTTTAATCTAATAATATGAAGTTCTTTGAATCGTACGTTATTATTATATATCAATATGTGATGCATGTTAAGATTTATTTATTTATTTTTCTCTCGATCTGAAAAAAAATGAAAAAAAGAAAAAAAAATATTTCTTGCTAACAAAAATAATATATAATAAAAGATGTATCATACATTTTTTTTGCATTATTATTAGTGTCTGTTATCTTTTTTTTGATGCAATTTATATTAGAATTTATTTTGTGATATTTAATAGCTAATGTTTTTCTGGAGCCTAATTATTCACTAAAAAATAAATAAAAATAAAATTTATAAACTTGTTAGATTAGGATATATAAATAATTAGTAATTTTTTTATCTAAGTAGAATTGTAATTTCATCTAGAGATTCATGATAAAATAATGATAATTACTATTAATAATTATAATTATTGTTTTTAAGAAATTGAATAAAGAGAACAAAAGAATAAAAAATAAAAAATAAAAACAAGAAAGCCTAAAACATAAAAAAAAAACGAAAAAAAAAGAAAAGAAAAATAACAGATTTTTTTTACAAAAAAAAAGGTAACAGAAAATTAAAAAAAAAAGAGAAAAGAAACGTGAAAAAAAGAAAAAAAAAAGAGAGAGAAATAGAATTACAGAAAACAAAACAAAACAAAAAACAAATATATAAAATCTAAAAAAATAAAAAATAATATTCAAATTAAAAAAAGAAGAAGAAAAAGAAAGAAGCAGAACGAAAAAGAAATATAAAACAATAAATTAAAAAAAAATAATGAATGAAAAAAAAAAGAACGTCAAAAAAAGAGTAATAAAAATTTTTTAGAAAAAAAAAAGAGGAGAAGAAGACAAAATCTTTAAAATAATGATAAAAATAAAAATAAAAATAATGATAAAATAATATTAAAAAAAATAAATAAGAGAAACAAATTTTACAGAAAACAAACAAAAAAATATAAAATTTCAAATCAAACAAAACGTGTAGAGAAAAAAAAACAAAAAAAAACGTAGAAAAGATAATAATAATAAAAAAAAATAGAAAAAAACGTAAAAAAAAAGAGTCAGAATGTTAAAATTGTTACGTGCATTAAAAAAAATTAAAACCTTTCTTAAAAATTCGTCCACCACCGCTCGCACGGAGGCTTCTCTCTAAGGCGGAACGCTCCCCTACCGATGTATTTTTGCCAGCTGCCTGTGATAGGAAAAAGAAAACTTGATCAGATATAAACATAGTCCTAATCTATTTAGAATTTTTGTGATTTTAAAACTAATTTCAAATCTCGTAAAATTTTATTTTTCTATTTTTAAATTAAAAATAAATAAATAGAAAATCCTAAATTAACTCGAACTTTAAATTTTTTCTAACTATAAAATACCTATATAAATTCATCCCCATAATAACATAAAAAATATATGTAAAAAATGTAAAAGCAAAATAAATAAATAAATAATAAATAATAAATATATAAATAAATATAAATGTTTCAAATTTTGAATTAATGGACACACACAAAAAAAAATAAAAAATTCAATAGATTTAAAATAAATAAGAAGATTTTTAAAAGGTTTAAAATAAATGAGTGAATAAAGTAAAAAAAGAAATATTTTTATTATTAAGTTAAATAATATAATGTCCAAAAATTAAGTTAAGTCATACTAAAGTCAATAAAGCGACCGTGCTGGAACCACGGGACTCGAGGGGTGCCTAAACACCTTCCCCTCGGTCAACAGAATTCCTTATCCGAATTTCTAGTTCGCAGACCAATAAAATAGATTCAAATTTCCTTTTGATTAAGGATTCAAATAAGGTGACTTGGAACACCAAAACTCAATTCCAAGTGGCGACTCTGTATAATAATTATCCCTTTTTAAAATGCCACTTTAATTGGAAAAACACTTTTTCTTTTGAAACAAATAAAAAAAATCAAAAAATAAAAAAATTGAGAGAAAAATAAGGGGTGTGACAGATGGCGACTCCGCTGGGGATTAACTAGAATTCGAGCTTTAAATATTAATTTATGTATGACTATGACTTATATATTTACGATTTTTGGATATTGTATTTATTTTAACTTAATATGCTAATTGTTTATTTATTTAATGTTTTAATAATATTTGAATTGCTTCTCTCCCAAACCATTTTGAGTCTTCAATAAAAATATGATGAGAATTGCAACTATGCAACACACTTCTGTCAAGATAGCCAGTGGATCTTCGGTCCATGGTGAAGGATATGTAGTCACACCATTTTAGGATAGGGAGCCCCCATGCACAAAGTCAGAAAGCGCTGCTACGGGTACGTTGCTACTCCCTCACTCGAGTTGTCCGCTCGTTTTACAGCCAGTCTAGATATCTTACCTTAGTAGAATTGAAACTTTCATACATGAAATCCTTACTATGTTCCGATTTATTTGCATTGTGTGGATGTAACTTAGCGGAATTTAGCATAGGGGCCCAATTTGACTAAGACAGATATCTATTTGTGAGATCATCATGTGCATTTTTGTGCTACTTGTTGTATCATGTGAAGACTGTAACAAAATGTTGTCCGGCTTTAGGATAATCGACTAAAGAAATAAATATCTATTTTCTACCCATTTTCAACCAATGATTCAAAATAAATAAATTAATACACATATATATACATACACACCTAATTCTCAATTTTATTTTTTACTTTTATTAAAATAATACATAAATAATAAATATAATAATATTAATAATATATGTATATATGTCTTTTAAATTGTACATATATCTTTTATTTTTCTTTTTTTTTTTTTCAAAATTGTTCATTCTTTTCAAAACAACCTAAATGAATGATCACTTCAGACATTCCGAATTATTTTTATTTTTTTAACTACTCCAATAAATAATTTCGAATTATAAAAAATTTTCACAATTAAAGTTGATTTTAAAAATTCCGATTTTTTTCTCAACCAGGTAATCATGAGAACTATGAGATGTGATAAAAGACTAAGGGATGAACTAGTCGAAATGGTCAATGATCCCCCAAAGTTTATGATCACAGATAAAACCCCACAATTACTAATGGATTGGTGGAACGATATGCATGAATTTAGGCGGATTAAGATATTCAAACATCTTGGTTTCCTTACAGATATCATGAGAGTTAGTCCTGACATAGGTTTGATCGAGGCTTTGATTCCATTTTGGGATTTCACAAATAATGTGTTTCGATTTAGTGATTTTGAGTTGACGCCTACATTAGAAGAATTGGGTGATTTCACAGGTTTAGGCCAAGATCTTCGAACTAAAATACTGATAGCCCCTAAGAGCGTCAGCAGAGGTAAATTTTTAGAACAGATGCACATCATCCATACTCATAAGGAATGTGAGTGTTTTGATAATGGGTTGGTTTCTTTGGAATTCTTGTACTCATGATATGAAAAGAAGGAAGGATATTCAAGCTATGGGAAACAACTTAAAAATGGACAACACCTCCCTACTTGGGAAAAACATAGACAAGAAGCATTCATGGTAGCATTCTTGGGAGCTATGATTTTTCCAAGGAAGGATAAAAAAAATTGATATTCGTCTGTCAGGGATAGTCACTGTTATGATAAAGAAAAGAAAATCCACTATATTGCCGATGATGTTGGCTGATATTTATCGTGCTTTGACTAAATGTAGAGAGGGGGGAGATTTTTTTGGAGGTTGTAGCATTTTATTGCAAATGTGATTTTTAGAGCACATATATCACCATCGTTTTGCGACGGATTTCAAATCTGATTGGACGAATTATATTTTGAGCCACCCAGAAAGGATATGAAAGAATTAGGAGACAAATTTCGAAAAGGTGTCAAAGCATGGATACATTATCTTCTTAAACTGACGGCATCTAAAATTACATGGAACTATCATTGGTTTCCTGCTAGTGAGGTAATTGTTATGTCTTCCTATCGTCCATTCTTCGTTCTGACAGGTCTTCGTGGGTTCCAACCATACATACCCCTCCGAGTTCTACGCCAACTTGGAAAACAAATTTTACCTAAAGCCGAGGATACAAGGAATTTTGTGTGGGAAGTAGCATTTGAAGATCGAGATTGAGAATCAGAAGCTCAAAAGATTTGGGGTGGTAGTCGAACTTTAAGTTCGAAAGCTATGGTTGATGATCATGTTGAAGAAGAAGTTGACCCCTTATACCTCCATTGGTTCTTTGATCAAACTCCTCTCAAAATAATGCCCGAAGGATCTGCGCGAGAAATCATAGATCGAGAAGAGGAAATTGAAGTAAAAATCAAGCAGGCCCGACTCGAGGTGGAAAGAAATTATAGGTCTACTTTATATATCCTAAGCAATGACCTAAAAAATGTTAAAGAAGAGTTGGCTCGACGTAATGCAATATTCGAGGAAAGAGTTACTTTGATTGAAAAAAGGGTTGAAAAGAAGCATCTATCTACTATTCGAACCCTACATGAAGATTTGGGCATTGTCACAGGTGCTATGGAGCAACAGGAGGAAGAATATAAGAAAGAAAAGAGCCTCTTAATACATGCGCAAGCTAGGTTACAAAATCAATTAAAAGCCTCTATGGGACGAGAAAGGGACATCGCAAACCGTTTCACATTGTACCAAGCAAAAGTGGCGACCGAAAGAAATCAATGGATGGAAGAGCGTGAAGAATTTCATAACCAAATTGAACAGCTTCAAGCACATGAAGAGCATCTGAGTGATACAGTTATCACTACTGAAGAATGGTTGCAGAATTGTCACGAGAATATGGAGGAGGCGAAAGGACAAGTGCTTCAGTTGACAGAGAGCTTGATTTATGTTTATAGTGGTCATCTCCATCGAAGTGATGAGAGCCTGGGTCGAGAGGCGCGTGCATTAGCTCCACATCTGCCGAAAGCTTTGTTCAAGATCTACTCTAGCCTAGGGGGCAATTGATGATCAAGAAATGTCGGAGATGAATTTTTTATTATTATTATTTTTCCCTCTTTTTAGTTCGTCAGTTTTTTTAATAAGTACTTTGATGTTTTATTTTGGTTATTTTGATTTGAATGGTAGTTTCAAGTTAAACAAATGTCATATTTTTCTTTTGAAAGAAATTTATCCACATGAACTACGTAATGATCTGATTCATGTTCAAACATGATACGTAGGCAACCTTTAATAGGTTCGATCAAAATGCATTCAAATTATTCAAGTAAGTAAAGTATGGGACCAAATGACATAAGCAAGTCATCCAAAGCCGAGATGAAACATAAAAGTCTTCCAAAACACATTATAGACATATGAAAATCTATGTGCATAACATACAACGTGAATTTAATATCCTCAATATGTTGAATCCTAACACATGTTTTTTATATATATATGAGAATTTAGAGAGTTTAAAAGGTGGTTGGTTTGTGAGGAGAGCTGGAATCTCATCAATACAACACAAGATCAAAAGGGAAAGAAAAAATGACACATAAAGACGGAACAAAGTCGGAAAATGACGACGCACAAACCCAAATGGTTGCGCAAGAATCGGTACCTATAGAAGAGGTGAAAATGTTAAGACAACAGATGACTGAAATGTACGAAGCTTGGATGAATGGGCAAGCTCCTCCGCCTTCAATTTGAGAATATTTGAATGTGAATATGCCATTCCCCATCCAAGTCTCAACAAGTGACCCGGTTTATCCATCTGGATTTGGACCCTACATTAACACATCTAATACTGCCGGAACTTTCTCAGTAAGCCCATTAAAACCATAAATGATGAATAATCCACTTTTCATGCCTACTGTCCAAACTAATACAATTCCTCAACCGACACTGGTAAAACAATCCAATGATGACCCTATACTCAAAGATCAATACAGCCAAGGTCATGCCCCTAAATTAACTTTCAATGTTCCTAACTCTTACCACCACCAATACAGTTCTCCCGTTGAAGTTGAGAAAAACATTAAGAATAAGGAACATGAAGAAAATGCAAGAAAAATGAGGAGTTTGGAACAAAACATAACGAATATGCAAGGTCTGGGAGGACACAAAAGTGTCTCATTTAAGGACTTGTGCATGTTTCTAGATGTTCACTTGCCTCTAGGGTTCAAAACTCCAAAATTTGATAAATATAATGGTCATGGCGATCCAGTGGCTCATTTGAGAAAATTTTGTAATCAGTTGAGAGGAGCCGGAGGAAACGAAGAACTTCTTATGGCTTACTTTGGAGAGAGTTTAACGGGCGTAGCATCAGAATGGTTTATCGATCCGGACATTTCTCATTGGCACGTTTGGGATGATATGACACAAGATTTTGTCCAACAATTTCAATACAATATTGATATTATTCCTGATCGCAATTCCCTAGCTAATATGAAAAAAAAGCCATCAGAAAGTTTTAGCGAATATGCCATAAGATGGAGGGAGAAGGCGGTTAGAGTCAAACCGCCGATAAAAGACTATGAGTTAATTGATGTTTTTATCCAGGCTCAAGAACCTGACTACTTTCATTATCTTTTCACCGCAATGGGCAAGCCTTTCGCCGAAGTGATTAAGATCGGAGAAATAGTAGAGAATGGCATAAAGTCGGGTAAGATTGTGAGTCAAGCAGCCATTAGAGCTACTACACAAGCAATACAAAGTGATTCCGGTAATTTAACCAATTGAAAAAAGAAGGAGGAAGGGTCCATGGCGGCATCTGGATCAAGAGGTGTTCAAATAGGCATGAACAATCCTTATTGTCAAGTCCAACCAGAACAATATAATTCTCCTCGGCATTTTTACCCGTCCCAATATGCAGTTCTCAATACTAAGGCATATGTCCGGCCTCCTTTGCGCCAACAATGGCGGGGGCCTGCCCCACAAGTTTCTCGCCCACAACAACAAAATTTCCAGGCGCCATATAATCCACGTCCCCGGGCAAACTATACGAGAGAACAAGGTCAAAAAAATTTTTTAACCCCAATTGGGGAATCGTATACGAGTTTGTTACGGAAATTGATACAACTGAGACTGGTTGAACCAGTCAATCCATACGTTGTCAATACAAATGCAAGAGGTTTTGATCCGACTGTTATATGCGAGTATCACGCCAACGCTCCAGGTCATAGCACAGAGAATTGTTGGACCCTAAAAAGAGTCATTGAGAAGTTAATTGAGGATAAGGTAATCGAGGTACGCAATGAGGAAGCACTGAATGTCACCAATAACCCACTCCCTGCTCATAATAATGAGCGTGTTGTGGGGATGGTTGGCATTTTTGAAGATTATGAGCAAACAAATAGAACAAAAGTGGAAAGCAAGGTTTTAAGAGAATAGTCTAGTATGGTTTTAGAACCCATACAAAGGGCATCGATAATTGTTAAAGGTGCACGTTCGAATTCTGAGAACATTATAAATAATTTTTTTTTAAAAAAAAGTAAAGAACAAAATATTTGTGGGAAAAGATTACCTCATAGAAGGTCTTCTCAAACTTAGTATTTTTGTTTGTTCTTACTTGCTTGACTCAACTTGCTTGTGACATAAATTATTGAGACATGTCAATTAAAAAATCTTGCAAAAACTGATCAACTTAGAAGTTTTGCCTAACTTCTAGTGCAGTAAATCAATGTCAAGTATGTGTTGTTGAAATGAATTAGAATACCTTAGAATTGGTTAACACTGACATTTGTTATATGAAGTTAACACCATCTCGTGGTGGGAAAAAATGCTTCATAAATTTTATCGACAATTGCACAATGTATTTTTATGTCTATTTGCTGAATGATACGGATAAAACAATAGAAACATATAGTTAATATAAAATTAAAGTTGAAAATCAGTTGGGTAAAAAGATTGTCATGATTCAAAGTGATAGATGTGGAGAATATGAATATTTTTTTGCAGAAATGTATTTGGAAAATGAAATCATCCATTAAATTACTACAAATTTTCACCTCAATCTAATGAAATTGTTGACAAGAAAAAAAACCGAACTTTGAAGAAAATGTTGAATCTCGTACTTATAAGTTCAAGCTTACCACAAAACTTGTGGTGGGGGGGGGGGGGAGGATGCTATCATTCTAGCAAAAGAGAACAACAATTTTTTTTGTATGTTCCGAAAAAGAGAAACAAAAAGTTTTATCTGTTAATTAAGGGACAACAAATAGAAAACTTTTGTTTGTTAAGAAAGGGAGCAACAAAAAGTTTTATCAGATTTATTATATCCTTCTAGAGAATTGTTTGTCGTTCCTTAGAGTATATAGAAGCAATAATTACTCTTTAAAGGTAGTGATCTAACAATTTCCAATGCAGTCTATTCCATATGAGAAATGGAAATGAAGAAACTATTCCCAAACGGGTCAAAATAGGGCCTAAGACTGTGGATTGTATGTTCATTGAATATGCTACAAATAGTAAAGTATGTTGATTTATGGTTAATAAGTCCGAACCACCGGATAGTTATGTAAAGGGTCTAAACAACCTTGGAAAGAACCAAAAGAGAATGAACTTAGTAAGGAGATTCAGAGGCGTGGTAAAGGTCAAGGACAAATTACTTCCTCCAGGTTTTATTTTGTAATATTTCTTCTTGAAAATGATTCCATATAGTCTAAAAATATATGTATTTTGTGGACTCCTGCTTTTTGAAAAGAGTCTGTTAATAGTAATATAGATTTAATCTTTGAGTAGCCATACTCTAGAGTTGGTTGATCTTCAGAAAATAAACTTTTGGGTTCAAAGTGGATCTACAAAAGGGAAAAAATTGATGAAACTAATGACAAATACAAATCAAGATTTGTTTTCATAGGATTTAAACAATGACAACTCGTTCATTATTTTGACATATAATAGCCTCTAACTAGGATTATATCAATTTAGATGTTAATTGCGCTAGTTGCGAATTTGTCAAAATGGATGTAAAAAAAAAATTGGAGGAAGAAATTTACATGGAAGAACTTGAGGGCTTAGTGGTTACTGGTAAAAATAATGTCAAAAATTGTTAAGTTACTTTATGGAATAAAAACAAGCACCCAGATAATGATATGCAAAGTTTGACCAAACTATATTGGCAAATGAATTCTAGATTAATGAATGTGATAAATGTTTTACATTAAATACATTCCAAATCACAAGGTCATTATTTGTTTTTATGTTGATGACATGTTGATCCTCATAATAGACACATATGACATAAATGCTATTAAGCATATGCTAGAAAGTAACTTCGATATGAAAGAAATTAAAGTTACTAATGTGATTGAAAAGGTACTTGAAAAGTTCAAGTAGTTGGATTTCAATATTGACTAAACTCCAATGAATATGAACTTTGCATTTTAAAATAATGAAGGAAAAGGTGACTTACAATTGAATTATGCTAGATTATTGAGAAGTATGATATATATCATGAAGTGTAGGCGATCAGATATAACATGTGCTATTAGTAAACTTAGTCGGTTCACAAGTAATCTCAATCAAATTCATTGGATGACAATGAAAAGAGTTTAAAGTATTTTTTAAAAAAAACATACTTAACAAACTATTGTTTTGCATTGTGACTAGTACAGTATTGGAAGAATATAGTGATGCGAATTGAATCACCAGGTCAAATGAAATAAAATTCACAATTGATCATGTATTTACTCTTGGTGGAGGAGTAGTCTCTTGGAAATCTTCCAAACAGAAATGTATCGCTCGCTCTACTATGAAATATGAGTTTATCACTTTGGATAAGACCGATGAAGAAGTTGAATGACTCCGAAATTTCTTGAAAGATTTTTGTCCCAAACCTTTAGCTCATATATGCATACACTAGACAGCTTATGCCAACAAGAATTACACTCACATCTTCAACTTGCAAGATCGATTTGAAAACTTGAAAAAGGCCTCCAAGACAGTTTCTACATACCTATATGGAATCATATCAATTGTTAATGCTCTCGAAGTAGCAGGATCTCTAATGGTTGATCTTTTACTAGCAATTAAAATCTTGAGTGTACTCATTCACGAGTATCGTGAAATCATTGCCGCAATAAGAGTGTGACAAAACGTTAAGCTTTGAGGAGCTATTACAAAAGCTCACAGAGTATGAACTCTTTCTCAAACATCAAGAAATTGAAAAATCATCCTGAATCATCATGGCCGCATTTGCACAAAGACCAACTTTCAGCCCCAACATCACAATAATAATCATCGCTTTCCCAATCAATCTTGGAAACCACAGCCTCAACAAAAGACGTACCCTAGCAATCAAAAATATGAGAGATAACCTAGATAAGCTGTGTTTATGAACTTTGCAAAAATATTGGCCACACTGTTAACGTGTGTCGTTCAAAATTGCATAATCACTTTGAAGATAAGGTCAATTTTGTGTTGAACCATCATCCAAAAGGCAAATCCTTGGATATTTGATTTTGGACAACGCATCATCCCATAAAAATCTAGATAATATTGAGGAATATATTTGCAATAAAGAAGTTTTCATAGGTGAATGTAAAACTATTCGCATTACTCACACTGTTTAAATGAAGGCTTCTAATTATAATTTTTTTTCTCTTTAACAGTCTTTGTGATCCATCCATTAGAAACCCTAATATCTGATGGTAAGTTTTGATCTGATAATCTAAAATTAATAGAAACTTTTTCATACTATTTTCTTGTGATGGACTTCAACACTCGAAGAATGCTGGTACATAGAGCTGTCAAAATAGGTTGATCCAACTCAACAAAACCCGATCCTAACGGCTAGGAATTTAAATTGGTTGGGAAGGGTTGACCCTTTTAATTAAGTGACCTATAAAATAACAGCTCAACCCAGCCCTAAGCGAGCCACGGGTTGGAACGAGTTGGCCCTTCAACCAAAAAATGGATAATATTTTCCTCTTAGAAAGAATAAGAATGTTGATGAATTGCACATACCTAGTAAAAATGTACAAAACAAATACATAATATCCAAGATACAACATTCATAAGTTTCATCCGAGCAAAAAACATTACAAAATAACTATTGTCATAAACATGACAATAAAAGAGAAGTGAAAAAATTAGGCATAAAAACAAAAGTAAAAGATGTCAAAGATTCATAGTTAAAATGGAGTAATGGACTTGAGCTAATAAAAATTTAGTGGCTAATAACCTTAAAATGTAAAAGATATGTAAAAAATATAGTCTTGATTTTATATTGATATTTTAAAAATATTTATTGATAGAATCTTAACAAGTAAAACATTACATAAAATATACATAATAAATACTTTTATATTTCACAACCCATGAGTTGGCCTTTGAGGCTTGCGGGTTAGGCCTACGAGGTCAGGAGGGCCAAATGAGGTTGGGCTAAAAAGTCTAGTTCCTGAATATGCTGAAAAAATTAAGCTCAACCCCATTCAATTAAAGGGTTAGGTCGGACCGGCCTAGCGGGTCAAGCCCATTTTGATTGAGGTTAAATTCTCTGAGTTTTGAGATCCTTTAAAAAAAGTACGAATTTTTTTTGATTGAGGTTAGCTTGCCAGAGCAAAACTTTGCAGCAGATTTAAGGTTTTTTTAATAGATGGAGCACAAAGATTGTTACAAAACACAAAATTAGAATTAGAAGTCTTAATTTTAGTTAAACCTATGTGAGTAATGGAATAGTATTACCATTACCTATGGAAAATTCTTACTATTCTCAAGGTTATCTGATTTTTTTATGTCATGATGGGTTGCACCAGAATTAAAGATCTAAGGATTTGCTTTTTGGGTGTTTTTTCAACACGAAATTAACCTTATATTTTCATACTCTTTTATTGTGAAGGATGTCAAAACCTCGTTTTTGTTTCTAAGTTTTGCTCTGACAATCTAACCTCAATTGAAATTTTTTCATACTCTTTTCTATGAACCACCAAAATACTCTTTGCTAAAATATTTTGGTTGTCTTTGTTATTCGTGACTTAAACAATATACACATAAGAAGTCTCGGCCTAAATCTACACCATGTATTTACTCAGGAGTTTCTATTGTTCATTATGCACACCTTTGTTTTGATCCAGTGAACTCAAAAATATTCGTAAGTGATAATGTTCAATATTTTCCTTTTACTCAGATGTTCTCACACATAAAAATATTTTTTCCACGTTAAAATAGAAATCATAGAGTCACAGGTCTGTAAGGAAACTCATCCAGAAATCCAATACAACTTGGACTCTGATTTCATTCCACCTCTTTTGCCACCTATTTCTATCCCCTTAATAGTTCCCACTTCTTCCAATACTTCCATAAAATTGCATTTATTTTGAAGCACTCAAGAGTCCATTATTGAAAGACAACTACCATCAACCTCCACTTCATCAAGTAAAATTCCTATCGCTTCTCATTCTCCATCTCTATTTGATAATCCCTCCCATACCACCTCTCCCCCATCACCCAATTCTATTCCTCCCCCACAGATATTGATCTAAGAATCACAAAAACCACCAAACACTATGCCGACTACAGATGCCCCTCCACCCTCCAATGTGATCACAACATTCAAAATAATATCTTTAAGCAAAATAAACAATTAAGATTTTTGCTCACATTTCTCCCACACAAAATACCTTTACGCATTTAGTTAAGCACATTGAATGAAAGAATGTCATGGATCTAAAATACGAATTTCTAATGAGAAACTAAACTTGAGAACTAGTAACTAGGGATCTGATGAACAATGTTATTGATTGTAAGTGGTTGTTTCGAATTAAAAGGAAAGTTGATGGTTCCATTGAGAGGTACAAGGCGCAATTAGTAGCAAAATATTTCACATAGTGTTCATAATTGGACTTTTATGAAACTTCTAGTCCAACTTACAAACCAACCACTATCATGATCATTCTATCCATCACAATTCAAAACAACTGGAAGGTTCACTACTGACATGAACAATGCATTTTTGCAAGATAACTTGCAGGAGCAAGAAACATGGCTCAACCGAAAGTCCATGCTAACTCTGATTTTCCCAATCATATATGCCATCTGAAAAAGACAAATATGGGATAAAATACTAACAATAGAAGAAATGTACAATTTTGAATTTACTACAAAAGATATGTTATTAGGAATGCCATTTTTAGATAAATATTATCCACACATAATAACAAAAACATATTGGTGGCTTACTACACCATGCGGAAATAAGATAGGAGCAAAAAGAGTAAATAACAAACAACGAAAAACTATGGAATGGATAAAAGGAATGAAAAGATAAACCAAGAAATGGAAAATATAAATAATAAACAAATAACGCAATTAGAAATTATTATATTTGTTATAGACAAAGTCAAATTAATTAATGAACAAATAGAACAATTATATAGTGAAGATCCATTACAAGGATGGGAAAAACATAAGACAAAAGTAAAAATTGAATTAATAGATGAAAATAGTATAATAACACAAAAACCATTAAAATATAACTTTGATGATCTAGAAGAATTTAAAATACATATAAATGAATTGTTAGAAAATAATTACATACAAAAAAGCAATAGTAAACATACAAGTCCAGCATTTATAGTAATAAAACATAGTGAACAAAAAAGAGGTAAAAGTAGAATGGTCATAGATTATCGTAATCTAAATGCTAAAACCAAAACATACAATTATCCAATACCAAACAAAATACTAAAAATAAGACAAATACAAGGATATAATTATTTCAGTAAATTTGACTGCAAATCAGGATTTTACCACCTAAAACTAGAAGAAGAATCTAAACAATTAACAGCATTCACAGTACCGCAAGGTTTCTATGAATGGAATGTTTTACCTTTTGGATATAAAAATGCACCAGGTAGATTCCAACATTTTATGGATAACTGTTTTAACCAGCTAGAAAACTGTATTGTATATATAGATGACATATTATTATATTCTAGAACACAAGATGAACATATAAGATTATTGGAAAAATTTATACATATAGTAAAAAATGCAGGTATAAGTTTGAGTAAAAGAAAAGCAGAAATTATGAAATCACAAATAGAATTTCTAGGCATACAAATAGATAAAAATGGAATAAAAATGCAAACACATATAGTACAAAAAATAATTACTATTGATGAAAATATAGATACAAAAAAGAAATTACAATCCTTTCTAGGATTAGTAAATCAGGTAAGAGAATATATACCAAAATTAGCAGAACATCTAAAACCATTACATAAAAAACTTAAAAAAGATGTAGAATATCATTTTGATGATAAAGATAAAAAACATATAAGAAATATTAAGAATTTATGTAAAAAACTACCAAAACTATATTTTCCTGATGAAAATAAAACATTTACTTATATTGTCGAAACAGATTCAAGTGATCATAGTTATGGAGGAGTTTTAAAATACAAATATGAAAAAGAAAAAATAGAACACCATTGTAGATATTATTCAGGATCTTATACAGAAGCACAAATAAAATGGGAAATAAATAGAAAAGAATTATTCGCATTATATAAATGTTTATTAGCATTTGAACCATATATTGTTTAGAATAAATTTATTGTAAGAACAGATAACACACAAATAAAATGGTGGATAACGAAAAAATTAGATGATTCAGTTACAACAAAAGAAATAAGGAGACTAGTATTAAACATACTAAATTTTACATTTACAATTGAGGTAATAAAAACTGACAAAAATATGATTGCAGACTATTTATCAAGACAGAGTTACACAGCCAGGACAAGATAATGTTATGGAAAACATACTCAAAACCCTAACTACACTTTGTACAAAAGTGGACAGTATGGGATTGAGAATTCAAAAGCTAGAAGAAAAGGAAGAATCTACAAGTCAGCAGCATGACTCTAAAAATGCGTAGCTCCGCATTTTTAGAGTCATGCTGCTGACTTGTAGATTCTTCCTTTTCTTCTAGCTTTTGAATTCTCAATCCCATACTGTCCACTTTTGTACAAAGTGTAGTTAGGGTTTTGAGTATGTTTTCCATAACATTATCTTGTCCTGGCTGTGTAACTCTGTCTTGATAAATAGTCTGCAATCATATTTTTGTCAGTTTTTATTACCTCAATTGTAAATGTAAAATTTAGTATGTTTAATACTAGTCTCCTTATTTCTTTTGTTGTAACTGAATCATCTAATTTTTTCGCTATCCACCATTTTACTTGTGTGTTATCTGTTCTTACAATAAATTTATTGTAAACAATATATGGTTCAAATGCTAATAAACATTTATATAATGCGAATAATTCTTTTCTATTTATTTCCCATTTTATTTGTGCTTCTGTATAAGATCCTGAATAATATCTACAATGGTGTTCTATTTTTTCTTTTTCATATTTGTATTTTAAAACTCCTCCATAACTATGATCACTTGAATCTGTTTCGACAATATAAGTAAATGTTTTATTTTCATCAGGAAAATATAGTTTTGGTAGTTTTTTACATAAATTCTTAATATTTCTTATATGTTTTTTATCTTTATCATCAAAATGATATTCTACATCTTTTTTAAGTTTTTTATGTAATGGTTTTAGATGTTCTGCTAATTTTGGTATATATTCTCTTACCTGATTTACTAATCCTAGAAAGGATTGTAATTTCTTTTTTGTATCTATATTTTCATCAATAGTAATTATTTTTTGTACTATATGTGTTTGCATTTTTATTCCATTTTTATCTATTTGTATGCCTAGAAATTCTATTTGTGATTTCATAATTTCTGCTTTTCTTTTACTCAAACTTATACCTGCATTTTTTACTATATGTATAAATTTTTCCAATAATCTTATATGTTCATCTTGTGTTCTAGAATATAATAATATGTCATCTATATATACAATACAGTTTTCTAGCTGGTTAAAACAGTTATCCATAAAATGTTGGAATCTACCTGGTGCATTTTTATATCCAAAAGGTAAAACATTCCATTCATAGAAACCTTGCGGTACTGTGAATGCTGTTAATTGTTTAGATTCTTCTTCTAGTTTTAGGTGGTAAAATCCTGATTTGCAGTCAAATTTACTGAAATAATTATATCCTTGTATTTGTCTTATTTTTAGTATTTTGTTTGGTATTGGATAATTGTATGTTTTGGTTTTAGCATTTAGATTACGATAATCTATGACCATTCTACTTTTACCTCTTTTTTGTTCACTATGTTTTATTACTATAAATGCTGGACTTGTATGTTTACTATTGCTTTTTTGTATGTAATTATTTTCTAACAATTCATTTATATGTATTTTAAATTCTTCTAGATCATCAAAGTTATATTTTAATGGTTTTTGTGTTATTATACTATTTTCATCTATTAATTCAATTTTTACTTTTGTCTTATGTTTTTCCCATCCTTGTAATGGATCTTCACTATATAATTGTTCTATTTGTTCATTAATTAATTTGACTTTGTCTATAACAAATATAATAATTTCTAATTGCGTTATTTGTTTATTATTTATATTTTCCATTTCTTGGTTTATCTTTTCACTTCCTTTTATCCATTCCATAGTTTTTCGTTGTTTGTTATTTACTCTTTTTGCTCCTATCTTATTTCCGCATGGTGTAGTAAGCCACCAATATGTTTTTGTTATTATGTGTGGATAATATTTATCTAAAAATGGCATTCCTAATAACATATCTTTTGTAGTAAATTCAAAATTATACATTTCTTCTATTGTTAGTATTTTATCCCATATTTGTATTTTTATATTTTTTGCTTTGTATTTAATCATACTTCCTTCATTGTTAAATCCCGTTACTACCATAGGTGTTTTTAATTTTTCCCATTTATCTTCTGGTAGGCAATTATATTTACATATATTCGCTTCTGCTCCTGTATCTATCATAGGTGTATAATATCTGTTGTAATATCCTTCTACTATAGTTTTTGCAAGTATAAATATTTTCATTAATCATTTTGTCCTTTTTATAATTATTTTCTTATTTTGACAAGTTATTGTTAATTGTTCATTTTCTATGTTGTATGGTTTAACTTTTTCTAACCATTTTATTCCTAATGTAATATTATGATCTCCTTGGTATATTTTGAATTGTATTATTAAGAGTATTCCTCCTATAATTATTTCTTTTTCTGTTGTTTCTTCATTCGTGTTTACTATCTCACTAGGTAATCCAGGGCATGTATGTCCTGTTCTTATAATTTCTTCTTCTAATACTAACTCTCTTGTTATATAATTTTCTTCTTGTCCTGTATTTATTAATATTTTATATTTTCTTTGGTCTATTATTCCTGTTATGTAATAATGATATGGTGTTATTTCTTCTTTATCTAATAGGCTTTGTGGAATTTCATATTTTCTTTTAGATGTACTCATCCTTGATGAGGTAGCTCTTGTCAATGTATTTGGTACGCTTGAAGTGCTTAATCTTTCTTTTACTATCTCTAAATCTTCTTCTATATCAATTTCTTTATAGCTATAGTCATTATTGTCTATTACAGTAATTATTTTTTCAAAAGGATTTTCTATTTTTATTTTGTTAATTTTATTTTTTGCTGTTATTTTATGCTTTGTTGTTAGTATATATAAATTTTTACATCTTGCTGTAAATAATTTGCTTCCTGGTGCTAGTTCTATTCCAGACATTTTCCAATATAGAACTAATGATCTATCTATATTTTTATCTGTTAATGATACTGTATAATTAGCACTTATTGTAAATTTAAATTTTTGATATATCAAGTTTCCTTTTACTGCACTAATTACGCTTTTTTCTATAGGGTATACAATTCTATCATCTGCTAAATATATTTCTATAGGTGTATCTAATCCTTCTCTAAAGCAGGCTTTTATTAATATTTCTGTTCCTCCTAAATGTACATATTTTATTGGTGATTTAGCTTTTATATCTTGTATTTCTTTGTTTATCATTCTTTTATTTATTATAGGTATATATGCTTTTCCTCTTGTGTATTTGCAATCTATGATATGTTCTTTTTGGCTAACTACATAGTATTCTTCTTTTTGTCTTTTAAACAAATTTCTTAAAATAGGTATTTCTAATACTTTTTCAACACTTAAATCTAATTCTTTTCCTTTTATTTGTTCAAATATCGTATTTATCAAATATAATTTTCTGTTCTGATGATTCTTCATTTTGATATTCTTCCTTAGATATTATTTTTATTTCATTTTCAGACATTATATTTCTTCATCTGTTTCATTATTATCTATGTTAATATTTTCTTCTTCATTCTCAGTTTCTATATCTGATACTTCATATATACTATCATTTTCACTTAATTCATAATCTATGTACTCTATTTGCATATATTTTTCATTATCTATAATTAATTCTGCTATCTGTTTTCTTTTTGGATTTTTGGGTAATTTACAATCTTTAGCTATGTGTCCTATCTTTCCACAATTATAACAAGTACATTGGGATATCTTTCTTTTCGGTCTGTATGGTCTTTTTATTTTATAGTTTTTTACATAATACCTTCGTCTTGGTTGTTTATATTTATATATAGATTTCTTTTTTCTATAATTTTTATATCTTTTAGATTTTTGTTTTTTAGTTGTGCATCCAAATTGTGGTGCTATTTTATTTTTGCAACATGATAAATTTTTATTTAGTACTTTTTCCATTTTTAATTTTTCTTTTTGGTTTTCACATAGTTGTATGAACCATTGATTTAAAAATTTTATTCTAGATCCTAAAGTATCTATCATTCCTTCATTATTCCAATCCTTTATTACGTTTGTACTAAATGGTTCTGGTAATTTTGTATAATATTATTTTCTTATTTCTTTTGCTTCGTCTAAATTGTATTTAGCTTTGTAATAATATTCTTTAAATGCGCAAGTATATTCTTCTAAGTAACACATTTTACATATAGCTAATTTTGTCATAAGTTGTCTATTTATTATTTTTTCTCTATTTTGTTCTCTTATATCTGTAGTCATGCCTCCAAATTCATTTCTTATTGCTGATTCATATTTATCTAGTATATCTATATTTGTTGCTGATGCAGATCCATCCATTTTCTTATCATTCCTAAGTACTTCTAAACTTTCCGAGGGTAGATTTTCTATCCATAATTTTGTTGTTCCTACAAATGTTCTTTCTATGTATCTTGGTGTTTTTGCTGTTTCTATTTTATTGTCTATTAACTGTTTAGACATATTTCCTATCCATATTAATATTGCTTTATTTATATCTGCGACACAATCTAAATCTAAAAAATTGTATTGTTCATTTGCTGGTTTAGGTGTCCAATTTTTATTTAATCTACTGTTCCATATTGCATTATTTCTATCTGATTGTTGATAGCTCTCTGTATAATAAGTTGGTGGTGTTCTCCTAGGACTAACTCTAGGACTATTTCTGGGACTATTATCTGGGGTTTTAACTCTTGACGTACTAGGTCTATCCATATCTCCTGTGTTTATCTCTAATTTTTTCGATTTATTTATCTGTTCTAGAATTTCTGTATATGTTTCACTTATATCACTTATTTCTGATTGTTGGTCATTTTCATTTCCATCTATTTCATTCACTTCAATATCTTTATTTAGATCTTCATTTAGTTTTTGTTCCATTTGTTTTATTTCATTTGTTAATTCTAGCTCTTTATCTTTTTCTTTTTGTTTATTTTCATATAATAATTTTAACCTAGCTAATTCTTTTTCTAATTCACTTATTCTTGTATTTTTTATTTCTTCTAAATTTTGTACTTCTTGTTTTGCTTGTGTTTTTATTTTTTCGATTTCTCTTGATTTATCTATTTCTTCATTTTCTTTTGTTATTCTTACCATAGCTGTTAAACTATCTTCTAATTTTGCTGTTTCTTTTTCTAGCATTAAATATAAGTTATTTCCTATTTTCTTGTATCTTCTTCCTAAATTTGAAAATACTATTTTTATTATCATTCCGTCTTGGTTTTCATATGTTTTTTCGTCTACTGCAAATTCTTCTTTGTTCATTATGATCTATGTATTATATTATGTTGTAATTCATATTCAAGACAATCTAATTCTAATTCTAACGTTAATATATCTTTTCTTTGTGCTAGTATTGATTTATTACATACTCCTGCTAATATGTTTTCTTCTAGTCTTCTTTTTCTATGTTGTAATTCTTGTTCTTTTTCAACCATTATTTCCATTATTTCTTCTATTAATTGTTGTTTATAGATTTCTCTGTTCATACTGTTTTTTCAAATAGCAGACATATTTATATTCTATTTTTGAAATTATGTTTATCAATTGATTTTTCCTATCATTATCTGTTTTGACTAGTTGTGATAGTTCATATTCTATATATAAAGATCTTAATTTTTTCCATATTTTACTTATCTTTTTATCTATCTTAGCTCTTTTTATTTTAGTATTTTTATTTTTATTTATCATAACTTTTTATATAATATTTTAAAAAGCCTACTTAATTTATCTGGATATCTAATCTTTTTTAACCTGTAATTCCTACCATATCGCTTTAGCCAATATTCAGTCATATTTAATCTCCAATATCTAAATCATCATATAAATCATACATATCATAATAAAGCTCATTTTGTATACTTTGTATGGTTAACTCAGTCCAACCTTGGGTTGTTATTTCTATTATCTCATATGTTAATAATTTATTATAAATTTCTCTTTTTATATCAATAATCAAATTTTTTAGTATATAGAATAATAATATCTTATAATCAACATCATCGTTTAACAGGTAGGTTTCCATTTTTATTATTTTTATTTTTCACTAAAATTTTATTCCTTTCAACCTCTTAAAAAATTATACTTGCTTATTATGCAAAAATAATGATTTAATAATCATCTAGTCTGGTCACTACTACAGCTTTCTTCTTTGATTAGTTACCCTAACAGCGCCTCAACTTTGTTTACTCCCCTAAACGGCCTTCTCTGCCTACCGGTTTCAACCTTAGGATGGCATAGTCTGGGCATACTTGTTCGAAGAATATTTCTGTAGCAAACTTTCTAAAGATGGTTATTATAACATTATTCAAACATGATAAACAATTAGAATTAACAAGAGATTTTCAGGAATAAATTAATTTAGCTACTCATAAATATAAAATGGTATACCTGTTCTTGTAGATCATCTGTCATAGTTGATTTGTTTTCCATAGTTATTTAATTAACTAGCTCTGATACCAATGGAGGGGATGGAAGCGTAAAGAGAGTATTCAGAAAGATGAGAGATGTAAGGATGAAGGTGTGTTTTATTTATGAGGAAAGTTCCTCTATTTATACACAAAATTTACAAACTTTTGGCCAAGAGTGGCCGACACATACTTTACACATGGCCTCTCTTTATTCGGTCGACACAAGAAAACAAAATACTTAAAGCTCCTCTATTTATACACAAAATTTACAAACTTTTGGCCAAGAGTGGCCGACACATACTTTACACATGGCCTCTCTTTATTCGGCCGACACAAGAAAACAAAATACTTACTATTACTACTTTATATAATTGGCCGACAAACTTTTTACATGATTGGCCGACAAACTATTTACTTTACGACTTTTATACAATTTGGCTTTTTATAGCCGACGCAACACGACAAAAATAAAATTATTTCTTTCTACATATGGCTGATATTCAGCCGACACAAAATAAAATACAAAATAAAATACAAATACTTTTTTTTATGGCCTAAAACAAGCTCCATGTGTGTGTTATGGGTCTCTTAAGTTCACTTAATCAACATTAGATTTGTCACTTTGTGTATTTTGGTGTATGTTGATATACACATTACTAGGAATTATCCAACTCTTGTCGCACATGTAATTTACTCTCTGGCTGATAGGTTCTCCCTAAAGAACCTTGGTGAACTAAACTATTTTTTGAAAATCAAAGTTAAACATTTTCCAAATAGGATTGTCTTATCACATCACAATTCAGATACACACTTGAGATTCTCTCAGACGTGGATATGGCTGACTGTAAAGGGATTGTGACACCCATGTGCTCAAGTTCACCACCTAGAGCAGGTGATAATTTACCTCTTGCCGATGCAATCCTGTATTGGAATACTTTGGGTAAGTTGCAAAACTTATCATTCACATGTCTTGATATTGTACTTGTAGGTAATAAATTATATTAGTTTATGCAATCCCCTAGATTGGAGCACTGGAAAGCAGTAAAAAAAGGTTATTTGATATCTCAAGTTATCATCAATATTGTGCTTGCAAATATCTTGTCATTCTGATAGAAATTTATACATGTATGCCAATGCTGATTGGATGGGCGATCCATGTGGCAATATCTCCACATCTGGTTATATACTCTTGTTGGGACCAAATCCTATCTGTTGGTACTCTAGGAAACAACAATCAGTTGATCGGTCCTTCACTAAAGCAGAATAGGAATTAGTAGCCAATGTACTCTCTGAGATTACTTGGGTTCAAAATTTGTTGAATGAGAGTTACGATAACAATCTCACAAACGCCAAGCACTTTTGTGGTAATATTGGTATTTCATACCTCAGCAAAAATTCAGTCTTCTACACTAAAATGAAGCACAATGTAGTAGACTATCATTACCTACGCAACAGTGTGAAAATCAGGAATAGTGATTGTCAAATATCTTCCTGCCGTGGATCAAATTGCAGACACTCTCACAAAATCGGTGCCCAAGCCTGCCTTTCTTCGGTGTTATCCAAGTTAGTTGTTGTTGCACCACACCTAACTTGAGGGGTTGTATTGAGATACTCGCAGTAGAATAAGTTGTTAGATATTATCAGGTTGTTAGAGGTAGAATTTGTTCAACTTGATCCAATTTTTCCAGATTAAGTTGTTAAAGTAGTTTCTTAAAGTTAGTCAAGTTAGTTACATATTATGTTGTTAGAGTAGTTCTTTAGAATTAATCAAGTTAGTTACGTCTTGCTTCTATTTAAGTTGATGTTACGATGAGTAAGATCATTCAAGTTTGCTTTGATTCACAATCTCTTTACTAACATTTTGTTTGGATCATTGTTATCTATTGTTTTATAATGTATTGTATTGTACTATATTGTACTGTATTGTATGGTAGCTACAATATTTGGTCAGATTGTATTGTTTGTTGTTGTTTAATAACATTTTTATTGTTTGGTTTGACAATATCATACTATAATGTAATTTATAAATTTATCAAAATATCCTTAGTTATTCTAGGATAGGAGGTTTGACTAGAATTAAATAATATAGGGTAAAGGGTTAAAAAGTATTATGAAATATTATGCCAGAATACAATTGGGAAAAAAAAACAAGTAACAATGGGAATACACCAAATCGGCAGTTCCATAAAATGAGGATTTTCATTATTACGTAACAACGTAATTTAGCAATACATTTTAAGTAATAATCAAAACAAACATTGTAAGTATGGTAATGATACAATAAGTACGATGGATAACAATGATCCAAACAACGTGTAAGAAGACTCAACTTTAGGAAAACCCCCCCAAAAGAACAAATTAATAAAAGGAAAAATTAATTGAATGAATACCCTTTAGTAAATAATTACTAATTTTAGCGATATTTTCCATTTATTACCATTTATAGCAACAAATAGTAATATTAAGACAAATCTGCCGTATGTATTAAAAGTGCGTTATGTATGCAATATATATGTATAAACTTATATTATGTGTTTAATAAACTGTTCTTTGTAATATTAAACTTTTCATTTATTACCATTATAGCAATAAATAACAATATAATGATAAATCTGCAATCTATATTAAAAGTGAATTATGTATGCAATATATAGGTATTAAATTGGTATGTTTATATTGTTCTCTATAATATGAATTAAAACTATATTATAGATATATTAAAAGTGATCAACTGAAGAAAAAAAAAATTATTGCTATAAATGATAAATATTTTCTTAATATTGTATATTTATGTAAGTTTTGCATAATAAAAATCTATGCCCCGTAGACCAATCCAATTAAATCTTTCATTTATTGTACAAAATACCAAAATAGAGCCTCGACACTTTAGCTAAGCTCGGAGAATTGAGATTTAACATGTTAGACAATCAAGAAAGATCAAAATCCTCTATGTTTTTTTCAAGAGAACAAGTATTGTTCGTACCTCATTAAACAATCAACAAGTTCAGTTTGTGCTCCAATACCACGATAGCATGCATTAATCAAGTAAGATTTTGCATAATTTTCACAAGTAGCACAATCCAAATTTGTTAAACGTGAACTACATGAAACATGGCCATAAGCTATAGCATCATTCAGATAAGGAGATGTTACATAAATAGCAATTATAACTTGACTAATTGTTGTCTCTTTTTGTAAAGTTTCAAAGAACGTAAGTCAAACTTTTTGCAAATGAACCACTTATATCATACTTATTACCATTGCAAATATAGCTCATAAAATGAAACTTTATTGATGCTTTAATAGCCCAACTTGATCAACGTGAATGTCTTCAAGTGACAACTTCTTGTCCTTGTTAACACACTATAAAATGAACATTAATGAGAAGCATGGCCCTATAAAATGAAGCAAGTTATGTAGGATTGAGAATTGTTTGTATACTTACCTTTCCTATTATCTGTAAAGACTTTATATATGCTTGCCACGTCTTTCTTTCTCTGAGGAATCTCCTTTAGGTTTTGACAGTTTTTGATATGAAGATCATAAATGAGAGGCATGGCATTTGTGCCTAAATGCCATATTTTTAGGTGTGAAAGCTGATCAAGACAAAGGAACTCTAGTTGACTAAGTTGTTATCACTGCACGTAATTTCTTTTCCTTCGTAAGATCCATATAATATGAGATTCCTTAGGTTTGGCAACATTCCCAAAATAGGCATCGGATCTTCTCTGAGTTTTGAGTTCCTCAGAAACATCACGGTGATGGAATTCGGTATTCGAACTCACACAATGAACGTGAAAGAATTAGGAACAATTCTTATTGATCAAAATCATATCAGAATACATTTACACTAGTATTTATATGCAACTAAAAACTATAACTAACTAACTAACTACTTATTGTAACTAACTAACTACTTTATTGTGCTAAGCACTTTCTAACTAACTAACTAATTTACACATGAACTATTAGTAAACAATTAGCTATAGTTTAATTAACAAACTAAACAACAAACAATAATATTAACCAATTCCAATACTCCTCCTTAAGCTGGATGTATTGAATAAGTTCAAGAATCCCAGCTTGTTAATTAAGATATCATGTTGAATCATGCCCAGTGCCTTGGTCAGTGCATCTGCTTGTTGATCTTTTGTATGTACGTATGTAGGTCTGATTAATCCTTGCTGCACCTTTTCTCTAATGAAGTGGCAATCAATCTCAATATGTTTGGTCCGTTCGTGAAATACAGAATTAGCAACAAACTGTATGGCTGCCTTGCTATCACAATAAATGGTAGTTGGTCCTGTCAGTTTTACATCCAATTCATGAAACAAGTTGTTTACCCACACGATCTCAACAGTCAAGGTAGCCAAACTCCTATATTCTGCTTCAACAGAACTTCTTGACACTGTATTTTGTTTTTAGACTTCCAAGATATTAAAGAATCACCAAATTTCAATATAAAACAAGTCACAGATCTTTTAGTATTTGGACATGCAGCCCAATCTGCATCACAGAATCCTGTAAGTTGAGATTTTGTATTTGCGCTCATCAGCAACCCTTTTCCTGGTTCAACTTTGATGTATCTAATCACCCTCAATGCTGCCTCCCAATGTGACCTTTCTGGCTTCTGCATAAACTAACTCAAAGATTGTACTGCAAATGTTATATATGGCCTTGTATTAGTTAAGTACAACAGCTTCCCAACAAGCCTTTGGTATTTGCTAATATATGGAAATAAATCATTAGTAATGACACTGCCTTCATCAAATTCCACACTAGTTAACTTCATGTTGCATTCTAGTGGTGTCATTACTGGTTTTGCAGCAGCTAACCCTACCTCAAAAATCATTTCTAGAGCATACTTCCTTTGATTCATAACTATTCCTTTGTTGGATCTCAAAAATTCAATTCCTAAAAAATATTTCAACTCTCCTAAGTCTTTAATCTTGAAATAACTGTGCAACACATGTTTGGTTTCTTCTATCAAATTGGCATCATTTCTTGTCACAAAAATATCATCCACATAAACCAAAACAATAACAATTCCATCATCTCTTCTCTTGGTGAATAAAGAATAATCCAAGTGACTTTGTGTATACCCTAAATTGCACAAAGCATTAGTCAATTTTGCATTCCATTGTCTAGATGCTTGTTTAAGACCATAAAGAGATTTAACTAATTTGCATGCCATGTTTTCTTCCTTCTCTCTTGAACCCTTTAGGTAATTCCATATATACTTCATCAAATAAATCTCCTTGTAGGAAAGCATTAAATAAATCCATTTTATGAATGATCCAATGCTTAGCAGTAGCCAAAGCCACTATAGCTCTAACAGTCACCATTTTTCCACTGGTGAAAATGTCTCTTGATAGTCAATACCTTTAGTTTGGTTGTTGATACGCTCAAACTTACTTCTCAAATAAGAAGTAAAGCGGTCGTGTCAAGTAAATAACCCAACTAGTGAGGTTGGGATCGTTTCCACGAGGAAAATAGTCTAGAGTTAACTTCAACCTGTTATTACTATTGTTTGGTCAATGAATTCCTTGGAAAGTAAAAACAATAAAAAGGGGGGTTTCTATTTCTAAATGAATGAAAATAACTAAAGCAATTGAAAGAGACACTTAACAGCTTTGAATGTTGGATTTTAATCAATTAATCAAAGTAACTAGGGTTTACGTGTTCCCCACAGGTTCATAACTTGATAATTCTAACTATAACAATTCTTTCCTAGTATCTTGCATGCAAAGTGATAAGTTATGTATTTCTAAATCCTTGGTCCGGCATCTAAAAAATCTCACTCCGCACCTTGGTCCGGCTATGTGTGTTGCTATTCTAACCCTTATCTTTACCTCATATTAAGCATCGTATTCGATATTTAACTAAGTTATTACCTCGTACCAATCAATACTAGCCTATTAGATAGTATACACTAAATCTATGTTGATAATTCTTTTCCTATTATCTACCTCATTGGTCTGGCAAGTAGTATTAAGGCGAGTTCTAACGTTGGTCATCCGTTAAAAAGACTTCTAAGCGAAAGAATTATTAATACATGCAAGACACCATTCTAGAATTGTTATTTTAATTAGGTTTTATCTCATTATTTGCCTATGGTTCCCACAACCCTAGTTATGGAGTTTAGTTACTCATAGTCATAATCACAATATTCAAATATTTTAAATAAGAATTCATGTACTTACTTCAATGAGAAAGAGTAAAATTCGAAAGTTTGCTTGATTAATCACCAAAAATCACTTGCAAGAATCTTAAAGTACTCAATAATCTCACAAAAAGTCTAATGATAATCAAAAGTCTAACAATCTAAGAGTCTAACAATGATCCAAAGTCTAACAATACCGAGTCTAACTATCCGCAGTCTAACCTCAAAAATGAGGTTTTTCGAACTATTTATAAAAAATCAAAACCTAATTAAACAAGGACTCTATTCGCTGGAAATCTTCCAAAATGCGGCTGGGTCGACGGACCTCGCGACGGATCGTCATGGTCACGAAAGGCCATCATGGACTCCGTCGTCCCATACTTATGCAATTTCTTCTGCTGCTCTTCTTTATTACCCTCGACGGCAAGTATGACGGACCGTCATAGGCACAACGGTCCGTCGAGGCTCTTCGTTCCAAACACTTCAACTCTTGGAATATGGGTACTGGATTACTTCTCTAAACTTCATGACGAACCTGCAGTACGGACCGTTATAGACACGACGGACCGTCACAAGCTTCGTAACCCCACACTTGGTCAGACTTCCCCATCTTCCTTCAGTAGCTGCACTACGCTGCCACCTACGGACCGTCACAAGCTCCGTAGGTAGTCTCTTCTACATTTCTTCGCTCAAAATCTCCGCATTCATCTTTGGAAAGATTTCGTGCAAAATAAACAGAAACTTATACAAACATTAGCACAAAAAGGCTTTTGGACAAACTAAACTTAAGAAAAAAGTATTAATAATACCGTGAAACCACGGTAAATCAGTTGTATCCCTTTGCTACCAACCTAGCCTTGAATCTTTCAATCTTTCCATCAGCTCGATACTTGATCTTAAAAACCCATTTACATCCAATTGCAGACTTTCCTGCTGGCAGTTTAACTACTTCCCAGTACCATTTCCAATGCTTGTATCTCTAGCTTCATTGCACCACCTTTTATCTTTAATAGCCTCTTCATAACTTCTAGGCTCAGTTTCTATAGAAAACTTGGATAGATATACTGCATAACTAGGAGAAATGTCTTTGTAAGACATGTATTTCCCTAGTGAATAAGGTTGACTAAAATATGAAACCTGTGTAATATAATCCTTCATCCATATAGGTGGTTTTAAATTCCTAAGAGATTGTCTTGGTTTTTCAATAATAATATCAGGTACTGGTATTGAAATATCAACAATGTTCTCTGCACCTTCATTTATCATATTTGTGTCTCCAACATCTTCATTGCCTTCATTCCATGCGCTGTCATTATGCATATTAATCTCAGGAAATGTTTGTTCCTGTGGGATTATTGTTTCCATGTCATTCATCTTGTCATTCAACCCCTTATGGTCATCATCCTGATATGTATCCAATGAAGAGTTAAGAAATAAAGGCAACTGTCTAGTAACCATTTTTTGAAATGGAAATATATCTTCCTTAAAGATTACATCCCTATTTACTACAAATCTTTTGCTGATCAAATTATACATGAGATATCCTTTCGGAGTAGCAGGATAACCCAAAAATACACAAGCACCAGCTCTTGGTGAAAATTCGTCTCCTTTAGGCAATCTGGTAACATATCCTAAACATCCAAAAACTCTCAGATGATCAAGTCCTGACTTGGCATTGTCAAACACCTCATAAGGTGTCTTCCCTTCCAATATTATTGTGGGTAGTCCATTGATTAAATAGACAGTTGTAAGAATACATTCACCCCAAAATATTATAGGTATATGACCATTAAACTTGAGTACTCTAGAAACTTCAAGTATATGTCTGTGTTTTCTTTTAGCAACTCCATTCTGTTGTAGAGTATGTGGACAAATACTTTCATGAATAATCCCATGAGCAATCAAAAAATCATTACATTCTTTGTTAAAGAATTCTCATCCATTATTATACCTTATTCTTTTAATGAGCTTGTTAAATTGATTCTTAACAAGAACACAAAAAGACTGTAATCAATTTCATCAAATATACCCATGTCATTCTGGATTTATCATCAACAATAGTCAAGAAAAATTTGTAACCATTATGTGTTGCCACATGATAAGGTCCCCAAACATCTAAATGAATCATATCAAAGATACTACTAGTTTTTGAGAAACTCAAAGGAAAAGATAGTCGAGTCTGCTTTGCAAGTGGACATATAGAACATTTCTTACAGATATCATTTGAAGTTGAAGTCAAACAAAATTGTTGCAACACCCTGGCTGATGGATGCCCTAACATGTTATGCCATAACAAAGTATTGTTCAAATTCTCATTGTTGTGTGTCATCATAATCATCTCATTATTCTTCTCTTCTCCATGTAGTTTTTGACTAGAGAGATAGTATAGTTCATCCACTTCCTTACCAATCCCCTTCACCTTTCCATTGGAGAGGTCCTAAAAAACAACACACTCAGGAACTAAATTAACTGAGCAATGTAGTTGTTTTGTTAATTGTGATACTGAGAGTAAATCAAATTTGAATGTAGGAACCACCAAAACATTCTTCAACAAATCTCCTCCTAGTGTTTTATAATTTTCTGAATGTGTAACAGACACAGTTTCTCCATTTGGCAAGTGAACACTTCTATTTAAATGATCCAGAAAGTTGCAAACAGAATGTAATCTATGCAGGTTATGAGTCATATGACAATTTGCTCCTGAATCAATTATCCAGCCCTCTTTCACGGTAGAATTTACAGAAATTATTGTATCAATAATTCCAGTTATACCTGCCATATTTTCTGCTATATTGGTTCCTGAAGTTCCCACTTCTTCTTTATCAAGCATATGCAGAATTTTCTGATATTGTCTTTGAGTGAAAGTAGGTTGAGCTGCCAGTGCTGAAACCTCTTGTGATGTCACTCCTTGACCTTCTTCTTTTTTGCAGATTGGTGCAAAATCATCTTGTATTATTCCTTGATCAACTCTTACTTGATTTGCCTTCATACCTTGTGCTTGTCCTGTGCCATTTTGATCATAACCTGAATTAAAATTTTCAGGTTTCTTCTTAAACTTCCAGTCATGGATAGCCATTCAACTTGAAACAATCAAGTTTAACATGACCCTGCAGCTTGCAATAATCATAGATTTGATCCCAATTTTTTTTCTTCAACTCTGAAGATCTCATGTTGTTTCTCTGCATGTTTCCTCTTCCTGTATCATTACTCCTCTGGAAATTTCCTCTTCCTGCATAAAGTGCAGTAGACTCCATCATTTCCCTCCTTGATTATGTACTTGCAGTCATCCTTTGACCTTCATCTGCCACCATCATAGCATAGGCCTTACTAACATTTGGCAATGGGTTCATCATAAATATTTGACTACGAGCTTAACCAAACACATCATTCAACCCCATCAAAAATGCAAACAACCTTAGATAGGCTTGTTGATCCACGTAAATCCTTGACTTATCACAATTACATGAAGGTGGAGGCATCAAATTCATCCCATAATAGCCTCAATTTTATAAAATAACCAGAAACAGTCAAATTACCTTGATGTATTGTACAGATCTCTCTATGTAGTTGGTAAATCCTCAATCCATTAACTTTGTCAAATCTCTCCTAGAGATCACTCCATACTGTAGCTGCATCATTAGCATATACAATTCCACTTTGTAATTCCTTAGATACTGTATTCATGATCCAAGCTAACACAAAACAGCTACACTTCTCCCACTATTCTTCCAATTCCATCTTATAGTCACTCTTTTTACATGTTCCCAACACAAAACCAACTTTACTCTTTGCTCGAAGATTGATTAACATAGATAGACTCCATAACGAATAATTCTCCATGCCTGTGAGTCGTACTGTAGATAACACACATCCAGGAGTATTAGACGGATGTAGATAAAGAGGATGATTCCTCTTTTTCTCAATCGTTTCTAAAGTTTCAATATTATTTGTTGCAGATGCATCTCCAATCGATATTGATTCTCCAATAGTCATTCTTTTTCCTTTGCTTCCACAAAGGATCTACAATGGCAGAACTTCTTCCTCTGCTTCTACAAAGGATCTACAATGGCGGAAATCTAATTTTTGCAGTTGAATCGAATCTCGATTCAAAGCTCTGATACCATATTCGAACTAACACAATGAATGTGAAATAATTAGGAAAAAATCTTATTGATCAAAATCATATCAAAATACATTTACACTAGTATTTATATGCAGCTGAAAATTGTAACTAACTAACTACTTTATTGTAACTAACTAAAATACTTTATTGTGCTAACCACTTTCTAACTAACTAACTAATTTACACATGAACTATTAGTAAACAATTAGCTATAGTTTAACTAAATAACTAAACAATCAAACAGTAATATTAACCAAATCCAATATTTGGAAGCAGAGGCAGTTTCTCTATCTCCCTTATGACCACAATTTCTGGAGCTTTTCACAACAATTAAGAAATTCAAGGGATGGGAATGATTCATAAGCTTCACAAAACAATCTGATAATGCTAAGGTTTTTCAAGCTGCTAATGTTGTTTAAGGAGTACGCTTTGGTAATATCATACATGATTAATTCTCGAAGATTGACTAAATCAACAGGTTCAACATCTTTCCACTGATCAAAACGAAATCTTTAAGAACTTGAAGACTAGTGAGTTTGTTTAGACGTTTCAGAGGTTTTGAATACAGAAAATCTAAATGTCTTAGATTTATTAGGTCAGCTGTCTCACGGGATAGTTCACAAGAGAATGTGCCGACATTGACAACAACAAGTGTTTGTTGATTCTTGAGGTTGCCAATGGAAGAGGGAAGAATGACAGATACCACTCAATCTTAAGAACTTAAGGTGGTACAAACTTCCTATGGAATCATGTACTATAGACATATTGTTAAAACGCATCTCCAAGTACAACACATACACACTACTAAAGTTTATACGACTCATCTTACAAAAATTTGGATCGAAGAACATAATTGACCTCAATTTCAAGTTAGAAACCTCAAGTGAGAGGTACCTTTCTTCTGTATGGCAAGATGACAGAGTAAATCATGAACCCTACACTCAGTAACTTTTTCCCAAACTGTATCTACCACTTGTATCAACCTTCGTCTTATCAGCTCATTCAAGAAGCCTTCAGCAGCATCCTCCATTCTTTGTTCTCCTCTTGGTATGAAACCCTCGGCCATCCACAACCATATTATGTTTTCAGCATCCACCATTTTATCTTCTGGAAAAATACCAAAGTACAGAAAACACTGCTTCAGTGCAGTTGACAAATCATTGTAGCTTAATGATAGAATTTTGGAGATTTCAATATATTTATCTTCAATGATGTTCTTCCAAAGGTGATCTTTCACCTTTCGCCATTCGTCTAGCCCTTTTTTATGCGAAAGTAGTCCGCTCAATACAACAATTGCAAGAGGTAAGCCTCTACACTTTTCCACCATAATCTTGGCTAGACTTTCCATTTCTGGCACCATTGCTCGAACATCAAGTAGTTTCCTACAAAAGAGATCCCAACTTTCTTCTTGGCTTAGGAAACGAAGTTTATGGACAAAACCCCTGTCGTCTACTCTTTCAATGACATCCTCTTTGCACGTGGTGATAATGACTCTGCTGCCATTCTTGCTATCCGGGAATGCTCTTTTCAAACTCTCCCATGCTTCTTTATGTCATACATCATCAACCACTATAAGATATTTGCGTTCTTTTAATAGATCACGAAGTTAAATTTCTAGATCTCCTTCGTTCATCCTTTCCAACAAATCTATAGTTTCCTTGGAGCGACCTTGGATGGATTTTATGATATTCCTAAGAAGATCCATTGTGTTGTATTCTTGAGAAACACATATCCAAGCGCGTGTATGGAAACTAGAGACTATACGAGGATTGATGTAACGGTTTCTTGCAAGAGTAGTCTTTCCCAATCCGCCCATGCCATACACGGAGACGACCCTTCTACGAGGCTCTGTTTTGAGAAGTTCAGCTAGTAATGTTTGTACAACATCCTTAAATCCAACAAATATGTAATCCTGGTCATCCACATATGAGGTAGTTCTCCTCAAAGTTCTAACCTGATTACTTGGCCCTTCTCCTGTATTGTTATTGATATTTTTATTTTTAATGTCATAAGTCTCTCGCTTGCGACAAATATCCATGATTCGTTGCTTGAGTGATTGAATCTCCTTATTGACGTTGTAGAATTTAGTCTCCTTCCTACAAATGCAAGCGCAAGCCTTGAGACGACTAGCAAATCCGTCATCATCCCCTTTATCAGCCTCAAAGTTATAAGTCTTAAGTATAGCAACAACATCGTTAGCAATAGAGTTGATCTCAAACACCTATTGTTGAACTCTTTGATCTCCACATTGTTTTAGTTCTGCATCTCTGAGGAAAGGCTGTATGAAATGCAGCTCATTTCTCAGCCACTCAACTTCCTTTCTCAGATTTGTTCTCAGGGAAACTTGTTGTATGAGGAAATCACCCAATTTTTGAACTGCAAATGACATAAAGGCATCAGCCATCTTCAGGATTGTTGTTCTTTTTTTATAAAAAAAATTGTGGAATACAAGTTAGAAAATGGGAGATAGAGATCATACACACTCAAAAGCTGTAGATATAAAGTTAAGACCTCAAATAATGTGTTCAAAGGGTCCACTTATCACTTATGTGATTAAAGTTTAGAAAAAAATGAAACATCACCATGTGGTTTCTGACAAAGCAATGAAAGTTCCCATTATCAAAAAGCAAAACGATGTACTAAAGCTTTTTGAAATTTTCCACTAAAGCTGAAGGTACATTTTTTTGTTTTTTGGAATATCTGAGTGCTACTTGATTATCAATATCTAATGCGGTGATTAAATATGATGATTCGTGATTGTTGTGGTAATGGTGGTTATTGATAATAAATATCTAGTAATTCTGTTTTATTGTTTATCCTAACGCTTTATTCTTCTTTCAAATTACTAACATGTGATAGCATGTAAAAGACGGAAAACAATATAATCTCATTATTTAATATAGCTAAAGAAAGAGAAGTGGAAAAGTATTAGTAATTTAGAACACAATATGACTTGAAATGGCTAAAATCTCAAAGTGCTTGATTAAAAGAGATGAATAAAAAGAATAAGGAATTTGCCTGTTTTCCACTCTAATGGCATGTGTTGTCTCCCTCTTCATATGGGATTCTTTTTCCTTCTTGTCTAGTATGTTCCATTGATGGATTATTATCTCTTGCTTCTTTGACCTTCAAGCTTTAATGAGTTAGCGATGGCCTCTAGTATAGGTGTTTCGATAGAGGCAAGTACCAATATAATGGTTCACGCAATATGATATGAATGCCATCATATATCATAGACAAACCATGCATCCTAAGCCAACATTCGCTTAGGATAAAAAGACAAAATTATAATTCTGATCAACGTTTTAGGTAATATTTTATTCAAAAACAAATCAATAATAAAAAGATAAAAATCTAAACGAGTAAACAGACATAAAACATTATTATCAGTAACGATTTATAATTCATGACATTGAAGCACGTTTTACAGCTAAATGTGGCTCACAGTAAAGTTTCTCTTAAATAATTAAAAATTAAAATTCACATGCCTCATTCAACTTTATTAAACTTTCCATGTTTATATATAGGGAAAAGAATCAAAAATCCCCTCGACTTTAGTTTATTAATTGATTTTATCTTTGCCGTTAAATTATACTTATTTTTGCTCCTACCGTTATTAATTTCACCATAAATACCCTTCATTAGACAGAAAACCCCAAATTAACTCAAATTCACTCGAATTTTTAAAAACAACACATATCCCATTTAAAACCCAAAGTCTGACCCGTATAAATCACTATCAGGGGAATTACTATGATTTCTGGACTATGCGTTTTGTTAACATTGGCAGGAAGGAGAGCATATTCTATTCTGCTGTTTAGTCACCATTGTGTATCTAAGCTTCTTTTACTTAATTAAGTATAGGAATGGAACTGTAGGCATTCCTCCATTTTTATTCTTCGATACTCATGTTGATGTGTGCAGAGGAACAAATCGATAATACAACTCATAAGATTCTTCTTGTCCAAGATACAGACTCTACTTTGAAAGCATACTGCAATAAGGTTCAAAATGTTTAGTGTTCACTACCCCTAATTAGGACAAAAACATCCAACGATGACCTTTCTGCTAATAAGCAATTCACCAGGTAACCCTTCCCCTTACATTATTAACAAATCAAGAGGCAAAACCGCAGATGCAACCTCACGTTAGCAACCTCTACAGGACAATAAAATTGCTTCAACCTAGAAGTCTTATGATTGATGAAATATATCATCAAGTTTCTAAGCACCCACCGGAAAAGATGCTCTGCAATCTCGATCGGTACAGCCAACAAAAATTGAAATATTGGAAGCATGTCGGAGTGAGATCCAGCGTCGACGTGTACGACGACGAAGCATGTCGAAGTCTGAGTGAGGTGAGGAAGGCAAGATTGGAGAGAAAATTTGGGTAGAGATTTGGTAGACGAAGAGAATTGGTGTTTGTTTTAACTAATTGATAGAGCTTCAATGGACGATTTGGATTAACTTTGAGAGAATGACTAATAGGGGATGGTTTATACGAGTCAGATATCGGGTTTAGAATGAGGAATGAGTCGTTTTTAAATTTGGGTTGATTTAAGTTAATTTGGAGATTTCCGTCATATGAGGAGTATATATAGTAAAATTAGTAATGGTGACAATAAATTTAACTTTAATTTAATGGCAAGAGCAAAATCAACTAATAAACTAAAGTTGAGGACTATTTTTGACCTTTTTCCCTTATATTTATATACACTAGATTCACGTGCCTTGCACGTTTGTTCCTTATTATTATTAAATTTTTATATACTAAAAAGTTAAGTAATTAAAAAAATGCTTAAATTAATAATAGTAGTTTAACCATTATCTTTTATTAGCTAAATAATAACAAACATAATATGAAGAACATTAAATTGATGATATATCTAGTTATTTTTTTGTTATCCTTCTCTCATTCTCTTTTCTTCTCATTTTCAATAGTGTAATATCCTTCCTATGATAATATCAATCTTAGTAATTGGTTCTTAAAAAGCATATTAAAAATTTAATTCTCAAAGTGTTTTTATATAAATAGTGGAGAATGACTCTTCAGACATTGAGCTTTTAATTTTAAAAAATTATGTGTATGAGAAATAATTAACATTCAATAATTAGGCAGAAGAATATCACATTATCATAAATAAAATAATGTCTCTATGTCAAAAGTAGACATTCTAGTTTGAAAAATAATTACTACTAACTATTTATGGGTCCAGCTCCAATCAATAATCTATAGATGAGAGTTTGACAATTTTTCAGCTACAGTTAAAATTTTACATCAACAATAAATAGCTTATTATCACTATAGATAGATGTTTGATGCATAAAATTTATAAATGCTAAAAGATTTCGTCAATGTAGTACATATGCAAACTTATGATAAAAACACTTGGTATATCACGAAACACACTTGAAGCCACTACCATAATTAATATGTCAATTATTTTTATCATTATATCACATATACGTCTTCTTTTTAACCTTAAAAAGTATTGTACACATGATTTATGAAGAGAAAAGAATAATACTCCTTTTTTCATAACATTACTCTTTGAATAATTAATATAAATTGAGCAATATAAACTTTTCAAAATGACTTATTCTAGATATATGATCAATTTGAGGAATGAATGTTCCAACAAACATATGATAGACTAATAAGATCAATAAATTATACATATAAACAAAAAGTTTAAATAAAAATACAACCTCAAAATCACATATATACTATACAGAATATGATCCATTCTTTATCTCCAATTAGGTGGGTCATTTTATTTTAGTTCATATATATATATATATATGATTTCTCATTTAGTCATTATTCTCACTACTCATAAATAATAATTTCAAAAATATATTTATGCTAAAGTAGAACACTTTATCGAGAGTCAAATAAGCATGTCAAATGAACTGATTAATCTTTCATAAATATGAATTTCATCAGTAATTAAGATACATAGTAGAACATGAATTGTGTATTACTATTTTCTTCATGTAGGATGCAAAATATTCTAATAAAAAAAATAATAAGAAAGTACATCAACATATATAAAAAGAAAATATATAATACTTAGGACGGACAAAAAGGAGCGGATAAAAAATAATAATTACTGCACATACAAAATGATTTGCAAAGTTCATTTTTGCATGATAATCTATCATCCTCTTCTTGTCATTTACATGAAGATCATGCTAGGTAATTTATAGAAGTAGTTATGATGACCTTTGAGCAGATAATTAATTTGCATTAAATTAGTTCAATGGTTTTAGTCCATATCAAATTTGTTTAATTGAAAAACTTTTCAAAATACTCCTGATTTTCACAATAGAGTAATTAATTATTAATGTGAATTTGATTCATCACCAATCTAAATGAGTTATTTATTAAATTTTTAATTATAGTTTATAATATTTGTTTAATTATTTTAATATAAGGGTAAATAGACATAGACAATACTTTTGCAAGTAAAAGTAGAGTGAGGGGGGATTTTCTACAATATCAATTAATTTCTTTTTTTTAATAGTTGTTTTGCTTACTTATTGCATCAATTTTAATTCAATAGCTTCTTTATTGATAGTCTAATATTTAATAATCATAAGAAACCAATCGATCTAATATTTAGAAGGGATGGTAAGTTAGGCTTGAAGAAAATTCCTCATATGATTTATTCACAAATTTTAAAATTGAAATGATACAAGAAAAACTATAATTTGAACAAAGTCTTCCTAAGTTTTTTTTCCTTAAATGATACAAAAAAATACCGCTAATAATCATTTTTGTTAAAGCGTTGATGATGATTACATGTCAAATCCATAAAAGATATACAAATATACTATATTTTTAAGGAATTCAACACAAATAGAACAATGTATTATTATGCATATATGTGCCGAGGGGTGTGATTTCATTGGTTGTGGGTTAGAGTCCCACATTCTTCCTGCTGGGAAAAGGCTCCTTCTCCCTCCCCTTCAACAAACACTCTTAAATAATATCGATTTGACTAACTGTTTTTATATAAATGAACTTGACTACACAAAGATTAATCGAAATAATATAGATTAATACACGGATAATGATTGATCTAGGCTATACACCCAACGCCCTCCGAATGCTATCACACTAACAAATACATAACTAAAATGTCAATACACATTTATTTTTTAAGAATTTGACACAAATACGATAACATTTTTAATGAGTCTGAACAACATATATAGATGTCCACTAATAAAATCTTAGAAGAAACAAATTCAACACTTCAACATCTAGAAGGGAACTAGGCAAGCTAACTCACAAATAATATCTCATATGGTCACTCTAGTATGAGCTATTTTTATTTAAAGTCACTCAACCTTCATTTTTAACTCAATAGTCACTCAATTGTGGATTATTTTCACTAATAGGCTAGCACCTTATTTGGATGGTTGTCATTTGTTATATTTTATTGTTACTTTAAAGACAATGTTTGTTTTGATTGTTACTTAAATTCTATTGTATTGTATCGTTTAAATCCATCATTAAGTAACGACGAAAAGATTCATTTTATGTAATGACCGATTTGGTGTGATTGAGTCGTTACCTTAATATTTTCTTCTCATTTTATTTATTTATTATTTAATTATCATATTTCATCTTTTATCTTACTTTTTATTAGTAGCTCTATTCCGCACCCTACTTTTTCTTATAGGTTTATCATTCAAATTATGAATATGTGTTATTATGTACGACGGAGAACGATACAATCAATTCAAACATTGTATTTGTATTCATCATATCATATATTACTGATAAAAATTGAATTACGATTATACCCATGCTATAAATTAAAATGTAATAAAATATTTAACTATTTAAATAATAGATTTCATCATTTTAATTCAAGTGTTAATGACTTTTGAACTTACTTAGATTAATTTCTAATAACTATCTAATTTAATAATATTTATCATCAACAATCTATATAACAACAACAACAATAATAAGTTTAAATCAATAAATCTGAAAATATCTGCAAAAATTACTGAACTTTTCCTCTTTTCTTAATTTCTCTCATAAATAATATAAATAATATTATTATTTTTTATGATAAATAAATAAAAATTAATAATTTAAAAGGGTGCGAATCTACATGGTTTGTTAACTTCAAATTTATTTCTTATTATTTTCTTTATTTACTTTAACTACTCATATTCATTATTCATATCTAATTACCCCTATTCAATTTTATACTTTTATATTCATAACTCTCATCTTTTCATTTTTATAAAAACAGAATATTTGATAAAAAAGAAAGTTTAAGATATATTTTGGTATTCCATTTTTATCTATAAAAATTTAATTTTTTTATTTCATGAAAACCCTATTAAAGTTATTATTTTTATTCTATGATTAAAGTAGATGAAGACTATTGTAAAATTTGATAGAATATGAAAGAAAAAGACTATATGAACTCGAAAAATTATGTACTTTTCTTTTTGTTTATTTTCCATCTATGTTATTATTGAATACACCATACATGTGATGTTTTGTGGTTATATTATTGAAGACTTAAATATAATTGTTGCATTTTATTATTTATTACATACATGTTTTTATAGAATTTTTAGTCATACTAATATATTTATAAAATTCATATGGAAGACACAGTGAAGCACATGTTTGGAAACTAATTATAATATAATATAATATAATATAATATAATATAATATAATATAATATAATATAATACAATTACGAAATACACTATCCAAACAAAGTGTTATGTGTTGTACAATGGTCCACCTAATTAATCATATACACTATCCAAACAAAGTGTTATGTGTTGTACAATGGTCCAGCTAATTAATCATATTGATGATGGAGTTGAAGCAAATGGTAAAGAGTATGGAAATTGTGAATTGGCATTGTCGGTTTAAATGAAGATTATAGGTTTAAGTCATCCAAAAAATCTGCACTACAGAAAATTAGTGGAGTTGATTCGATTAATTTTTAAAATTAAAATTAAATTTCATTAATTTGATATATTAAACAAAAAATATAGATATCTAAAAAATTATATGAAAAGTATTATAAATTAATTTTTTACATATCATTATGATGAAAAATACATCTTAAAATGTTAGTTAAGATTCTTATAATTTGACTCTAAAAATAGAAACAATGACAAATAAAAGTCGACACAAAGAATATTAAATACTATTAGTAATTTTATTTTATCATTTATCTTTACCTTTATTATAATAGCTTTATACACATCCTATTTTTTGTATAGTAATTTGTCTTTTAAATTAGTGACTTGCCGATCTGTAGTGACTAAAAATGATATAATCTATTTAAAAATATTGTATTTATAAAAAAAAGATAGGGTATAATATAATATAACACAGAATTATATACTTTTTCCATCCAATAATAATTGTTCAATATACAATTTTGATTTCTCTGATATTCAATAATATTTGTTCATTTTATGAAATCAATGAATAATTTTGTACTTAATTTTTAATTTACCTTTATTATTAATAATTCTCATTCACCTGTTACATTTTTCAAGATATTATAATACTATATTCAAAGAGTGATATAGTAAAATTATCTCTATATTTATAAATTTTTTAAGAAATATGTAACGTCAAAAATGACGAATATTATTAAACAAAAAGAATAATACGTAAGAACCAAAGTTCTAGTATACAATTAAGATGTAATAAGCAATTAGACTACTTCTTTGCCGGCATATGCATTGGTTAAAAAACAATGTGGGTTGGTACTATCAATGTCATGTGATGTTTAACAATAAAATTTGTTTAGAAAATGTTTCATGATATGCTTAACTAGGTGAGTGTAATTTTATAGGAAAAATAAAATTAATTTAAAGTGGTATAAAATTATCTGTAAGAAAAGTCGCAAGTACTAATTAAAGTAGTATAAAAACAATCGCAAGGAAAGTCATTTTTCTCTTTTTTAGAAAAATAAAATATTTAAAAAGTTTATTTATAAGAATGTCTAAGTATTTATTAAAGTGGTAAAAATCATTATTAAAGTGGTATAAATCAACCGCGAGGATAGTCATAAGTATTAATTAAAGTGGTATAAAATCAATCGCAAGGAAAATCATTTCTCCATTTTTTTGGGAAAAAAAAATATATAGAAAGTATTTTCATAAGAATGTTTAAGTATTAATTAAAGTGGTATAAATCAACAGGCGAGGAAGTATTAATTAAAGTGGTTTAAGTCAATTGAGCGGAAGTCGTTTATCCTTTTTTAGAAAATTACTTTCGTGTATCAAATTTGTACCTTATGGATGTTTTCCTAGGAGCATAATATACCAATAATAATAATATATTCAGTAAATTAAAGTTTTACAACCACAAATATAGAGGTGTATATAGACCTTATTGATATCTTAATCGGATAGAAAAGTTATTTACGAAAGATTCTTGGCTCAAGAAAATATTTTTCGAAACATGTTTGAAACAAATGCAAGAGTAAAAAAAGTTGTAATTAAAATATGGTTTCCTGTGAATATTTAGGGAAAACCCAATACAATTCATACCAAAATTATGGAATGTTTGAAAGAGCATCGACTCAATAAATTATTTTTCAGAACATGTTTAAAAGAAATGAAAGAGTAAAAAAAATTGTAACGAAAATATGGTTTCCTATGATAATATTTAGTGAAAACTACAAACTAAGTTATACCGAAATCGTTGAATATTTAATCTGCATTGATGGAGAAACCAATAGAGATGGACAAATCTATTTAAAAAGAATATGTGAAACTCAAATTTGCAACTCAACAAGTAGAATATAGGAAGATATACAATAATAGAGAGGCTAGATACATATGGATTCAATTTTGAGAATGAAAATTCTAACACTCCTTATAATTGGAATGTTTTTATTTAATAGTTTTGTGAAAAGTGAACCAAATACCAAAGAGATTAACCATATTTGCAATGGCAATGTGTATGATAAGAGTGGTCCATTTGCACCAAGTTTGGCTTATGTTGTTGAAGCATTACAAAATGTGACACCAAATCAAGGTTATGATTACTACATAACATCTCCTTATCCTAATGATGCTTTAGCTTATGGCCATGCTATTTGCAACTCCATTATTGAATTTTCAGATTGTGGTCTTTGTCTAAGTAGAGCAAAATCATTCTTGTTGAGTACTTGTGATGGTAGCATTGGAGGTCAAGTCGAGTTTATTGATTGCTCAATGAGGTACGAACAATACACGTTTAGCTAATAATCTAGAGCCTACTTTTGCTGCCATGGTCCACGATTTGTCACTCTGGTTCTCTTATGAGGAAATTCTTCTTCGATTTTTGATGTATCCCCCGATTCCAATCTCATTTTCGATATCTTTTTTTTCCCATTGTTTTGTTGTTGTAATGTCTTATTGAGTTAAAATTTCAATTAATGTGATCTCTTCTGTTTTTTATAGTTGCCAAAAGATTCAGTACTCACTACTAGTTATCTAATACACTATAACAAAAATATCATTAGCGACAATTAATTTTTAGTTGTCATTAAATGTGTATTTTTAGCAGCGATTGACAATCTTTGTATATGTCCCTAAAACTTTTAACGAAACTGGTTCTAATGACACTTAACTAAAGCCGGTAAAGACTTTAACACTCTCTATAAATGTCAATATTTAATGCCGCTAAAAATTATTTTCGTTATAATGTACTAATTTTAAAAAGATGCGTTATATCTTTGATCTCTATTACGATTTAAACTTTCTATAGGTCTAATTTATGTTTGGAAAACACTTGCAATATCAACGCAACTGAAAAAACAATAAACATATATATCATCGTATCATATACAAAATGAAGAAAGGGTTAAACAAAACAATACATTAATTATAACAAAAGAAATCCATAAATAAAGAATTAATAAAGAATTTTAAGATGGCGAAATACAAAAAGATAGTGGGCTAACATTTTATGTCCAACTTATAAAAGAAGAAACTGTCTACATTAAAAATTGTTAATGAATGCGAAAGTAATAGAGAAAAAAAGATAAATTTACCTACTTTTTTAGTTGGATATGGTTGTGATGAAAAAATTGAAGCAAAAACTTGTTAATAAATTTACCTCCACTTTTTTACTAAGAAATGAAGAATGAAGAACAAAAACGAGTTATTATTGATTTGATTTTAAAAGTTAGTAAGGTATTTTTTAATTAAGAAAAATAGTGAAGAATATTTTTGTAATTTAACTTTGAACTTAAAATATTTTCATTTTTAATATAATTAATTTTTAGGAATGTGTGTTGTACGGTTGTCCTTGTAATTACTACAAAATCTCTATATAATTAAATAAAAAAGAATTTCAGAATAGAAAATATATATGTATTGCGCACTAATTAGTATAAATATTTGTAAATGATTTAAATATAACCAAAATATGTATAAATAGATATTAAATTAAGTAATCAAAAGAGAAGCAGTGCAATACCAAATTAAACCTTAACATCACATGAACAATTTGACAACCATATCAATAGTTTTAAAAAATTGTAAATTTCACATGAATTATTTAGTTGTGAAGATCTCACGTAATGTTTGAAGAGAATATAAAAAATTATGAATATCCATTACATTATTTTAGTATCACAATAAATTATACAACTTCATACGTACATTATGTTCATCCCATAAATATTCAAAAATAAAATGAAATAGAGTAGATTAAAAACAATAAAATAGATAATGAATTCAAAAACTTTTCAATAATAAAAATTAAAGAGAGAAGCAGTTCCTGTGTAAAGACCGAAGGAACTTCCTTAATAACTAGAAAACATAAATAAGTTTACCTTTTTTTTAATTTTAATTGCATATGTGATGAGCAATTATATTCATTAGCAATCATCCTTCAACAATTATACATTAGAATAACTAAGTGTGTGCATTAACATAAAGTGATTGTGATGAACAATGTAATTACATCTACCAATAATCATCCATCAACAACTATACATCGAAATAATTAAGTGTATGCATTAACACATAAAGTGATTTTGAAATTTTGTTTTTGGTATGTATATAATAAGTCAGAAATTATTGTTGACACCCAATTTTGACCCTCCCCGATAATTAGTTTTCGAGTTTCATAAGTTTCAAACGATTTGAAATAATTAGTTTTATAAAGTTTAAAATATTTTAAAGTTACTTTAATTATTTTCATTATTTTCTTTTAATATTCATGTTTTACATAATTTTTTTATATATATTTTATAAACATTTCGAAAATCGTCTCAAAAAGATTTCAATTTTTATAAATATTTTATTAATTTAGTCTAGCATAATTTATAATTGTAATTTTGAGTTATTCAAATCATTTTGTTTATATTTGAATTAATTATTTTATTTCGTCAAGTTTGAGAGCTCATTAATTAATTTACGTTAATTCACCATGGTTAAATGATGACCAAAATCACCAATTAATCTTTCGAAATTCATTTCGGTTGTTTTTTATCACTTTTTAAAGCACCAATTTTGGGCCTTTTAATTTGCAAATTCCAGAAATTCGGTGTGTAAATTAGGTATATAGTATGTTCTATATAATATACTCAAGATATAGCATTAGAGTATGTATTTCAATATATAACATTTAATATCTCAAGCTATAACATTTTCTATAGTAATATTCTCAAGATATTGCATTAGAGTTTGTATTTCAATATATAACATTTAATATCTCAAGCTATAGCATATTTCAATATAGCATATTATTATAAATGGAAAATGACATCCTTTATTACTTAAATTAAATACAATTATTAGTTGGTGTTAATTGATTAACACGTTTTAAGGAAATTCAAAAAATATTCAGATTAGTTAGTTGCCTTAAATCTCTCAAATTAGTTTAAATGAGAATAAATTTTGATTTAATTTCTTAAAAAGCCTAACAAATTGACATCAACGTACAAGCTGATTTTTTTTCCTTTCCAATTTTCACTATTCTTTCAGATTTGCAGCAGATATCAATTCGCTTTTTTTTTTTAGTAATTGAAAAAATTTTGATGTTGGAAAAAAATTATTTGCTATGATGGAGAACATTGTATCGATATTAATTAAACATGGTGGAAGGTGAAATTCATCAGGTTGGTTTTAATTATGATTTGTTGGTTTTGATTATGATTCGTTGGGTTTTAACATGGAGAACAATGTGTCGATTTTTTTAAATTATTTTAAGAACTGATATAGATTATAGCTTGTTTTTTTCTGGATGAAACGGTGTTTTGGTATATATACCGTATCTGAAAAACAACATGTAAATGTATATGTGTTTGAGTTTTAATAAAATTGAGATCCGCGTAATACTTGATTTATGAACAAAATATAAAAAATAAATGTGATGGTACAGTGTATTTAGTCACTAGTCAAAAAATAAATATTTATAATTATGTAGATTGTTGAAGTATGAAAGTTGTATTAATCGTGTATGAACCTTATATGAAACTTGTATTAATTATGTATGAAGTTTTTTTTTTATTGAAATTAGAAGATATGTTTCTGTTTGGCATATGAAGGTAAATGTTGATATAATTTTGTATGAAAACTGTATTTTTTTTGTTTAGTTAAATTTTTTTTGTGATGATGAAAGCTATATTTGTTTTTTTGTTTAGTATTTTTTTTGTTATTTGTGGATATATTTAATATTAATGAAATTGTTGGTGAAAAAATAGTATATAATTGATCGAAATATGAAATGCTAGTTTGTTTGTCTGTTTCTGATTTGTAATGCAATGTTGTATTTTTTTGACATTTATAGTATGAAATGTGTATTATTTTGGTATTAAATATTTTTATTTTATTTTTAATGGCATATTTTTTGGAACTGTTTTTCATGTGCATTAATTTTCCATGTTAGGTAATACCATCGACGGTTGATATGTATGTTTTTGTTGAAGGACCAAAGAAGTACATAGTAAATTGAAATATAAGGTGTGTAGTTGCGGGAGATTTCATCATTATGAAATACCATGTCATCATGTAATTGCAGTTCTTAGATACAAGAAACTGCATAAAACATATTTCTGAAAAGTCTTTTATAGCCTGAAGAATAGGTGCATATGTCATCTCTGTTGAACCTATCCCATGCGAGAGTGTGTGGGATATACCCAGTTATATTTCAAAGCCTAAATTGATGGCATCCACTACAAGTAGATCAGTTAGAAAATCGCATGTTGAACGTTGGATGGAGTTTGCTGATGTGAAATTCAAAAGGTCAAAGGTTACTTATAGTAGATGTCGTCAAATTGGACATAACAGAAAGACATGTCCAAATTATCCTGTTAAAAAAATAATTTCATGATTTTTACTTTTTGTTACACAACATGTTTTGTTTTATGGAATGAATTTGGTATAATTAATATTTGAGTAGTTGTGATTTCTTAATATTATCCAACTATAAATAATATTGAAACACATTTTGTGTCCGTTTACAAATTTTATTCCTATACTAATATAGAGTTAAACAAGAATAGTACATAGTTCATACAAAAAGCATATATATGGAACAACTTTTTAAACATATAATTGTACAGTAAAACTCTTGTTAAAATAGTTCATACATAAATCATACATAGTTCGTACAAAGTTCATACATATGGATCAAAAATATATGATAGGTGTCATACCAAAATGACAATAAATCAAAAATGTGATATCATGTTCACACTAGTAGTAATCAGATTTAATACATATTTCATCCAGACAGTAATCAGAGTTTATACATAATCAATAGTGGAAGAAAGATTCATACAAAATAGCCAAGAAATTAGATATGTAATGTCATGCCCATACAATTAGTAATCAGACTTCATACAAAAAAGCCAACAAATTAAAAATGTAATGTCATGCCCATACAATTAGTAATCAGACTTCATACAAAAAATTCAACAAATTAGAAATGTAATTTCATGCCCATACAATTAGTACTCATACTTCATACAAAAAAGCCAACAAATTAGAAATGTAATTTCATGCCCATACAATTAGTAATTAGACTTCATACATGCATCAATTTGTATATCGATTCAAACATCATTCAAACACTGGTAATATATATCAATATCGTATGAATTCTGTGTGGATTGATGTATTAGTTTGTATGACTTCTGTATAAATGTGTATATACACTGATGTATTATTGTTGTATAATTTGTGTATGAAAGTACCTTTGAATTTCATTTCATACTTTGTGTATGAATTGATTTAGTTGTCCATTTATATGACAGTGTTTGAATGATGTTTGAATTGATATATAAATTGATGTATGTATGAAGTCTGATTACTAATTGTAAGGGCATGACATTACAATTTTATTTTGTTGGCTTTTTTATATAAATCTTTCTTCAATTATTGATTATGTATGAAGTCTGATTACTGTCTGGATGAAATATGTATGAAGTCTGATTACAACTAGTATGAACATGATATCACATTTTTGATTTATTATCGTTTTAGTATGACAACTATCATATTTTTTTTTCATATGTATGAACTTTGTACGAACTATGTATGAACTATTTCAACAAGAGTTTTACTGTACAATTATATGTTTAAAACTTGTTTCATATATATGCTTTTTGTATGAACTATGTAGGATTCTTGTTTAACTCTTTATTAGTATAGGAATGAAATTTGAAAACGGACACAAAATGTGTTCCAATATTATTTCTAGTTGGACAATATTAAGAAATTACAATTACTTAAATATTAATTATACCAAATTCATTCCATAAAATAAAACATGTTGTGTAACAAAAATTAAAATCATGAAATTATTTTTTAACAGGATAATTTGAACATATCTTCATGTTATGTCCAACTTGATGACATCTACTACAAGTAACCTTTGACCTTTTGAATTTCACATTGGCAAACCTCTTCCATCGTTCAACATGCAATTTTCTAACTGATCTACTTGGATCGGATGCCATCAATTTAGGCTTTAAAATATAACTGGTATATCCCACGTACTTTCGCAGGGGATAGATTCAACAGGGATGACATATGCACCTCTGATATTCTTCAGGCTATAAAATGCAGAAGAGAAATATGCTTCATGCAAGTATCCTGTATCTAAGAACTGCAATTACACGAATGGTGAAATCTCCCGCAACTACACACCTTATGTTTAAATGTACTATGTACTTCTTTGGTCTTTCAACAACAACATACATATCAACCGTTGTGGTATCACCTAACATGAAAAATCAATGCTCATTAAAAACAGTTCCAAAAAAATATGCCATTAAAAAATAATATAAAAATATTTAATTATTAAAATAATATACACTTCATATTATAAATGTCAAAAAAAATAATGCGAACATTGTTTTACAAATCAGAAACAAACAAATAAACTAGCATTTCATATTTCATACCATATTAATATGCAATTCAGGCAACTAACATCATGTTGATCAATTTTATACGATTTTTCACCAAAAATTACATTAATATTACACATATCCACAAACAACAAAAAAAATTATAAAACAAAAAAATAAATATCATACAATCTTATAACACTCTCAATACAATGAATTAACAGAGATTACTAAAATAAATCAGATAACTATAACAAATACCAACATAACGGATCTCATCTGTCACCATGTTTAATTAATATTGTAAGTTATTGTCCATCAAAATAAATCACAATTTTTTCACATAAAAAAAATCCAATCTAGAAAAAAAGGGAGTAAAAATTCTGCAAACAGGAGAGTGAAAAACGTGATAGAGAGAAAGAAAGAAAAAAAATCATGTTTTAATTTGATTTAAATTAATTTGAGCATTTTAAGAAAACTGAATAATATAAATCTTTTTGGAATTCCTTAATATGTGCTTATTTGTTAATTATCTATTATTAATTAAAATTAATTCAAATCCCACAATTGGTGCTACTTACCAATTAATACATAAACGTGTTTTACCTTTTTATCTTATTTAAAAATAAAATAAAATTTAACTGTAAAAATAAAAATAAATATTTAAATATATTAATTAATATTTAAATAATTACTTATAGTTTATTTTTAATTAAATATATTTTAATTGATATGTTACAACTCGATAATAATATGCTATAAGTGATTTATTTTTAAAAAATATGTTTATAACTCGATATATATCCTTAAATGTGTATGAGGTGTTATTTTTATAAGGGAAAATTGTATAAAATAGCAAACTAATAATCTAAATTAAATAGAATAGCTAGAGTTTGATTTAATTGTGCTCCATAGCAAACATTATCTAAAATTTACCAGTGTCTCTCTCCCAGGAATCTCGCTCGCCACTCTCCATTCTCGCTCGCCTCTCTCGCTTTATACACAGAAGTGTATAATTCTGTTTCTGTTTTGTATAAAGCGAGAGAAAATTGTATATACACATGCAAAAATGTATATCTTCATGTTATACACTTAATTATACAATTTACAAACATTTTACTTCAAAAATTGCAGAGAAAAAGGCCAACAAATTATACAATTGCGAATTATACAATTGCAGTGAAATACAATTTTCTCTAGCTTTATACAACAGAAGTGTATATATTGCGTTTCTGTTTTTGTATAAAGCGAGAAAAACATATATCTTTTTGCTATAAACTTATAATTATGCAATATACATACATTTTAATTCAATTCAACTATATGCAAAACAAATTATACAATTGCAGCGAAATAGGCCAGCGAATTATACAATTTAGGCCAGCGAATTATACACTTGTATATGTATAGCGAATTATACAGTTTTTATGTTGGCTTTGGAGCGCAATTATGCATAGTTTGCTATATTATACAAATATGAATTTTTTGTTTGCTATATGTGAAAGTTGCCCTTTTTATAAATCCGGTCCAGCTCCATCCCCTTTTATTTCCAATCTTGTCAGCCTACCTTTTTTCAAGGGAAATTTTTTAAAATGTCAATATTTTAACATTTAAGAGAGCTCATTAGCAACACTTTCAATATTTAGTAAAAATGTCAAATTTTAGTTTGTTATGTATTTTATTTATGTTTTTATTATTTGTTTTTATTTAAAGAATATAATTATTTAATAACAAAAGGGAGAAAATCAAGGGAGATAATATTTCAAATAAAAGATAAGGATCACTTAATTTTCTCATAAGTTACATTTTCAAATAAAATTTAAACTTGTTCTTTTTTTTTTCTCCAGAACTTTTACCTATTTAAAATTATATTCATTCCACAATATATTCTATTTATATTTATCATAGTTTTTTATTAGTTTGTATTCATTCCAATAGGTATGCCGGATGTATATATATAGTCATTTAACAAATATATTTGTATTCATATATTTTTTTCCTTGTATAGTTATTTTTTTTCAAAAATCTTGTATTTATTAGTTTGTATTCATTCCAATAGGTATGCCGAATGTATCTATATAGTCATTTAACAAATATATTTGTATTCATATATTTTTTTCCCTATATAGTAATTTTTTTTCAAAAATCTTGTATGTATTCATTTCAATATGTATTTTATTTGTATTTTTATTTATTCTAGCTTTATTTAGAAATTTGTATAATAATATATAAAATACAAAAAATTAGTATGATGAAAAGGTGAATGAAACATAAAATTAAAAAAAAAATTGAATATTTGGTGTACTCATTCTTAAATAAAATGCATAACTAGTTGACATACCTTTAGAATAAATACAAATTAGAAAAAAAATGTCAAATTCATAAACAATGAACATAATTTTTGAATGAATACAACTATTAATTGTAAAAATACATACTGACTAAAACAGTATCAAAATTCAATATATACTTCCAAATTTATGAATACAAAAAACAATAAAAATATGAAATACAAAAATTAATACTAACTGTGGTATATTGACATAACTAAAAAAAACAGAATACAAAATGAATTAAATATATGAAATACAATTCCAAATCTATGGATACAAATACAATAAAACAATGAAATACAAAAATACATACGGACTAAAACAGAACAAAATTTCAATATACACTTTCAAATCTGTGAATACAAAAAACATTAAAACTATGAAATATACACAATCAAACTCATATAATGTGTTACATTGACATAACTAACACACACAAAAAAAAAACAGAACACAAAATACAATAAATATATGAAATACAAAAATAAATACTAACTATAACATAATAAAAATTCCATATACACTTCCAAACGCATTGTAACATGAATTTTTTTAATCTTAAAAGTTACTAAACAAATTAAATTAAACATGCAAGATACAGAACATGCCAAAAAAAAAACTATTCTCCCACAAATTGGTCTTCTTCAACTTCATGGTTATGAATTTGTGTGGGATTTTGCACATCGACGGATTCATGCATTTTTCCCCATCGTATATCCTGCTTAGAATTAGAAGCGGAACCTACATTATTGTTTAAGTCTTGAGTGAAAAAAAATTAAACGATGAAAAATCGGAAGAACTTTAATTATTTTGTCCAATATCTCTAGTAACTCTCTTGAAAACGTCCATTGAAGAGAGAATTATGTAGTCTCAAACCTTAAAAAATGTTTTAAGAATAACAACAAAACAATTTTTTTTTTTAAAAAAAACACTAAAATCAGTAAGTAAATAAATGAGAAATCTGAAAAACGTAATACCCAAATCAAGGTTAATCTTCAAATCAAATCTTGCAACGAAATTAAATAAGAATAATAGAAAATATTAATATATTGAATCGAAAATCTATGGAATTAATTTGGAAGAATGTTAGAGAGAGAAATTGAAAAGAAGAGTAAGAAAAGAGAGAAAAATCTAGGGATTTGATTAAAAAGAAAGTAAGAGAGAGAAATTGATAAGCTTAAGAAAAGAGAGAAAAAAATTGAAATGACATTAATATCTATCCAATTAGATAAATATAGGAAAATGTGTAATTTATATGAGAGAGAAAAAGGGTATAAATAATGAGAGAGAAAATATTAATAATATCAGAATAATTATTTATTTTTAAAATAATAATATTTTTGACATGTTTACTAATATCTTTAAAGTAGAAATATTAGCACTAAATAAATTGATTTTTTTGACTAATTAGCTAAATTTCCCTTTTTTCAATCCCAACAATTTCCAGCCCACTCCAACCTCGACCCAGCCCAAATTCTTTTTCTCTTCACAAAAGAGAACCTAACACGTTTAGCAGCTTCCCAACGACATCGATACACGATATTTTCACAGCGTCAAAACGAACCAACAAAAACAGCGCGTGAACGACTCCAAAACCACCTTATACGCGCCTCACCTCTCCTCATGCGAGAACAAGTAGTAGCAACGGTCACAAGAAATACACGACAGATTATACGATGTCAAATTTTATACTCGCTTTCTCCTTTTTGCTTTGCCAGAAGTCATACAGCAGCGGTCAGTCGACTTGTTCAGTCTGCAGTTCACGTATTCGTCCTTGGGGGCTGGGAGATTGACCCACGTCGCGCCCTAAAGACGATGGAATTGATTCCAGCCGTTCAACCCCCTCCCCCCCCTTTCCTCTTTTGAAGCGGGTTGAATTCTCAAAGAAAAGGTGTTCATCCTAAAATGGTGAAAGATTTTAAAATTCGAAATTGAAATGGATCTTTTCTCATCTAATTTCATTCACTTTCCCCAAAAATCAACTCTAGATTTTCCCTCTCTATATAAGCGCCTGTTTTGCTCCATTAGAGGGGTTGGAGATTTTTGATTGAAAAAAAAGGGGTGTTGAAGAATTTTGTGTTGGTGAAAATACAGGAAGTTAGCTAAGTGATGAAAGAAAAAGATATATTTAAGCCAAAGGTTTCCTAGAAAATTTTCCGATTCGGTCTTTCTGTCATCTGTTTTGCTTTGTTGGTTCAAGTTTTTTTGGAGTCGTTCTTCGGTGTAGTAGTTGCTGTCCATCTCTTCGCTCCAACCCAGTTCGCTGCCCACAAAAAGGTAAACACCTCTAACCCCTTTTATTTAGATTTCATGTTCAATATGTTGGATTTGAGGTGGCTTATGTTTTGTTTTCAAGTCGTTTAAATGACTGATTAGAGCATGTTTTCTCTGTCTCTTTTTCACTCATCCTGAACTTGTGGTCACTGTATTTGCTTCAAGTATAGTTTGTTTACTGGTTTGTCATCGTTTTATGCTTGTTTTTTTTATTGTCGTAATATTCGTGCTTCCGTCATATGTTTTGAGAGTATAGGGTGCATTATGCAGTCACACATTTAGTTATTTCAGATGTACTTCAAAATAGCATGCCTGCAAATCTGTCTAGTTTTGAATGGAAATTTCTTTTGTTCGTCCCTTTGTTCATTCGTCACCCGATATTTTTAAATTCTAGTTGTAGTCGAGAATACATTTGTCTCCTTTACTTACTAAAGCACGGGTCAATTTTTGTTGGTGTTATTTAAATAACTATCTTAATAACTATTAAAGCATGTTCATACCTTTCTTCCTCTTTGAAATTGTAAAAATTTGGAAGTCCATCCCTCTTTCATGCCTACAAAATAATGTCTTGTTGTATTACTTTTGTCCTTTTTGTTGATTAGTACATGTGCAAAGCTTTAACTTCCGCTTAATATCATATATCCTGTTTGTCATTTTCTTAAGCATGTTAGATTATAGGTATGCATTCTTCCTTATTTAGAATTTACTGTTGTTGGTCGCAGAGAAAGATTATTCATGTGTATCATTCTGTGGCGAAGAATTGAGTGTCTGTCTACCACCGTTTGTTCTCTAGGATACTGGTATTTTCGAGTTTTGCATTTCCATTTTTTTAAAGTGCAGTTATATGTTAAGAAACATGTTTTGGCCCATTTATTGTCCATTGTTTGCTGTTACTGTTGTATTTGCTCCTTTTAATCTTTGCTATTGAGTTATTATTGGGTACATTGGCTTATTCAAAGCTATGTGATCACAAGTTGATCATGCTTAAATATCCCAAATTGGAAATTTCTTTTCTGATTATTGTATTAGTTATTTAAGGTCACTGAAATGCTATAAAAATGGATTTGAGACCCTCTCTGTGATATCTCTTTGTCTTTACTATGTTCAAAAGTGAAGTGTTTTAGTATATCGATTCAATTTATTCGATCCTTCTTTACATTAAATCGATTTGTTACTCATTTTATTACTCTTTTGTTGGCATGTGAAATATATCGGGGTTCTCATGGATCCTATCCTTGAATTTTTCTATTGGGTTACGGAAACCCAATTTCTTATTTCGAGTCAGCCTCTCCTTTAAAAGTTGAAAAATCAGTTCTGGAAAAAGGGGGTATAGGTCGCAAAAATTGTATACATTGTATACACAACAAAGTGTTGCAAAGCAGAGTTGAAAAGAGTGGGCCAAAAGCCCATTCCTTTTTTAAGATTTGTATTTTGTTGTTTTGAGCCTAAGTCCTTATTTATTTATTATTATTATTATTATGATAGAATTTTAGGACAAGTTATAAATTCCCAAAGAAGAATAGATGCATCTCGAGTGGGCCTAAGGCCCAAAATAAAATGGGCTCAAATATTGGTCCAAGTGGACAAAAATCAGATTTGGGCACAACTCTCTTTTCCTCATTTAATTTTCGGAAAAGGGCCTAAAATATCCTTAAAGTATTGAAAATGGTATAAAATTATCCCTCATCCACCTATTAGCTCCAAAATATCCTTCACACCCACCTATTGGGTCCAAAATACCCTTGTCATCCACCTTTTGGTTCAAAATTGACCACTTATTTAACGGTTTTATATTTAAATTATTTAAATATTATTTTAAATACGCGGCGCTCAACTATTTGTTATAATTTAACTTATTAGTATAATTTATTATAAATCAATTCACTACCCACCTATTACTAATTAAATCTCTCCAAATTAATAAACTAATCACATTATTAATGCAACAACAGAAAAACTACATCAAATTGAGTGTTTTTAAAAATTTGAGGCGAAAATATCTATAGTAGTAAATTATCATATATTCAAGTGTCTAAATAAAAATTATGGGTAAACTTGAAAGTTTAATTACGTTTATCTTAATTATTCTTACGTTTCAATTATGTGATGTTACTTCATAAGTAACTCTTTTTAAAAATAATATATTAAAAGTTTTAAAACAAATCATAAAAATTTATGAAATTATATTTTTAGATAGTGCATGAATTAATTCGAGATATATTACTTCTTTATCTTTAATAATAAATTTCTAAATTAATCTTGAAAGAGAATTCTATTGAAAGTCTCCTCCTAAATAAGCGGCTCATTCTAAATTTAATTGAGGCTTCGATTCAGACTCGAATAATTTTGGATGTAATTTTAAGCAATCTATAATTTCATCGTGTTTTAGTAGTCTTTATGCGATTTTGATATTATAATTGGATTTATAATTGAGTGAGGTTTAATTAGAAATGAGTAGGTAGTGAGTTTGTTCATAAATTATATTAATAAATTAAATTATAACCAATAGTTGAACGTCAAGTATTTTAAAAAATATTTAAAGATTTTAATTTTAAAACAATTAAATGAGTGATCAATTTTGAATCCAAAGGTGGATAACAAGGGTAATTTGGAGCCAATAAGTGGACGAAGGGTAATTTTGTACCATTTTCAATACTTTAAGGGTATTTTAGGCACATTTCCATTTAATTTTGCTGTCTGTTTACTTGTTAGTATTTGTCGTCAGTCTTTAGGTCGAAAAATTTAAATCCCCGCAAAACACCACTGTGTTCTAACTTAACTAAATCGATCATCTCTAAATGGAATTAAAAAATACTAATAATTTTACAAATTAATATCTCACTCAGATAGTAGGTCAGTGTTTTCCTTTCCCCCTTTTTAAAATGGAACAAAAAATAGTTCTATTTTTAAAATTCAAACTAAGTTAAAATTATTTTAGTCAAATAAATTAATTATTGGATAATCGTGTATTAGAGGGCATTTTGAGTGCTTTAAAACCCTTCTCGAAGTGCTAATAATAACCCCCTTAAATATTTTCAATCGATTTACTGTTTTTATCCTTTGAGAATAAATTTTCTTCATTTTTCATTAAAAATTGAGTAACGATTCTAAATTAGTTGAGAGTTTAAATATTTTCTAAATAAAATAATTATAAAAGTCATTTAAAATTAAGGATATACATAACATCTATTAGAATTCGACTGGATAAAGATGGGATATGCAAAATTTCTGACTAAAATATATATATGCGTCATATTAAGATATGGTAATTCAAAGGATACTTTTGTTCTTAAGGACAGTTGAGTTTCTAAAGGATATTATTTGCTCTCTTATGTTGTTACAAAATATTTCATTCAGGAAACTTCATTTTAGAATGAAAACAAATAATATATTTAGCGAAAATTTTATATGAAAATATAATGAATTAATATCATATAATTTTTATTTAATTTTTATTAATAATATTTATATACAATAAAAGAATAAAATTGTAATCTAACTTTGAAGTTAACATGTTACCATTTATAATAGTATATATGATATATGATAGTATAGTATAATATTCACATACGTGCTTATGAGCAATATTCAAATATACTTCTCCAATCAAGAGCAATTGAAACTTCTAGACAGTATTTTGAAAAGTTTAATTTTTTGGATGAAAATTTTGGAAATTGTCCTCAAATTTAGATTTATCTATGAAATTCAACTACCATGCTATCTACCACAACATTTTCCCCAATTTAGAATTTGTGCCAAAAGTAATTATTCCTCCTGTCTATGATAAGTGGTCTTTCAATTTTTCTTTATGTTAAACATTCAGATATCTTCTAATTATTCAAAATAAATAAATAAATAAATACATAACAATTGTTTCCTTCCGTAAAGTAAAAACAATTGCTAAAAGTACAATACAAAATATTGGTCAGCTACAATTAAATGTACTACATGCTAAGATTGACAATATGTATACTCATATATAAAAATTGTACATTTCAATAAATTAAATTTGTGATAATTTCTTTAAAATCTAACTAAAAAGAGGAGATAGTGAAGTAGATTCGCTAATTGAAATCAAGGTACTTACTATCCATTATAATAGTTACTTTTTTTTTAAAAAAAAAATGAAAGTTGATTGATTCAATTGATGCCATAACTCATGAAAATGGTGATTTAGAAATGAGGAAATCCTTTTTGATTTTTATAGCTCTTTTTATTTACATTTTGAATCTTTCATTTCATGTATTTATTCCTCTTAATTAATTAACCTACATTTTTATTGCTCCATGTAACTCTTCCAATTCTCCTAATTATCTTTACAAATAAGAGTCATACACTTAAGTGATAAATAAAGGTTGATAGAAATTGGTTGTTGCCCTCAGGGGGAGGAGCTATAATGTATCTGAGGGGTGGGGGTTGGGGGTTGAAGGGTCAAGCGGACACTTTTCGTCAAAAATTTATATAGTGTATATTAAAAAAATGTATTGTAAAATAAATAATTATTATATTTTAGACACCCTAAAAATAAAGTGATAAGATAGCTCAGCGATCAAAATTGCTCCATGAAAGCATAGTGTACATTCATCAAATGTTTTTTTTTGACGTTCTTTTATATTATATTATATTTTGTAAGAAAAATTGTAAAAAAAAATATATATATATAAATCAACCAAAACCAAAATTAAAAATGTTCCACCATTTTTTAAAATCTAGTTTGATTCATCTTTATCTTCTTTATTTTTATAGTTTAGATTATTGAAAGGTTAAAACCTAAAAGTATTTTTTTCTCAACTAAACTCTCTTTTCTCTCTCTCTCTTTTTTTATTGTTCTTTTGCATCCTCCGTTCTTTTCATATCAAAATAAAATATGACTCATTAGAACTACATATTATGCATTTTGATTTTAAAAAAATTAGTATACTCATTTATCAAAAAATATAAAAGTACTTACTTAATGCTTGGACTCTTCGTAAAATTTCTGGCTGTGCCACTAATTGTCCTTAGTGTAGGGATATTTTAAATTAAAGACATTACATTTCAACTAACATATATACAACATTGGTGCACATAAGGACAACTAGTTATTATGAATCCTCTTGGTTACAGTTGGTTTTTGGTCATGAATAAAATATTTTCCATCTTAGAATTTTTGAATGCGCGGTATACTTTCTTGTTGCGCCTCCGCTACTCGTAAAGATGGGTTCCCAAAAAAGGTTAGGGGTGACATGAGATATATTTACGATAAAATTTGTTGATTGTCACTGTTATTCCCATTTAACTGAGGTCAAATTAGTGTACAACATATTGGTGATTTCTAAATTAACTTAACTTAAGATCTTCTAACCAATTAGAAATTCTAATGTAAGGGTTCAATTAAGCGATAATACATAAATATGTCATTTAACTTGGCTTCAAATTACATTTATGCCCTTTAACTTTGGGTGTGCACAAATAGACACTTTAACTCGTATAAAGTTGAATAAATACACACATGTTCTACATGTCATCCTCCATGTAATTTTTTATCCTACTTAGTGTCCTACGTGTATTTTGCCATGTAGTACTCATGTGTTTATTTATTTTAAAGTTGGATAGTTAAAGTGCTTGTTTGTGTGTTATGAAAGTTGGAGATCAAAGTTAAACTTTGAAACTAAGTTTAGGGTCTAATATGTGTATTATGCCTTCAATTAATCCTAAAGGGAAGGTGTTAGACATCCTTTAAGATCCGTATTGAAACGGTTAACCGGCCAAACTTAGGTTAATTAATTTTAAGAATAATGCACAACTACCTCTCAACCTATGCCCGAAATCTCAGAGACACACTTATAAGTAAGATCTTACTACCACTGAGCTTATTTTATAAGTAATTTTTTATCCCTTTCTGACTTACGTGGCACTAGGTAGAAAGATTTGGAAAACATTTTATTTTAAAGCTTTTTTTTACAAAATTTTTAAAATTGAAAAAGATTTTAAAGAAAAGAGTTAATTTCTTTAGATAAATTTAAACAAATCCATGACTAAAGAGGGTAATTAAAAATAGAAATTTGCTCATTGACTAACAAGGCGATACCTCTTGGGAAAAAGTTGAAAAATTCGAGTTTAAAACATAATATCTTTTTTTTTTCCAAAGACATTGTCAAGTTTGAACAACACTTAATAAATGTAGTGAGTTTAAAGTGGTTCAAAAAGAAGTGTCTTTACTATTCTATTTTTTTTAAAAAAGGGCTGCCAAATCAATATATATATATAAATGAGGACCATAGACAAGGTGATGTGGCACCTCTCTATGGCCTCCATTTGCATTTATATTCTCTTTTTTTTGCTTTTTTTAAAAATAAATTAATTATTATATCATAAAAAGAATTACTAAAATTTATTACAAATAAATATTTTATTAATGGAGAATCATTTATAACTAAACCTCTTCATCTTTTTTATTTATTTATCTCACTTATAATAAAAGGAGAAATATAATTTATTTATTTTTAACTTTTTAAATTTAAATTAATTATTTTATTATAAAAATATATGACTTTATGTATACAAATAAATATTTTATTTATGTAGAAACATTTATAATTCTCTATATTTTTCTCTATTTGTTTATCTCCCTTCTAATCATGAAATCATAATAATTTCTTTTTTTATATTTTAAGTATTTTCATTTTTATTTTTAAATTTATTCACTATGAGTTACTAATCATGAGTTGCCCATCTTTAATTTTTACTTTTAATAATATTAATAACTCTCATAGATGTCTTATGGTATTCCTTTAGTTTGCCTATAAATTCATATTAGTTTATGAAGATTCACATTCACAAGTATCCTTTCTCTTTTCATCATATAGGTTTGGTTTGTAACAAAAAAAGAAGTATATGAAGGTAAGAAATATTTCATTGCAAAATTGTATTTTTTATTTTCTCTATTTTTGTCTATATAAATTAGTATTTGGTTTGTGAATGAAACTAACATGTAAGAAAAAAAAAGTACATGATGTTAATAAATATATCATTTTCAAGTTCTTATTTTTTTATTTCCTTTATTTTGTCTACATAAATTCATATTTATTTTCATGAAAATCCACATATTAAGTTATAATTTCTCTTCTTCATCATACTTTTTTGTAAATTAACTAACATGTAACAAAAAAAGTATATGAAGGTAGGATATATTTCATTCTAAAGTCTTTCTTTTTATTTTATGTACTAAGACATGTTTTCTTAATATATATTTTTTATGTTTGTATTATAACTTATCAAATAAGTAAATTAAAAAAAATCACTGTAATTCTTAATAATGTGTTGTCTGTATGCAATTACTCTTTCTAATAGTTAGGTTTCCAGATATAATATAGTTTGATATAATATTTGTTAGATTTCTAGAAATATTTATTATTTAGTATTGTTAGTACTATTGAAAAGATAATATACAAATACATTAAATATAGTTTTATTTCGTTCTTTCTTTTGACATAATTATTTTTGATTGGTATATGATTCAGTTGGTTGCATATAATAAGAGTTTGACATATGGATTAAAACATGATGGCGGATCTCTTTGCAAAGGAAGATGGTAGAAAGAAAAAAAATGAAGCATAATTTGAGATTATTTTTTCACTTTGAATTGTATTAGCAACTTAGTTAGTTTTGTTAGAGTTTTTTAAATTTGGATTTATATAAATAATTTAACTAATTGTATTATATTGTCAATGTTAATCATTTGATCCTTTAGTATTCTACTTTCTTTTTGTTATAAAAAAAATTAAAATAATTATTTCATTTTAACAACAACAAAAAAATTTATGATGATTAGTTTCGTTTTTATTTTAATTAGAAAAAGTAATTATAAATAAAATATTATTTTCATGATGTCATTTTTTGTGTATGTAACAATCTGCCACCGTTCTTTTTGTTTCGAAATGCATTTATAATTTTTATGTAACCACCAATTATTATATTTTCTCTGTTCATTTTTCGTATTTTCACCTCTTATTTTTATTTATTTATTTTACAAACAAAATCAATATATAATTAGTAATACATTTATTGTCTAATAAAATTATACATTTGAATTATTTATAACTCATGTCTCTTCATCTTGTTTGTAACATTTGATATTAAATATTATTCATGACTTTTATATGTTTTATTTTTTCGTAATTCTTATAGATATTTAATTAATGTTTAAAAAATTATAATAAGCAAATGTAATAATAAAATTAAAAAAAATCAATTTTGTTTTGACGAAATCAGAGTATGAACAGAACATTAGTACTGCTACAAAAGATAGAACATTAGTACTCTTACAAAAGATATAGAAAATTAAAACATATAAAATATTTTCAATCTAATACAATATATTGTTATTTCAACATATTATCTCTTATTCTATTTATTTCACCACGATGAATATTTTATTCTTATATATATATATATATATATATATATTTTATATGTTTTAAAAAAGTCTATGATATCGCAGACGAGTAGAAATATTAATATTATCTATAGATTCGATACTAACCTAAATATTACATATTTTATACTATTATCTTATAAATATTTTATATAATTGCGCGAAGCGCGAATAGTTTCACTAGTGACTAATAAAGGTTGTTTCTAACTAGAAGGTACCCAAACCAAAACATCTATATTAACTTAGCTATTATGAATCCAAACTAAAAATATCTATAAATCACACAAACAAATATAACATGTAAAGAGGAACACGTAAGTAAATAATGCAACATGTAAGTAGCCATAAGTGACTCCAAGATAGGACCACTTGATTTGCTTGCAATTTCGAGTAGTTTAAGATGTAGAAAAGACTCCATGTGCGGGTATGAGGATAATGTTGAGTATAAGAAAGTTGGTAATTGGTAGAGTCCCCAATCAAGCCTCCATTTTTGTTCCCAAAGTGTTCATGCAAATAAAAAGAAAGTAAAGAAGTTAGCAGACCATTCAAGTTTAAACCATATCGACTAACTTAAGTATAAACCCAAGTAAAATCACACCACAAAGATACAATCTTAAACGCGAAATATGCAAATATTAGATTATGTACAATGGACAAATTTACCGACCGAAACTTAAAGCAAGCAAATCACCAAACATGTACTCAAAGTCCTAACACATTTTAAGCTATAATGAAACTAATTGTTAGAGATTGCAATGGAAATTATACCATAATCTTTCCAACTTTATACGACATATGTACAAATAAACTTTTTAAAGAAAACTTATACAGAGAAGATAAAACTGATGCTTTGTATAAGCAAAATATTGAGGAAAGCTACAGAAGTGCATTTGCAGTAATTTTAGTATGTGCACACCTGATATGCACAATTTTTTTTTATCCAAACAAAAATGATAACATAAAAATAAACATATCCCTCGCATATATTTAACGGAACACAAAAAAAAACTGAAAGTTCTTCATCATTTAGAAATTCTGAATGAGCTAATAGATCGAACAGAACTAACTTCACATGAATATCTGACCTTTAAACAAAACCATTCGTATTCAAGTTCTCGATGGCAAAAAACGTACAATACCTTTTTTTTATTTCAAGGAAAAGTCACATTGTGTATGGCTAAAGTGAACATAAAAAAAACATTTTTCATCAAAGAAACAAGGAAATCTGTTGGAATATGTGCGTCCACTATCAGTCTATGGACCAGGTCCCTTGACACAGCAAAAACAGTGCAGAAGATTAAACAATATGAAGAACACAACACAAGCAGTTTACGTGGAAACCTCCTTGCTCAAGAGAGTAAAAACCACGACCTGTTGCACATGATTTACAACCGTCTTCACTAATCTTCTCAAGCAAAAGTGAAACCTGGTTACAATCAATGTGAGAAAAAGTTATTAATCTCACGATCAAGTAATCTACCTATTACTTGAAGAGCCTAAGCGGATACCACACCGCCCACTAAATCACCTAACTCTAGATGACTTAGAATTTGACTAAGCAACAAAACAATGTTGCCCACTAAATTAGTTAACCTTAACTGATTTAGACTTTTACAAACCAAAAACAAATATCTGAATCCTTTATAGATTAGGAACATATTTACAATGTAAGTACATAAACACAAAGCTCTAAATACCACAAAGATTCTTTTTTACTCTATCAGGTCCTTCTGTTGAGTTTAACAATGTTCTTCCTTGAAAATGGCCTTCTGTTCAAGCTTGTGAATTTTCGGAGAAAATCCAAATTTAATTTGCCAAGTTTTGAATTTGTGTTTGTTGGAAAGAGATAATATAAATTCCCACAAATTCGTTGAAGTCATCCCATTGGCTGAAGGCCTGCTGTTGGAAAAGTTGTGCACCTACCGCATCAGAGATGACAGCTTTTCTGACAGCTGTATTTTCGTCCTTTTCACGTCTCAGTCTTGCGGTGTAACGACCTGTTTAGTCGTTTTGAGCAGCAGATTTTATTTCTGGAAAAACAGGCTGAGGCGACGGACCCCACGACGGACCGTCATGGGCACGACAGACCGTCATGGGCACGACGGACCGTCGCAGGGTCTCGTTCCATAACCCTTAGAAAATCTGAAATTGGGTACTGAAAATCGACTCTCTGAACTTCGTAACTGAATGGCAGGACGGACCGTCACAGGTGTGACGGATCGTCGTGAGCCCCCGTTTTAAAACACTTCAACTCGTGAGAATTTGGTACAGGGAACGATTCTCTGAACGTCGTGACGGAAGTGCAGGACGGACCGTCGTAGGCACGACGGGCCGTCACAGACTTCTTAAACAAATTGAGTCCATGACGAACCTGCATGGCGGACCGTCGCAGGCACGACGGGCCGTCACAGGTTGCGTAATCCTAGTTGGAGTCGGATTTCTGGTTAAGTTTTAAAGGGGCGTTTTGGACTATTCCTGCTATAATTATATATTTTGTAGGTTTATAGTAATAACTCAAATTCTTGGGTGTTAAAAGAGGTAACCTTAAGTTAATTAGTGGGTTATTATTGCCATCTTTTATTCTTAATTATATACTAATTAGGGTAAAAGAAAGAGGATTTGAATAAGAAAAATAAGAAAGAACAAAGAGAGAGAGAGAGAAAAAGAAAGAGAACGAGTAAAGAGAGAGAGAGAAACGAAGTGGATAGCAAGGATTTTGAGAAGATAGCTTGTCGATCGCAATTCTTCGGTGGAGGTAGGTTATGGTTTCTTCTACGATCTTCGTAGTAAACTCTTAATAGCGAATGATATGTATTGATAATATTATAAACCCTGCTATGTGCTTAATTGTATGCTTGCATGAATGTAATTATATAATTGTGATTATATTAAGCATGGTGAAGCTATTGAATCCCAAATCTTGATAAAAAACCTAATCTCTTGTTAATGATGATGCCTTGGTAAGGGAGAAGGCTTGATGAATTGATAGAATGAGATTAGGGGATCGGGTGTCACGAACCGACACGTAGAATTAGGGGACCGGGTGTCACGAACCGACACGTAGAATTAGGGGATCGGGTGTCACGAACCGACACATAAAATTAGGGGATCGGGTGTCACAAACCGACACGTAGATTTAGGGGATCGGAGTGTCACATACCGACACAAGAGGATTAATGAATATGAGGGAGCGGAGTGTCACGTACCGACACAAGAGAAATAAAGATAATGAATCTTGAAAGATGTCAATATACTCAATCTAATGAACATAATTCCCAAATGAGTATGGTATTGAGGCTTGAGTCCTCATGTGTGAACTTGACGGTAATTGTTAATGATATAGTACTTGTTGTTGCTACATGTTGAGTATCATGGTTGATTTTATGATATTATTGGTATATATTGATTTCTATTTTGAGTTGGCCGATGATATCTACTCAGTACCCGTGTTTTGTACTGACCCCTACTTTTATGTTTTCTTCTTGTTTATTTGTGGAGTGCAGCAAACGTGCCGTCGTCTTCGACTCAACAGTAATTCAAGCCAGTCTTACTACATCGGAAATTCAGGGTGAGCTAATGCTTCTAGCTTGGACTGGATCTTCTTCTTCAAGTCTTGATGCCTTGAACTTCCGGCATGGACTAGCTTCTTATGTATTTTTAGCTTTTAGAATACTCTTAGATTTAGTAATTTGAAGTAGATGTTCTTGTGATGATGACTTCCAGATTTTGGGGAATGATAAGTTTTGAGTTATAGAAGTTGATTATTGATTTTATTAATGAGTTTAAGTCTTCCGCATTACTTTCTGTTGATATTATATTGAAATGTTAAGGTTTAGATTGATTGGTTCGCTTACATTGGAGGGTAAGTGTGGGTGCCAGTCGTGACCCGGATTTGGGTCGTGACATGCGGGTACCAAGTCCCTTGCTTGCGGGAACCAGGTCCCTTGCAAACTTCTATATGAGTTCTTGAAAAGGCTTACTGACTGACTTCCTTCTTTGGATGAATGAATATAATATGGTGTTTGTCATGCTAAAAGTATCAAACATAAAGAGTTATTATCCGTTGGACAAACACCCTCCTCCATTCTGATTGGTGTAACCAATTATGTATCTGATGGAGGAAACTCTGCCTGGTACCAGGTCCCTGCATTTGAGAGATACTGAAACATACAATTTCGTCCGCTCTTCTTATTGGTGTAGGATACTGCACGTTTCAGCTACCATCTGACATGACAACTTTTATGACTGTACCTCATTTGTATCTGGACGAGAGCACTCTGCCAGGAACCAGATTCCCGCAGTTGTGAGGATCATCAATACACCTAGAATATAACAAAATCCATTCTACACCTAGAATATAACAAAATCCATTCTTGCACAACTGTCAAATAAATAAGCATTCTTTTATCAGCGCAAATCCATTCGACAACCTTTAGTTATTTTAGAAATCCCTCGTATTTATAAGCATATCGTATTTAAATTCAGTTATATCAAATCAAGCAACTGAGAATTAAGAAGAGTGTGAAATAAACTAAGCTTTTAGGAAAGGTAGAAAATAATTTATTTGTTTTTAGAACAGTCACGAAATTATTGGACCTTTGCAAATCTTTTGGCTGGTTTGAACTTATATAAATCCATAGCTGTCGTTTTAAAGTTCATAACTCTCATATAGATTATGAAGGAAGGACGAGCAGAGCAAATTTTAACAAGCTTCAAAACAGAAAAGTTAAACCATTAACAAAGTTAGTCACATATTTCATGAGTTAACAAAAACCAACCAATTTTTTTTTACTTTCAAAGTATTCGTAGCTCATAATAATGGGAAAACAGAGATTAAAATATCTAAACTAAACAGAGGGATGACAAGAATCCACCCAATAAATCACATTCTTAAATTCAAAAATAGCAAAATGTAAAGGATATGGATGGTACTTCTTCAGGGCAGCGAACTGAGACGTCGAGCTTGAATGAGCTATTCGACCACCACACGAGGAATTCCGGCGGAAATCCGAGTTCAAAAACAGTAAACCCAGAAACACCAGTTACAGAATCCAATCTCCGAAACCATCTTGTGAACTATTTTTTCGTATATGACCTCAAAATCCAATTTTTTTCGTGCCCTTAATTATTAAAAGTAGAGGCTTATTTATAGGGAAAGTTGGAGCCATTTTTTGGGGGAAATCCGTTGGAAAATTCAAACATGAATTTGAATTTCTTCTGCCCTTTTCGAAGCAACAGTGAAGGGGATGGGAAAAGGCTGTGACATCCGCGAAAAGAGGGAAAAAGGAGACTTGAGGGAGGCGGCTGCTGCAGGCGTACTGTTGCGTCGTTTCAGTAGCTACTGAGGTTGATGTATGCTGGAGAAGAGTCACCGGGTATGGCTGTTGTACGCTGAGTTCTCGCTATTTCGCTAAGGAAGAAGACGCCTGCGTGGATCGGGTTGGGTCGGTTTTTTGGTATGTTGTACGCTGCTGCTGATTAGGAATTATTGGGCTGGATCTTTTTGTATTGGAATACAGGAGAATGAGCTATTGTGAATTAGAATGAGCTGCTGAAGATAAGAAATTGGCCCAAATTAGAAAAGGGGTTAGATCTTTTAAGAAGTAACCGTATTGATTAATTAACGAGTTTTTTAATTTTAATAAAATATAAAAATTAATTTAATTATAAATTAATTAACTCAAAATTAGAACTATGACTTAAACTAAAGTGAATTAATAAAGTATTTAACTAAAACGTAATTTTTTTTGTGATTTTTCTAATATTTATAAAATAACATGATTGTATAAATATACATATTTATTATTTTAAATTACTGAATTTATTTAAAATGACAAAAATACTTTAACAATAACTTATAAGTATTTTGAATTTCATAAAACTCACTACTTCAAAATCATAACCATCACTAATAAAATATTTAAAATTTCAAATCTTTTTGAGATGATTTTTGAATATTCATAAAATATAATAATTATATAATTATTAAAATACATATGTATTGTTAAAAATTATTTTAAAGCTTGCAAAATTTTTTTATTTTATTTCTTGAATTTATGAAACTAATTGTTTCAAATCGTTTAGAATTGAAGAAGCTCAATGATTTATCTATAATATGGAGGTCAAAAAATGGGTGTTAACAGTCACTTTGATGAATCTGTATATCTAACATAGGGGGAGAACATAAGCAGATGGAAAAAGTGAAAGATCAAAATTCATTATCCATATATCATTCAGATTCTCGAACAAATCAATGTGAGAAAGAAGTTAAAAAGATTATTCATTTGTAAAATATTGCAGTCAATTGCCAAATGCATTTAATAGCCTTGCAAGGGTTACTAAATCTTATATTCTAGCTGCAAATGCTCCAATTGGAGTTGATGTCCTGATAGGAAAAATTGTTAAAACAAATGAGTCTAATCAACATTTAAAACGTGGTAGGTCAATTGGTTCGAAAGATAAAATCCTCGAAAAAGAAAAAGGAACAAATGGTTATGGAGGAAATTACTTCAGAAGAGCTCTGAGACATAAAAAATGATACAACCATAGAGGAGGTCTAAATAACTGAAATAATGAAAATGAAGTAATCTCAATAAGTTATGTCTCGATAAAAAAAAGTGAAAACAAAATAATATTGTGGTGGACAATATTAATGATTATAATGCTGTTGAAATGATGTAACAAGGTAAGCATTTTGAACCAAAATCTGTTAATGAATGTAGATGAAGAAATGATAAGTCAAAATGAAAGGATGCAATTCAAGAGAAATTGACTTCACTTGAAAAACGTGAAATTTTTTAACCAATAGTTCGAATACCTGAAGGTGTCAAGCCAGTGATGTACAAATGTTTTTTTTTGCTAAAACGAAATGAAAAAGATGAAGTCGTAAGATATAAAGCACGACTTGTGGTACAAGTTTTTTCGCAAAGGCTTGACGTTAATGATGCGGAGACATATTCTCTTGTGATGGATGCAATTACCTTTTGATATCTAATATATCTGGGAGTTCATGAAAAGCTTGAAATGCATTTAATGGATGTTGTCACAACCTATTTATTTGGCTCATTGGACCACAATATTTTCATGAAAGTTCCTAAAACATATAAAAATTCGCAAGAAAATTGTTTAACAAGACTTTATAAATCTTTATATGGGTTGAAACAATTAGGGCGGATGTGGTACAATCGTCTTAGCCAATATTTTCTAACGAAAGGGTACAAAAATGATCCTATGTATCCTTGTGTTTTATAAAAAAAAGTTTGGATCTGATTTTGCGATAATAGATGTTTATTTTGATAATTTAAATATCATTGATACTTCTAAAGAACTTTCAAAAGTTTTTGAATATTTAATAAAAGAATTGTAAATGAAAGATCTTAGATAAAATTCTGTCTTGGCCAACATATTGAGTATTTGACAAATGAAATATTCGTCCATCAATCAACATACACAGAAAATATTTTAAAGTGATTTTAAATGAATAAATAACAATCATTAATAACCTCGATGGTTTTGAGATCATTGATATGCATAAAGATCCATTTCGATCTCAAGAAAATGATGAAGAACGTCTTGGCGATGAAACTCCATATCTTGATGCCATTGGATCGCTAATGTACCTTGCCAATAATACTTGACTAGATATCTTTTTTGCTGTAAATTTATTAGCATGTTTTTGCTTATCCCCAACAAAGATATATCAAAATGAAGTCAAACATGTATTTTAGATTTCTTCAACAACCATTGATATGAGATTATTTTATTATAATAAATCTAATTCAGAAATGATTGGTTATAGAGATGCTGGACATATGTCTGATTCACATAAAGTTTGACCTCAAACACATTATATATTTACATATGGAGGTACAAATTTCGCGTTCAATGAAACAATTATTAACTGCTACTTGTTCAAATGATGCAGAAATAATAGTTATCCATGAATCAACTCGTAGTGTATTTGGTTGAGATCAATGACTCAACATATTCAAGCAATATGTGAGTTTTGTTGAGTTTTAAAGGTGTGGACATGATATGAAGGGTTGTGACTCACTTAAGGGGTTGTAACTATGTTGAAGGGTAGTGAACATTTGAAAGGTTGTGCCTTTTTCAAAGTGTTGAGACCTTTCTGAAAGGTTATCTTCTTTCCAAAGAGTTGTGACCTTTACCCTTTGTTTGCTACAAATAGAGAGGATTTCTCTCATTTTTTCACATCAAATTATTTCCTTCTTATGCATACATTTCTTAAAAAACAAGATCGATCGATCGTGTTTGTACATGTGTTTCGTTGCTGTCATTTTGAGTTCTTGAAATTATTGAAGTCTGAGGTACCGCTACTTTTTAATGGTTAATCCATTTTATATTGGGAGGAATTAATATGCAACCTCGGTATTTGAGGATTTTAAATTTCTTAAGGAGACCCAGTAAATTCTGTGGACTCGGATTAGTTCGTTGCTTTTTCATCTCATCTTTTATTATTTCTGGTTAGGTAATCTGAATACAGGAGACAACAAGTTTAAAAAACTTATATTGTTGTATTTTCTATGGTAAGAAAATTACTTTTATTTTTGGTGTTCTTTTTATTTGGAAAAACAAGATGAAAAAGAGAATTATTTTATCATATGCTAAAAAAGATTTGGAACGCAGTGCTACTTTAATATGTTCGAGTATATTTTCTGTAGTATGTTTCTCTTAAATGGATAAGAATATTTTAGTTTCTTCCCAAGTGCTTTAAGCAATTCACCCCTTAATTTTTATTTTATATAAGAAAAGTTATTCTATGTATATAGGTTAAAATATGCACTTTATTCTCCCCCCCCCCCCCACACCTATGTTCTTGATTTTACATAACTATTAGAAGAAGTAAACAAACAAATGTTGTCTCCTAACAATATTTGAAAACGATTTTAGTTTCTTGTTGAAATTAAATTACTTTTTGAGAAAAATAGGAATATAATGGAAACTGAAAAAATGAGAAAAAAATTAGCAAGGAAAGTGACTTGCATGAAATCATTGCTGACAGATAGAATATGATTCAATGAGAGTAAAATTTCAGGTTCTATCTTTATTTTCCTTGATTTTTTTTTATCCTTATAAGTTATGAGATTTATTTCATTAATGTTAGGATAGATGGTTATTATGTGATGATCTCAGAATATATGTTTATTTTTAGTAATATCTATTTAGAGTTTTTTTTTTGTAATTTTCTACTCCATGCAAAATTTGATTGTACTTTCGGAGACTAAAATCTTCTGATTTTTTTACTCCCTTGGTTTGAAGATATAAGAACTTTAAACAAATCAAATCGTGCATTAGTTTAAAAAAATATAGAAAATTCACCAATTTATTAAATACTCTGTTTGTATGATCTGACTTGAAGAGTACAAAATCTTCGTAGGACCATTACGGTGAAATGATTTGAAAAAGATAAAATTGTCATTGTTAGCTAGAAACACTGTTATATTTAAGGTTTTTGGAGATTAAAACATTTCCGATTTACTACTCTGTCTAAATGTGAAACTGATTCGAATAATATAAAGACTTCATCAGAATTCAACGATCATTCAATTAACGATTAGAAGAATATAAAACTTCATTGTTAAACTATAAAAAGTTGTATAAAGATTGAATCTTTATCGTTAGTATTCTAAATACTAAGTGGTCTGTCTAGTTGTGTCATAATGGAAAAAACACTAGTAAAATAAAATTAATGATTTTTGGTCCTGCAATGAGTGTTTTTATGGATTAAATCTCCAAAAAAAAAAATTTGTGCTGCCAATGTGTATTTTGATGGTATACAAGTTTAACACATGAAAAAAATATGTGAAAATAATTTCAAATACTTAAAAAATATTTTTGAGAACATATTTGAAATGTAGGGGTTCTTTACTTGTGATAAAGACAAAATTAGACTTACTATCTAATTTAAATTTGAAAGTACAAGATGTGAAATTTAATGACATTCTTGTATTATGTTAGACCCACGAAAGTCTTAGATTATATTTGATATTGTGGTCGTTGAGTCTTTCTTTACTAGTATATGATATGGCTAGTATAACACCACAAAATTATATTATTCGTTCAAAATAATTCTATTCTTTGATGAAAAAGTGTCACTTAAATTAATGTGATTTTTCATTAAAAGATATGTCTATTTGTATAGAGATGAACATTGATGAAAACTAATATTCATGGATGATTCTATAAGAAATGAAATGTTATAAAAAGGTCCTTCTACAAAGGACATCTGACAATGTGTTGGCTCTAAAACAATGTATCTATTTGACAAAGTTATAACAAGTAAAGAACAAAATATCTGTAGAAAAATATTCCCTCACAGAAGATCTTTTCAAACCAAGTATTTATGTTTGTTCTTACTTCCTTGAATCAAATTGTCTGTGACACAAACATTTGTGACATGCCAATTACAAAACCTTGCAAAAATTGATCAACTTAGAAGTTTTGCCTAACTTCTAGTGCAATAAATCAAAATTTCAAGTATGTGCTATTGAAAGGAATTTTAATCCATTGGAACTAACCTACACTGACATCTTTTATAGGAAGTCAACACCATCTCGTGGTGAAAAAGTTTGACATAAAATTTATTGAAAATTGCACTCGATATTATTATGTCTATTTGCTGAATAATAAGGATGAAACAAGAGAAACATACACACAACATAAAACTGAAGTTGAAAATCAGTTGGATAGTTTTTTTTTCATGATTTGAAATGGTAGATGTGAAGAATATGAATTTTATTTTGCAGAAATATATTTGAAATATGGAATCAACTTTAAAGAAAATGTTGAATGTCCTACTTATAAGTTTAGGTTTAGCACAAAATTTGTGGGGGTGCTATCATTATAGCAAAATAGAACAACAGAAACTAGTGTTTTTTAGGCTTTATTGTATCATCATAAAGAATTTCTTGTCGCCTCTTAAAGTATATACAAGTAATAACTCTTGAAAAATAGTGATTTAACAATTTTCAATAGTCTATTTCATATGAGAAAACTATTTACAAACGGGTCAAATAGGACCTATGATTGTGGATTGTATGTTCATTGGATATGCTAAAATGAGTAAAACATGTTGATTTATGGTTCATAAGTTCGAACCGTCGGATGGTCAAATGAAGGGTCTAAACAACCATGAAAAGAATAAAAAAAAATGTACTTAATAAAGAGATTCAGAGGCGTAGTAAATGTAATTGGACAAATTACTTAATATAGATTTGATTTTGTAAAATTTTTTCTTGAAAATGAGTCCATATAGTCAAAGAAGGTTTGTCTTCTATGGGCTCATCCTTGTTGGGAGAGGTTGTTAATAGAAGGATAGATTCAATCTTGAGCAACCATATTCGAGAGTTGGTTGATCTTCCTCCAAGAAATAAACCTTTGGATTCAAAGTAAATCTACAAAAGAAAAGAAAGTTGATGAAACTATTGAAAAATACAAAGCGAGACTTATTGTCATATTCTTTAGACAGTAAGAAAACCTTGATTATTTTGACACAAAATAGCCACTAACTAGGATTAATCAATTCAGATATTAATTGCGCTAGTTGCAGTAAAAGACCTTCAAATTCGTCAAAATGAATGTCAAAACATATTTTTAAATGCAAAATTGGAGGAAGAAATTTACATGTAACAACCTTTGGGATTTGTGGTTCATGGTAAAGAAAAGAAAGTTTGTAAATTTGTTAAGTCACTTTGTGGACTAAAAACAAGTGCTCAAATAATGACATGTGAAGTTTGACCAAACTATGTTGGCAAATAACTTCAAGATTAATGAATGCCATAAATGTTGTTACATCAAAGACACTTGAAATATTAAGTTCATTATCTGTTTTTATATTGATGACATGTTGATCATTAAAAGAGACATTTCTGACATAAATGCTACTAAACATATGCTAGAGAGTAACTACGATATGAAAGATATTGAAGTTATTGATGTTATTAAAAAGTACTTGACAAGTTGAAGTATTTGTCTTTCCATGTTTTCAAGACTCTAATAAATGTGAATTTTGTACTTCAAAAGAATGAAGGTGAAATTGACTCACAATTGAATTATGCTAGAGTATTGAGAAGTATGATATATATCATGAAGTGTATGCGATCAGATATAACATGTGCTATTAGTAAACTGAGTCGGTTCACGAGTTATCTCAATAAAACTCATTGGATGACAATGAAAAGAGTTTTGAAGTGTTTAAAGATTACTTAAAAAAATATTGCTTTGATTATAACTAATATTCAACAGTATTAGAAGAATATAGTGATGCAAATTGAATTACCAGTTCAAATGAAGTAAAATCTACGAGTGAATATGTATTTACTCATTGTGGAGGAGCAGAATCTTGTAAATCTTTCAAACAGAAATACATCGCTCACTCTACTATGAAATCTGAGCTTTAGCTCTAGTATGCATACAGTGTGAGAGTTAATTTGCAATAGATAGAGCATGGAGCATGATATATAATTGAAAGTCTCTTCATATATGATGTAGACATAATATCGTTAGAGAACCACTCTCTAGTGGAATTATCATAATTGACTAAGTAATGTCAAAGGATAATGTGTTGGACCCACTTACAAAATAACTAAATAGAGAGGGAGTGATCGATTATCAAAGGGAATGAGACTATGGCTGATGACAAGTCATTGTGGTAGTAACTCTACCTAGAAGACTGGAGATCCCAAGATCTAGGTTCCAGTAAATCAAACAAAATAATTGATGAGGGTTCAACATTGTCAAAATATTTTTTATGGTTCATTCACATGATAAGACAGTAGAAAATGGTTCAGTAACAAGGATAAATGCATTAGGACTTTTTAATGGTTTCTAAATTGGGAAAATACCTAAGTACCCTCTCAACCTATGCCCGAAATCCCAGAGACACACTTATACTATACTAAGGTCCTATTACCCCCCTGAACTTATTTTATATGTAATTTTTACCCCTTTTTAGCCTACGTGGCACTAGTTCGGAAAAAAAGTCAACCATCGTTGGGCCCACAAGATTGTGCCACGTAAGCTAAAAAGGGGTAAAAAATTATTAATAAAATAAGTTCAGGAGGGTAATAGGACCTTAGTATAGTATAAGTGTGTCTCTGAGATTTCGGGCATAGGTTGAGGGGGTACTTGGGCATTATCCCTTCTAAATTTGATACAAGGTATACTAAATAATGTATCAACGAGATAACACATTTAGACATTACCTATGTAAGTGTTAAGTGTAAGTCGATTTAAGAAGAATCCGGTAAGTCTAGTTTTTCACGCACTTATAAATCAAGACATGTTCATGGCCGAAACGAATAAAACAGTGAGAACCAAAAACATTCAAGGGTTAATTGTGTGACTTATGTTGTCTAGGTATACGCCAAAACTCGACGGTTCAAAGATATCAAATCTACTGATTGACTGACTATATCCGATATATGTTCACTATGAAAAGTTCAAAGGGAAACCCACTTATCCAAATGCAATCAATCCTTACTTACAAATTATACAACTTTTCATGCATATGTCTGTTTTAACAATAGTCATTCCCTCTTCATATGGGAGATTGTTAAATTTTAAAGGTGTGAACAGAAAATGAAAGGTTGTGACTCTTCTGAAGGGTTGTGACTACGTTAAAGGGTTGTGAACTTTATGAAAGGTTGTGTCCTTTCTAAAGGGTTGTGACCTTTTAGAAGGTTGTGCCTTTTCCAAAGTGTTGTGACCTTTCTGAAAGGTTGTCTTCTTTCCAAATAGTTGTGACCTTTACCCTTTATTGACTATAAATAGTTGAGTATTTCTCTCATTTTTCCATAGGGGTGTAAAAATGAACCCAAACATAGGTAATTTGCCAAGAGTTTTAAGGGTTGAGCTCAAAATAATTTGTTTTAAAACTTTTTACTAAAATAAAACTTTTAGAATTTATCTATCAATTTGTTACATTTTAACAAAAATTCATGAGCGAAAATTCAAATTGTGATCATAAAAGTTAAATATCAATATGTTAAATTATTGAGATTAATCGGGTCCAATTGGGCGGGTCAAGATCCAATCTGTTTTTTAGCCATTTGAGCTCAACCCATTCGAGCCGAAAGTAAACTTGGGGGCGGGTCAAGATCCAACCCGATTTCTATTTCAATCCATTTTAATATCTCCAATTCAATCAGACCCGTCCATTTGACACCCCTATTTTTCCACATCGAATTCTTCTCTTAATGGGTAGTAGTTCTCAAGGTTTAATGTAAAGTTTATGATAACCTTTGATATTCCTCTATGTAATCCTATTATTAGTGGTGTTGAGAATAATGTTTAACATACTTGAAAGAAAGAAAGAAAGTTATCTTATATTATTCCTCGTCTTATATTGCTCTTATAATCATCTTTATTTTGTTATTTTGTTCTTAAGTTTTATAACAATATATAATTAAACAAAAAGGAGCTGTAAAAATATTAAGTTTGAACTCAACAACTTAAAGAGACTAAAACCCAAGTACTTAATTACTAAGAGAGAAATGAAAGGAAAGAAATAATTTAGACTGATTCCTATTTTCCACTATAGTGGCACACGAATATAAACATCAAGTACATGAATACTTGAAACTGAAAACCCCAACATCAATGAGAAGTGAAAGATTAATCTCTATCACACGTCCAATACACCACATATAAATATAGAGGCAAGTACAACATAAACTAAAAATTCAAGAAAACAATAGTAGATAGTAAACACTGGCAATAACACTATGACTCAAAAGTTTAGGAAAAATGAAGAAAAACGAAAGAGGAAAAAAAAGGGGCTGTTACACCCCATAGATATATCCAAATCTTTATTGTACGAAAAGTCCGAATAGAGTCTTGAAGCTCGCCCAAGCTCGGAAAATTGACACTTTAACATGTTAGACGATCAAGAAAGGTCAAAATCCTCTCTATGATTTTTCATGTGAACGAGTATTGCTCGTACCTCATTGAACAATCAATAAGTTCAATTTGTGCTCCAATACCACGATCGCAAGCAGTCATCAAGTAAGATTTTGCATAATTTGCACAAATAGCACAATCAGAATTTATTAAACTTGAACTACATGTAGCATGTCCATAAGCTAAAGCATCATTAGGATAAGGAGATGTTACATAATAGTTATAACCTTGACTAATTGGTGTCTCATTTTGTAAAGCTTCAAGAACATAAGCCAAACTATTTGCAAATGAACCACTCATATCATATTTATTACCATTGCAAATATAGCTCACAACTTTCATATTTGGTTCACTTTTCACAAAACTAGTAAACCCAAAAAATCCAATAATAATAAAACTTGTTAAAGCTCTCATGTTTAAAACAGAATAATCCATGTTTTTTTTTTTGTATTACTATAGCTTAATTTCTAGTATTTATATTGTGTTTCAAATTTAGGTGTCTCAAGTAGTTATTTAAATAAAATGGTGATTGCATTGATTTCTCAACCAATAGAAACTATGTGTTCTCATAATTGTAATTACTTGCTTGTTTGTACTAATTGATGCCGTTAACTGAAATACTACAAGGTTCGATTGGTTTCTCAACAAGAGGTAAATGAATAAAAATGTCACTAGTCGATAGATTAGTTCAACAATTTGATCCAAAAATGTCCTTCAAATAAATATATATATATATATATATATATTTCTTTTAGAATACATTCTTTCTTCTAATAATGATTTTTTAATTAGAAAATATTAATCCTACTTCAATTTGTAAAAATATGAAGATCTTTTTTTTTATTAGAACTTCTTTTAATTGTTATCTAAATAATAAGATTCTTTAGAAATAATATTTTAATATTGAAATATCCTCATGGTAATCACTATATGTCCTCATATTAACCTCGTCGTTAATTTACCTTTAGGTAAATATTTTCTTTTGCTCAAAATACGAAAAAAGAAAGAAAAAAGAAGACGTTGTGTTGGAACCAATTCCACACATTAAAAGAGGCAAAAAACAAAAAGAAATTGAACATTGAAAAAACCAAGTGAGAACAACTTGATTGATGCATCGATAGCCCAATTTGATGAAGCTGAATGTCTTCAAATGATAACTTCTTCTATCAATAAGACTATTTATATCAAAGAAAAGATAAAGAATGTTATGTAGGATTGAGATTTATTTTAGCATATTTTCCTTTGGTATTATCAAATAAGACTTGTGGTCGTTTGGTTGAGAACAAATTATTCTAGGACTAAGTATCCTGGTCACCATAACTTATCCCATCACTATTGTATAAATGGTAGGATAAATTATCCCAAACATGACAATCAAACAAGAAATCACAATATTATCCATCATGACTATTTATTTTTATCCCTCACACAAACAATTATAATGTATTATTCACGTGTTCCAATCTTTTATTATTGCTTGATGTGTGTCTATAAACCCCCATTCTTGTTGTGAGATTTAGCAAAAATGTGTTGATATTATTGTTGGGTCTTTCTTGAAGATAGGATTAGATTTATTTTAATGGTGATTTCACCTAGTGGTTGTGGTTTGAATTAATGGGTTTGTATTTGTAAATACAAAACCACCTATGTGTTTTCAGCTTGCTGAAGAGAGAGGTCGCGAAACCAAGACCGCTAGATTGATGTCCTAAGGTGTGAGGTGGCAAGAGGCTCAACCCGAGAGGGTGAGACCTAGCTTCATATCCAAACACCTTTCATCGAAAGGGAGGATATGAATAAGGCGTAGGCTGGTCTTAATTAGACGATGGGTGTATGAGAGAAACCCATTTGATATGGGGCAAGTTGTGTGAGAGAGAATTTACTTTCACCTAAAGGTTAGCCTAGTTACTATTATTTTGTAAATTTTCGTATCAAAAGCAAGTACCCATTGATTTACATCAACATATATTGCGTTCAAACCCCAAGAACTTTCCCCATACTTAATTTTCCCTTTATTTTTATCATTTTATATAACTTGTGACAAAACCCCTTTTTGATATTTGACACTTTCGTGTCACAACTTGAATTTATTTTTGTTTTTCTTGGATAATGTCTTGAAGTACTATTTACTAGATCAAAATTCAAGTTTACTATTTTTTCTACCACTCCCTTAGGACACGATTCTAACCCTTGGATGGGTTACTATACTCGCTTCGATTTATAGACACACAGACTGTAGGCTAGCGTCGTTGATCACGAGACATAGACTTGTGAAGGATCAGCCGCGCCCCAACCCAGCTTCTGAAGTTTTACATTTGGCGCCCCACACCACTTATAATGTTTGGGACGCCAGGTCTTCTATTTTTCCTACTTCTTTCCATTCGAGTTTCCTTGAATCATACCTATGTTTCCTAGTTTATTCTACCCTCTATTGTACGTCTAAACATCATGATGTTGTCTGTAACACAAGATCATTACCCTTGAATACATAAATCAAATTCAAGGTAGAAGAGTTCTTATAGTCTTTCAAAAGTCTTACACAATTATTTTAAACTTGTTTTCAAGACTTGAGCCTTGATTTCGAGAAAGACTAGATATACGTTTATTTAGTTAAATGAATATGGGAAATAAGTAATACATAAGAATAAGTATTTTCACATTTAATACAAGAGGAAACACCAATTTCCAAATGAGTTTTTATGAGTAGTTTTGAGTTCCATATTGTCACGACCCAAACCGTCCTGATTGTCACCCACACTACATCTACTGTAGGAGAATCCCTAAAACAACCCAAACAAGCAACTAAAAGAACTAAGGCATTTAAAGATACGGAAGCAAGTTTATATGAATGAATTATTTATTAAGGAGTTCTCATAAAATCTGAAAGTTTAATAAAATAATGAATTAAGATGAATGCGGAAATACAACCCTTAGAACCCGAAGGTCAATGTACAAAAAATCTAACAATGACAAGTCAAAGAACAAGGGGTAAAACCCAACAACTAAACAAGCACCTTAACCAAATAATCTGAGTCCGAAGAGAGTGAACTTAAACAAGAGAGATCCATGGAAACTTGAAATAACTAGATCGCCCTTGAATCTGGCCACGATCAATAATTACATAACTGAGGTCTATCATTAGTCGCCAGAAGATACCATGTACTCAACAAGATAAGAACAAGTGCAGTATCAGTACAGAACCACCATGTACTGGTAGGATCACACAACCATCAACTAAGTGAACATATATAGTCATTGCAACATCATAAACATGCACACAATGAACATATACATTATAAATTATAATTTACGAGGACCCTACAATTTCTCATGCTTCAATAATTTCACATTTATCCCAATTATGTAAAGTAGTTTTTGTTAGGATCGAATCCACACACACACTTGATGAATTAATAGCACAAGAACTTTCAAGAGAAAGAGATGAGCGATCTAGAGAGAGAAAGAGAGAAACCAATATTTCGTGGTAACACCCTGTGAGTAAACTTCCACGGCGGTGGGGTATATATATTAATAAATCAGAGTATTTTTGGTTAGAGAATAAATGGAGAATAAATAGTACATCCTAAAACATTAATATATGACAATACATCAAATATTAATCAGGATCCACAACCTAATAGTTTGTCTTCTTATGGACCTCAATTCAATGGTCCTCTTAGGGGACCCAATTCAATGGTCCTCTCAAGGAACCCAAACCCAAAATGTTAGTTCGGCAAAACGTGGTATCTGATCCAAAGTTAGGTTGTTGGAACGTTGAAATCCAATCCCATTTATATTCCAGAACGTTGCAAATAATCCAAGTTACCTTGCCAGAATGTGGAAATCTCATCCCATCAACACATTACAATCACATTTACAGGTATATTCTCAATAATCATACAACTTTAGAAGTGATTAGTTCATACTTTTTAAGAATTATTGTGATCAATAATGCAACATTCATATACAAACATCATCATAATGAAGCAAGAATAAACATATATCACAAAATCATGAAATTACAATCATCACCTACCTCGAATCCTAGCTAGAATCCCCTAAGATAGTTGAATTTTTCCTTTCCAGATTCTTTTCTCTTGTTCTAGGTCTACAAACAATTATTATAAGCAAGCATCAATAATAAAAATTCTAATTATCCGGATTACAAAAAACCCAAGAACCCTAGACCAACCCAAGATCTTAATACCTAATTTTGGGATTTTTCTACCATAATTCTCATATCAAAATCCGTCTCCATCGATAATAACCCAATAAAGTAGGTTCTACGGATCAAAAAACGGATTGGAGGAGTTAACATTTTACATTTAGACTCCAGAATGGTGAAAAACATTTAAGAACTCGTCTTGGGTTGCCTCCTTCGCTCTAAAAATTGGGAAGTGTCAAATAAGGTCGTTTAGGGATTTATTAACAACTTTAAGTCGTGTTTGGCTCTCCATAGAAGACCTGTCCCTCTAAAGTAGCTCTACTTTGGCACCTAAAATTTTGCCTTCATGCTGAGATCATTTTTAGGAGCTCTACTCGCCCAAATTCAATTCTGTGAAGTCCTATGAGTTCTTTATCGTCTTATCTATCTACACATTTCATCAAATTCACAATTATATCTATAATTCATCACTAGATTTCCTACACCAAAATGACTTTAATATTGTCCATATCTGAACTAGGTTGTGAAATTCCAAGTTACTACAAAAATGTTTTCCAGCCTCAATTTATTATTCATTGGCTTTTCTCAAACTACTGCATCAGATTGTTAGAGTAGATACCAATTTAGCCATTAATCGTCCCTGAGTGATCCAATAGGAGAAGACCAGCTTAAGTAAGGGTAGAGTTTTATGTGAATCATCGAGTTACTAGGGATACTTGTCTTGCATGCGCTTCTTATCGATTCATATTCCCCCCCCCCCCCAAAGTGTTTCACATCTCCAACCTAAAAAAAAAGCAATTAAATACCTTCTTATCCTCTCTTACAATTCCTCAATGAAGTCATCTCAACACTCGAGTGATAATTATTGTTGTATGTACACTTAGCTAACAACAAAAAGGATTCTCAATAATCCCCAAAGTTGATCGCGCATATTTCTGCAACATGTATCAAGGACTTTGACATAACATAAGAAAGATAAAATTCTAAATCAATACTTTCTACAATTAGAAGTGAACCGGAAACAACCAACTCACCTTAAGAATATCCAAACATCATTGTTCTTAACAACTCCATCCCACAACATAAATTCCCATGTACTTAATTTATAACAATTTTGATCATTAGAAATGAAATAATCATTGAGGGATATGTCCAAGAATACAACCCCTCTAGCAAAACTATCAAAATTCCAGACTTAGAAATTGCAGATTTCCTCTTAAGAACAATAAAATTTTACCTAATTGTTCCCACATTCAATCAAACATTAATCAGGCTCCACAACCTAACAATTCTCTCACTTGGAGACTAATTCAGTCATCCAAAAAAATACCTTCTCAAAAACAAAATCTCTTCATCATCAACATCTTTACCACACCGCAACATTTGTAGCAACAACTACAAAAGACCAACCGAGGTTTTGCATAACCTAGTTTCCCAACATAAACATATTTCGTCAACATGTATGCCAGATTCTTTTCACCCTTTATCTTCTTCAAACATATATCATCATCATCCACTGCCCTACGAGTGAAATGGTACCACCTTCTGATGTGCTTTATCTTCGAATGATAGACTGGATTTTTCACCAACTGTATGGCACTCTGGCTATCTGAGTAAAAACTCTTCTCGCTCTGCTTCTTTCCCAATTTCTCCAGATAATCTGCCAGCCATATCATCTCTTTCCCAGCTTCAGCTATTGCCACATACTCAGCTTCAAGAGATGAAAGAGAAACACATTTCTGAAGAACTGATATCCAACTCACTGCTATTCCACCTATGGTGTAAATTTACCTTGATGTACTCTTGCTCGAGTCCACATCCCCACCAAGATTAGCATCCACAAAACCCTGTAGAGTCACCTTGCCTTTGACAACACAAAGTGAAGTACTGTATGTACCTCTCCGATATCTCAGAAGCCACTTAACAACTTCCCAATACTCTTTTCCCGGGTTCGCCATGTACCTGCTAACAACTCCCTCTACATGTTCTATATCATGTCTAGTGCATACCATAGCATACATTAAACTCCCAACTGTTGAAGCATATGGAACAAGTGCCATATGATCACGCTCCTCGGCAGTCTTGGGTGACTGCTCTTTGACAATTTAAAGTGATTTGCCAATGGTGTAGTCCTAGGTTTAGCATCATTAACCTTGAATATGATCAGCACCTTCTCAATGTACAACTCCTGAGATAGATTGAAGGAGCCAACACATCTATCCCGAGAAATCTTCATCCCCAAAATTTGCTTCGCTGGACCCAAATCTTTCATCTCAAACGCTGCAGACAACCTTGTCTTCAGATTGTTAATCTCCCTCATAATAGATCCTGCAACCAACCGAGGTTTTGCATAACCTAGTTTCCCAACATAAACATATTTCGTCAACATGTATGCTAGATTCTTTTCACCCTTTATCTTCTTCAAACATATATCATCATTATCCGCTGCCCTGCGAGTGAAATGGTACCACCTTCTGATGTGCTTTGTTTTCGAATGATAGACTGGATTTTTCACCAACTGTATGGCACTCTGGCTATCTGAGTAAAAAATCTTCTCGCTCTGCTTCTTTCCCAATTTCTCCAGATAATCTGCCAGCCATATCATCTCTTTCCCAGCTTCAACTATTGCCACATACTCAGCTTTAAGAGATGAAAGAGAAACACATTTCTGAAGAACTGGATATCCAAATCACTGCTATTCCACCTATGGTGTAAATTTACCTTGATGTACTCTTGCTCGAGTCCACATCCCCACTAAGATCAGCATCCACAAAACCCTGTAGAGTCACCTTGCCTTTGACAACACAAAGTGAAGTACTGTATGTACCTCTCCGATATCGCAGAAGCCACTTAACAACTTCCCAATGCTCTTTCCCCGGGTTCGCCATGTACCTGCTAACAACTCCCACTACATGTTCTATATCATGTCTAGTGCATACCATAGCATACATCAAACTCCCAACTGCTGAAGCATATGGAACAAGTGCCATATGATCACGCTCCTCGGCAGTCTTGGGTGACTGCTCTTTGACAATTTAAAGTGATTTGCCAATGGTGTAGTCCTAGGTTTAGCATCATTAACCTTGAATCTGATCAGCACCTTCTCAATGTACAACTCCTGAGATAGATTGAAGGAGCCAACACATCTATCCCGAGAAATCTTCATCCCCAAAATTTGCTTCGCTGGACCCAAATCTTTCATCTCAAACGCTGCAGACAACCTTGTCTTCAGATTGTTAATCTCCCTCATAATAGATCCTGCGATCAACATAACATCCACATACAAGAGTATATAGACATATGAATCAGTGTATTTCTTGAAGTAACAACAAGTATCCTTTTCAGCTTTGCAGAATCCACTCTTTGTCATGAAGGAGTCAAACTTATCATACCACTACCTTGGTTCTTTCTTTAGTCCATACAAGCTCCTGGCAAGCTTGCACACCATGTGTTCCTTTCCTGCAACCACAAATCCTTCTAGTTACTTCATATAGATCTCTTTGTCCCGATCTCCATGTAAAAACACTGTTTTTACATCCATGTGCTCTAGATGCAAATTCTCCGATGCAACAATACTCAACTGAATTCGAATAGAGGTTAACTTCATAATAGGAGAAAATATTTCAGCATAATCTATACCTTTCCTTTGTGAATATCCTTTAACCACTAAACAAGACTTGAACCTTCTTTTTCCATTTGTCTCAATCTTGATTCTGAACACCCACTTCTTAGCAAATCTCTCTTCCCTGCAGGTAACTCAATCAACATCCCTGTGTCGTTCTTCTAAAGTGACCTCATCTCATCATCCATGGCTTGCTCCCACTTGATCGAATTCTTCACCTATAGGGCCTAATCAAAAGACTCTTGTTCCCCCTCATCAGTCAGCAATAGATAGTGTAATGAAGGTGAATACCTATCTGGTGCCCTGATGGTTCTTGATGATCTCCTTAACACCTGCTCAGGTGTAACTTGCTCCACTTCAGATTCTTCAGTAGGAGTTGGTTGAGTATCTGCTTCGACATCTCTGGGGTAACTCTTCTCTAACTCAACCTCAACTCCCACTTGCTTTGTTATCTTTAGAACCTTCTGCTCTCTGTCCTTGTACAGGACACACTCATCAAATGTCACATCACAATGTCTCAGGATTTTTCTTTTTTTGTCCTCCCATAACCTATAACCAAACAAATCAGAACCATAGAAGTAACACTTCACAGCCTTGGCATCGAGCTTGTCTCTCTTTTCTGGATCAACATGAACATAAGCAGTGAAACCAAAAGTCCTCAAGTGTGAGTACTTGATTTCTTTTCCTGTCCACACCTCCTTTGGAATCTTGAACCCTAAAGGAACTGATGCACCCCTGTTGATCAAGTATGAAGTTGTGATCACAGCATCCGCCCAAAATGTTTTGGGTAGCCTTCAGTGTATCCTCATACTCCTTGCACTCTCATTTAATGTTCTGTTAATCATCTCAGCAATTCCATTCTGCTTTGCCTTACCAGGAATTGTTCTCATCAATCTGATTCCCTTAGCTGCACAGAATGCCTTGAACTCTGATTTGTTATACTCTCCTCCATTGTCAGACCTTAGGCATTTGACTTTCAAACTGGTCTGATTCTCAACTTTAGCTTTCCACTTCTTGAAAGTTGCAAACACATCTGACTTATGCTTCAAGAAGTAAACCCATACCTTCCTACTGGAATCATCACTGAAGGTAACATAGAATCTGGATCCTCCAAGTGATGATACTGGACATGGTCCCCAAACATTTGTATGGACAATTTCCAACCGCACTTTCTTTGTCTCTCTAGGAGTCTTTGTGAAGCTTACTCTTTTCAGTTTGCCCATAACATAGCTCTCTCAAAGACCCATATCAACAGACTTTAGACCCTCTAATGCTCCTTTTGAAACCATCATCTTCATTTCTTTAGCACTCACATGTCCAAGTCTGTTATGCCACAGACATGAACCGGAAGCACCTTCAGCAACAGCGGCCATGTTAATACACCCTGCAGTGGTGTACAAGGTTCCAGATTTGGTGCCACAAGCTACTACCATAGCACCTTTCACAATCTTCCACGAACCTTTCCCAAACTCTGCTGCATATCCCGTGCTATCCAACTGACCAACAGAGATCAAATTTTTCTTGAGCCCTGGAATATATATGACATCCTCAATTATCCACTGATTTCTCGAGGTGGTCTTTATGCAAACATCCCCCTTTCCTTCAGTCTCTAAGGCTTTATTGTCAGCAAGACACACTTTTCCAAATTTTTTGAAATTTTGGAACAACTCCTTGCTTGGAGACGAATGGAAAGATGCACCAGAATCCAAAATCCATGATTCAATCGGGCTGTTCACACTAAGTATTAGAGCATCTCCAATGTCCTCTGCCGAATTAACAAAATCATTGTCATCTCCAGATTTCTGATTCTCTTTCTTCTTTTGCTTTGTACAGCTCGTTCTAAAGTGCCTTTTTTCTCCACAGTTGCAACAAGTCATGTTTGATCTACTCGGGGATTTTCCTCGATTCTTTGATTTTGATCGACCATGTTGATTTTGGCCTTCCATATAACTTCTTCCCCTTCGGTCAACGCTGAGAGCACTGCCCGATGAATCTTCCACTTCTTGTTTGCGGATACTATTGCTAAGAACATCCAATTTCTCAGATCCACGGGAACTGCTGATGCAGCAACAACAATATCCTAACACTCGGGCAGAGATGACATCAAAATCAATGCCTTAATTTCATCTTCGAAATTAATATTCATAGAATTGAGTTGACTCACAATCATATTGAACTCATTTATATGATAAGAAACAGATCCATTCTCAGACATCTCTAAGTTGAACAACCTACGCATCAAATATACCTTGTTCATTGCCGATGGTTTTTCGTACATGTTTGACAGTGCCTTCAACAGATCGGACGTAGTCTTCTCCTTCACGATGTTGAACGCCACATTTTTTGACAAAGTCGACCGGATCAACCCTACAGCCTGGTGATCCTTGAGCTTCCACTTCTCCTCCGTCATGGATTCTGGCTTCACCCCGGTCAACGGTTCATGAATATCTTTCTATTACAGATAATCTTCTATCTTCATCTTCTAGAAATTGAAATTGGATCCATCAAACTTCTCGATTCAAAGCTTCGAACTATCCATCTTCAGTGATCGTATTGAATCTCCTTAGCTCTGATACCAGTTGTTAGGATCGAATCTACACACACACTTGATGAATTAAGAACACAAGAACTTTCAAGAGAAAGAGATGAGAGATCTAGAGAGAGAAAGAGTGAAACAAATATTTTGTGGTAACACCCCATGAGTAGACTTCCACGGCGGTGGTGTATATATTAATAAATCAGAGTATTTTTGGTTACAGAGAATAAATGGAGAATAAATAGTACAGCCTAAAACATTAATATATGACAATACATCTAATATTAATCAGGCTCCACAACCTAACATTTTGTCCTCTCATGGAACTCAATTCAATGGTCCTCGTAGGGGACCCAATTCAATGGTCCTCTGAGGGAACCTAAACCCAAAATGTTAGTTCACCAAAACATGGTATCTGATCCAAAGTTAGGTTGTCAGAACGTGGAAATCCAATCCCATTGATATTCCACAACGTGCCAAATAATCCCAGTTAGATTGCCAGGATGTGGAAATCTCATCCCATCAACACATTACAATCACATTTACAGGTATATTCTCAATAATCATACAATCAAGAAGTAATTAGTTCATACTTTATTACAATTATAGTGTTCAATAATGCAACTTTCATATACAAACATGCATCATAATGAAGCAAGAATAAACATATATCACAAAATCATGAAATCACAATCATCACCTACCTAGAATCCTAGCTAGAATCCCCTAAGATACTTGAATTTTTTCTTTCCATATTCTTTTCTCTTGTTCTAGGTCTACAAACAATTATTATAAGCAACGATCAACAGTCCAAATTCTAATTATCCAGATTACAAAAAAAACCCAAGAACCCTAGACCAACCCAAGATCTTAATACCTAATTTTGGGATTTTTCTACCATATTCTCATATCAAAATCCTTCTCCATCGATAATAACCCAATAAAATAGGTTCTACGGATCAAAAAATGGATTGGGGGAGTTAACATATTACCTTTAGACTCAAGAATGGTGAAAAACAATTCAAAACTCGTCATGGGTTGCCTCCTTCGCTCTAAAAATTAGGAAGTGTCAAATAAGGTCGTTTAGGTATTTCTTAACGACTTTAAGTCGTGTTTGGCTCTCCACAGAAGACACATCACTCTATTGTAGCCCTGGTTTGGCACCTAAAATCCTGCGTTCATGCTGAGATCATTTTCAGGAGTTCTACTCGCCCAAATCAATTCTTTGAAGTCCTATGAGTTCATTATCGTCTTATGTATCTACTCATCTCATCAAATTCACACTTATATCTCTAATTCATCACTATATTTCCTACACCGAAATGACTCTGGATTTGTCCATATCTGAACTAGGTTGTGAAATTCCAAGTTACTACAAAAATGTTTTCCATCCTCAATTTATTATTCATTGTCTTTTCCCGAACGACTGAATCAGATTGTTAGAGTAGATACTAATTTAGCCATCACTCGTCCCTGAGTGATCAAATAGGAGAAGACCAGCTAAAGTAAGGGTAGAGTATTAAGTGAATCATCAAATTACTAGGGATACTTGTCTTACATGCGCTTCTTATCGAATCATATTCTCCCCAAAGGGTTTCACATCACTAACCCCAAAAAAAACAATTGAATACCTTCACATCCTCCCTTACAATGCCTCCATGAAGTCATCTCAACACTCGAGTGATAATTATTGTTGTATGTAAACTTAACTAACAACAAAAAAAGATTCTTAATAACCCCCAAAGTTGATCGCACCTATTTCTGCAACACGTATAAAGGACTTTGACATAACTTAACAATGATAAAATTCTAAATCAATACTTTCTAGAATTAGAAGTGAACCGGAACAAACCAACACACATTCAGAATAACCAAACATTAATGTTCTTAAAAACTCCATCTTACAACATAAATTCCCATGTGCTTAATTTATAACAATTTTGATCTTTAGAAATGAGATAATCATCGAGGAATATGTCCAAGAATACAACCCCTCCAGCAAAACTATCGAAATTCTAGATTTAGTAATTGCAGATTTCCTCTTAAGAACAATAAAATTTGACCTAATTGTCTCCACATTCAATCAAACATAATTGATACATGACTTCGATGACAACATGAAATATTAGATTGTTGGACAACAAAAAGTACATATGGTAGCTCTTATATAAATTTCTCATAAGCGAGGTGGTACATGTAGGACCACTAAAATACTTTCGAAAGTCCAAGAAAGCACCAATTATGTCATTCAAAATAATCACTCTTCCCAACATCCCAAATGAATCAAGAGATTGTCGCATGATTGGTAAACCTCATCTATCACTAGAGGATCACCTATAAAATAAAAAACACGTCATCATAGGTAGTTCATCACACTCACAATGATGTACAAAATGAAATATATCGTCACGTAAGAATTTATCGAATAACACTAAAGGTTTTCCTTTAATGAGTCGATACCAACAATTTCCATTAACTTGGATCAACATACTTTTCACATCCTTCGACTGAAGCCAACACTCTTAATACTAAGAACTGTCATAATCTCTCCTACGATTGACCTTACTTTAGACCAACACATTTTAATTGAAAAACTTTAGGTGGTACTTCAACAATCAACAATAAAACTTTACCAACCAACTCAGGTGTAATTCCTTTCTAATAGTTTTAATAACCAATATGACGGACTTGAGACACAATTACCTAGTCAGAACAAAATGAATGAAACATGCGTCCATGAACCTAATTATCTACACCTATAAAGATATATGTTAAGCCTAAGCAATAAAATAAAAGGATTCTTGCTCACGCCTCTCTCTAAAGGATCTACTACATCCCACAATTTTTCTTCATTATGACTCTAGCTCTTTAATTTCTATTCGAATGGTGTCCCCCCATCTCTTAAAAACTTTCCATACAACCCCGTTACTTGATTAATATTAGAAAACCACATTCTTAGATACTCGCAAGTCATAATTACCACACCAAATTCGCGTAGTAACATTCTTATTATATAGTTGCATTTCACAACAATCCATAACACTTTCTTACAACTATTATGCTTAGTCAACCTTGACTATCACTAAAAAGTCAACCTTGATGATCAAGTATACCCATCAAATTCAAAGGGCCAAGGCCAATTTTTATACGCGCTTTCTTAGTATAATACTACAATTACCTTCACCCAAGTATACTCAATGTGACTTTCTTTATTCATTAGCTTGTCATTCCGGTATCACTTCCATCTTTTATGGCTTAATATAAAATCACCAGCCCTTATACTACCCTCCTTATTTTTAGGGATAATGCCCAAGTACCCCCTCAACCTATGCCCGAAATCTCAGAGACACACTTATACTATACTAAGGTCCTATTACCCCCTGAACTTATTTTATTAATAATTTTTCACCCCTTTTCCACCTACGTGGCACTATCTTGTGGGCCCAACGAAGGTTGACTTTTTTTTCAAACTAGTGCAGCGTAGGCTAAAAAGGGGTAGAAAATTACTTATAAAACAAGTTCAGGGGGGGTAATAGGACCTTAGTATAGTATAAGTGTGTCTCTGGAATTTCGGGCACAGGTTGAGGGGATACTTGTGCATTATCCCTTATTTTTAAAAAAAAAGACAAGATCACCCTACAAAGAAATACTAGGAGGGATGAAATCTTTATCAAGAAGACCTTGGATTTGAGCTTTAAGCACTCTCAATTCTGACACTACAGAAAAATTCTCCATAAAGGAAGGATTCGACCTCAACATCCCGAACATGAGCCAATTACACCAAAAATCATGCCCTTTCAGATTCCTAGCCCGAATGAAGAATATGAGCTTAGCTCTCTTAGGATTGTACACCCCTTCCCACTCTAATAATTCCATACCGGGATCTCTAGAGTTATCGACTTAGAGCCTTTTTGGCTCAGCATAAAAGTTGGTCAAACTGACTTAAAAACTGATTTTTGACTTATTTAGCTGTTTGGCAATACTGAAAATAACTTATTTTAAATTAAAAAAAACTTATTTTAAGCCAAAAGTTAAAAGCTGGGATAGGAGTGCTTTTTTTTTAGCTTATAAGCTGTTTTAAGTTGACCACATTTTTATCTTTTTGCTCTTCATATTTTTATACAATCTCCAAATTACCCATATAACCCTAGCATTTCTTTCTTCCATTTTTTCCTTTTCACGTTTGACATAACAACTTCAGCACTTTTATCCAAACGCATAACAGCTTATTTTAAAAATAAGTTTCAGCACTTTTAAAAGTACTTTTTTAAAGCTGCTTTTATTAAGCTCATCCAAACGGGCCTTTAGAATTATAATTAAGCCAGTATAATAGCGAGATAACCACGTCATGCCTGAGGTTATATCAAATCAATCATACCCAGCATAATCAAATCAACCCAAATCTGAAAATCTATAAACACAACAGACAAACACGATACACATGGGTAACTACGACTGACTCTTCAACTTGAGTAGAAAGATGGATGGGGGAATCAAGTTTATCACAAACCACATCAAATCCCAAGTCAATTGAACTGAAATGTACAAATAAATAGAATCCATATAAAACAACACACTAATCATTCGACTACAACAATTATAATACTTGTGATAAATACATCCGAACCTCATTTTCAAGGTTTTCCACAATTTTAAGACATTTAATAACTTATATTTGATTGCTGAGCAGTAAATTAGGTCGCAGGGGTTAGTTTGGATCCAATTTAAGGTCTTATCGGATAGTTTAGAAATTACGGGACGCAAGCTAAGGTTCTGCCTCACCTCATCCCACTCTGGCGGTCCCGCCCTAGCAGAAATAACTCCGACCTAGCAGTTAATGTAGAAACAGAACCCGACCAAGGTTGTTTAGGGGTTCTTCTCTTTTCTAAAGTTTTCCCAAAGCTCCCCATTATTACCATACAATTTCAAATCAATAACCAATCCATGATACGCGATACATGAACAAAATCATACTTACTAATTCAGCACCAGAACCCACACATCCCCGGGATACACTACTCGAAAGATCCTTAGTTAATATCATCTATACTCAAGTATTTACAACTTGCATAACTTCAACGAAGAGGCCAACATATTGTACATATCAAAGTTCATGCATAAATTTTTGTGCACATAATCACTTCATCACATTCAAGCAATTAGAACTTCACATTCACAGTTAATTTAGACAACTAAAAGAACGCCTTCACCTTTCCAGTTACAACTCACATAGAGTCCAATTTCTTTACTTAGCTCATTCCATAAACGACCATTAGCCATGCCTTAAACAGTTCGTAAGTCCAAATGTCAATTGGAAACTTCTAAGTTTGAATTAACTTGCTTGTGTTCCATCTAGTCCACTTTGTTTAGATACCAATTGGAATCGGTAGATACCAATTGGACTCAACTCATACCACAAGCGACATTAGTAGCTAGCGAGCTCCATAAAATTGCTAATTTCAATAACAAAACTTGGTCGAACCCAATTCTTAACCGCCTCATTCTTTAAATGATTGTAAGCAAACATTAAATCAATCGAAGAGAATATAGATGCACCTTGCCATTGGTAAAAAATGTCATCTATCCGATGCAATGAATACTTGTTCCGAATGGTAACCCTATTCAACTGCGAGTATACATATCCCCTTTTGCTAGTGATGGTGAACAGTTAAATTAAAAACACTTTTAAAAAGTTTGGTCAAATACTAATTCTTCTCAAATATAATTTTTTTAATTTTATTAGTCAAACATAAACAGATTCTCACCAAGTATAGTTTTGTAAAACACTTTTGAAAAAAAGTTATATTTCAAAATAAGTTAGTCTTAAAAGATTGATCAAACAGATTATTAAACATGACATGGAGCTTCTTGTCATAGTTTTAATGGTAGACTCACTAATTAAAGAAATAAGTTAATTGAAAGAATCACTTAGAATAATTAATAAAATTATTTCCATGTTAGGACATCATAATAGGATTAAAAAAGATAAAGATTTCTCTACTAAAAAACCATAATTGTGTGACTTTTAAAGAAAAAAGTCATAGTTAATTTTCCATTTATGAAATTTGACATATAAATGCACCTTGTATCGACAAAAAATTAAAAGGAAGCCATATATTCCAAGTTCAACTTATTATTATTTTTGAAAAAGAAAAAAAAAGATCGTAATTCATATCAAGTCGAACTTATTTTCTATTATATAAATAGACAACTTTCTATCAAGTTATAAGATATCTCTCTATCTCTGTTCAACAATCAAAAGGTGGGTAAAAATCTCTCCTATATATTTCCTTTCTCTATGATTTATTTTGGTTGTTTCTTATGTAAAATGATTAGGTAAACAACATATCAAACATGTTATTAATTGATTTTTTGTGTTCTTTTGTCATTTTATTTCATCCAAAAGGAATTTACCAAATAAAATGACAAATTCACGAGGGAAACACGTTGGGGATTCATCAACCTCTGCAAAAAAGCAAAGCAAGTGCGTTTGACACACTGTGGAACAAGTTCAACTGCTTAAAGAGTAAGATCAATTTTATTTACAGATAAAAAAGGAAATTGAACCTTAATATATGTTTAATTTTTGATTTGCTCGTTTAAAACGATTTATGTTATTTTTTTAACAGATACAACAAAAAATTATTATCCATATAATAATTTATCTTTTTATGTGTGTTTTTTTGTGAATTTATTTATGTTTAATTCTTATTTAATTTATTGTTTTTTTTCCATTGTTATTTAATAAATCCATATTTGTCCAAAAATCTAATACGTTTTATTTTGCTAATCAATGTTTCTAATTGAGTTGCTAAAATGGTTCAAAATAGGTTTTTTGTCTAGTTCATCTACCCCATATATATGCATCAGATAAATGAATCAATTTGTTCTTCATTAATAACTTTAGTATAAGGCTATGAGTTTCTTTAATTATAATGTTTATCCTTTTTGCAATAAAACAGAACCCATGGTTGGTGTTTGTTACCTTTTTTGGGCTCAAAAAATTTCAATTCCCATAAAAAAGTTTCACTAATCAAATTTTTATTGAAAAAAGCAGGACACGAACATGAGGTCTTTTGTTATTTCATTTTTAGGCTTTATAGTTCTTTATAAAATGGTTATTAATGGTGTTTTTTGGTTGAATTTTGAGATGAAGATTTTTGAAGAAATGTCCACATCCAGATACGGACCAGCTAATTGAAATTGGTAATGAAGTAGGGCTTAACCCTAAGAAGATCAAGACTTGGATTTGTAACAATAAGATTACAACAAAGGTATTTTAATTAATTAGTCCCTTTTCTATTAATTTAATTCTATTTAATTAATGTATTATTATTATTGTTGTTGTGGTTGTTGTTGTTGTTATTTTTTAATTTTAACAATATGTCCAATAATAATTTGTATTTTTGTTAGATTATGCAAGAATCTAAAAAACAAATAACTAGTTAAAAGTAGGATTACCTCCATGTTAGTGAAGCTCTTAACTTGCATCCCCAAATTTCTTATCTACATTTGCTAGTTTGCTGAATGTGTGATTTGATACAAAAATTGTCTTTTTCTTTTAATTGACACACTTATTTCCTTGTTCTTTTAAAAAAAAAATTCTATCTATGTACTATCAATTCTATTATTGACAATCTCACTTTGTAATTTTTAAATCAGGTATGTATTTGTCTTTTTGAATTGATCAAAAGATTTTGACGAAAGTCCTTTGCATTGTAAATAAATGAATTTTATCAAAGAAGTTTAAGTATTTTCATTCGGCCTCCAATTTGATTGAGGTGCAACTCATTAGAACCAATGTTAAAATCATGTAAAAATTATTTGAAAGACATGAAATCTCTAAGGAGATCCACAATTTATCAAGGACTTAATAAATGGACAAAAAATTATGTTTCTATTTGATTTTGAGAATTCAAAGTTAAACAAAATCTTATTTTGTAACTAAGAACTAATGATTTTCCTTTTTGAATTATTTCATGAATGAAAGAATCTTGGAGCGTAGGTGGTGACTAAACAAAGTGTAGGCTAGTCAAAATGATTTGAAATAAATAAATGAGAAGATCAGTTTTTTGGGACTCATGACTTTGAGCTAAAATTGATCACAACCCAATTTCCCATCTCTAAAAAATTTAATTCGATTAGTTTGTTCTTGTTATTTGCTTCATTACCAAGCAAAGTGGCTTTTCTTTAACTTTGACTATGTTTAGGGGTGTGTTTGGTATGGTGGAAAATGTTTTCCTAGAAAATGTTTTCCTGGAAAACAAGTAGATTTTGGACTTATTTTTTCATGTTTGGTTGGTGAGTAGAAAATATCTTATGGAAATGATTTTTAGTGTTTGATTATGAATGAAAAATGTTTTTGAGAGACATCTTTTATTTTTACTAGAGTAAAAAATAATTTATGACATTGAAAATATTTTTCAAAATCAAAATTATTATTTTTTTGGGTGGGGGTGGGTGGAGCGAAAAAATAAAAATTTGAAGTTGATAGTATTTTTTAAAAAAACAAAATTAATTTTTTTGGGGATTGGGGTGGGTGGGGGCTGGTAGGGGGCTGTCCGGGAGGGGTAGAAGTTTAAAAATAAAAATTTAAAGTTGAAGATATTTTTAAAAAGCAAAATTAATTTTTTGGGGAGGGGTTCGGGTTGGGGGGGCTGGCCGGTGGGGCTAGGGTCAAGGATTAGGTGAAAAAATAAAATTTTGAAATTAAAAATATTTATTTAAATTGATGTTTTTCCCAAAAAAAAAAGTAATTTTAAATTGGAGGAGAGTTATGGAAAATGTTATCCTTAATTTTTGAAAGGAAGTCATTTTCGTTAATTTAGAGGAAAATGAGTTGATTTGGAAAATATTTTTCAAAACTTTTGTTCCAACCAATCATGAGAAAATTGGAAAATATTTTCCAGAAAATGTTTTCCTTCATACCAAACACACTCTAGATCTCAAACATTTTCTTAAAAAAATATTTTAACAAGACCTCTATGAATAATTTGAGTTTTATACTTAGTCTATATAAGCCAACATTTTTTAACATGCTACCTTTAGTTGCGTCAAAATTGATCCCCGTGAAAATACTTAGTCTTAAACATGAATTATTTTTTTACCCATGTAGAAGTCGATCCTATAAAATATATATTTCATAAGAGGAAGAAAATGTACGTTGTTCAAAATATTGGTGGAAATGTGATGTTTTAAGCAAAGATGGAGGAAGAAAATAGTTTTCACACATTTCATAACAAAGTCTTAGTAAAAAATTTGGTCCTTCAATTATTATCAATTTCTAATTATAATACTTGCAATGTCTAACTAAGCACATAGATCTTTACTTAATTTGAATGTACATTTTGAATCCTTTTCTTGTGACTGCTCACAAATTTAGTAATTATTGATCGCTATCACCTAATTACATGTGTCATTCTGTTTCATATTTAATGGTAAATAATTTTGGAAGTGCTTCATATGATATACATATCTTACATAAAAAAGATTACAAATGCATTTTTTGATTAGTTAAATGTAAAAGTTATTCGTCAAATTTCAAAAGGAGGAAAGTCGAAACAGGCTTATACTTTAGGGTAAAAAAATGCTATTATCCTAGCAACTATTAATTTCACTCTCTTTCTACATTAAATTAGTTCATATATAAAATGTGTGTGTGTGAAAGAATGAGATAAATATTTGTCATATGTATTTCATCAGACACAAATTGAGAAATCAAGCAACAAGACTCTCCGGATAGAAAATGAAAGAATTCGTTCTGAGAATATAGCAATGAAAGAGGCAATGAAGAAAATTATATGCGCACAATGTGATTGTGAAAGAGCAAGAAATTTAGAAAATTTGAAAGCAGAAAGTCAAAGGTTGACAAATGAGGTAAACCGTTTGTTTATTCTTTTTTTTTTCCTTGGAAAACATTACTTATATGTATCAGAGATAAATTAAGTGTACTTTTTTTGCATGAAGAAAAGTAAGCTTGTAGAAAAAAAAATCATTCTTAGAGAACGAGTTTTCGGGTAGTCTTAAAGTAAAGTCACTACATTAATAAATGGGTATAAAGAAAATTCTCGGCCACAATAATCCTATTGACAATCTTGATAATTCAATTATAACAAATATTTGTCTTTTTTCTTTCGCAAATATAAAAAAAAAAAAAGAAGAAAATTTATGCTAAAGAACTAGTAGCCTCCCTTAGACTATAAACTATATATTTGGGAAGGTCATAGTCTTCGCTGAGAAGTTGTCTAGGTACCTTTGTCATACATGTAATTTCCTTTAGTATCTTATTCATAGAGTTAGTAAATAACAGTAGGCCATAAACGTATGCAAAATTAAAAGGGATGAGCTTTTCATTGAATAATACTAACTAAAGTCATTTATGGGTTAATGGGAAACCTCATTAGAACTGTCAAGTCTCTTTAGATTATATCTATCTATCTAATTATATCTATCTATATTATTTTAAAAATACGAACTCCACAACTTGAATGTCATATTACTATAGTATATAAAATCTAAAACACTCAGCTTAATATATCTTTTATATTTTATACTATATTATATTAAAATCATACATCTTTTAACATTGAACAAAATGTGTCTTTTGATAGGTCATGATAAATATATGTTTATACTATCCTTTTTAATCTATGTATGGAGGATTTTAATGCGCTCGATATTTTTACTCTTTCCCCTTGATTTTTTTATAATTATTATTATTGAAATGAATATTTGTGATATTTTGTGTGTTTTCTCCCTATGAGACTTCTTTAATTATATTTTGTATAAAATTTTGTATTTATATTTTGACTAAAAATATTAGTTCAAATTCTTGAACTTTTAAAATATTTATGTTATTGTCTGTTTAGTATGACATGTGCGTGCAACACTCATGTTTCGAGAATTAATATATTATACTAAAAGTGAAAAACTCTAAAGTATGAAATTGAATTACCATTTCACCATTGAACTAAATTAAAATTTTATAATATGTCTAATTAACTTATTATCAAATAATGATTTAGTATAAAGATGAGAGTTTTTTTTTTTTTTTAGTTTTTGTGCCGATATTGTTCATAATAATGTTGTTACAATAATTAACTACACAAATAGATATAAGTAGAGTTAATTTTCTACAATTACTGCAGGCTATTCAACCTTTTTGTTGCTTCCAAAGTGACTTCTTTTTCATTTTCATATACATATTTAATGTCGTGGTGTTCGTTTCAACTTCTATAAATTTCCAAATTTAAAGATCGAACTGTTGCAGATTCTTTGGTATTCTATTCTGCTAGGAGGAGAAGCTTTCTAGAGTCACAACTACTCGTGGAGTAGACAAGGGCATGAGTTACCTTACTAATGTTATTATCCGAGAGTTTTGGCAGTACAATGCATTACATAATTTGCAGTGAAATCTTTTTTTTCGCCTATATATATTGGCCTTAAATTTCTTAAATTTACTATTTTCTTAGTTTGTTGAATGGTTTCACATTATATTGATAGGAATTAGTTTTGTTATAAATAAAAATGGCCAATAAACTTGGAATTGAGTTTCAGGGCTGTGTTTAGCTTTTCAGTAGTAACTTGCCATTGTTTGATATGTTATTCCCACAGTGATTGGCAAACCCACTACGTAGTCTATAGTGATACACTCACATTTTAAGGTAGGAACGGACATCTAAGTCACACTATCACTCACATTTTTAAGTAGGAATGGACATCCTCTAAGTCACACTATCAGACCGCTGATACTCACACTTGACATGTTGGCAAGTAAAGCACTTATCCATAAACTCCACAATATCTCTCTACATACCGCACAACCATTAATGTTAGACTCAAATCATGAATCTTGGCCTCTGCTGGATAGTAAAGTACCTCGAACAATGTGATACCATCTTAGGCATACAAATCCTAACTCCACACCTCACCACTCCCTATGAATCAAGTGTCACTTTCTTAACTTCACCCTTCAAAACCTTTACAAATAATACACCATTTCTCATCATCAAAATGTCTCTCCCTAATCTGCTTAGTCAAAGAAGACCGTGTCTCAACAAAGGCAATAACACTACCATCTTTTGAAATCAGAAACCGGACAAGAGTGTTGGCTAATCTCTTAACATCCCAAAATGATGGTCTCTCATCCAGTCATATCGAGACAAAACTCCCATGCAACAAGTCTTCCTACTCAGTGCATCTGCTACAATATTGGCCTTCCATGGGTAATACAACATAGTCATGTCATAGTCCTTCGAAAACTCAAGCCACCAATGGTTCCTCAATTTCAGATCTCTACGATGAACATATACTGAAGGCTCCTATGATAGATGATGACCTTGCAATGAACACCATATAAGTAGTGACGCCAAAACATAAGCACTAAGACCACTGTTGCCAACTCCATGTCTTGGTTAGGATAGTTCTTCTCATGAGTCTTCAACAATCTAGAAGCATAGGAAATTATTGAAAACTTTTGTATCAATAGTCCACCTAGATCATGTCCTGAAGAATCGGAATACACAGTAAAACCCAACCCTCCTTGGGTAAAGTCAACATAAGAGATGAGGTCAATAAAGTTTTAAGCTCTGGAAAGCTCTCCTCACACTAGAACCCCAAACTCTTCAAAGTCAATCTTATTAATGTGATCTCAATTAAGAAACCCTGCACAAACCTCCTGTACTATCTCCCCTACCCCACAAAATTATGCATCTTAATAGGAAAAGTAGGTCTTGTCCAACCTGTAGCTGCCTCAATCTGGCTGGATCCACTCAAATACCCTCCTTAGGCACTATGTTTCCCAATATTGCCATTAAATCAATATGGAATTGTCACTTGGAAAATTTTGTATAGAACTTCTTCTTCTTGAACTTCTGAAGCACTATCCTGAAGTGGTGAACATGATCCTTCTGAGTCTTGGAATACGCTAACATATAATTCATGAATACAATCACAAAGGAATCTAAGTACTTGTGAAACACTCATTCATAAACTCTATAACATCTCATAACCCGTAAGACCCAAGAATAAGCTAAGAAACAAAAATTTTTCACTTTAGAAAAGAAAAAGGAAATTCAGAAAATCTCCTAAGTGTAAAAAGTGATTTTTTGGTCATTTTCAAATGGCTATAACATCTAGATTAGGATGAGTTAGAGTCAGTTGTTTATATGGTTGGAATGCCATTGGAGATATCTTTCCATCACCGTCAAGTTTGTGCATTTTTGATATCGTATGAGGGAATATGCCTATGGAAAGTTGGGTTGTTGGATTGAGGAAGGTCACAACCCGGATTTTAGTAAGGTTAAAGTGGTATATTCACCCAACTATTTTATAATTAATTTTAAAAGTTTATAGGGGTAAAACAAAGCCTTAAGTCAATTTTAGAAACTTAGAATACGCTTAGGGCTTGGGATAAAAACAGAAGAGAAGAAAGAGAAAGGAGGAAGGGCCAAGGATTGATCAAGAAAGCCAAGTTCTTTGAGTGAAATTCATTGGTGGTGATCCCTTTTATGGTATATGGGATCTTTTGTGTTAGGTTAATTCAGCAACACACCACATTGGTTTACATTCAACAATCTATGAGTTGATTTCATAATATAAGTCATGTTCTTGAAGAAAAGTTTTGAATTCTTGTTGATTGAATTATTGTCTACAATTGTTGGTCGAGTTCTTGTTTCTCCGAGTTATTCGGAGTTGAATTCAATGATTATTGAGAGTACCAGTAGTCCTGGGTATTTGATAAAAGAACTAGGAAGGCTTGGAGGGTTTGGAGATGAAAAAAGTGTTAGAAAATTTGTTAGACGCATCTACGTAGGTGCAGGTGCGCCGCGCCTGTAGTGCGCCAGAATATGGCCTCAGTCAACAGAGGCCTGGCGCGCACGCCAGCAGTGTGCTAGAACAAGGCCTCAATTAATTGAGGTTGGTGTAGCGCGCCACCACTACACCCAACCCAACATTTTTAGTCTAGTTTTCGTAGTTTAATCCTTTTTAAGTCCTTCCAATGTATATTAACAACTTCAAATGATTCTAATTACTTCAAATGATTGCTTAACACCTAAATCATCAAAGAAATTAAATCATAAAGTTTAATCCATAATTAAATTCAACGAAAGTCAAGGAAGTTAAAGAGTATATTCTAAAGCTAAGAAGTAAGTTAAAGTAAACTCCTTAAAGGTTTTCAAGGATCTTATTTAAACATTTTAACATTATTTTAAGATTCAAGTTCAAGATAAGTAAAGAGTAGGTTGAGGTTCCTCTATTCAGAGGTATATGCGGACTGAGTATTCCCAAAAAGACTTAAAATATTTTAACATTTAACTAGTAAGGATGTTTTGATTTCCAAGGAGCCTTAGGGAAAGTTTTCAAAAAAGAATTATATTTCTAAAATAAGAAAGCAAGGAAACTACGATTTCAAAGATAACCTTGAGCTAAGTATTTTGAGAACTAATCTCAAAACCACAAATTCAGTATGTTTATAAAACATAAGAGCCAACATATTTTTGGGAGCAGTATTGAGCACCGATATGGGGTGAGAGTCTAAGCAACTCACAACCCTCATAAACCATGTAGCCACTATGGGCACAAAAGTTTCATACTTTTTAGATGAACCCTTTTTACAGTAGAATAGTGGATCTATTAGTCAGTTTAGAGCTTATACCTTTGGCCGGGTATACGATGCGCTAGCAGCGTGAGGTAGATCGTTGTATCATCACAGTAGCACTTCAGTTATGGTTGTCGGTTAGAGAAACTCCTACATAAGTTATCATATTCTTATATACATCAATTTACTTGTATTGTTATATCTATGTCAGAGTTAATTGTATCTTGCATACATTAAGAAATTTCACCATGTTTGGAACAGTTTTCTTTATATTGTTCTTGGTTTAAAATTGCATTATATTGAATGAGTCAAGTTATTAATGAGTTGAGCAGAGCTAAGGTAATTTTTGCTTCTTACTCCTTTTCAAGCTTAAGTGTTGTTAGCATTCCAACTCGCATACTCGTACATTCAATGTTCTGATTCCAGTTGGCCTTTATCGTATTATGATGCAGACACAGGTAACTACGATCAGCATTCAACACACTGTTGATCCAGTGAGAAGCTCAAAGTCAATTGGTGAGACTCCCTTCATTTTGGAGGACATCCTTATCATTTAAATATTTAATTTAGTTTTCATTTATTAGGATGATTAGAGGTCATGTCCCAACATCCATCTTTATTTTTAGAGGCTTGATAGATTGATAGTGTTAGTTCTTTGGTCTTTCATTTCATTGTAACAACTTGATGTTGCTATTTTGGATAATTACCATTTAAAAGTTATTCTTAAGTTATATTCCATGTGTTAAGTCTTCTGCTGAGTTAAGTAAGCCAAGTCAAGGGTTTGACCAAGGCCGACAATGGTAATTGGGTGTCGCCCATGTCTAGGGTGTAGGCTCGGGGCTTGAGAAACTTGGTATTGGAGAGCACAATTAAAGAGTTCTAGGGAGTCTATGAACCCGTGTTTGTAGAGTCGTAGTCATCGGTTTGAAACTTCCCACATCTTTGATTAGGAGGCTACAACATTTAAGAAGTTCTAACTTCTTTCATGTTCCTTTTCGTGAGTTAGAGTTTATCTCTAAAAATCTTTCCTCTTTAATTCATTCTTTTGCGTGTTTCAGATAACCATTCCTATACTAAGAGTAGTCAGAGGTCGGCAAACCATAAGAAAAGTAGAGGAGTCCGAGATACCTAATACATCAAAAGTGCAACCTTAAGTGGAAGTTACCAATGTGAATTTCGTGAGGCTAATAAAATGCTGAGCCAGGCGGTGACTAACCAAGTTGGAAAGCAAAGAGGATCTCGAAAATAAGGATCAGACACTTAGAGGATTTCAGGAATTATTGAGGATGAATCCCACAAGCTTGTCTAGTTCAAGCACTACTGAGGATCTGGAGATTTGTTTGGAAAAGCTGAAGAAGCTGTTTGAGGTAATGCACCTGGTCAATATTGAAGGTTTGAGCTAGCTGCATATCAACATAAGAATGTGTCTAGGACTTGGTTTGACCAGATGAAGGAGGGAAGAAATGAGGATGCAACACCTCCGAGCTGGGCTTATTTCGAAGAGGCTTTATTGGAGAGTTACTTTCCCTGAGAACTGAAGAAGGAAAAGGTACGAGAGTTTCTTACTTTGAAACAAGACACCTAGAGTGTCAATGAATATGGGCTGAAATACACCCAACTATCTTGCTATGCTCCAGAGATTGTTAAAGATATAAGGAGAAGAATGAGTTTGTTCGTCGCTGGTTTGGGGCGTTCTTCAAGCAAAAAGGGAAAAGAGGCAATGATTATTGGAGACATGGACATTTTGAGGTTGATGATCTATGTGCAACAAGTAGAAGAGGAAAATCTGAGGGACCGAGAAGGAACAAAAATAAGAAAGCCAAGACTGCCGACTAGTCTAGGCAGTAGAAAGGGGGCTCAGACCGGCAAGAGTTTCAAAGACAAAAGGGGCTTGCACCATCATCTGCTAGTGCACCTGCACCCAGAGACAAGGTTGAGCATCATGGTCAGAACTCCCGAGCTAAACATGTATAGTCACAGGGTAGTGTGGCTCACGGGGTAGTAAGCCTCTGCCTGAACCAAATGTCGTAGAATCACTTCGGTTTTTGTCGTGAGGGCTTCTAGGGTGGCTTCAAATGTGGTCAGACCGGGCATTTCATGAGGGAGTGCCCAAAGAACAAGTAAGGAGGTAGTTACGGGGGAGATAGAGCTCAGTCTTCATCACTTGCTTCACCAAACAACGTTGCACCAAGGGGTACTACTTTTGGTGCTGGCAGAGAAAGAAACAACTGTATGCTCTCAACAATTGCCAAGAATAGGAGAATTCGCCAGACGTTGTCACTTGTATGATTCAAGTCTTTGACTTTACTTTTTATGCATTGCTAGACCCAGGAGTGAGTTTATGTTTTGTAACTCCATATATTACCATGAACTTTGATATTATCTCTAAGAAACTCAGTTAATCATTCAGTGTTTCCACACCCGTTGGTGAATCCATTCAAGCAGAAATAGTCTATTGTGATTGTCTTGTTTTTGTTAGTCACAAGAGTACAATGGCTGACTTAGTTGAGTTAAACATGGTAGACTTCGATGTCATTCTTTGTATGGACTGGATTCATTCTTTTTATACCTCAGTTGATTGAAGGACTCGAGTAGTAAAGTTTTAGTTTCCAAATGAGTCCATCTTATAATGAAAAAGTAGTTCAGTAGTGCCTATGTGTCGATTCATTTTGTATCTTAAGGTGAGGAAGTTAGATTCTAAAGGTTGTGTCTATCACTTGGTCTGTGTTAATGACTCTCATGATAAGATACCTCCTATTCAGTCAGTTTCAATAGTGAAAGAGTTTCTGCACGTCTTCCCGTATGATCTTCCTAGAGTCCCTCTTTAGAGGGAAATAGACTTTGGCATAGATATCATTCGAGATACTCATCCTATATCTATTTCACCACAAAGAATGGCACCAGCTGAGTTAAAAGAGTTGAAAGATTAGCTAAAAGATTTGTTAGATAAAGATTTTATTTGACAAAGTTTCTTACCTTGGGGTGCTTCGGTCTTGTTTGTAAGAAAGAAGGATGGGTCCCTTAGAATGTGTATAGACTATCGCCAGTTTTATAAGGTGATCATCAAGAATAAATATTCTCTCCCAATGATACATTATCTTTTCGGCCAGCTTCAGGGGGCTTCTTTCTTCTCGAATATTGATCTCACATCAGGCTACCATAAGTTGAAAGTAAGGGAATGTGATATTCTAAAGACAACTTTTCAAACCATATATGGGCATTATGAGTTTTTGGTCATGTCCTTTGGTTTGACCAATGCACCAGCAACATTCATGGATCTTATGAATATAGTCTTCAAAACTTATTTAGATCTTTTTTGTTATCATCTTGATTGATAACATACTAATCTATTCAAGGAGTGAAAAAGATCATGCTAGTCACCTCAGAATAGTAACTTCAAACTTCAAAATAAAAGGAAGTATATGCCAATTTCTCCAAGTGTGAGTTTTGGCTTAAGTCTGTGGCATTCTTGGGGCACATAATTTTAGGTGATGGAATTAGGATGGATACCAAAAACATAGAAGCAGTTTAGAGTTGGACTAGACCCATGTCTCCACCTGATATTAGGAGTTTCTTGGGTTTGGATGGCTATGATAGAAGGTTTGTAGAGGGATTTTCATCTCTCTCGTCTCCTTGACCAATTTAAATAAAAAAAAAGTTTAGTTTCAATGGTCCGAAGCTTGTGAGAAAAGAATTTAGGAATTGAAAAAGAGGTTGACTACTGCTCCGGTTTTGACCTTACCGGAGGGTACTCAAGGTTTTATGGTGTAATGTGATGCATCAAGATTTGGTTTGGTTTGCGTGTTGATTCATAATGACAAGGTTATAACTTATGTGTCAAGACAGTTGAAGGTTAATGAGAAGAATTGTTCAATCAATGACTTAAAGGTTGCTAATGTTGTATTTTCCTTGAATATATGGCGTCACTAATTTTACGACGTTCATGTGGATATATTCACTGACAACAACTTACAATAGGTGTTTACCCAGAAAGATGTCAATCTTTGACAAAGGAGGTTCCTATAATTACTCAAAGATTATGACATGAGTATTATCTACCACCCAGGTAAGGGTAATGTGATTGCTGTTTCATTAAGCAGTTTATCCATAGGGAGTACCGCCCATGTTGAAGAAGAAAAGAGAGATTTAGACAAAGATGTGCGTAGACTTGCACGTTTGGGAGTCAGGCTTATGGATTCCGTAGAAGGAGGTATAGTGGTGACCAATGGGGATGAGTCATTACTAGCGTCAAAAGTGAAAGAGAAGCAAGACCAAGACCCCATTTTGCTTGACTTGAAGACAAATGTTCATAAGCAAAGAGTATTGGCTTTTGAACATTGGGCACATGGTGTGTTAAAGTGTCAAGGTAGGTTGTGTGTACCCAGGGTGGATGGACTCCAAGAGAGCATCATGGAGGAAGCTCATAGGTCAAGATATTTCATCATCCGGGTTTCAAAAAGATGTACCTTGATCTGAGAGAGCTATATTAGTGGGGCGATATGAAGCCGAGTTTGTTTCCAAATGCCAAATTTCCAACAAGTGAAGCTGGAGCACCAAAATCTAGGAGGTTTAGATCAGAATGTAGAAATTCTTGAATGGAAGTGGAACATGATTAATATGAATTTCATGAGATTCTTGTAAATGTCTCCCAGGCAGCATGATTCTATTTGTTTGATTGTCGATAGAATGATAAAGTCAACCCATTTCTTACCCAAGAAGATTACCTATTCGACTGAGGATTATGCTAATCTGTATATTCAAGAAGTTGTGAGACTTCGTGAAATTCCAATTTCAATCATTTAGATAGAGGTTTAAAATTTACTGCACAGTTTTGGAAGCCTTTCCAGAAATGTATGGGTTTGAAGTTGTACTTGAGCACTGCTTTTCATCCTCAGAAGGATGAACAAGTAGAGCATACTATCAAGAACTTAGAAGATATGTTGAGGGCTTGCGGATCAATTTCAAGGGGAATTGGGACGATCATCTACCACTTATTGAGTTTGCTTACAACAACATTTACAATTCGAGAATCTAATCGGGTCCATATGAAGTTCTTTATGGGAGAAGATGCAGATCTCCTATTAGGTGGTTGGAGGTTGGTGAAGCAAGGTTTATAGGACCAACCCTATTTCACCAAGCCATGGAGAAAGTGAAGGTGATTCAAGAGACGTTCAAAACGTCGTAGAGTCATCAAAAGTCCTATAGAGATGTGAGGAGAAAGCCATTGGAGTTTGAGGTGGATGACTGGGTGTACCTAAAAGTTTCACCCATGAAGGGTGTGATGAGGTTTGGTAAGAAGGGGAAGCTTAGTCCCTAATATATTGGAACTTATAGAATATCCAAGAGAGTTGTAATGTAGCGTATGAGTTGAGGCTATCACAAGAGTTAGCAACTGATCATCTGGTATTCCATGTTTCTATGTTGAAGAAGTGAATGTGTGATCCTTCATTGATTATACAAACTGAGAATGTTGGGATCAAGGATAGCTTTTCATATGAGGAGATTTCGATTCAAATTTTGGATTATCAAGTTCGCAAGTTGATAACAAGGGAAGTTGCATCAGCCAAAGTCCTCCATAGGAATCAATTTTGTTGAAGAAGCAACTTAGGAAGATGAGAAGGATTTGAAGAAGAGATATCCACATCTCTTTGAATCCAGAGAGAATGCTGATCAAGGTAATAAATTCTCCTCTTATCACTTTATAAGACTATGTGTAAGCATGTTATTACTTGCTTTTGGATTGTAAAGTGTTGAACTTGATGTTACTTATTTTAGCGCAGTGAAAGAAATCACATTTACGAATGTTACCAAGGGGGAGATATTGTAACATCTCGTAACTCATAATATCCAAGAATAAGCTAAGAAACAAAAAATTATCACTTAAGGAAACAAATAGGAAAATCTGGAAAATTTCCTATGTCTAAAAAGTTAGTTTTTTGTCATTTTCAAATGACCATAACTTCTAGCGTATGAGTTAGATTTAGTTCTTTATATGGTTGGAAATCCGTTAGATAGATCTTTCCAAAAAGTCAAGTTTGTGCATTTTCGATATCATATAACGGAGGTATGCCTATCGAAAGTTGGGTTATTGGATTGAGAAAGGTCCCAATCTGGATTTTAAGGGTCTTTTCACCAAACTATTTCCCAAGTCATTTTAAAGGTTTATTAGGGGTAAAACTAAGCGTTAAGTCAGTTTTAGAAAATTAGAACCCCCTTAAGGCTTGGGAGAAAAGAGAAGAGAAGCAGGAGAAAGGAGAAAGGGCCAATGATTAATCAAGAACACTAAGATCTTCGTGTGGAATTCGTCATGGGTGATCACTATTAAAGTATGTGTTATATTTCGTGTGGAGTTTAATCACCCACACACCAATTTTTTTCAGTTAAGCAATCTTTGAGTTGATCTCGTGTTAGAAGTTCAGTTCTTGAAGAAACGTTTTGCATTCTTGTTGTTGAATTGTTGGCTGCCATAATTGGTTGAGTTCTTGTTTCTATGGGTTATTTTTAGTTGAATTCAATGGTTATTTAGAGTACCAATAGTCCAAGGTGTTTGATGAAAGAACTAGGAAGGTTTGGAGATGAAAAACGAGTTGAAAACTTCTAAACACCTAGAAATCATCAAATAACTCAAATCATAATATTGAACCATAATTCAATTCAAGAAAAGTTAAGGTCAAAGTCAAGGAAGTTAAGGAGTCAAGTTTAAAGCTAAGAAGTAAGTTAAAGTAATGTCTTTAAAGGTTTTCAAGGATCTTATTTAAACATTTTAACTTTGATATAAGACTCAAGTTCAAGCTAAGTAAAGAGTAAGTTGAAGTTCTTTTCTTCAAAGGTATATGGGGACTAAGTATTACCAAAGATACTTAAAATGTTTTAACTTTTAATTAGTAAGGAAGTTTTGATTTCCAAGGAGCCTTAGTGAGAGTTTTCCGAAAATAACTAAAGATTTCAAAAAGAAGCAAGCAGGGATATTATGATTTCCAAGATAAAATTGAGTTAAGTATTTTTAGAACTAATCTCATAACCACAAATTCGACATGTTTTTACAACATAAACGTCAGCACATTTTTGGGAGCATTATTTAGCACCGACGCGGGGGAGAGTTCAGACTACTCACAGCCCCCAAAACCATGTAGTAACCATGGGTAGAAAAGGTTCAAAATTTTTAGATCAACCCTTTTCACAGTAGACTAGTGGATCCATTAGGCAGTTAAGGTCTTATATCTTTGGCCGGGTATAGGATGCGCTGGGAGCTAGGTTGATCGATATATCATCACTGTAGCTCTTATGTGACAGTTGTTAGTTAGAGAAACTCCCACAGAAGTTATTATATTCTTATATACATCATTTTAGCTTGTTTTTTTTAATTTACATGTTAAAGTTAATTGTATCTTCCATAAATTTAGTGATTTTAGAATGTTTCTGACAATTTTCTTTATATTGCACATATTTTTAAATTGCATTATGTGTAATGAGTCAAGTTATTCTTGAGTTGAGTCAAAGGTATGTGTTCCTTCGTACTCCTTTTCAAGCTTTAGTGTTTTTAGAATTCCAACACCCATACGATGCCAGTTGCCCTACATTGTATGATGTACACGCGGGTAACTTGGATCAGCATTTGGCGCACCGTTGATCTAGTGAGCAACGGAGAATCAGTTGGTAAGTCTCCCTTCATTCCGGAGGACATCCTTATCATTTAACTATTTGATTTAGTTTACAATATTATGATGATTGGGGGTCCTGTCCCAACATCCATCTTTATTTTTAGAGGCTTCATAGATAGATAATGTTAGTTTTCTTTGGTCTTTCATTTTATTGTAAAGAATTTTTTTAATCAAATCAAACCACTACTCAAGCTCCCATGTGTGTGTTTGAGTTAGTGTGGACAATTGCCTTCATTAAGTTAGGTTAGTGTGCTTTGCATGCTTTTCTCGAAGTTTCCATTTTTGCTAAGCACAATTTTAAAGTCATTCTTAAGTTATATTCTATGTTTAAGTCTTTCGATGAGTTAAGTAATCCAAGACAAGGGTTCGTACAAGGCTAGCAATGGTCATTGGGTGCTGGCTACGTCCAGAGTGTAGGCTCGGGGCGTGACAAGCTCCAGAAACAGAAAGTCAGAAATGTTTAACGAGAACTAGTTAGCCTAAAGAATATCACAAATAACTCATAAGACTTGATTATACACTCAAATTACACGTCCCCAGAGAAGTATAATTGATAATTATGAAGTACAGAACCCAATATGCAGATTGGGATCGATACCACGAGGAATATGGTTCAAACGTAAACTTAACTCACTATTATATCCTTTTTGTTAACCTATTTCAGAGGCAAGTAAATAAATGGGGAGCAACTTTTAAGAATGAAATAGATTGTTGATCAAATACCAAGTAAGCAAGTTTATTAGTCTGAGAAATAAATATAAGAGAGAAACTAAGACTTGTGTTCTCCATAAGCTCTTAACGCACTAATCCTGATAATAGTAATCCTTTCCTTGTTTTTTACATACAAAGTTAGTAAGTTAAGTATACCTAAATGATTTTTCATACAATTATAGAATTTCACCTCGCACCTTGGTCTGGCTACAGGTGTATTCTTTAAGAACCCGTAACTTTACCACAGATTAGATATCACATCAATTATGACTTTGTTTTCACCCTCTCCTCAATCGACATTAGACTATTAGGTAACATTTACTAAATCTCTATTGTTAATTCTTTTCTCATTCATTACCTCCTTGGTCCGGAAAATAGGAATGAGACGAGTCCTAATGTTTTTGCAACCGTTAAAAAGACTTCTAAACAAAAGGATTAACAATACATCCATAAACTCTATTCAAGAATTACTTAATTATTATTCGCACTTCTTTAATTGCTCGTGGTTCACACAACTTTAGTTGTGTATTTAGCTACTCATGATTGAATAAATCCAATTCATGAACTTACAATGAAAATATATGAAACCCAAAATATTGAATTGAAATTCAAAGCGAATATCGTATTAACCAACTTTTGAAATATAGAATGGCAAAAGTTTGGAAAATCATTCCCAAAAGACCAAGATTAAAAGTATACAATAATGTATAACTCCCAAAAAGAGGTTAATAAATCCTATTTAAGTAAATAAATCCCAAATAAAGCATGAAAAAAATAAAGAAATAAGTGCTTGGCGCTCTTTAAAACGATGGTTTGACCTATGAACCATAGGTCTACCTAAAATCCATAGATTCCCTTTGTGGCTCCACACATAGAAACTTTCATCATGTCACGACCCATACTATCATGATAGGTACCAACACTTACACTCTGGTGGGAGAAACACTTCTATTATCTAAGCTAAGCAAATGATCTAAAACTAAGACATTTATCATAGGCAAACAAAATAAGTATTGACCCAAAGTTTTCACAAACGAAAACAATTGATCTAACAACTAAAAATGTGGAAAATAAACCTAATAAATATAAAAATCAATGTACCAAAACATCTAACAAAGATTCAAGTCTAAACAAGAAATATTAATGAACTAATGTACTACTCTAAAACAAAGGTCTAAGTCCAGAATTGGTGGACATAGACAAAAGAGAATCCCATGGCAACCTTGAACATTTGGCTCACCCTTGAATTCGATGCGATGATTTTTAATCTCTTATGAAAGGCTTGTCAATATCCACTTGAATATGTCCTGTACTCAACAAAAATAACAACAAATGTATAATCAATGCACAACCACCGTGTACTGGTAGGATCACGCGGCTATCCCGCTAGTGTAACATAATTAAGTCAACAACATTATAATCACATGCATGATATATACACATCTACAATATTATCAACATGTTTATCAACATTCAATCATCGTATATCATTGTTCCTCTCACGAAATGCAAATCCAAAAATCTAGCTTTCCGGAACGTGGTAATCCGATCCCACAATTATACTATAACATGGCAACTTGATCCAATAGTTTTGCCAGAACATGGTAACTCGATCTAAATTAGCTTGCCGGAGCGTGGAATTCCGATCCCCAAATACACACCACAATAACAATCATAATAATGATAATAATCACAAGCATATATTTAAGATCGTACATTTACATCACGATTTCATGGAAACCATCATTCAGCTATTTCATTTACCATAAGTGTGATCAATATTACAGTCATTTACCACAAGTGTGATCAATATTGCAACATTTATATATATAGACACACCACACACGCATACACACACAACTATCACAATGAAGCAAAACCAACAAATATCACAAAATCAAAGAATTACAACAATCACCTACATCGAAACAATCTTGAAACCCTAAGAAACTTGATTCTTCGCTTTCCATATTCATTCCGCTTGTTCTTTGTATAAAAAGAATTAATAACATACGGAAATCAATAATCAATCACTAATAACCCAGATTAATAACAATTCTAAAAAACCCTAGATCATAAATATGGTTTGTAGTATCTAGTTTAGGTCTGTTTCCACTATATAATCTATCAAAAAACCCTTACCCATCAATATTGACCCATTCTATTATGTTTTATGAATGAAAAAATGGATTTATCAAGTTAAAAGCGTACATTTAACCTCAATAATGGTAGAAAATGAGTTAGAGTCGCCTATGAGTCGTTTCATAGCTCTAAAAGTCTAAACGTGTCAAATAAGGTCGTTTAGGAATTTTATTAACGATTTATTCATGTCTGACTCACTGAAGCGAAACACAAACCGTTGTACTGGAGGTGCATAAGTGTCCTTGGTCCCTCTACAGTTACATTTCAAAACAGTGAGCTCCAATCATTCATCTATGATTTAAAGTCCTGTCTCGTCTGCCACAACAATCACTATGCTGCTAAACCGATCCCTCTACATTGGCCATCATCCAGCTACATTGATCAAGACGAGACAGAAGCTTTTCGGAAGAATTTCAAATCTCCATTTCGCAGCACAATTCTCACCAGGTATGCTCTGAAATTACCCTATACACTAAGTTCAATTCCCGAAGATCTACTTATTCAAATTAAAATATGTAAATTTGTAGGGTTTTGTTAATAAGTTATCTAACACGTCATGTAATCGAATTAATAATTAAGTAATACATTTGTTACAATATTTCTCTAAACCTTTAAGGATCTGATTTCCTACACCTCTGGACAAGGTTTAGAAAAATTTAAATACTACAAAAAGTTTTTTCAGCCCCAATTTTCCCTCATTTGCATTTCTATAACGATTGAACCCGGTTGTTACAATAGACACCAATTTATCCGTCACTCGTCCCCGAAGGAATAACGAAGGAAAAGTAATCTAAGAGAGTAATAAAGTAGTATCTCATTCGATGAATAATTGACATACTTGTCTCGCATATCTCGCTTGTTTTCCTAAATATCTTCTTCCACCGGTATATGATTTCATTAGACATTCAAGGATTTAATATCCTTGCTAGCTTATGCATATCAGGATAGAGAATGGCAATCATTTCCTTCTTATACTGAAGGTTCTTGTCCAAAACAATTGAGTCCCACTTAATGATATAGTCTCTATCACCATGGTACGTCTCCTCCATAGACATGAAATATTAGATGAACACCGGGTAGATTAGGGGGTAGAGATAATGTATATGTCACCGACCCTACACATTCAAGAACCTCAAAGGGACCAATGTACCTACGACTTAGCTTAACTTTCTTACTAAATCTCATCACCTCTTTCATGGGTGATACCTTGAATAGGACGTTCTCCCTAATTTGAAACTCCATGTCTCTTACCTTATGATCTGCATACCTTTTGCCTACAATGGGTTGCTAAATTTTTAACTTGAATACTGTTTACCTTGTCTTGAGAATCCTTTACTAAGTCAACCTCCAAAGGTTTGACATCTTCATCCTTAAACAAACCTATGGGTGATCTACATCACCTCTCATATAAAGCCTCAAATGGGGCCATATCAATGCTGGAGCGATAGATGTAATTATACAAGAATTAACAAAAAGGTAAAAATTATCCCAATACCCTTCAAATCAATCACACACGCTCTCAACATGTATTCCAACACTTGGATAGTCCTCTCGAATTATCCATCCGCCTGTGGATGAAAAGGTGTACTAAAAGTGAGTTATGTGCCCAATTCATCATGCAATTTACTCCAGAACTTGGAGGTGAATTGGGTGGCTCGATACGAAATGATAGAAAGGGGAACTCAATGCAACCTCACTATATAGTTCACATAATATTAGCCAAATTTTCAATTTTATAACCTATTCTTACTGGAATAAAATGGGTTGACTTAGTAAATCTATCAACAACAACCCAAATAGAATCAAGCTTCCCCAAAGTCTTGGGAACACCAACCATGCAATGCATGACTATTCTTTCCCACTTCCACTCTAGAATCAACATTATTTGAAGTAAAAATGCAGGCCCTTGGTGTTCATACTTCACTTGTTGTCAATTTTGACACTTCGTCACAAACTCTACTATGTCCTTCCTTATGCCTTACCACCAATAAATTCTTTTCAGATCTCTATATATCTTGTTCACGCTCGGAAAAATAGAATATTGTGAACAATGAGACTCAACCAATAATTTTTGAATAAACCGATAAACTCGAGGTACAAAAATCGTTCCTTCTTCAATAATTGCACCATCCGCATCAAGAGTAGTCTCTTTTGCCTTACCATTCTCCATCTTATCTTTGAGTTCTTTCAAATTTCCTCCTCGAATTGTTTGGACTTGCTCTCCTCAATGAATATGTCCTTAGCTTCAATGCTAGCTAACATACTACCTCTTTCAGAGATTCCCAATTTCTTGAACTTAGTCTCTAAAGCCAAGATTTCCTTAGAAAAAAGTGTTGGTTACACTCAAGTAAGCTTAAGCTACCCATACTTATTGTTTTTCTACTCAACAAATTTTCCACCACATTATCCTTGCCCGGATAGTATTCAATGGGCACATCATATTCCTTGAGTAACTCGATCCATCTTCGCTATCTAAAATCCAGATCCTTTTCAGCAAACACATGTTGCAAACTACAACGATCAGTAAACACTTCACACATAACACCATAAAGATAATGACACCAAATCATAAGAGCAAATACCACTGTCGCCAACTCCAAGTCACGATTTAGCTAATTTATATCTTGTACCTTCAGTTGGCGCGACACATAGGCTATCATAGGCTATCATATTCTTATATTGCATTAAAATAGTTCCCTACCTCGAATAGGAAGCATCACAATAAACGATGAAATCCTTACCTTCCACTGGTAATTGTAGGATGAGTGCGGTGGTTGAAAGAGTCTTAAGGTTTTGGAATATCTTTTCACATGTTTCAGTCCATTCAAATGGTATCTCATTCTTAGTCAAATTAATCAGGCGAGTGTCAATAGATGCAAAATTCTTCCACAAAATGATGCTAGTAGTTAGCGAGCCCTAAAAAGCTCTTCACTTTTGTCACAGAGCTAGGTCAAACCTAATTTTTTATCGCTTCAATATTTTGGGGATCTACCATTACCCCTTGTTGTGAATTTACATGCCCCAAAAATGCAACAGGATTAAACAAAAATTCACACTTGCAATTTTTTGCATACAATGTTTGTTTTCCAAGAACACCCATAAAAATACAAAGATGATTTGATTCTTTTCCTCACTCTTTGAATAGACCAAAATATCATCAATGAAAATGATCACAAATGAATCATGAAATGGATTGAACACCCCATCCATCAAACTCGTAAAAGCTGCGGGTACATAGGTTAAACCAAAAGACAAACAAAAATCCATATTACCCATAGCGAGTTCTAAATGTAGTCTTGCTCATACTTCTGGCCTAATTTTTAATTGATTATAACCAGATCTCATATCAATTTTTGAGAAGACTGATGCACCTTGCAATTGGTCGAAAAGATCATCTATTCAAAGCAAGGGATACTTGTTGTGAATAGAGACCCTATTCGATTGTCGTAGTCTGTACACATGCTCATACTCCCATTTTTTTCGTAACAAACAACAGTTGGGCCCCCCACGAGAAGAACTAGGTTGAATGAATCCCTTATCAAGGAAATCTTGGATTTGATCCTTCAGCTCTCTTAATTCTGCTAAAGCCATGTGATATAGATGGATCGAAATGGGACGCGTATCCAGTTCCAAGACAAATCAAAAATCTATATCTCTATCCGAAGGCATACAAAGAAAATCAGTTGGGAAAACTTCTCTAAATTCCGTCACCACATGAATAGACTTAATAGATGGAGACTTAACCTCAACATCCCTAATATGAGGCAAATAAACTAAACATCCCTCCAATACAAGTTTCCTAGCCCGAAGGGAGGATATGATCTTATTTTGCTTTAGCTTGTACACCCCTCCCCTTTGAATTTTTCCTTCCCGAAATTTCTAGAGTTATTGTTTAGTATTAAAGTTTAATACATGATGATAGGGGGACAACCAAGTCATGCCTAAAATAATATCAAAATTAGCCATATCAACATTATCAAATCACCTCAAGTCTAAAAACCCACAAGCATGATAGACAGGGTGCCTATAACTAATTATCTAATTGGGATCGAAACATCGATTGGGGCATCAAGTAAAGCACATATCATATCAAACTCGAAGTCAACTCTCACAAAAACAAAATAATAGTTAGAAGCCGGATCAAATAACACACTAGCCATCCGGTAAGAGATAAGAATACTACATATGATCACCACATCATATGACTCCACATTATTGTTGCTCAAAAAGGCGTCACACTGTGCCCTATCATATTGACAAACAACCTCCCTACCTTGTTGCACATTACCTTTTCCCTCATTACCATCACCATTTCCTCTACCTCTATGAGCTCACTTTTTACCTCCACGCCCACCTTGCAGACTCCCTCGACCATTCTTACGATTTCCGATCAGTACCACTACTCTAGATTGCCGCTGGATAAAATCTATCACACGTGGATCAATACAACCTCTCCTCGTATGTACAATTTATCTACAATTATAACATATAGGATCGGATAATGGCTTGCTACCCGCTGAATGTGTGAATCCCTGTATCAAACTGATTTGTTTTGGTTTCCAACGTTGGCCGACCGGATCTCTTAGAATATGAGCCTTTAATAAATCCAGAATTTCTGACTCTCTTAGATCTTCCTTAGACTGACCGTCTCCCTTCACCCCCTCTACTTTTTCACATAGTTTTCACCTCATTGAAGCTCCTAACAAAAGAAGTCATATGGACAGATGTCACTTGCAATTTTAAAATTAAAACCTCTAACAAAGAACTGGATTCTCTCCTCCTTTCTAGTAACCAAATGCATATCATATCTTGATAAGCAATGAAACTTAGCCTTATACAAACTAAGTTGCGCCAAGGCCATAAAATCATCCTTCTTGGTATACTTCAACCTTCCAGGAACATATTTTTCTCGGAAGAAGGCATTAAATTAGGTCCAAGGAAGTGGAGGTAAAGTAGCAGAATTACATTCCATATTAGGTCTCCACCATTGGTTGGCCTTACCTACAAAGTTTGAAGGAAACAAACTCAACTCCATGTTGGTGAACAATATACAATTTATACATTCGATCATAACAGTCCAAAGGCAAACTCATACGCATTTTCAGTCTTAGAACGAGGAAATACCGAAGGAGTAAATTTTAGAAACTTAGTCAGCATGTCATAGTCATTCCTTGTCATAACTGAACTTAAAAAGTAATGGAAGAAAGCATTATTACCTTCAGTTTCACACATATTGGGCACAGTGCTGGCAACAGGGAGTTTAGCGAGATCTTGAGTTGCTTCCTCGGACGAATGTAAATCCAGGACCAACCAACCCATTTAAAAACGACAATACCATTGAGCAAACACTGGTCCAAAGGAGGAATAACTGCATTTTTTTAGCCGGTACCCGTCTCTCTTGACCAATATCCTCAATTTACATATTCCCTTCCATAGGTTCATGTTGCATATGAGGGTTCTCATTTTTGGGCACATCCTCAATAGGCATATCATTTACAAAGGGTGTTACTCTTCCACGACCTTTACACCTAACTCTTCCCCTACCCCTGCCTCGACCGCGACCTCTCGCTGGAGTTTCTTCAATTAAAGCTTTGACGAGAGTTGCGGACCTGATGTCATTGAAAATACTATTAGCAATCTTTGCAATGAAGAGTGAAGGACATTAGATACTAATTCGAATAGAAAGATACCAATTGAAATCACGTTATAGCATGAAACGAGACGAGAAAATATAGAGGTTTCCTGAAGTCCTATAGCCTCTTGAAGAAAAGTAAAGGCGTCCCCATACCGTTCTGCAAAACTCTGTTAGACTTATTTTGGTACATCGAGATCCAACAAACCTAGGCTCTGATACCAACTTTTTCAAGACCTAGACCGTCGTTAGTGGCACGCACACTAACACTCTATTGGTAGAACCACTACTACAATCAAACATAAGCAAATAATTTTAAACTAAAGCATTAATCATAGGAAAACAGAATAAGTATTATCCCTGTATCAAATCTCACAAACATGAACAATTGATCTACAAAATCTAGCAATGCGGATGATAAACCTAGAATCTTAAAAGAAATATACCAAAACATCTAACAAAGATCCAAGCCTAAACAAGAAATTATAATTAACTAATGCACCACACACCTCTCTGTCAACATGTGTGCTTACTCAAAATTACGTTGAAATTAAGGGTTATTTTTGTCATTCTACGCTTGAATATTTATCTAACCTTTATCTTTATCCATCGATCCTAACGCGTCTGCTAAAGAGCTCCACCTCCAACTGTTTGCTCTGTCCGCTTCTCTGACTCTCAAACATTCACCATGGTAGTCAGCGGAGTTTAACTCCCTTCTCAGAAATAATTTATTTCTAGTGGTTGGCTTTCTTTTTCTAAATGTTTGTTTTATCTTCATCTCCTCTTATTTTTAACCTGACACCTTGATGGAGTTTATAGCTACCTCCTATCTCAGGTACCATAAATTTTATGGGTCTTTTTGCTAATTTGATTCTGAATGCTTAACTTTACTTTAGCTATTTGATTTATCGATTCTTTTGTTATTTATTTGTGTCCCACGTTTTTGTTGGTTCTTCAGCTTTTCCGTTTCACTATTTTCTTGTAGTTTTTGATTTTTTGAATTTGGCTTTTTCTTCCATCTGACTCCTCTTCTTCTTGACTTTGGACTTGTCCAGATTTGTCAGTTCTCTTACCTTTCTACTTCTTTGTAATTTTGGTCTTTATTTTACCTCTCTAATTTTTCATCTAACATTCTGATTTGGAAACTTTACGATACCTTTAATTTTCTTAAGTGGGCTAAATTGGTAGTTCTATCATAGAACCAATATTATTGTTTCAAAGTGACACTGATGCACTCAATACGTTAAATAATATGCTTAAAGGATTTTGTTTGTCTAAAGAGATTATATTGTTTTCTTGAACTCAATACGTTTTCATTGCCAAAGTTCACAAGCTTGACATTACTCTTGTTGGTAGGACATTTGTGTATTATAGATACCTGTGAGCAAAATTTCCAATTTTTGATACTTTTTTTTGCCTGATCAAATTCTATATGAGTGAATCTCCGTTTTACTTTTAATTGTTTTTTATTCAGCATTGCCTCCTAAAGGACTATATGCTTCGGATGGAATTGAAAGAATGCTTTAGTACATGGATGTAAATTTGAATATAGTAGCTCTATATTTATTAATTTTCTCGAGGAAATTAAAAATGACCGTCTGTTTTTTACTTACAAGCTTTTTATAAACTATTATAGCTTTAAATTTAGTAAAATTACTTCAAAAATAAGTATTTTAAAGACACGAACAATTTAATGTCTGAATAGAGGTAAATATACACAAATGTTTTCCATTAAGCTTATCCAAGGTAACAAGCTTTTCACTTAGAACTCCTGAAATATAATAATCTCTACTTCTTAATGTATAATATCAAGTATTTTAATAATTTTATAAATTCTACATCTATATGAGTGATCAAAACCGAGAAGTTTTACTACTAAAATTCATACTATACCATATATACACAATGCATGTATATATAAGTTGATTTAATTTAGTCATCTTAATATTTACTTTTTCAAAGGAGGAACCTAAACAAGTTCAACAGAAAACTTGATTGTTAGAATAAAATAGGTTATGAGAGGTGTTATTACAAAGAGGTCTCGTTGTATACATCAACATGTATTTTAGTTCTTATTACATAGATTATTTGAGAATCTGCGGACAGCAACAAAAAAGATTTATGAAGCTTGTTGTGATTTTCATAGTAAATGCGGTACTACTTTACTTTTAAGATTTAGTGTACTTTCTTTGACAATGAATCCTTACTCCTTAACTGTTAAATTTGAATGAACTGCTCCACTCCATATAGTTATACTGAGCCATAGTAAATCTTATATTTTGTTTTATAGTTCTTATTTTCTTATTTAGTTTTCCCCTGTTATCTAAGTGTCATATGGGAATCTAGACTTGTAACGAAACATTTCTCTATCAATTCATAAATGAAGCTCCAATTTTATTGAGCACATTTTATAGAAGCTTACCAGTTTGTTACTCATAGTGTGTTCTTAGTTTGTTACAAAACATACAACAGAGTTCAATCCCACAATACAATCTTTTGGTTACTATCTCATTCTCCACATCTACAATTTCAGGTAACTAGATCATTTGTTTTCAACTGATTATAAAAATTGATTAGTTTTCTGTAGAACTGATTTTGAGCTTGATATGATGTTCATCAGGATGTGACCACACAAGATTGAGCAACGCTTACGCTTCTCTAGATGTAAATGTGTATGTATAATTGTTGGGGAACACAATATATGCCTACTAGAGATACTTTATGTCCTACAGCTCAAGCAAGGTATACCCAACTCAATCATAATAAATTTCTCTTCTTTACTTTTTAACAGAACATATTGTAATGACCTTGTGTTCGTGTTGGGCCCGGAGAATGCCCGGGCTACCATTACTACTATATATAGAATTATAATAATGAAGCAAAACAAACAAACATCACAACATCATAGAATCACAATCATCACCTACCTCGAAACAAGCTTGAAACTCTATGAAACTTGATTCTTTCCTTTGTAGATTCATTCCGCTTGTTCTTTATCTACAAATAGTTAATAACATACGAAAATTAATAACTAATCACTCTGCCAGATTACTAACAATTCTAACAAACCCTAGATCATTTCCATGGTCTCAAGTATGTATATTAGGGGTGTTTCAACTGTAGAAGCTATCAAGAAACCCTTTCCATAAACGTTGACCCATTCTATTATGTTCGAAGGATCAAAAATTGGATTCTTCTAGTTAAATGCTTACCTTTAGCCTCAAGAATGATGGAAAATGAGTTAGTGTTTCTTGGGGGTCGTTCCTTAGATCTTAAAGTCGAAAAGTGTCAAATAACGTCGTTTAGGCATTTTATTGACGACTAAATTCATGTCTGTCTCGCTATAGCGACACTCATTCCATTTTAGTAGAGACACTACAGTGGCCTAAGGTCTCGCTACTACGGCATTTCCGAAACAGTGAGCTCCCTTATTTTATCTATGATTTTAAGTTCCGCCTCGTCCACTACAACGGTCAGTATGACACTTCAGCGGCCCTGCCATAGCGGCCCAAGGCGATACATAAGGTTCTTAGAAGAATTGCAAATCTCTATTTTGCAACACTTCTCTAACCAACTACGCTAAAAAATTACCCCTTGTGCTAAGTTCAATTTTTGAAGATCTACTCACTGAAATTCAATTCTGTAAAATCATATGGGTTTGTTAACGAGTTATCTAATATCTCATGCATTCAAATTTTTCATTGTCTGTTACTAGATTTCTCAGTTACACTCATTCCGTTTTCAACTGTTTGTACCAAATTTGTCTACACCTTAAAGACTTTGATTTCCTCCAAATCTGGCAAGGTTCAGAACAAGTACTACAAAAAGTTTTTCCGCCCGCAATTTTCTCCTTGTTGGCATTTATATAACGATGAAACATGGTCGTTACATATTAGGTACTGGAACATTTAGCTCTCAAATCATCATTGAAGGATGTGCAGGACCAAACATGGATAGACCTACGGTCCATCAACTTGATCTGTGGTTCCACACTTGTCAGACTTCATTGATATTTTACCTGTAATGCACCACTTATGGACCATGGTATAGAATATAGTTTGTCCTACCACTTCATAGTTTGAGTTACTCAAATTTATCTCCCAGGACAAGACCTACAACTTCTCATCCACGGTCTATCGATAGACCTAAGGGTCTGTTGATGGTACCGTTTGTGTCTATTAAAGTATTTTTCAGCTAGCAACCTCATAAACTACATCCAAATCTATTTCATTCATAATATATTTACAAAACATTATTTCTAATAACAAAATAGCCTACGACGCACACAAACTCTAAGGGAAACATATCAAAAATACGGTAACTCACGGTATTTAGACACCCTAAAGGTAAACTTGTTGTTTGTCCTTAAGCGACAAATTAACACTCTAAATGCCACATAGGTAGAACTACACATACAAACTAAAGCAATCACATGGCATTCTCAATAATTTTTCATTGCATTAGTGTGATTTTTATCATCTAGACTTAACAAGCTAACTCATACGGATAAAAACATGATATAGATCGACCAATAGGCATCACAACATATACTTCTCACAATAACCACAATATCAATTCTCCAACAATGTAACTAGTTCTCTCACATCAAAAGAAATCATTTTTACACAGAATAGACATGAATTTCAAGTTTAGGATTCATTCAATGCTCACGCTCAAAAAAGATTTCAAGCACAATTAATGCTCAATACAATAGGCTTGCCCTTATTTTCACTGCTTAGACTCTACAAACTAGTCATTAGGATCACTATAGGACTTTCTCAACATGTAAAGTAGGCCCAGGGTTAGTTAGGGTATGTTTGGGTACTTTTTAGTGTCTTTCTGCCCTTATTGAAATTACATTGGCTTTTTTACCTCTCTTTTCAACCAATTCTTCTTATCTTTTTATTTTTCTGATCTTTCCTTAATACTTTTTTGCACAAATGTGACCTTTGAATTTATAGATTTTGTTTTTCATTATTTGTTTAGAACTTTTGTTATTCATCTTTTTGCTTGTTTTGCAGAATGTCACATCTTTTTATATCTTTTCTCATGATCTCTTCAACTCCAAACTCTTTTCATACCCCTTTTTCTTTTGGTTTAGTTTTCATGGAAACCCTCAACTTATATATTTTACATGAGTTGAGGTGCAAAATATACAATGTTGGACCAACTCCAAGATCTAGGTACATTTTTGAATTATCCACCCTTAGTTTAGGTTTTCGGCAAAAGTCAAGGCGCACATGTCCAAGAAAGGACCGGGGCCAAGACAACTATTTAAGAGAAGATGAATTAGGGGCATTTAAAGAAGTCATATACATTAGGCTAAAAGATTTTCCTCAAAGGGATCATTTATTTCTATTGTTTGAATTATTTAGGTTTGAGTGGACTTATTTGAAGAAGGGTCTATGCTCATTTTCCAACTTCTAGCCTTGAGTATTTTAGTAGGACCAATAGGGAAAGTTATAGATTTTCACACACTGTATGAACATTTAAAATTTTCTCACACACTTAGTATATTGTTTCATTATCAGATTATTATATTGCGCAGTTCATGTTTTTGCTTAAGTCATTATGTCAAATCGATTCTTTATAATTTCATATTGAGATCCAATAGATTCAACTCATCAAACCTAAATATCTAACTCATTTCAAACTTTGTTGGATGGGTATGAACTATTGATGAATTTTGTGCCACCGTGCTTTATTCTTGTACTTGCTTCCACATAAACATTTCGGTTGAACCGAAAGTAAAATAATCTCTTAAGGGAAAAAATAGGCAAGAAAACCCCAAGAGAGGATTATGAGTTTGGTTACTCAGACTTCACCCTATCACTCACAATCCATACCCACCCTCAAAAATTTAGATGAAATTTCCCTCAATGCACAATAATCAAAAGTAAGACATATGGTAAAGCAAACGTGTGGCGAATATGTGCTGAAAACCTCTCAAAATGTGGGTGGGTTTGGTTTCCTAGATTTCTTGGATCAACACAGGGGATGCCATCAGTAACAATATCACCAACCATGGGAGCACCGTCAGTAGGGCTCAGAGTGTTAGATTGGACAACATCCACCTCACGAGCCCACGATTATTGTCTTTCCTCATCAAGTATTGACTTTCTCGTGGCCTCCTCCAACTTCTTGTTCTTCTTCTTCTTCAATCTGTGAACCTCATCAGCATAAAAAGTGTGGTAAGAGTGGTGACACATCCTAACAGCACAAGAGATATATGGTTTGTGGCATAGTATCACCAAATAGAGCACTAATCACTAGCTTATTGTCTGATTCGAATGGGGTAGATGCATGCTCAGTATTAGTGGGTCTATGAGTGTAGCAACATTAGCACAAATATTAGACAAATGATGATAGAAGGTGGTAACATCAATGGTGGAGGTTGTCCTCTCGAGGAATCTCAACACAAAATCATCCAGGCGATTATGAATGACCTGAACCTTTTGGTCGATCATCTGATCCATCTTTGCCTTGGAGTCTATAGTAAAGTGTTGCATCCATGGCTTCATATGCTGAAGTAAAGTGTCCATCCGTGTCTCCTGGTTTTAAACTCAAACTAGAGGAATGTTAATGGACCTTGAAGAGCGAGTGGCTCTGGATGATATAAGAGCCTAACTTTTTACTAAAGACGGTGGTGCCCAAGCATATGATTTAGGGTCTTGAGTGGTTGTGTCATTAGCTTGCATGTACTCAATATCCACAAAAAGATCATCACCCACTTCAAAGCACCCCTTTTCGAATAGAACCTCATACAAAGCGATACCAATACTCGTGTTATAGCTATTAATATATGAAAAGTCTATCAAAGGCAAATGATCATCAAAATTATTGTTGAAGTAAATCACACAAGCTCTCAATATTTATTCCAACATCTTTTTAACATTACATTGTGACTCATATGTAGACTCATAGTGACTTTCTACCCTCTAGGTCATTACACTGGATTTTTACATCTCTTCTCAATGAATTCTTATCATCTTTTTATTTTTATGCTCTTTCCTTGATTTTTTTTTCACAGGTGCGACTTTTGACTTTATAGCTCTTAGTGTTCATTATTTCTTTCAGCACTTTTGTTATTCATCTTTTTGCTTGTTCTACACAAAGTCACATCTTTTTCGGTATTTTCTTTTTCTCTCTTTAACATCAAACTCTTTTCATAACCTTTTTTATTTTTGTTTAATTTTTCATAGAAACACCAACTTAGGTATTTTTCATGAGTTTATATGCACAATATCCGATGTCTGACCAGGGCTGATAATCTTAGGCATATTTATATGCCTAAGTAGTCAAAATATGCTGATGAATTGATCATGTTTGAGGATGATCTTGAGTTATTTAGTTGATTTTTGGTATACTTGTGATGAATTTTTAACTTATGCATATGATTAAGGATTTCACGAACTCTCGGAAAAAGTAGAGTTGGAACGAAGAAAGAAGGAGAAAATTTGCAAAGAAATTGGCCAAGTATGAAGACCCCCATTGTAACACATCGAAAGTAAGACGTGTTCTAGAGCCTAACATAAATGTAAAAAGGTTTAGAAACTGATTAAGGTCTATTTTAATGTATATAAGTCATCTAAATTTATTAGGAACCAAAACATCAAGGAACGTCCATGAAGTCTGGAAACTAGTTCAAGGAGGTGCTAGCGTGCCTTAACCTATTTGATTATGTTTAGGAGTCGGGAAATGATGAAAACTGGTGGAAGGGTGTCTAACACTTATTAGATTTTGTTCATAGTCTAAACGTCCAATCACGACTCCCCAAGGACCAACCAAGGTCTCTTGAGGAAGACCCTTGCATTTTGGCAAGAAGCTGCCAAAAGGCAGTGTGCAGAAATGAGTGCAAATCGACGGATCGTGTGTCAATCTACGGAGCGTCTATGGCAAACATCGATGAAAATTTATCCAAATCCATGACAGTCTTGTTTTTCACAGTCTCTGAAATCAACGACGGACCAACAGGACGGTTGGTCCTTGGTCCGTCGATTGACTAACGGGGCCTGGACAGGGAGTCGTCTGTGAGGGTCTGTTTTAGGCTACTCCATTTTAAGTGACTTGAGTTAATTAATTTCGGGGTTAGTTAGTTAGTTAGGGGTAAATGGAAGTCTAATTAATTTAGTTAATGACCTTTATAAATACCATAAGTTTATTAAACTAACCTAAGCCCTCATAATTCCCAAACCCAAAACTGTCTTCCTTCTCTGTTCTTTCTCCCTCCCAAATTCAAGAACACAATAAAATGTCAATTTCAAAGGGGTTCTAGGGCTGAAATAACCAATGTTTCTCCATAAATCTTCATCAAACATTAAGGTATGAGATTCCTTACACGTTTGAGACTTCATTCCTCAACGGGTTCTATCTAATTAATTTCAAAAGATGAGTTTTCATATGGGTTTTTTTCAATCTCGAAATTGATTTTTCAAACTGATTTATTTATGGTTTATTTGGGTTTTATTAATTTAATTATGATGAATTATAACTATATTAAACGATTTATTGATGGATTGGTCTAGTTTGTCGAAAATGAACTCATCCCCTTAACCCTAGGTTATGATCTTGATATGAATTGTGTAATGTTGGTTCAATTGACTTGGTTATTAGTTGATTTACTACTAGATGATGTTAATGTGTAAATTATGATTAGTTTAAGATGAATTATAGTCCTTTCATGTTAGTTCTTGATTAATTGATCTAGATTATGACTTTGACCTAAGTCTCTGATTTTAAGCTATGAACTAGTGATGGATTGTGATGTAGTGGTTCAATTAGCTTTGTTTTTATGCTGATTATTATTGTGTGATGAAACTACACACTTATTATGTTGAGTTAAGGTTTTATGGTAAGACCTTGATGATGGATTATGAACAAGACTTGTTAAGTCCTTGTGATCTCTACTCTTTACTCCAATTGTGGTTAATTGTGATTTAAGTGATAATATTATATTGAAGTATACCTTGTATTAAGATTGGTAGAGTTGGTATGATGTTTAATCGAAATATATTGACTACGGTTTGCGAGGTGGTTGCAAGATGTAAATGTTGTTATAAGGATTATGATTATTTACCAATGTGCCTTATCATGATGTGATTATGTAAATGAGCTAACTCATCTTATATGAATGTTAATGAAATGACTATACTCATGCAATTCTTATTGACCTATGATGATGATGATTATACAAGGGATAGACCCTATGACCTACATTAAGCTATGATGATTAACAAAAGACATTAAAAACATTTCAAAGTGGACTCTAGCTTTGCACCGAGTGAACTAGAGTGAGGAGTGTCCTTCTCACATAGGGAAGTAGGATCACTAATGTAATCTTGATATTGTTAACTATAATGCATGTAGCATAAAGATGGTCCCAACTATATCTACAAGTTCTTGAACGATGTTGCCTCCATAGGAATACTAGCTAGTGGATCCACGTAGTTGCTATGTTCATGTTTTGTACTACATTGGCAAGTAGTCCGCCTTCCTTCGGTGTAGGGTTCCATTACACCGGATTCCATATGTCATGTGTTCTATGTGGGTTAAAGAAAGATGTTCCCAAAAGGTAAAATGAATTAAAGGAATAAACTCTAAGTAGGAGAATCCAAGGGGTTTAGATTAGACAAGTTAGGGGTATGTGACTCTACCTAAACATTGCACTAGTTATCCTTGAGGAGATGTTATTTGTTTTTATATATGATTATAATTTTATATGACATGTATATGGTGAATTTGCACATTGTTGATACTACATGTTTATTGGTTTCACTTATGAATATGTGTTTGGTCTCTATTTCTAAAGTAAGACGATATGTGCTCTTAAATGATATGCTATGTGAAGTTGGATATTGGCCATGATTTTTGTTATGTTTACTTGATTGAGCAAGGTTATGGGGCTTTGCTTGGTCATTGCACTAGGTGATTTAATGAGGGTTCATGGGTAATTGTCTCGTTGTGGTTATGATGTAATGAACTCTAATCCATGATTGTTGCTATAATAACTTGATGATATAGTTGTCTTGACTATGTGTTCAATTATATGATATGCATATTGGATTGACTAGACTTAGTATCATTGGTCTTGTGATGTATATGCTTTGGACTTAATGAATATCTCTTATTGATTGGTATGGTCTTCTTGAGTGTGCATAAGTTTTTTCAAACAAAATTGCATACCTTAATTAATTTTCCGTTTATAGAATGATTTCATGATATGTGTGCATTTGGTATCATGCTTAGTACAAGTGGTGTACTAACCCCATTTTCTCCCTTTTCCCAAACATTTTAGGTTCCGACCCTTGAAGGGATTTTGAGACGACTTTGAAGGAAGACTAGAATTATCTTTTATCCAAGTTGGGGAGGTCCTTACTTTCTGAGGGCAATGCCAATATAAAACTAATGAAGTTGTTTTAGTTTCTGAGGGCAATGCTAATATAAAACTAATGAAGTTGTTTTAGTTTTAAGATTTCTATTTTTTTCTATTTCATTTGAGTACCAAACATTGTATAGCGTATATGTGGACTTATTACATTGATTTATGGGCTAGGCCCAAATTATTACACTCGTGTTAGATGGTTATGAGATAACACATCCATTTGAGACATTGTTATATTTTATATATATATATGTGCAATAAAAGTAGATGACTAAGTAATCTTCCTATGTGAAGGGTCTATGTATACTCGATATAGATATTATGTGTATGTAGAGGTCTATGTAAACCTAAATGTAGAATTTATATAGAATATTTAGAATTTCCGCATATTAACTTATGAATGCAACGATGTAAGCAAAAAGGATATTCTTAGTCCTCAAAGAGGACGCCAACGCTGGTTACATCTAGGGGGTGCGATGTGATAAACTTGGTGTCAGAGCATGAGGTTGATTATCTCTGAGTCGATGTCTTTATCAACCACGTCTATGTGGATTCTTACTCATAATTTTGAAGCACTACACACTTATGGATAGAAACCTATGTGATACTTAGGAAACTCTCACTTTCTTATAAGTCCAATATCGTGCGTCTAGAGCCTTGACTCTACGTACATTTAGCATCTAATCATTTTATTTTTATTATAGGCAATGAGTACTCGAAGGAACGCGAGAAGACTTGAAAAAGAGATTTTCAATGCAGGATTTCCTCTTCAGTGATGATCAATTCATTCCTCTTGAAGAAGATGTTAATGATGAAGAAGCTTCGGTCAATCCTCATCCTTTGATAGATGGTGACATAAGGACAAACCTTTTCTAGATGGCCAAAGCCATTACTACCAAATCACAAGTCGTCACTACCGAAGCTCAAGCCATAACGCCTCAAGTTAATCAGGAGATTGTACCCTGAGAAAAAAATATGTTGGTACCATGGCCTCCCATTTGAGGGATTTCACTAGGATGAATCCCCTTACTTTCCATGGGTCCAAGGTTGATGAATACCCCCAATATTTCATGGATGAAATCTACAAGATCCTTTATTCTATGGGGTTGACTAGTAGCGAGAAAGATGAGTTAGCCACTTACCAACTCAAATACGTGGCCAAAACTTGGTACATCTAATGGAGAGACATAGGACTTTGAGAAGTGGACCGGGTGACTTGGGAGGTTTACAAGAAGGCTTTTCTTGATAGACTCTTTCCTAGGGAAAAGAGGGAAGCCAAAGTGTTGGAGTTCATCAACCTTGGTCAAGAAGATATGAGTTTAGTTGAATACTCTTTGAAATTCATTAAATTATAAAAGTATATTCCTTCTTTGGTTTACGATCCCAGAGATGAAATGAACAACTTTGTGACGGGAGTATCAGATGACTTGCAAGAGGAATGTCATTTAGCTACGCTATATGACAATATGAACATTTCTCCTCTCATATTTCATGCCCAACAAGTGGAAGATACAAGGGATAAGAGGAATAATAGAGATTCCAAGAGGCAAGGTCATTTGATGGTGGTTCTTCAAAGGTTAGGCTTGATATCCAAGACAAGCCTAGGTTCAAGAAAAGGGTTTCGAACGAAGTTCCTTCCAAGTTCCCTAAGGCTAGGTATGATAGGGTGTCTAACCCTCAGTCTCAAAAGGGTAAATGTACTAGCTCACCAACCAAGAGCCCAACTTGTGGAATGAGTGGCAAGAAGCATTATGGTGGTTTCCTTAAGGGAACGGATAATTGTTCTGGTTATGATAAAATTGGGCATAAAGTGCCAGATTGACCAAATGTGAAGGGGAAAGACAAGGATGGTGGGGAAGCAAGTGGTTCTAATGATGCTCCTAAGAAGAATCACGTTTACACACTTCACTCAAAGGGTGAGCAAGAGAGTTCTCCCGATGTTGTGACCGGTATGTTGAATGTCTTTTCCATTTATGTATATGCTTTACTTTATCCATGCACTACATTATATTTTGTTACTTCTCTAGTAGCTAAAAAGTTTGTTATTTTTCCCGATATCTTGAATGAACCTTTTATGGTGTCTACCCCGATTGGTGAGTCTGTGGTTGCAAAAATGGTATATAGAAATAATCGTATAATGTTGCCTAGTAGAGTTATTCATGTTGAACTAGTAGAACTTGATGTTTTTGATTTTGATGCCATATTGGGTATGGACTGGTTACACGCTTGCTTTGCCTCTATATACTGTATAACGAGGCTAATGAAATTTAACTTTCCAAATGAACCCCTTTTAGAGTGGAAGGGGGAAATTTTTATTCCTAGAGGTCTTATCATTTCTTGTTAGAAAGCTTGTAGGATGGTCTCTAAAGGGTGTTTACACCCAATAGTAAGAGTCCAAGATTTAGCCTCAGAAATTCCTCCCATTGAGAAGGTCCACGTAGTGACGGAATTTCCAGAGGTCTTTCTTAGTGTTTTTTTCTGATATTACTCTCGAACAAGAAATTGATTTTGGTATCGACTTGTTATCGAACACAAATCCCATTTCAATTCCTCTTTATTAGTGGCTCTGGCTGAATTGAAAGAATTGAAGGCCTAAATCAAAGATTTACTAAACAAAGGCTTCATTATACCAAGTATTTCATAATTGGGTGCTCCGGTTTTATTTTTTACGAAGAAGGATGATTCCCTTAGAATGTTCCTTGATTATCGCCAACTCAATAAAGTCACTTTAAGAAAAAGTATCTTTTCCCTCAGATTGATGACTTGTTTGATCAACTCCGAATGACTAGCTACTTTACTAAGATTGACTTGAGATCGAGGTATCACTAACTTAGGGTGAGAGGTGAGGATATAAAAAAAAGGCATTTCGGACTAGATATGGTCACTATGCATTTTTAGTTATGTCGTTTGGTCTCACTAATGCCCCGGCGACATTTATGGATCTTATGAATAGGGTGTTTTGAAGTTACCTAAATTCATTTGTCATTGTTTTCATTGACGTCATCTTGGTATATTCGAAGAATGAGAGTGATCACATGGACCATTTGAGGGTGGTGTTACAAGTGCTTGAAGAGAACCAATTATTTGCCAAGTATATCAAATATGAGTTTTGGTTGAGGCTGGTGGCATTTCTTGGTCATATAATCTCTAGTAAGGGAGTTGAGGTTGATCTAAGGAAAACCGAGGTGGTGTAAAATTTGCCTAGACTATTGACTCCAACTGACATTAGGAGTTTCTTTGATCTAGAGGGTTATTATAGGAGGTTTGTGGATGGTTTTGCGTCCATTGCATCTCCCTAGACCACTTTTACCCAAAAGAGTAAGAAATTTAAGTGGTCGGAGGCATGTGAGAGAATCTTCCAAGTCTTGAAATATAGAATTATTTCCGCTCCGATGTTAACTTTACCGAAGGGTATAAAAGGCTTCGTTATGTATTGTGATGCATCCAGAGTAGGTTGAGGGTGTGTATTATAAAACATGGGAAATTAGTAGCCTATGCTTCTAGACAACTTAAGGCGCATGAGAGAAATTATCCAACTTATGATCTTTAATTAGCGACAATGGTATTTTCCTAGAAGATTGAGGCAGTACTTTTATGGTGTTCATGTGGATGTGTATACCGACCACAAGAGTCTACAATATGTGTTAACTCAAATGGAGTTCAATGTCAGACAAAGAAGGTGGTTTGAATTGTTGAAGGATTACGATATAAGCATTCTCTATCACCCTAGCAAGGCCAATGTGGTTGTGGATGCTCTAAGTCGTATGAACGTGGGTAATGTGTCTCATGTAGATGAAGCCAAGAAAGACCTAGTGATAGATGTTCATAGGTTGGCTAGATTGGGTGTTAGATTGGAAGATTTTCCTAATGGTGGTTTTATGGTCCATCATAACTCCGAGTCATATTTGGTGATTAAAGTGAAGTACAAACAACACCTTGGTCAACCATTGACAGAGTTGAAGGAATCAGTTCTTGGTAAGATTAATAAGTCATTCTCCTTATGGGGGATGGTGTCTTGAGATATTAAGGAAGGTTTTATGTTCCCAATGTAGATTGTTTGAGGATCCAGATTCTTGAGGAAGCTCATTGGTCCTGTTGGGTCCCGTTAATCTGTTCATCCAGGTTTGACAAAGATATACATAACCTTAGGGAAGTGTTTTCGTGGGAAGGTTTGAAAAAGGTTATAGCGGAATTTGTTGCAAGGTGTCCAAATTGCAAATAAGTAAAAGCCGAACATTAAAAGTGGGGTGGTTTTCTTCAAGAAATCGAAGTCCCTACTTTGAAATGGGAAGACATAAATATGGATTTTGTGGTAGGTTTGCCTCGGACAGAAAAGAAATATGACTCCATATGGGTTGTTGTGGATAGGTTGACTGAATCCGCTCACTTTATCCCCGTCAAATCTACTTACTCGGTAAAGGATTATGATAGGATCTTCATATATTAGACTGTGTGTCTCCATGGTATTTTTTGTCCATCATATCGGATATGGGTGCACAATTCACATCGACGTTTTGAAGATTATTACAACAAGGGTTGGGTACCAAAGTGAAGTTAAGCACCACTTTTCATCCCCAAAAGTATGGTCAAGCGGAGCGTACTATTCAAACCCTTGAAGATATACTTAAAGCTTGTATCATTGATTTCAAGGGAAATTGATATAAACATTTCCCTTTGGTGAAGTTTCCTTATAACAATAGCCACCATTCATCTATATCTATGGCTCCTTATGAAGCCTTATACGGTAGTAGATGTAGGTCTCCAATAGGATGGTTTGAAGTGGGTGAGTCTTTACTTTTGCGTCCAAATTTTATTTATAAGACTTTGGAGAAGGTTCATATTCTAAGAAATCTCTTTAAAACAATCGATAGTTGGCAAAAGTCTTATGCTAACCATAGGAAAGGGGAATTAGAGTTTGAAGAGGGTAATAATGTGTATTTGAAAATTTTGACTATGAAAGGGGTGGTTAGATTTGACAAGAAAGGGAAGTTGAGTCCTCGTTATGTGGGTCCCTATTAAATCTTGCAAAGGGTTGGTAAGATTGACTGTGAATTGGCTTCGATTCATCCAATTTTCCATGTTTTCATGCTAAAGAAGTGTATCCGTGATCCCGAGTCTATTCTTCCTATTTAGGGTCTTAGTGTAAATAATAATATCTTCTATGAGGATGTAGAGTTTGAAATCCTTGATTGTCAAGTGAAGAGATTGAGGAACAAAGAGTTAGCCTCTGTAAAAGTATTATGGAGAAACCACCTAGGTAAGGGGCAACATGGGAGGCCAAGGCTTACATGAAGTCCTGTTATCCTCATCTCTTTCCTAATGAAGGTTAGTTATTTCCCTCAATAATGAAAATAATAACTAAAATTGAAGTTGCTTTGATTTTTGGTGAAGTTTAGCAAAAGTGTGCTTTTATGGTATTATTACAGTGAAGTTGTAGTGGAATATGCCTATATAACTTAAAAAATTGTCAATTTTGCTCTTTGCCTCATTTTAAGTTATGTTATGCATTTTGATATGATGTTTCGTTATGGAATGATATTTAGCATTTGGTAAGTGGAACTTTGTCATAATTTAATCATATATGGTATGTTGAGCTCATGTCATTGTGTGAGAAGGAAATTTCTCATAATATGATTTTGAGCCTTATGTGTGGTAACTGAAGTTTTGAATTGCTATGTCTAAAAGTCATGGGTGAAGTTATATTGATTTGAGTTGTACATCACGTCGTTATGTATTGTTGATTGGTTGGGCTGTTAGTATTGAGTCTATTCCTTTCTTTTTAAAGATTTTAGTGTCATTGGGGGACAAATTTTCTTGGGGGGGGGGATAATATATAGCACTTCAAAAGTCTAAGATGCGTTCTAGATCCTAACATAAGTGTAAAAAGGTTTAGATACTGATTTAAGGTCTATTTTAATTTATATAAGTCATTTAGGAAGTTTAGGAATCAAAATGTCAAGGAACGCCATGACGTCCGAAAACTAGTTCAAGGAGGTGCTAGCGTGCCTTAGCCTATTCGAATAAGTTTTAGGAGTTGCAAAATAATGAAAATTGTTTGAAGGGTGTCTAACACGTATTAGAGTTAGTTCATAGTCTAAAAATTATGGGCACGACCCCCGAAGGACCAACCAAGGGCTCTTGAGGAGGACCCTTGCATTTTGACGAAGCAACCAAAAGGAAGTGTGCACAAACAAGTGCAAATTGACGGATTCTTTGTCAATCGACGGGGCGTCGATGGCCACCATCGATGAAAACTTATCCATATACATGAGAGGCCTATTTTTCACAATCTCTGAACTCAACGATGGACCAATAGGACGGTTGGTCCTTGGTCCGTCGATTGATAAACCGGGTGTGGATGGGAGTCGTCTGTGAGGGTCTGTTTTGGGCTGCTTGATATTAAGTGACTATAGTTAAATAATTTAGGGGTTAAGGAAGGTATAATAAAGTCATTTACTGACGTATATAAAGACCGTAAGCTAATTAAACTAACCTAAGCCCTCGTAACTCACAAATTCAAAACTCTATTCCTTCTCTCTTCTTTCTCTCTCCAGTGTGGAAGAACACCATAGAAGGTAAAATTCAAAGAAGTTCTAGGGAATAAATCACAAATATTTCTCTATTAATCTTTATCAAACATTAATGTATGGGATTCCTTTAACCTTTGAGACTTCTTTTCTCAAAGGGTTCCAATAAATTGATTTCAAAAGATGAGTTTTCATGTAGGGCTTTTCCATTCTTGAAATTGATCTTCCAAACTGATTTGTTTATGATTTATTTGGGCTGTATTGATTGAATTATGATGAATCATTACTATATTACATTATTAATTGATGTATTGATCTAGTTTGTAGAATATGACCTTTTCCCCTTAACCCAAGATTATCATATTGATATAAATTGTGTAATGTTGGTTGAATTGACTGGTTTATTGGCTGAAATACTACTAGGTGATGTTATTTTATATACTATGAATAGTTTAAGATAAATTATATTCTTATTATGTAATTTGTTGATTAATAGATATAGATTATGACTTTGAACTAAGTCTCTTATCTTAAGCTATGAACTAGTGATTGATTGTGATGTAGTGGTTCAATTGGCTTTGTTATTATGTTGGTTATTATTGAGTGATGATACTACACCCTTTTTGGGTTGATTTCAGGTTTGATGGTAAGACCTTTATGATGGATTATGAAGGAGACTTGGTAAGTTCTTGTGATCTCAACTCTTTATTCCAATTGTGGTTAATTGTGATTTAACTAATGATGTTATATTAATGTATACATTTTATTAAGATTGATAGGGTCGGTATGATATTGAATTGAAATGTCTTGACTATGGTTTGTGAGGTGTTGGATAATATCTAAATGTTATAAGGATGGTGATAATTTACCAATGTGCCTTATCATGACGTTATTATGAAAATGTGCTTACCTGACTTGTATGAATTGTAATGAAATTACTATACTCATGCAATTCTTATTGATCTATGATGATGATGATTATACAAGGCATAGACCCTATGACCAACATTAAGCTATGATGATTAATAAAGACATTAAAGACATTTCAAAAGGGACTCTAGCTTAGCACCGAGTGAACTAGAGTGAGGAGTGTCCCTTTTTACATAGCAAAGGTAGGATCACTAATGTACTCCTAAGATTGGAGGCTATAATTCATGAAGCATAAAGCGGGTCCCAACTATATCTCCTAGTTCTGGAACTATGTTGCCCCCATAGGAATACTAGCTAGTGGATCCACATAGTTTCTATATGCATTTTTTCGTAAAACCTTGGCAAGTAGTCCGCCTTCCTTCGGTGTAGGGTTCCATTACACCGTATTCCACATTATCTGATGTGATATATGTCGGTTAAGGCAATATTACCCAAAGGTAAAATGAACTGAAGAAACGAACTCTAATTAGGACAACTTAAGCTTAGTCTAGGTAGGGGTCTGGGACTATACCTAAAAATTGCACTAGTTATCCTTGAGGAAGTCTTAGGAGGATGTTCTTATGTTTATATATGCTTATAATTGTAAATGATATGTTGATGTACAGTGGTTTCATGATAATTTCAATGCTTTTTCCATAAGTTAGGTGTGTGTCTAGAGCCTTTTTGTAGAAGTTTTAATATGTTTTGGTCTTCCTTTTGCAGGACAGTTGTCTGAAACCAAAATGTAGAAGGCAGCTGAGATTTATTGCAGAGGTTACCCACGAAGTCCATCAACGACCCATCGTTCAATCGATGAACCATAGATGGTGACCGTCGACTGAAAGTTCAGGCATCTGGAGAAACTCAGGAAATTTGACCAAGTGTGGGACTACGTAAATTTGAAGCATCGATCATATAAGAGAAAGTATCAGTACCAAAAGTTGAAGAAAGTCTAAGTTTGGAACAATGAAAGGCATCGACAGATCGTAGACGCTTAGAAGGACCGTGCTGTTGGTCCATCGACTGATTCGACGGTCCGTTGTTTCATCAACTGATTATCTGTGGGGGTCGTCAATTGAAGCCGCGTTTTTGGAAAACTTTCCTTATTTTAATTCCTTATAATTTAGGAAAATATTTTATATAAGTAGAGTGTAAAACCTCATTTTTGGGGTTGGATTCTATTACTACTATTCTTAGTTTGTCTTTGGTGATTGTGTTTTGCAACTTTAGAATTAATTTAAATTTTTGGATTTGGTTTTCAAGTGAGTTCTTATTGTGTCAAGTTGAATTTCTGGATTTTTGTCGATTTTGTCAAAGTAAGTTCATGATTTATTGTTTAACCAATTTGAATTGTGTTCTTCTATGCATGGGTAACTAAATCAACTACTAGGGCTGTGGGAACCATGGGTTGTTAACAAATTAAACCTTGCTTAATAACAATTCTCAAATAGGTTGTTGCATGCATTGATAATTCTCTCGCTTAGAAGACTTTTTAATGAGTGCATGCCTTAGAATTATCAACATAGATTTAGTGGGATACTATCTAATAAGGTAGTCTCGATTGGTGCAAAGTAATAACCAGGCCATACATCAAATATGATGATTAATATGAAGTAAAGGTAAGGGTTAGTAACTTAGAAACATGTAAGCAGACCAAGGTAAGCGGTGAAATTCTCTTTGTTCCGTAGCAAGGACTTAGAGATACCTAACCTTTCACTTTGCATAAAAAACACTAGGGAAGAATTGTTACAACTTGGAGTATGGCGTTATGAACCTATGCGGAACACTTACACCCTTATTTCTCTCACAATTTGATAAACACTAAAGATTTACATCTCTTTATTATTTCACTTAGAGATATTTCAAGACTTTTGTTTCAAAAAATCTCCCCCTTTAATTACCTATTTTCAGAAACGACTTGACTAAATAGAAGTAATTGTACATTGAAGTTAAGTCTAAATCCTTTTCCTTGTGGGATCGACCCCAATCTAATAGTTGGGTTCTTTACTTGATACGACCACTTATACTTTATTAAGGATGTGTAATTTGAGCATATCAAATTTTGGCGCCGCTATCTGGGAATATGGCTTTTAGATTAACCTTAATAACATTACTGATATTTAGTCAACAATTTCCTTTTTTTTATTTTTTCTTTGTTTTTTGTTTCTTTCAATTCTAGCTTTATTGTATGATAAGTAAACATAGTCAAGTAGAACCAATAATTTCATTCTATCCTGAACGAAACCGTACAGTTCAAAGAATGAATAATTCGCAGAACCCAGCTGTTCTAGGTGATGGAATCAATTGCCATCTCCAACCACTGTTTCATGCTCACAATCAAGTGGCTGCGGAAAACCCAGCTGATGATGCTTTGAGGATGCAGCCTCCCATCCCATGCCCTCAAGTGTTCCGTAGGGGCAATTTAAATATCACTGATTTTGATGAAACGCTTATTCTACCTCCTCTACTGGAGGGGAACACATTCGTGGTAACTAGTAGCTTGATCCAGATGCTCACCGCAAGGGGTTTGTTTTTTGGGATACAATTTGAGGATCCCCATGCCCACATAACCAAACTGAGGTCAGTGTACAAGAATTGTGTGGGGAGGCCAGACTTAGAAATGAACGTCATCGGGTTGAGAGTGCTCCCTCTATCACTTATAGGAGAGGCCTCAATATAGTTTACTAAGTTACCCTATAATTCTATCTGTACCTGGGATCACTCGAGGGATGTGTTCCTAGCATGGTACTCCTGGTTCCAAGAATCTCAACCACAAAGATAAAGTGAACAACTTTTTGGTATTACTTGGGGACTCGGTAAGTAACTCTTAGGACAAATTTACTGCATGCGTGAGAGGTGTCACAAACCACCTCATTATGATGAGTATTTAAAAGAGTACTTTTATCGGGGATAAGATGATAATAACAAAGTGGTTCTTGATACTATTGTGGGTGGTTCTAATGGTGACTGCACATATGCAGAGATTGTAGAGAAGTTGGAAAATTTCTCTCGCAACAATAAGGCTTGGAGTAACTTAAAGTCGGATACTAGGAGAAACACATTTGCAGTGAAAGCTACATATAATGTGACCGCAAATCAGATTCATGGCTGAAATGAGAACTGAGCTTGAGTTGGTTTTGAAACATGTCACCATAGGAGGAGAGCAGGTAAATGCGGTGAATTACTTGACTAAATAATCACTCCCAGTGCATGAATAATATTATTAAGAGGATACTTATGCATGTAATGATTATATGGGAGCTGTATAACCAAATTCCCAAGGCTCAAATCAGGAAAATTGACATCAAGGTCAAGGAAATCAAGGTCGGAACAATAGGAATTATAACAGAGAGGGCCAGTATGTTTTACATGAAAACTACAACCACGACAACAACTACAATGGGGGTACCAATGGTAATAGAAATGATCAAAATGGGCCCTATGTTCCACCTCAAAATTGGAAAGTTGTTCATAGGGATGGTGGAGGTAGTATGGCACAAGATGAAGATATGTTGCAGACGATGATGAGAAAGTTTGATGCTATGAGCACGCCGAGGAATTGAGAGGTGATTTAGCTTATATTGGGCAAAAGGTAGATGCACATGCGGTCTCAATTAAGAATCTTGAGTTACAAATGGACGAATTGTCCGCTACTAGGAACCCACGACAATATAGAACTCTTCCTACCAGTACCATAAAAAATCCTAAAAACAATGGACATTGTATGATAGTCACTACTCGAGGATGTAAGGAAACTATTAATCCACCTATCCCGTCTGTGGTAGAAGATAAGATGCGAAAAGATGAGGAGGTGGTGGAAAATAGTGGTGAATAAATAGATAAAGCGGCGAAAGAAGTAGAGGTACATTATAAATTCGTCCCCATTCCTTTAACACCTCCACCATTTCCTCAGATATTGGTTAAGAAGACCGAGGATGGTAAATAACGACATTTCATCACTATATTAAAACATTTTTTCATCAATGTCCCTTTGATGGATGATTTGGAGCAAATGCCCGGTTATGATACGTTCATGAAACATATGGTTACAAAAAAGAGAACGGTAAGTCTTGAAGATGATGACTCAATGCAACATTGTAGTGCTATTGCTGCAAGGTCTCTTATGAAGAATAAGGAAGACCCAAGCGCTTTCACTATTACATGTACCATTGGATTACTACACTTTGCCAAAGAACTATGTGATCTAGGTGCAAACATAAATCTCATGCCTCTTTCCATTTATATGAGATTGGATTTGGGTGACCGAACTGCAATGCGGTTACTAATAGCCGATCGAACAATGAAGAAGCCTATTAAGATAATCCATGTTTTTCTTGTGAAAGTGGAGTCGTTCATATTTCTGGACGATTTTGTAATTCTTGACTATGAGTTGGACTTTGAGGTCCCTATTATTCTTGGGAGGTCATTTCTTACTACTGGTCGCGCCTTGGTTGATATGGAAAAAGGGTAGATGAAGTTTAGGTTGAACGATGATGAAGAAACATTTAACATTTATAGATCCATGAAGCAAAGTGGTGAGCTCCAAATGGTACCCACTATATCTTTCAGAGTTGAGAGCAAGTCTAACGTACAAATCAAAGAGTGCCTTGATGTTGAGGCACTAGCGGCAGTGATCATGAATTTTGAGAGTGATGGTATTGAAGAATATGAGTCTTTGGTTGCGGCACATGAACGAAGCAAATATCGGTCTAAACCAAAGAATTTGGAGTTAGATATGAAGCATCGCGAGTCTCCAGCCGCAATACCATCTATTCAGGAGGCCCCAAAATTAGATCTTAAGGCTCTACCAGCTCATCTGATGTATGTATTCTTGGGAAGAGATGGCACTTTTCCAGTAATCACTACATTTGATCTGAATGTGCAACAAGTAGAGTGTTTGGTGGAAGTTTTGAAGAGGTTTAAACGAGCCATTGGTTGGACTATTGTGGACATTAATTGGATACGTCCCGATATTTGTTCACATAAAATACAACTCATGCCTTATCACATGCCTAGTATTGAGCACTAGAGATGGTTGAATCCACCTAGGCAAGAGGTAGTGCAGAAGAAGATCATTAAGTGGTTTGATGCCGGAGTCATATATCCTATTGTAGATAGTAGTTGGGTATGCCTTATTCAGTGTGTGCCCAAAAAGGGGGAAATGACAGTAGTGCCCAATGAGAGGGAACGAGCTTGTTCCAATGAGTCCGATGACTGGATGGAGAGTTAGTATGGATAACCAGAAACTATATGCATAGACTGAGAATGACCATTTCCCTATGCCCTTCATGTACTAGAAGTTAGATAGACTCACATGGAAATGATTGTATTGTTTTCTTGATGGCCATTTGGGTTATAATCAAATCTCTATTGCCCCAGAGGATTAAGAGAAGACCACCTTTAGTTTTCCGTATGGGACATTCACATTAAAGAGGATGACGTTGGAGTTGTGTAATGTACCGACCACTTTCTAGAGATGTATGATGTCGATATTCTCCGATATGTTGGAGGACACTATTGAGGTGTTTATGGATGACTTTTTAGTGGTTGGTGACTCCTTTGATCGCTGATTGAGTCACTTGGCCGAGGTTCTCAAAAGATGTGAATATTGCAATCTTTTGCTGAATTGGGAAAATTGTCACTTCATGGTGAAAGAAGGTACAGTATTGGGCCATCGCATCTTGGAGAAGGGGATAGAGGTTGATCGAGCAAAAGTTGAATTCATAGAGATAGTTCCGCCACCCATCATTGTAAAAGGTGTGAGATGTTTTTTCGGACATCTGGGCTTCTATCAGAGGTTTATCAAAGATATCTTAAAAATTACACATCCACTTTGCAAATTACTTGAGAAGGAGTGTAAATTCTATTTTGATGAATGTTGTCTGAAGGCACTTGGAGAGTTGAAGGAGAAGTTGGTCTCTACAGTAGAAATTATTTCCCCAGATTGGATTAAGCCATTTGATGATAAAGTAGGGTTGCTCTTGGTGTGATATTGGGACAAATAAGGGATAAAATCCTCCACCCCATCTATTATGCAAGTAAGGCCCTAAATGAAGCACAAAAGAACTACATTGTGACTTAATAAGATCTCTTTGCGGTGGTATTTTCTTTCGAAAAATTTCACTCCTGTATACTGACCACTCCACTTTGAGGTATTTAATGGCAAAAAAAAGATAAGAAACCAAGGTTGATTAGATGGGTGCTACTATTGCAAGAGTTTGATTTTGAGGCAAAAGATAGAAAAGAGATTGAAAATCAAGTTGCCGATCAGTTGTCCTATTTGGAGATGAAGCTATGGGAGAGTTGGGTTAAAAGGCTGAAATTTATGATTCATTCCTTAATGAGCATGTATTGGCCGCTTCTCATGATTTGATTCCATGGTTCGCCAATTTTACGAATTATCTGGTTAGTGTTATAGTTCCATCGGACTTGTCTTTCCATCAGAGAAGAAGTTCATGCATGATCTGAAAAAATTCTTTTGGGATGAGCATTATTTATACTGTAGTTGTGCTGATGGGCTTATTCAACGTTGCATGCCGGAAGGGGAGATTTTATGTGTTTTGGAGTCATGCCACTCTTCGCCTGTGGGTGCACGTCATTGTGGTATTCGGACTGCCTAAAAGATTTTGTAGCGTGGGTACTATTGTCCAACCTTTCACCAAGATGCTCATGAGTTCGCCAAGTCATGTTGTCGGTGCCAAAGAGATAGAGGAATTTCGAAGAGGCAAGAGCTCCATTTAAATCCCATTCTAGTTGTTGAGTTGTTTGATATATAGGGCATTTCTTTCATGGGCCCGTTTGTGAGTTCTCATGGGATGAAATATATACTTGTGGCGGTGGACTATGTGTTAAAATGGGTGGAAGCCATATATCTTTATAACAATGAAGGGAAGAGTGTCACCATGTTCTTGAAAAAGAACATTTTCTCCAGGTTTGGCACAACAAGGCTATTACTAGTTTGGCGGATCTCACTTTTGCAATAAGTTGTTGAAAGGGATATTGGAGAAATATGGGGTTCGCCACAATGTGGCCACTCTGTACCATCCACAGACTAGTGGACAAGTTGAGGTGTCCAATCGACAGATCAAGCAAACACTGTTGAAATCGGTAAATGCTAATATAACAGATTGGTCAAAGAGGCTTGATGATGCTCTTTGGGCCTACCAGAATGTATACAAGACCCCCCATAGGTATGTCTCCATACCAACTTGTTTATGTAAATGCTTGTCACTTTCCATTTAAGTTAGAGTACAAGGCCATATGGGTAATAAAGAAACTAAAGATGGATTACAATGAAGCAGTGGAATAAAGACTTAATAAGTTAAATGAACTTGATGAGTTTCTCCTAAAAGCATATGAAAGTTCAGTCATCTATAAAGAGAAGATGAAGAAGTACCATGACTAAAATATTGAAAAGTTACAATTTGCGGTTGGGGACTTGGTGCTTCTATACAACTCTAGGCTACGCTGTTTCCGTGAAAACTCAAGTCCAACTGGACGGGGCCTTTCCTTATCACTAAAGTGCTCCCACATGGAGCGGTTGAGTTAGAGAACAAGGAGGGTGCAATGTTCACTGTCAACGGGCAAAGGATATCTACCTAGGGCATGCGGAAAGTGTCCATGGAGTGGTTGAGCCATATCGCCTTGATGAAGTATAAGTAATCAAGGATCTTGCATCGTGCCACGATGTTAAAGCAAGCGCTTCTTCGTAGGCAAACCAAGGTGTATCTACTAGCCAAAAATAGTTTTTATTTTCTTTGTAGGAATAGTTGCATTCTCTTGTTTCATTTTTGTTGTTTCATTTTTTTTTTACTCATGTTCATGAGTTAATATTTTAATGTGTTGGCTAGAGATTAGTTTAGGGTCTGATACACTCAAATTACACTTCCCTAAAGAAGTATAAGCGGTCGTATCAAGTAAAGAATCCAACTATTAGAATGGGGTCGATCCCACGAGGATAATAATTTAGACTTAACTTCAGTATATGATCACCTTCTATTTAGTTAAGTCCTTTCTGAAAGGTAGTAATTCAACAGTGGATTTTGTGAAACAAAAGTGTTGTAATGTTGTGAAATCAAACAAGTAGCAAGTTTAAATAATTAGTGTTTATCAAGTTGTGAGAGAAACTAGGGTGTAAGTGTTCCCCATAGGTACATAACACCATAATCCTAGCTATAACAATTCTTTCCTAGTGTTTTGCATGCAAAGTGACAAGTTATGTATCTCTACATCCTTGGTCTGATATTTAGAGAATTTCACCTCGTACCTCTGTCCGGCTATGTGTGTCTATGTTACTAACCCTTACCTTTAAATCATATTAAGCATCATATTCTATGTATGGCCTAGTCATTACTTCGCACCAATCGAAACTAGCCTATTATATACTATCCACTTAATCTCTGTCGATAATTTTTTTTCTATTAACTACCCCCTTGGTCCGATAAGGAGCAATAAGGAGAGTTGAGTGCATGCACTCGTTAAAAAGACTTCTACACGAAAAAATTATTGATGCACGCAATAAAAGATTTGAAAATTGTTATTTAGCTAGGTGTATTTTGTTCATCTGTCATGGTTTCAACAACCCTAGTTAGGGATTTAGTTACCCATTCTTAGAATAACACAATTTATAATTGATAAACAATAAATCATGAACTTACTTTGACAAATTAAAAGAAAATCAAGAAATTCAACTTGAAATCACACAATGATCTTAAAAACCAAGTCCGTAAATATGAATTAATTGCAAAGACAGACCTCCAAGAACAAAAGTATAAAACTAGTAAAATAATCCAACCCCAAAAATGAGGTTTTCACCCTATTTATAATAAAACAGAGTCCTAAATTAAAAGGACTTCAAATAAGGAAAGTTTGTCCGAAATGCGGCTTCAATCGATGACCCCCACAGACTATTCGTTGATCAAACAATGGAACGTCAACTCCCTCCGTCGGTGAAGACTTAGCATCTTTTTCAGCTTTCAACTTGCATCTTCTCTAATCCAATCGACGGACCAACAACACAATCCGTCAATAAACCCATGGTCTGTCGATGCTTCTCGTTGTTCCATACTTAGGCTCTCTTCAACATTGGGTACTGGGACATTCTCTGATCACATCGACATTTTTCAAGGATGTTCCGTCAATCCTTCCGCAGCCCCACACTTAGTAAAAATTTCCCGAGTTGCTTCCAGATTCCTAAACCTCCAATTGATGTCACCATCTACGGTCCGTCGATAGGTCGATGGGTCGTCGATGGTCTTCGTGGTCAAATATTCACTCAATTTCCACAACCTTCAGCATTTCAATTTTGGACAACTTTCCTGCAAAACAAAGACAAAAACATATTAAAATTAGTAGAAAAAGGCTCTCAACACACACCAATCTTAAGGAAAAATCATTGAAAGTGCTATGAAATCACAGTACGTCAGGGTCTGTGACTCAAAAGTGTCAAAAAAAGAAAAAAAAATCAAAAATATAATACCTTAATGGGTGTTCAATGTGCAGGGACCAAAACAAAGATTTCTGCATAATCTATGGACATCATCGATGGGATGTCGTTCCATAGATAGACCGTCTATGGTGTTTGTATATGCCACATATGTCATGTAATTTTTTTCTAAGTCTTCTTGCCATTTATGGTCCAATCGACGATCCGTCAACTGACTTACGGACCATCGACAGGGTTTTGTCAATCCAAAGAACTACTGACCCAACCCGACATGTTCGATTATATTAAAATAAAACTATTCAAATAACCTCAAAAAATCTTTTCAAATTCTTTCCCAACCATTTCCCTCCCCTTATTTCCTTCATTTCCCTTAATATCTCCATAACTCCCCCTTCCTTTTTCATCAGAATGTTCAAAACTCCCAAAACCCACTCTTTCTCAGACGCTACTTCTTTCATTTAATTTCTCCAATCGGTGTTCAAAGGTGGGCACGTAGGTTGTTTAAAATATCACTCACCCAATCACTCCAATATGATTCTCAGGTATTTTGATTCCCTTTGCTTAATGAAATCTCGTTCATTTTCTATTTGATACGAAAATTGGATTGTGGGTCTTGACTTAGGGACAAAATTGTATGTGTTCACTTGTTAAATAGTTGGTTATACGTCCCTTAGAATGATAGAAAGTGAATGGTTGGTGGTGTAATCTGCATAAATTATGATTATTGACTTTCCTACTTAGGGTTTGGTAACATCGTAGAACCTTGCAAAATCGAAACCCTACGAATGAAGAATTGGTCTTGTAGTTGTTATGATGTGTCTAAAAGATGTCAAACTCTGTCACTAAAAAACAAGGTCTGAAAGTTCTCTTTGACCAACTGCATGAGACCCCATCTATGGACCGTTAGTTGATCGATGGGCCATCGATGGGGTTGATCGATTTGATCAACCTTAAAATTACTAAGATCTGAGATGACGAAAGTGGAATATGGTTTATTCATTGATTGACGGACCATTCTGTGCATCCATCGTTTCTATCGAAAATCCTCATTTATGAGAACTTAAAAATTATTCTAAGTGTCACATGACGGAAGTGAACTATGGTTTGTCGATTTATTGAAAGGCCCTTTTGCACGTCCATCATTTCAAACTGAGAGGTCTTTATAATTAACACTGAAGATTTTCCTAAGTATCCAACAAAGGGCTCTATTGACAGCCCGTCGATTAATTGAAGGGTCGTCGATAAAGCTCATCTACCGGTATTGCATTTTTGCACAGGACTGTGATTTGTGTGTAATGTTTTTGGTTTGATTGTTTTGTGTGTATAGTAATATTTCTATGAGACTAATAAACTTTTTCCAGGTACAGATTGCTCCCAAACAAGACATCATCTATTCCAGAGGCAGGTCAAAGTCTGTGGCACCGTCCCATCGGATGATTGGCATGTATGCCGATGAGCGGGATCCTCAATACATGTTCCCAGGAACTCGGACCCCTAAACCAGATGCAAGAGCCACTCAGGGAACCCTCAACAAGGTGGCTTCCAGCGTAGTCACTGCCTCCAAGTCTGGTGAGGAGCGCACACTGACCAGCACACCGTCTTGGTTTGCCTCAATTTCTAAAAGAGCATCTGGATCCAAAGCGGCATCAAGTTAATAGTCATCCCACTATACGGTGTCTAATGAGGACACTGCCTACAGTTCCGGATAACTTGAAGCAAGTAACCCAGAGGTACCTACCCGCCATGCCTTGACTGATGAGGCCCATAATTCGGATTGTACTCCGGCACCCCAGGATGATATCTTACACTAATCGTAATGAGCCAAACCGGTGGTGTGTCGATGGTCAGTACAAGTTCAACAGGGATGGAAAGCTGCTGAATGAAAAGTTGGTGATGACTCAATTGGTGATAGTCGACCGGAGAGTTCTTACAAGGAGTCTTCACATATTCGCTGATGTGCATAGCTTGTTTACCTGCCACAGGCTTGAGTGGATGGCTAGGAGTCTGGGGTCATATAGAGAGGAGGTTGTTAGAGAGTTCTATGCCTCATATGTAATGACTCTTACAGGTTCTTTGGACACGCGGGCGAAACCTACCAATTAGGACCCACCCAAAAAGGTTTCAGTTTGAGGTTATCGTATGGATATTTCTCCTACTTCCATCTGCCGCTTCCTGTACGGTGTGCCCACTGAAACTCCGAGGGATCCTGTTACTCCAGCATTTTATTATAAGTTGAATTTTGTCAAGAGTGGCATGTTTTAAAGTAGCAGAGATCAGAGAGAATCCACCAAAAGGTTGATTGCACAATAGTTGTCCATTGACGATGAGGGAGCAAATTGAGTGTTGGACCCCACAAGCCTTATCAGAAAGGCCAAACTCACTTTCACAGCCAAGTTCTTATGGCTGTTAGTCCGCCACCTCCTATCTCCCACGGCTGCAGATAACATTTTTACATGGGATAGAGCGGTATTGGTTATAGCATTGGTGGCGGGGTTGGAGATTGACTTCACGAAGTTATTGATCTTGGAGACACATGAGAGATCTTTAAAGACCCCTACTAGCTACCCTTTCACCTATTTGATCATCCGATTGTGTAGGGATAAAGGAGTGCCTCGTTTGCAATATTATGCCCTCCATACTCCAACCGCGACTATGGATATAGATATCATCAGGGATGAGGCTCATGTGGAGGCACCTCAGACAGGTCCTAGAGTTGAGTTGTAGTCGTTGAGTGAGAAATTAGTGAATACGGTAGAGTTATCCCAAGGTGCTGATCCTGCCAATTTAGAGCCTACTAAGACCACCTCGGCCGAGTCCGCCCATGGAACTAGTAGAGCACTCAGTTTCTTCCGGTGTACTCCACCGTTTGCAACACAAGATAGGGTCCAGAAGTTAGAGGACTAGATGTCCACCTTGCTGCATCATATCTAGCCTTGGATGCAGAAATCCATTGCCGAGGCTAAGGACCTGATTGAGAAGACGGTGGCTAGCTGACGTAGCGGATGATTTGGGTGGGTCACTAGCGACTTGATGCATTTGAGCTATGGGTTCTTATAAGCCCAGTCCTCACCATTGACTTTACTACTCTTCAGGAGGCTGTGGCGAGTTTTGGGTGAGGAGATGTTGATTGTATCCTAGAGATGAAGGGACATGAGCCCGAGATTGTACCCGTTGAGCTAGCAGAGGACACAATGCTTGCTACACTATTCACTGCCCCAACTGCACCTCTACCTGATCCACGTGAGCGTGCTAGGAGGCATTGATCTAGTCGCACCACTGAAGGAGAGTATGCCTGTGCAAGGAAGAACGAGAAGATGGACCTTGAGGCTGCGACGAGAGTCTCATTGATTTATGAGGACACCCCTCAGAAGAGGGCTCGAGAGTTCGCTGTTGAGGCATCTAGTTTTTGACTTGAGGCATTTGAAAGAGACACATCTGAGGGTGCAATGATTTCTGAGGGCACAACTGAGGGTGTCCCTACTACAAAGGTTGCGGGTTTCGAGAAACTAGACCGCCCTGTTTGTTGATCTTCGGCGCTATGTGCCTCAGTTTTGCTTCACCTATCACGCTGTCTTTATACTTTTCATGCATTGGCGACAACTGCATGTTTTTTTTGTTGTGGTGGGGTAAATGGAAAGTGAGTGTTAAGGTGAAATCATAGTAGCCCAACTCATGATCCTCTCTTAGGGGTTTTCTTGGCTATGTTCTTTGTCCTCAAGGGATAAATTACTTTCCTGTTGAACTGGCATGTCGTAACTTGTACAAAGTATGAAAGTGAAATATGAAGCATTATTGCTAAACATGAATGATATCTCTTTCTAAGAAAATGCTTGGATGAATAGGTATAAAGAAGTTGAATGTGTTGGCTCTAATTATGACATAGCGATGCACCCACTGCATGACCCTCAATATAACACTCAAACCAAGTGTCTGACAATCTGATAGCATAACTAGGTGTCAAGAGTGTGTGAGGAAATATGATTGTTTTCACTTTTGGTACCAAGCTATAACTTGTACGGTTAGTCCTGCAAAAGGAATCTATTTAGACAACTAGGAAAAGATCATAGGCCCTTGTTCAAAATTAGCAAACATCTAGCCTGCAGTAAAAGTGAAACAAAAGAAATTATTGCCCCTTTTTGATCAAAATATGTTCAGCCTATAATAGACCTTTCTTTTCTTCACCAACTAATCTTCCCTGCGTATAATATGTTTGGTGGTCCCTCCTTGGACATGTGCACCTTAACTTAGGCCAAAAGAAAAGTTGAGGTTGGCTAATGCAGAAATTGATCTCGTCTTGTCCCTGAACCAACCTTGGGTAATGTGTACCTCGACTCATTGAAAAACCATAAGTGAGGGTGAGTATTATGAGTAATGATCAAAAATATGGGTATGAAAGAGTAAGTTGGAGAAGGAAAGAAAAAGTGATCAATAGAACTGACTTAGTTAAAATTTTCAATTGAATGAAAGAAAAAAAGACAAAAAAATACAAAAAATATGATAATAAGAAGAGAAAAAACAAAGAAAAAGAGTTTAAGAATAAGAAGTAAGAGTCACTTCCACAAAGAACAAAGAATAAAACAAGGCAAAGATGACAAGAAAAGAATAGTAGGGCATAATAGATAATGAAAGAGGGAGGACGGTTGTTATGCCAAGGACATAAAAAAGTCACTAAAATGTGTCCATATGTACCATACCTAATCCTGAGCTACGTTACCAGCCAAGAAAGTCCTATCGTGATCCTAAGAGTCGAATATGGTGAACTTAAGCAGTGAAAATAAGGTCAAGCCTATGAAGACAAGTACTAACTAGGTGTGAATTTGTATTGAGCGTGAGTATGGAATAACGATCCCTATGTTCAAAGTTAAAAACACTATGCAAAAAAAGAGGATATCTTTTGAAGTGAGGGAACTAGTTGCAATATCATAAAGTTGGTACCTTGGAGAGAGGCAAAAGAGTAGAGATGTCGTTGCATGGTGATTCTATGTCATGGTATGATCCACATGAGTTAGACTATCAAACCTAAGAATAGAAGGATGCACTAAAGCAACGACAAAAGTTGGGATTGATAGTTAAGTGATTGTGAAAGTTTAAAAGAGGATACCTTTGTACAAAGTATTGTTTTGAGTCATAGTGCATCGCTTGAGGACAAACAAAGAATTTAAGTTTAGTGTGTTGATGTATCGTGGTTTCACGATACTTTAAATGCTTTTTCCTTAAGATGGTGTGTATCTAGAGCCTTTTTGAGAAGTTTTAATATGTTTTTATCTTTTTTTTTTGCAGGAAAGTTGTCAAAAACCAAAACGCACAAGGCAGATGAGATTTATTTTATAGGTGACACACGAAGGCATCAATGTCCCGTCATTTCATTGACGAACAGTAGATGGTGACCATCGACTAAAAGTTCAGGCATCTGGAGAAACTCAGGGAAATCTGACCAAGTGTGGGTCTACTGAATGATCGATGGTCTGTCGATCAATCTACGGACCGTCCTGTTTAAGCATCGATCCGATCAGAGAAAGTCCGAATACCAGAAGTTGAAGAAAGTCTAAAGAACGAACGACAAAAGGCATCGACGGATCGTAGACGCATCAATAGAACATTCTATTGGTACGTCGATTGAATAAGAGAAGATGCTAGTTGAAGGATGAAAGAAAGATGCTAAGTCTTGACTTACGGAGGCAGTTGACGGTTCGTCGTTCCGTGGGGGTCGTCGATTGAATCCACGCTTTGGGACAACTTTCCTTATTTAAATTCCATTTAATTTAGGACAATATTCTCTATTAATAGGGTCTAATACCTCACTTTTGGGGTTGGATTCTATTACTACTATTCTAAGTTTGTCTTTGGAGATTGGGTTTTGAAAATTTAGCATTAATTCAAATTTATGGATTTAGTTTTCAAGTGAATTCTTATTGTTTGAAGTTGAATTTCTGGATTTTCATCAAATTAGTCAAAGTAAGTTCATGATTTATTATTTATCCACAATGAGTTCTGTTAAACTATGCAGTTGTATCTAAATCCACAACTGGGGTTGTGGGAACCATGGGTGATTAACAAAGTAAACCTAGCTTAATAACAATTGTCAAATAGGTTATTGCATGAATTGATAATTCTTTCGCTTTGAAGTTTTTTTAATGAGTGAAAACATTAGTACTAGCCTTATTACTACTTGCTAGTTTAAGGAGGTAGTGAATAGGAAAAGAATTATAAACATAGATTTAGAGGGATACTAACTAATAGGCTAGTCTCGATTGGTGAGAAGTAATGAATAAACCATACATCAAATATGATGCTTAGTATGAAGTAAATGTAAGGGTTAGTAACTTAGATACACGTAGCCGGACCAAGGTACGAGGTGAAGTTCTCTAAGTGCTGGAGCAAGGATTTGGAAATACCTAACTTATCACTTTGCATGCAAAAAACTAGGGAAGAATTGTTTTAGTTAGGAGTATGGTGTTATGAACCTATCGGGAACACTTACACCTAGTTTCTCTAAGAACTTAATAAACACTAAAGATTTACTCTTGTTAATTGTTTCACATAGAGATATTACAAGACTTATGTTCCACAAAATCCTCCCCTTCTGTTACTTGTGTTCGAAAAGGACTTGACTAAATAGAAGTAATCGTACATTAAAGTTAAGTCTAAACCATTTTCATTGTGAGATTGACCCCAACCTAATAGTTGGATTCTTTACTTGATACGACCACTTATACTTCTATAGGGAGGTTTAATTTTAGTGTATCATATGTATATGGTGACTTTGGACATTGTTGATACTACATGATGATTGGTTTCACTTATGAATATCTATTTGGTCTCTATTTCTAAAGTAAGATGATATGTACTCTAAAATGATATGCTATGTGATGTTGGATATTGGCCAGGGTTCTTGTTACGTTTACTTGATTAATGTTATGACGCTTTGATTGGTCATTGAACTAGTTAACTTAATGAGGTTTCATGGGTTATTGTCTCGCTTTGTTTATGTTGTAATGATATAATCTATTGTTGTTGCTATCATAACTTGATAATATAGTTGTATTTAGTATGTGTTCGATTATATAATATGCATGTTGGCTTGACTAGACTTAGTATGGTTGGTCTTGTGATCTATATGCTTTGGACTTAATGAATATGTCTTATTGATTGGTATGGTCTTCTTGAGTGTGCATAAGGTTTTTCAAAGAAAATTACATACCTTAATGAATTGTCCCTTTTTAGCATGATTTCATGATATGTGTGCATATGGTCTCATACTTAGTACAAGTGGAGTACTAACCCCATTTTCTCCCTTTTCCCAAACATTTTAGGTTCCGGCCATTGAAGGGATTTCAAGTAACTTTAAAAAAAGACTTGGAATTCTTATTCATCTAAGGTGGGTAGGTCCTTACTTTCATAGGAAATGCCAATATCAAGCTAATGAACATAAATATCTTAGAAAAACAAAGAAACTTTATAGCGAAGATATTGGCATCGCCCTCGGAAAGTGAGGACCTACCCACTTGGATGATAGAGAATATCAAAGCCTTCTTCAAGTCGTTTGGAATGAGTTAACCGGAACCTAAAATGTTTGGGAAAAGGGAAGAAAATGGGGTTAGTACTCCACATGTACTATGTATTAGATCATATGCATACATAAAAGCAGAACATGCTAAAAAGGGAATTTTAGTCAGAACATGCAATTTTACAAGTTTAAAAGTCTCATGCATATCCAAACAAGTCATACCAATCAACAAAACATGCTTACTAACTTAAACAAGTACTACGAATTCCATCATACTTGAACCCATGATTTACTACAACCCTATCATCAAGGAATAACATCAAAAGAGTGAATAAGAGTCAATTATACCATAATAAGCAGGACAACTATTCATTAATCCTTATTAAGTCAACACATGCAATGAACAAGCAAATCCCCATAACCTTATTTAATCAAGTATCCCCAATAACAAACCATAACCAATGTCTAACTTAATATAATATAACATTAAGATATACATTTCATCTTATGTTAACAATATAACCCCAACGCATACTCATAAGTGTACTAACCAACATATAGTATCAACAATGTTCAAGTTCATTATGTACCGATCATATATTATCATAACATAACCATATATAAGAACATACTCCCAAGACTCCCGTCAAGGCTAACTAGTGCAATGCTTAGGTAGAGTCCCATATTCCTACCTAGACTAAGCTATAACCCTTACTATATCCTAGTTAGAGTTAAAATCCTTTAATTTATTTTAGCTTTTGGGAACATCTTACCCTAACCGACATATACTACATGAGCTAGTGTGAAATCTTGTGTCATAAAACCCTACATCAAAAGAAGGCAAACTACTTGCCAAGGTAGTACCAAAACATGGAACATAGAAACTACGTGGATCCACTAGCTAGTATTCCTATGGGGGGAACATAGTTGAAGAACTAAGAGATATAGTTGGGACCCTCTTTATGCGCCATGAATTATAGTCTCCAATAGCAAGATTACATTAGTTTTCCTACCTTTCCTATGTAGGAAGGGACACTACTCAATCTAGTTCACTCGATGCTCAGCTAGAGTCCCTTTTGGAAATGTCTTTAAGCCTTTATTTGTCAATCGTAGCTTAGTTTAGGTCATAGGGTCTACCCCTTGTATAATCATCATCATAAATAGCTCAATAAGAAATGCATGAGTATAGTTCTTTCTTCACAATTCATATAAGTTAGGTTAACACATTCATAGCATATCAAGGAACAATGATAGTCATCACCATCGTTATATCACATACACATTAATCAACATCACAATATAGTAAAGCCATTTCAATTCAACATCATACCACCCTATCATCCTAATATAAGGAATAATCCAATACACATCATGACTTAACTACAATTAATCACAATTGGAAGTAAAGATAGAGATTTGAAGGCTTACCAAGTCTCTTTCATGGTTCATCATTTAGGACTTACAATAAAACCTCAATTCAAGCCCAACTTGATGTTCAACATTTTAATTCAATAATCAATATTATAAAAATACTAAAAGAGTCACTACACCATAATTCAATATTAAATCAATGCTTAAAACAAGATTACCCAGGTAAATTTACATAACCTAGATAACTTCTCAAGATTAGCATGAAAGACAACAATTCATTCTATTTGTTAATTATTAGTGTAAAAACATCATATAATAGTGATTTAACTTATAATCAAGCCAATTGAATCAATCACAACCCAATTTACATCAGGATCAACCTAGGGTTAAGGGTTAAGGATCATAATCTTCAAATTGAACCAAACCATCAACATTTATCATCATCAAGTTAAATTACATGTTAAGATATCCATTATATACTAAATAAACCATTAAAAGATCAGTTCACAGCATCAATTTCGTATTTGGATGAAACACACATGAAAACTCAACCTTTGAAATCTATTTTGAAGGAACCCTTTGAGGAAACAGTCTCAAAGGTGAATTATATCACATACCTTAATGTTTGATGAATATTTTATGGTGAATTCATCTCTTTTACATACACAAAAACCTCCCCTAGTTTGTATTCAGTGGTAGCTTCCAAATAGAGAGAGAAAGAAGAGAAAAAGAAGAGAGTTTGTATTGAGAGTTGTGATTATATTAATTGGGGTTGGCGCCTTTATATAGGAGTTAAATTAGTTAATTAGTCTTCCCTTTATCCCTAAATAACCAATAAAACTCTTAATTATTTAAATGTATTTACATTAAAACGTGCAGGAAAGTGAAGAACCTCACATATGGAACCCCGTCGATGGGCCGTCTGTGAGTCGACGGGCTGGCCACCCTCCGTTATGCACATCCGTAGGTAAGTTCAGAGACTTGTGCAGGCAAGGCTTCCTAAAATTGGCTAAGTTTTGGACGACGCTGGCATCGACGCCCCGTCAGTCCACACACAGACCAAAGCCTATTTGGTCGATGCATACTGCTCAGGCAGTGTTACCTCAACCTGTAGGGGTCCTCCTCAAGAGCCCTTGGTTGGTTCTTGGGGATTCGTACCCGGACGTTTCGACCATGAAACAACTCAAAAACCAATAAGATAACCATTCACCATTTTAAATAAATTTTTGACTCCTAAAAGCTAGTCAAATAGGCTAAGGCAGTCTAGTACCCCTTTGAACCAACTTCCAGACATCATGGACGTTCTTAGACGTTTTGGTTCTTAAACATCCTTAATGACCTATATTCATATATAGTTTATACAACAGTGTTTAGACTCCATGACACCTATGTTAGGCTCTAAGACTCTTCTTGGATTTTCAAAGTGTTTCATTATCCTCCCCCCTTACGAACATTCGTCCCCGAATGACACTAAAATTATTTTGTAGGAAGAAATAGACTAACGACTAGAAGCCTAACCAATCAATAATATCAAATAAACATAAATCATATCATTTGTACAAGTAAAATTTCAAAACATTACTTATCACATATAAAGCTCAAAACATTTCATCATGAGATATATCCTTCTCGTAACACACATGAGCTTAACAATATTACTTGAGTCAACTAGTACAAAGTTGAAGTTAAAAATCGTACTAAATATAATTTCATAAAGACTTACCATATCAAAATGCACAATATAACTCAAATAAACTAAAACGGTAAAATTCAAGTTTTAGAGGTACTACTTCACTGTAATGCAAGACTTCACCAAAAGCATGAAACTTCGATTTCTATTTTCTAGTAATATTTATATTAATATAAAGAATCACTAACCTTAATTATACAATATATGAGGGCAACATGCCTTCATGTCCGCCTCAGCCTCCCATTTTGCACCCTTAACTAGGTCACTCTTCTATAACACCTTTACAGAAACCACCTCTTTATTCCTTCGCTTCTTGACTTGCCTATCAAGAATTTGGATCGGAAGTTCTTCATAAAAAAGGATATCCTTGAAAGCAAGACCCTTAATAGGAAGAATGGACTCGGTATCACCGATACACTTCTTCAACATAGAAACATGGAAAAATTGGATGATCCGAAGCCAATTCACTAGGAAGTTTCAATTAATAGGTAACCTTTCCAACCCTTTGCAAGATTTCATAGGGACCAACATAATGAGGACTCAACTTCACTTTATTGCCAAATCTAACCACCTCTTTCATTGGTTAAATTTTGAAATACACCTTATCACCTTCTTTAAACTCCTAATTCCTTCCCCTAGGATCGGCATAAGACTTTTACTGACTATAGGCAATTTGCAACCGGTTCCTTATGATATGAACCTATTCCAAAGTCTTATAAACCAAATTGGGACAAATAAGTGAAGGATCACCCACTTCAAACAATCTAATAGCAGACCTCGCCTCTTTCCATACAAGGCTTCATAGGGAACCATGGATATCGATGAATGAAAACTATTATTATAATCAAACTCCACCAGAGGCAAATGCTTATCCCAATTCCTTTTAAAATAGATAATGCAAGCCGTACAAAAATCCTCAAGGGTTTGAATAGTGCGTTCCTCTAGACAATCCGTTTGGGATGAAAAGCGGTACTCAACTTCATCTTAGTACCCAACCCTTTTATGAACAATCTCCAAAACCTAGATGTGAATTGTGAACCCCGATCCAATATAATAGATAACGAAATACAATAGCGGCACACAATCTCATCTATTAAAATTCTTGCATAATCCTCCATCGAATAAATAGAGTTGACGGGAATAAAGCGAGCGGACTTAGTCAAACTATCCACAACAACCCATATAGAATCATATGACTTTTGAGTAAGAGGTAAACCCACTACAAAGTGCATATTTATGTTTCACACTTCCAAGTAGGAATTTCGATATCTTGTAATAAGCCACCCGACTTTTGATGTTTGGTTTTTACTTGTTGGCAGTTCGGACACTTAGTGACAAACTCTATTATGTCCCTCTTTAAACCATCCCACCAATATATTTCCCTTTGGTGATGGTACATTTTTGTCCTACCCAAATGAATGGAGTAGCGGGATCCATGAGCTTCCCAAAGGATCCGGTTCCCCAACCCATCTACATTGGGAACACACAATCTCCTTTGGCACCTTAAAGTACCATCCCCCGAGGGAAAATACCTCATTGAGCTTGTTGAGGATCATTTTCTTAAACTCAATCAATGATTTGTCAAGGTGTTGTTTGGACTTCACCTCAACCACCAATGATGACTTGATGTTATCGTGGACTATGAACCCACCATCCGAAGAATCTTCTAATCTCACCGCCAATCTATCCAATCTATGAATTTCCTTTGCTAGGTCCTTCTTGGCTTCGTCAATGTTGGATACACTACCCATAATCATATAACTGAGGGCATCCATAACCACATTAGCCTTGCCAGGTTGATAAAGGATACTCATATCATATTCTTTCAACCAATATAACCACATATTGGATACTCTTATAGTCCGTAAATACATTAACATGAACCCTATACAAGTAATGCCTCCAATAATTTAAAGCAAACACCATGGCCTCTAACTCAAGGTCGTGAGTGGGATAGTTTCACTCATGTACCTTAAGTTGCCTAGAGTCATAGGCTATCACTTTCCCATGTTGCATAAGAGCACACCCTAAACTCACACGGGATGCATTGCAGTACACAAAGAACCCCTTTGTACCCTGAAGTAAGGTCAAACCGGAGGGGAAGTAACACTATCTTTCAACAAAAAATTTTTCTCACATTCCTCCGACCAATCAACTTTTTTACACTTTCGGTTCAAAGTAGTCAAAGGCGATGAAATTGACGCAAAACTATCCACGAATCTTCAATAATAACCTTCTAGACCCAAGAAACTCTTATATTTATTGCATTCAATGGTTTAGGCCAATTCTTGACCACATCCATTTTCCTTAAGTCTACCTCAACTCCATCACAAGAGATGATGTGCCCAAGATATGTCATCTACCTCAACCACAACTCACACTTGCTATATTGGGCAAATAATTGATGTTCTTTAAGGGTTTACAATACCACTCTCAAATGACCCATGTGATCACCCTCATTCTTCGTATATATAAAGATATCGTCAATGAAGACAATGACAAATGAATCTAGGTAATTTCAAAACACTCTATTCATTAGGTCCATAAACACCGCTAGAGCATTGGTGAGAACGAACGACATTACCAAGAACTCATCGTGCCCATATCTAGGCTTAAGGCCATCTTTGGTACATCCTCACTTCTCTCCCTAAGTTGGTGACACCCCGATCTCAAGTCAATTTTGAAAAGTAGCTCACCCTTTGCAGTGTATTACACAAGTCGTCAATCCGAGGGAGAGGGTATTTATAGTTAAAAGTGACCTTGTTGAGTTGGCAGTAATCACACATTCTCAAGGATCCAGCCTTCTACATTACAAACAAAACTGGAGCACCCCATCAAGAAATACTAGGTCTTATGAAGCCTTTATCTAGTAAATCCTTGAGTTATGCCTTCAACTATTTCAATTCGGCCACGGCCATCCGATAAGGAGGAATTGAAATGGTACTCTTATCCGGTAGCACAACAATGCCAAAATAAATTTCCCATTCGGGAGGAATACAGGGAAGGTCATAAAAACCTTCGAAAATTCACTCACTATGGGGACCGACTCAATGGGAGAAATTTCGGAGTCTAGATCTTGGACTCTTACAATATGGTATAGAAAACCTTTAGAGATCATTTGACATGCTTTTAGACAAGAGATTATACGACCTTTAGGAATAGAATTTCCCCCCTTCCACTTTACAACGGGGTCATTTGGAAAGTAAAACTTCCCCACCCTTGTGCTACAATCAATAGAAGCAAACCAAGCATGCAACCAATCCATACCCAATATAATATCGAAATCAAAAATATCAAGTTCTACTAGGTCAACATAAGAAACTCTATTGGGCAGCAATAAAGGACAATTTTTTGTACTCTCTATTTGCAACAACCGACTCACCCACCGAAGTAGACACTATAAGAGTTTCATGCAAAATGTCGGGCAAAATTTAAAAATTTTTGGTTATAGAAGAGTAAGAAGGGATAAAGTATCACCCGGATCAAGTATGGAATATACATCAATAAAAAAGACTTAAAACATACTGGTTGCCACTTCGGAAGAAGTCTCTTGCTCACCCCTAGAGAGGAGAGCATAGAAGCGGTTCTTCTTGGTTCCACATTTGAACCACTTTCTTGAGCTTAACCACTACTTTCTTGACTCATCATATTAGAGCAATCCCTAACTTTGTGACCACTCTTTGCACAACCAAAACAATTATTTGTCCCCTTAAGGCAATCACCATAGTGCTTTTAGCCACACTTTACACAAGTTTGCTTCTCGTTTGGTGAATTAGTACCTTTTCCCTTCTTGAGTTTAGGGTTAGACACCCTATGACAACTAGATTTTGGAATCTTGGAAGGTACTTTACTTGAAACTCGCTTCTTAAATCTAGACATGTCTTTTATCTTACGCCTATTCTTTGATGAACCTCCATCAAAAGATCTTGCCCTCTTATCATCATTACTCTTACTCCTAGACCCTTCCTCTTCTACATGCTTGGCATGCACCATAAGACGAGAAATGTTCATAGTTGAATGACACTCATCTTGCAAATCATCCGACACCCTGTCGCAAAGCGGCTTATTTAATCTCTATGATCGTAAACTAAAGAAGGAGTATATGTCGACAACTTAGTGAATTTCAAAAAGTATTCATGAACACTAATACATACTTGGCGAAGGTTGATGAACTCCACCAGTTTTTCTCACTCATCTCTTTAGGAAAGAAACGATTAAGAAAAGCCTTCTTAAAGATATCTCAAGTATAAGGACCACCTGTCAAGGTCCTATTATTCCTCCATTGAATAAACCAAGATTGCGCCACGTCCTTGAGTTGAGAAGTGGCCAACTCGGCCTTCTCACATGGGGACAACGCCATATCCAAAACTATATTGTAGACTTCTTCAATGAATTCGTGGGGGTCTTCATCAACCATAGACCTATAGAAAGTAGGAGGGTTCATCCTAGGAAGTCACTTAGACGGGAAGCAATAGTAGTGACTTGTTGATGAGGGAGGGGCACAACCTCCCTGTTTTCTTGAGCCATCATAGCTTGGGTTTTAGTGGTGATATCTTAGGCCATTTGAAGAAGAGCGGTTCTTATATTCTCATCCGTCAAAGGAAGTGGATTGACCGGTGCTTGCTCCATGTTAACACCTTCTTCAAGTGAATGAACTTGATCACCATGGGGAGGAGCTCCCACATTCTCAATTTCCTATTCAAATCTACGAGTCACATTCTTTCGAGTGTTCATCCTTTATACATGCACAACAATATGATTAGATGCAAAATCACACCATAAGTATACTCTATCGGCACGATATAAGATTTCCAAGAAAGAGAGTGATTCCTAAGCATCACATAAGTTCCTATTCATAAGTGTGGCGGGCTTTACAATTATGAATACAAACCTACATAGACATGTTAGAGAGAGATAATAAGTCAGTAATATTCAACCTTGTGCTTCGACAATAAGTTTTTCACATTCGGGTTTACACCCTAGACGTTACCGGTGTCGTCGTCCTATTTGAGGACTAAGACTAGCCCCTTATTGTCATGTCATTATATTAATAGGTTGAACAGGAAAATGATTTTGTTAAGGTCTTTACTATTGATTTTCCCGTGGTGATGGAATTTCTTGAGGTCTTTACTATTGATTTTCCCGATATTCTTCCCGAACATGAAAATTCTTTTTGGTATCGACTTGTTACTTGATACAAATCCCATTTAAATTTCTCCTTATCGGATGGCTCCTGTTGAATTGAAAAAGTTGAAGGCTCAACTCAAAGATTTACTATACAAAGGCTTCATTAGACCTAGTATTTCTCCATGGGGTGCTCCCGTTTTTTTGTTAAGAAGAAGGATGGTTCCTTTAGAATGTGCATTGATTCATTCCAACTCAATAAAGTCACTATTAAGTATCCTCTCGCTCGAATTGAAGACTTGCTTGATCAACTCCAAGGGGCAAGCTACTTTTCTAAGATTGACTCGAGATCGGGTTATTACTAACAAAGGGTTAGAGGTGAGTATATACGAAAAGCGACATTTAAGACTACATATGGTCACTATGAGTTTTTAGTAATGTCCTTTGGTCTCACTAATTCCCCGACGGTATTTATGGATTTCATGAATATAAAAGAGAGATAGAGAATTTTAGAGATAAACTCTAACGCAGGAAAAGAATATAAAAGAAGTGAGGGATTCCTAAATGTTGTAGCCTCCTAATAATAGATGTGGCGAGCTTCACACCTATGACTAAGATACTACAGATACGACTTCATAGATTCCCTAGGATTTTTCACCTCTGTGCTCTGATCAAAATATTTGTCACACCCTGATCCCATACCCCAGACATTGCATGTACCCATTACTAATGCAGGTCTTGAACGAACCATTGGCCTAACTTACTTAACTCAGCGGAAGACTAAACTCAAGAAATGTCTTTAAAATGGTGCTTTGCCAAAATGTCAACCTAAGTCTTATCATTTACAAAATATTTGAAAAGACTATAGAACTAACTCTATCTGTCTATGAAGCCCTTAAATTAAAGATGGATGTTAAGATGGACCCCTAATCATCATAACAACTGAAAACTTAAAAAATAACTGAAAGGTAAAGATGTCATCCGAAATGAAGGAAGGCTCACCAACTAAAACTCACTGGATCAACGGTGGCTGGAATGTCGAGCCCTAGTTACCTGTGTTAGCATCATAATACGATGCATGTCAACTGGCATCAGAACATTGAATGTATAAGTATGAGAATTGGAATGCTAAAACAACATAGTCTTGAAAAAGAGTAAGAAAGAACACTTAACTTGGCTCTGCTCAACTCATGAATAACTAATTCATTGTAACTACTCATTTCATTATATAGCAGTTTAAAAGTTATGTGCAATATAAAAAAAGTTGTTTAAACAAGGTTTTCAACTCTGTATATGCAAAGATACCATTATATCTAAAATATACACAAAAATATAAAAAAATCTGATGTAAACTCATAATCTTAATAATAAATAAAATATATCATGCTTCCTCTCAAAGTCTACTCGTGCAATGCATGAATTAAGTCTCATACCCCATTCTACTCGCCATAACCTTTGGAGGAACCATGAAATTACTACTATGGGAGTTTCTCTAACCAACAACCATCACTTAATAGTTAAAGTGATGATACAACATTTTACCTCACGCTACCAAGGATCATCGTAAACCTTCCAAAGTATAGGGGTTGAACTGCCTAATGGATCTACTAGTAAACAGTGAAAATGATTCATCTAAAAAGTATGAACCTTTTCGAGCCATGGTGGCTACATGGTTTTAATGGAGAGTTGAGATAATTTTTAACTCACATCCCCACATCGGTTCTCAATACTACTCCCAAAAATATACTGGCTCTTATGTTTTTAAAAGATATATGATTCCGTGGTTTGAGATTATTCCTCAAAACATAGCTTAAAAAGATCTCTTGGAAATCACACTTTCCCTACTTGCTTCATTTTATAAAGCTATTATTTCTGTCTAAAACTAGCCCAAATGCTCTTTACTTATTTAAATATGAAAACATTTAAAAATATCTTCGGGGATACTTACTCTCCCTATAATTTTGAAGAAAAGAACTTCAACTTAACTCTGTACGCTTTACTCTTATTTAGCTTAAAACTTGAGTTTTGAAACCACTCTTTGGGACATACTTTGTTTCGTTATATTTCTTTAAAGGATGAATTTCCATTCTTTAAGGAAACACTTAGTTCCCGTGTACTTCTTTTGAGTAAAGACTTCAACTTTTAATGTATCTTTAACCCAAGACTTGAGCCTTTAAATGAAGTTAAAACATTTAAATAAGAGTCTTGGAACTTTAAGAAACTTTACTTTGTTCTACTTATTAACCTTTAGACTTAACTCTTAGCTTCTTAGACTTTGATCCTAACTTTCCTTGAATTGAATTATGAATTCAAGGTTCATGATCTCATGTTTTTTGATGATTTTATGATGTTTAAATGTACATTAGAGCGTTGGAATAAACTAGGAAATTTTGGTACATCACCTAGGAACTAGTATGAAATGATGGGGACTGAATGGGATTAATTAGGGTCCTTGGCACTTTGAGAGGCGTGGAACGCCAGGACTCGAACATCAGTGGCTAAGTTGGGGCATCTGTCTGGAGCGCCGCCCCAAGCCCCTAGGGATAGACACTATCCATTGATGCTATGAGAGGCACGGTGTCCCTAGTCCCTACAGACGTGCATTTCAACTTTTATTCTCTGTTTTTCAACTATAAACCTTCCAATCTTCCATAGATCTTTACCCAAACACTTAGGATCACTATTATACTCAATACCCCATATTTTAGACTTATAAAACAGTCCGGAATACGAACCAAATAAACTACCACATGCTACTCAATCAACAATTCAATAATTGTTCATCAAAATATCAATGTTCATCATCCAATCTACTCAAACGTAGTGAATTGAATCAATTTTATGTGTGTGTATGTAAGAATCTAACACATATATATCTCACATACCTTTTTTGGGATCATCCTCAACGATTTCCACATGCCCAACATCGACGATCTTAAACATTTTGGCTTCCTTTTCTCCTTTCTCCTGTTTTATCCTCTTCATTTCTCTTCTCTAAAAATAATAAATTGTTTTCTTGAAGCATGAACTGAATAAAATCAGTTTAGACCCCAATCTATTACACAAAAATGAAATAAAATAATTGGGTAAGGAAAGAACAACTTTGCCTTTCTCAAATTTGGATTGGACAATCCTTAATCCAACGACCCCACTTCTGAAAGACAGATTTCCCTCATACTAAATCGAAATCACGCAAACTAGGCGTCTTTTGAAAAATATATTCAAGGGCTTTACAACCATATAATGAAATACCTCTAACTCATCTTGATCTAGCAGTTATGGCCATTTGAAGTCGACCAAAAACACAATTTTCTCCAACTTAAGAAAAATTCCACATTTTTAATATATTCCAAATCTTACTATTAAATTTCTAAGTTTCTTCCTAGCTATATCAATTTGTTAGATGTAACAACAAATAATAGGAGGATAAAATTGAAGAAAAGAAGAAAAGTTTAAAAAGAAGCAAGAAGAAGATAACAAAGAAGTGGAGATCAAACAGAATAAAGATGAAGGAAAAGAAGAGAAGCAGGTAGAAAGAATAAAAATAAGAGGAGAAGCAGGTAGAAGAAGAAGAAAAAGAAGAAGAAAAAGAAGAGGAGAAGCAGATAGAAGAAAGAATTGGAGATGTGATGAGAATTGTTATGAAGCTCAATGGTGATTAAGACAGTTTATTTTTAAGTGGTCTCTAATACATTGATTTTTTAAATTGTTTGTTTTTGCTGGTTGGTGATAAAGATATTTGGGGATTGAAACAATTGTTTTTTACTTGTTGACTATTAAGATAGTTGGTTGTTTAAATCAGTGATTTTTGATGACTAAAACTTTTTTTTTAGATATATTAGTTTTTCATGGTTTAATATTAAGACAATTAGTTGATGAAGTTCCTTTTTAGGCAGTTGAATTATGTAAATGCTATATTTGTTTTGATGGATATTGTTGTTAGTTATTGACATGAAATTGTGTAGATAAGATGTACTTAATTTTATTAATAGTACATGAGTAAAAGATATAAGATTATACTACTGCATCCTTTTACACATTTCAAAAAATCAAGCACTGACAACACATCATACAACATTATTTTTAGGCCCTTCTCTTTTTCTTCAACTAATATCAACCTTTGTTTTAATTGATCCCTTTCTATTATGGTGTCTTTTAGGAATCATTTAAAGTGATCCCTTTGTTCTTCGACATCTTTGTATAAATTCAATAGAAAATCCCTATTTTCTTCGGTTTCTTTGTATAAAGTCAATAGCGAAGCCCTTTTTTCTTCGGAGTTCCAAAGCCTTTCTAATATTTGAAATTTGATAACGCCTTGAAAACTTGATGTCTCGAATACCGAACTTAATTTTGATGGGCTGCTCATTCATGAATCATTCTCAAGCCACTTAAAAAAAGATCATTCACTAATTGTACAATTAAAGAATTCTTAACCTGGGTTCGTATCGATGTGTTAAGACCTCCAAGTAGCTCAATTTCGACAACGACAAACGTAAGTCGTTTTTGCATTAGATGTTTGAGATGCTTGAAACATAATTAAAAAAGACGTTTAAGTAATTTTAAAATAAAATTAGATCGAGTATTTCATGAATCCTTATTTTAATACACTAAAAAAGCAAATGTTACCGTTGAAAAAAAACCCTCTTGTATTTTTTCACCATTATAAATTTGAATAATTGAGTATAGTTACTGCTGATAAAAATATAAAGATAATTAAGGCAGTAGATACTTATTCATGTTCTTGGTGTATATATTAACAACAACATCTGAACTTCAATAGTAACAAGGTATATAAGGGTTAGTATCATGATCCTCAAATGATCTATACTTCACCTACTAGAATATGACGCTTTAATATAGACCTTAGCTAGCATAATTTAAAAGGGAGAATGATTCACTGAAAATAAATTATATTATTGAAATTTATTGTATTAAGTATGTTTAAACATGTTACTTAAGGATCTACATACATTTAAACTGGTTATAGATGATGTTTATAAATAGGTGTAGTTATTCAATCAATATCTTCAATGTTATGTGTGAAAACGCAAGAATATGTTGAGAGAATATTGATTGTTCAACCTATATAATTTATTGATCACCACCCTCAATTTATATGGAACCTTACATGATGTTTTGGAAGATTATAGGTTGAACAATCAACATTTTCTCAACATACTTGTGCTCTATCACACATTACATTGAAGATGTTGATTGAATAGCTAGAACACTTTCTCATACATCATTAATTTCCACACCAATGTATGTGGACCCTTTTTAAACTTACTTAATTGAATAAATTTCAATATTATAATTATATTTCAGTTAATCTTTCACTCTTTTAAATTATACTAGCTATGGTCTATATTAAAGCATCATATTCTAGAAGGTGCAATATAGATCTTTTGAGGATCATGATATCAAACCATATATACCTTATTATTGTTGAAATGGAGATGTCGTTGTTAAAATATACACCAAGGACATGAACAAGTATCTACTGTCTTAATTATCTATATATTTTGATCAGTAGTGACTATACTCATTATTCAAATTTTACAATAGTAACAAAGTGTAAAATGGTACCTTTTCAATGTCAACGTCTGATATTTTGAAAATCGTTTAACGTGTTATTTATCATACCTTTTTTTATTTAGAGAATGAAAAATAATATGCATGAGAAAAATTCACAGTTTTAGTGGGGGGGGGGAGAATATAAAAATAAATATTTCGGGAAAAATCATTGCACTATCATAAATTGCCATATAATATTATGCACACCTTAATACAGAACGAGTGGACTCAATTATAAACAGTAATAAAGAGTATACAAAATGTATGTCATCGATAGATGATCATGAATAAATTCGGTAATTGACATTACACTGATCAAAATATTGGGGTAAAAAATAAACAACACCTTCACATCCAGTAGCTTAGTTACAAAATAATAATTTGTCAAATCTATCTATGATTTGTTGTTGCTCATACATGTGTTCTCTTGTGGCCGAATCCCTTACACATTGAACATATGTTCCTCCTCTTTCATTTGAAATTCTCTCCGGCATCCTTGTCAAGTTTTGTGTTCTTCCTTCCAGCTTGGTATCGAGAATGTGTGGAATAATATTCACACTTAGCAATTCTTCTGGCACTCACCATTCCAATTCTATAGGGACAACATAATAGTTTTATAGTAAGAAAGGATGTATGTTTCGGTTTTATATAAAGGCAAAGAATATTCATAGAAGTACAACCTGAACAGAACACGGTGATTTGATTTTCATCCCCATTTATGTTTTCTACGTACAAGGAGTCGCCCTCGATCATTTTTTTTCTTGCGATGCTTTCGGCAGATGCCAACATATTATTACCCTTTTATTTAAGGACATATGCATGCCTCTCCCTAAATAATTCTCCAAACCTCTTAGAAATCGAATTAAATATGGATGCAACAGAGTACTCTTACTCTGGCGTCTATAAACATAATGTCAAGTGTCTCGGCAATATTTGTGGTCACCAAATCATACCTGTTGCATGGGAAATCTGGTCTGCTCCATATTTCAAAACCAACAACATGCTCAAGGAAGAAGGCTGCCTCGAGGGATTTATCTTTGAATTCAAAAAAATGATCGTTGAACTCTTTATAAGAATATGCCTTTTCCGAGTTGTAGTATAGATAGAGGGAATCCCCACATTGGTTATTTACTGAAAGATTTGCAGCGAGGTGTCTTATGCAATATCCATGATGAGCATGATTGTAAACCTTTGCAATACTCTTGACAATGCTCTAGTGTCTGTCACAAATACGACATAAATATGATTCAACTCCCATAATATCATTCAAATTTTCAAAGAAGAACACCCAAGATGCATCGTTTGCTTTGTCCATAACATAAAAGGAGATTGGACAAACATGATTCTCCATATCTTGTGCAACAGAACTCAACAATACTCCTTCATATTTACCAAGTAAATGAGTGTCGTCGAACACAGTTACCTTTTTTATGTGATAAAATCCTCTAATCCAAGAACCAAAAGCTAAGAAGTAATGCATAAATCTTGAGTATACTTGCTTAACATGGTGGAAGATGTAGAACAAACATTAAGAGTGTCGAACATATATGAAAAGGTCAGTAAGCATGAATATCTGTGCTCTGATGTCCCTCGAACCATTTCCTTGGAAATAACACCTCCCTTCCAACATTTTCATTAGCTTGGAATACAATGCAAACAATTAAAAATATTCCTCTAAAGCTCTTTAACATTAGGACCCTTGCCATCGCGATGAAGATTCACAAAAGCGACGCAATAACTTTGGTCAATACTTTTGTATGGTTGTGATGACATGTTCAACACCGCAACTATGATCGCCAATATATTTGTAGATATGAAATCTATCCAAACCCTCATATGTTTTTTCCCGTAGAATCCACACACAAATATGAGACACACATTTCACTTTTAAGTATTTACTACAACTCTTCACTGTAGCAAAATCAAAAGATTTTCTTGCAGCTTCTTCGGCTAATAAAAATTGTAAATCACTCTTTGAACTAAATGATTGATTCATGTAAAAATTAGTTCCATTTGTGAAAGTATGGCTGATTTTTGATTCAATTCCGACTCTGCCTCATCTTCTTCAAAATGTTTGAAATCTCCTGCATGCACTGGCAGATTTTCAACATCCAATGAATGATCATGCCATTTCATCGAATCATCACCCAAGTTGTCATTTTATTTATCACAAAAGCTCTTATTTAGTTGATCAACCAATTTTTTATTTTCAACCTAATTGTTGTCGTTAAAAGAATTTGTTGCTTGAGTCGGAGAACTCACAATGACATTTATCCTCAACATAGACCTAGAGCCATCAACAGCAACATCCATCATGTACAAAAACACAAGCCTATAATTCTTTATGAATGTGGGATGTATTTCCCCCTCCCATTCATTTGATAGCTTATAACCAAGTTGTGTAGCTCTCAAGATAGCTCATCGGTCTCAAATACACTTGCAATCACATTGTCGTATGAACCATTGTTAATCAAGGCAATTGGAACTATATTCTTGCTAAAAGATTTCCAAAAAAGCTTTTGGGAGTCTTCTCACATACTCTCATATAGTCACCACCAGCAACAACATATTCAGCTATTGACATATATAGACTTCATTGATAGATATTAGATTACGATATCGATATCTAGTAGTCAATGACTGGTAGGAAATCCGTACAAAGTGCGAATGAACGATAATGGGTTTAGATCAAGATCGAGATGGAAAAAAAGTATTGAATTTATAAAAAACTAAATATGAACTAAAAATGTGTTATGAAGTGATTTTTGAAGATTTTTGCAAGCCTCAAGAATGGCAAGGATTTTTTTTTATTTGAAGCTAGTTTAAATAAAATGGTGTAAAAATTGAATAAAGGACTAGAATGATGATCATTTCACATGTGAAAGATAAAATATCTTCGGAAAAGTCATTAGAATCAGCTAAATCGACCACAACAAGGAGAGAATTTAATTCATTCCTGGAGAGATTTTCTCCAGTCAAAATTTTTAATAAATTGAAAAAAACAAAAGTAAATCCACATTTGTATTGGATGAGTAGGGTGTTGTATGTTTTAGAAGAATATTGAGTGATGTCATATATGATGTCTAAAGTATCAATTTTTTGAAACTTCTGTCTAAATGTTCAATTAAGTTTGAAGAGTGTCTATTTTGCCAACTCTCCCGCTTTACAAGACTAATGACGAATACTTATTGCATTTTCATTATTCAACATGTCAGTGTCACAAAATTTAAATTAAGATTTTAAGCATTTTTATTGTGTATTAGTCCACTCATTTTCAGAAAATTTGTTGACGAACTTGGTTGGCTTCGAAACTTGGTTAGGTTTTGTCTCACAAATCTACTGACTAATACTCATTGCATTTTTCCCAATGCAATTTCTGTTTTCTGCATCAAGGATTCACCAAAAGAGAAATTTATGATTTTAAGAATTTTTCGTTTGGTTAGTCAATATTTTTGAAAATTAGTCTACCGACTCTTCTAGCACAAACTTGTCGAGATTATCCCTCACAAGCTTGGTTACTAGTAGACATTGCATCTTTATTAATACCATCTATTTTTTTTTATTACTTAGGTATCACGAAATAAGAATTCAAAATTTCAAGCATTTCTTTTGTGTATCAATAAACTTAATTTTTAAAAATAATTCAACCGATTTTTTTGGCCCACAAATTAGGCTAGGCCTGGCCTGGTGAGTCGTACCCATTGCATTTTCATTAATGGCGTATCCTTTTTATGGTTTTCGTTGCTATGAAATAAGAATTTAAGATTTTATACATTTTTATGTGTTAGTCCACTATTTTTTCGGAAATTCGTCAACACCCTCCATTACACCAAAAATTCGTCAGGGCACCCTACATGATAAATAACTAATGTTCATTGCATTTTTCGTAAATTCCATATCTTTTTAAATGTTTTAGTGTCATAAAATGAAAATTCAAGATTTTAATCATTTTTTATGTTTGTTAGTCCTTTGACTTTTAAGGAATTAATCAAGTACATGAATTTTTCCTAGTCGAGCCTCAAAGGCCTGATTACCAGTAGTCATTGTATTTTTTAATGGCATCTATTTTTCAGCCTTTTAGTGTCATGAAATAAGAATTTCGGATTTGAACATTTTTCTTATGTATTAATCCACTGATTTTTTATGTATGTCAGTGCATTAATTTTTCAAAAATTAGTTGACCGAATCTTTTGGCCCAAAAAGTTGGTCAAGCTAGGGCTCATATGCTTGGTAATTGACGATCACATTGCAAATTAATTTATTGCATCTTTCTTTTGCAGAGACACAGTGCCACAAAATAGAAAGTCAAGAGTTCATTTTTTCGTCTGTGTTGGTTCATTGATTATTTCCAATAATTAGTCAATTGAATCTGTTGGCTCACGACCAAGTTTCAAATATGTGATGACCTGAATTCATTGCAATTTTCATAATATTTTTTTTATCTCCAGCATTCATTGTCACGAAATGGAAATTTAACATTTTAAGTGTTTTCCGGTACGTTATCATTAATTTTCTTAAAATTAGTCATCCTACTCCGTTGACCCTCAAGACTTGGCATAATTGAACCTCACAAGCCTAAAGACAAGTAGTTATTGAATGTTCAACATTGACCACTCTTTTCTTTCCCGGTATTTTCGCATCCCCAAAGAAAAATTGAAGATTCTAAGTAATTTTTTTGTTCTCCATCTATTCAAATTTACTTGTCCCGTTTTACATGACACAATTATTAAAAAAATAATACTCCTTCCGTTTAAAATAAGACGACCTCCTTTACTTTTTAGTCTGTTTTAAAATGAATGACCTCTTTCTTTTTTTGGTAACAACTTTCATGTGACATGTTAATACCACAAGATTAAAGAAAAATATTGTACATTTAACATACTTTAATTTAGCTTCACATTATCAAAAGTTTTCTTTATTTTCTTAAACTTCGTGTCAAGTCAAATTAAACCATTCTTTGTTAAAAAGGATGGATCAATTGACAGACCAAGTTTACCTTTTTTTCCCCTATGAGTTGATAGAATTTGAAAATCAATTACTCATTAAAGAAGTTCTACCTTTTGAAAAACATTTACTCTCCAAATAAATTGAGCGTAGGTTGAGAAGATTGTCTAGGCTTATTTGTTTACTGTTTTACATCCTAGTAATTAAAATAAGAAATGTTGGTAGATTTGATGAATAATATTGATGTCTTGCATCTCATATATTGTTGCATTATAGTCAACCTTTTTTCTTCCATTTCAATAGTGATACTAATTTGTGATTTTCATTGATTTTGTTGTAGTTATCATCAAGTGTTCTTCCTTTATTATTCTCTATATCCCCTTGCCCCTTCATCTAACAATCTTAATTTACCATGCATTAAGTTGTTGTTTTTCTTGTTGTGGCATGAAAAGATTGATTTAATAAATATTACGAACAACATTTACAGGAGAGATGGATTATCACAGTCTTGCATATAAACTGAGGTGCTTAAACTTATATTTAAATTGGAGTTTAGAAATATTATTGTCTTCTTTTTCTATTATGAGTTAGGCAACTTTTATTTTGTTTTGTGAAAAATGGACTGATTTTTTTCTTATTTCCTCCATATTATTCTGTATTCACCTTTAGGAAGGTTAGAGTCGATACCACAGATACAAACATTCCATTGCAAAGGGAGAAACTTTCTTATTGGTACATCTACTTCTTATTCAATATCACTTCCTCAAATAAGGCTGACCAACAAGCTCTATAACAAGTCCTAATCATTTCTTGGACAATTAGTGGACCATAAATACTTCCTTTTGTACTTGGTTTGGTATAAGTTGCAGTCCAAAAAGGCAAAGGGTTGTGGTCTTGGATTTTCCTAATTTTCAACTTCAAGGAACAATTTGTCCTTCTTTAGAGAGCGTGAGGTGGGTCTTAAAAATTGACGAAAGTCCCACATCGATTGTTAATGAGATGGTGTACTCCTGAAAAGGCTTGGACAATCCTTCTCCATTTGAGCTAGCTTTTGGTGTGTGAGTTAGGCCTAAGACCTAATTCAACAAGGTATCAGAGCAGGGCCCGTCTCACCCGATGTTGGGACAACCAAAAATCAAAATTTTCCAAGAACTAGATGCTCAGAACTACGCATGAGGTAGGGTATTAACGAATGACAAAAGACCCACAATAATGATTAATGAGATGAGTGAACTTCTTATAAGGCTTGAACAATCCTCTCTTTGAGCTAGCTTTTGGGGTGTGATTTAGGTCTAATACGTAATTTAACACACTTATTCTTCAATAATTACTCTATTGGCCCCCTAACATGGTTAGACCGGACACACACGGCTAATGATCAATACTTGTTGAATTTTCATTAATGGCATTTCCATTATAAATATTTCGATGACACGAGATTGGAATTAAAGATATTATGTATTTTCAATGTGTGTTAGCCACGTTTTATCAATTAATATCAGAAAATTCAAGTAAAAAGGAGGACAAGAAATATTTGTAAAAGAGAATTTGATTATGGACTTATGTAGATACTACAAAATATAGACAATTACTTGATTAACTATAAAAGTATCTAATTCCCTAGAACATCTAGAAGAAAAATATAATAACGTTATAATCTACTCTAAAATATCACATTATTTCTACTAGATACTTATCTAAGAAACTATTATATATTATTCTAAACGTGACTAGAAATTATGATATTTGGTCTTCAAAAGTATTGCTTCAGATATTTTCACAGTCTGAAAAATCTTCCTACGCTACAACAAAAATAGCTTTTAGCGGCAACAATATACACATTATTAAAGTGTAATAAAATTTTTACCATCATTATTTGATTGTCATTGGAACAAATTCCATTTACAGACTTTAGAGACATTTACAAAGAGTGCTAAAAGTCGCTAAAATATGTTTTTAGTAGCAATTAAAGTATTGTCATAAATCAATTACCGCTGAATATCATTTTTATATAATGTTATTACTATACAGAGGATTTTTCATAAATAATTTCACATTTATAAAAGAGAATCAATAAACATATTTGTTATAACTTTAGTGACCAGAGTATGAGTATAAGTCATAGCCCATTGGTTATTAGTTATTATGGTTGAGTTTTAAGCTAAAAGAGGTTTAATGATTAATTCTACTTAACTACATTTTTTTTTCTAATTCACATAGTAAATAAAAACTCAACTGGGAGAAACAATCATAGCCAGTAGGCTGAAGTGTATAATTTGATTGCTAAATGATCCGAAGATTGTAGATACGAGTGCGTCTCATCATATTTGCTTCGACACCACAACCTCCACAATGTTCAAGACTTCAAAAGGGGTCGAAGAAGTTACGATAATTTGATTCCAATCATTCTAATTTGTAATACTCATTTGAATAAATCAAATAATATCTTTAAAATCTCTAATATTTTGTTCCGCCCTCTATCAAATGCAAGCTTATTTCACTCAATCAATTTTGCAAACACAATCTAACCTCAAATGATTTTTTTTCAAGATGTTGTCACAGGTATGATTCTGTATTTGACTTTACTGTTATGCTTTGGTAGACCTAGGAGTGAGTTTATCTTTTTTAACTTCATTTGTTGCAATGCATTTTATGTTTTTCTTGAGTAATTTAGTGAACCAATTTTTATTTCTACGCCTATTGGTGCTTTTATTCTAGCAGACAAATTCTATCGCGATTGTACTATTTCCCGTCAATCACAAGAGTACCATAAATGACTTAGTTTAGTTAGACACGGTAGAGTCTGATGTCATTCTAGGTATGGACTGATTTCATGCCTATTATGCATCAATAAATTTCAGCACACGATTATTCAAGTTCTAGTTCCAGTTAACCAATTATAGAGTGGGAAAAGCAGTTTAGCAGTGTCTATGGGTCGTTCTACTTTATACCTTAAGGCAAAGAAGTTAGTTTCCAAGTGTCCAACACTTAGTCTTATTAACTCACGTACTAAGATACCTCCTATTAAGTAAGTTTCAGTTTCAGTAGTAAAAGAGTTTCCAGAAGTCTTTCCTAATGATATACTCGGAGTCCCTCCTAAGAGAGAAATAGACTTAGGCGTAGACATCATCAAGATACTCGTCCTATATCTATTTCACCATATAGAATGGTACCAGTAGATTTGAAAGAGTAGTAGAATGATTTTCTAGAGAAGGGTTTTATTTGACAAAATCAGTATGTCTATGGTGTATTGGGATGCATCTAGAGTTGGTTTGGTTTGTGTGTTAACATAGAATGGCAAACTTAATAGCTTATGCCTCGAGAAAGTAGAAAATTTATGGGAGATATATTTCCCAACTCATGACTTAGAGCTGATTGTGGTAGTATCCGCTTCAAAAGATAACACCATTATCTCTATGTTTTTCATAGTGTTCACGGATCAGAAGAGTTTTCGGCATGCTTTTAGTTTGAAAGATCACAATCTTAGACAAAGAAGGTTTTCTATTGATATTACCACCAAATTTGAAAAAGATAAGTAAGAGTTAGTAAAGGAGGTGCATAGAATTGCATGAGTAGGAGTTTGATTAATGAATGTCATTTAAGGAGGATGAGTGGGGATGAATGGGTCTGAATCATCATAAGTGTGTAATATTCCAGAAAATCTACTTGTCTAGTGAAGGGTCTATTAGGTTTAAGAATATGTATTGGGGTACATAGTCATCCCAATTCCCAATATTGAGTAATATTGGGCATGTTAGAGAATATTGACTTAACGGTGTTAGCCAATTTCTATGTATTAAACAAATAGCTTAAGATGTACTTTGATGCTCAAATACTCCAATCCAAGCTTGTTTAGGAATGTACGTGCAATGAAGACCTAATTGAATTTTTTTGATTTCATAGATTAGACACACTAGGTACGAGGCATCAAATTGTCAAGCCTAGGTACCATAGCACATGATCATTTAAATGATCATGTAGATTAAGCAGTGCCCAAGGACATAGAGAGGATCCTTGAGACAAGAAGTGTGCAGTAATACATGTGAAAGCACATGTGCTACCGCCCAAGAGACCAAACAACCAAGCCCACTCCAGAAAAACCTCTTATTGCCAACAAATTTTACTAACAACTTAAGTTGGTTAGTATTCTACTAGCAAATTACAAACATATTTCTAACCGAATAATATTTAAAAAGTTAACAAGGAAATTCTAAGAGATTACCTACATAAATCTTACAAACTAAGTATTTTAGTTTATAAATACGGCGGGAAAAAATGGCGCCAAATTTAGCAACCTTCTATCAATGGATTACCAATAAAAATATTACTAATGCACACCTTTTGTTGGTAATATTACAAATGAAGTTAATATCGGTTGGTAGATATGACAAAAAAAAATATAATTTATTCACATATTACCAATGAATTGCTAGACAAACATTTACAAACGACAAGATTGTGTTGCTAAATTTACCAACCATACATAAATGTTTTGGTAAATTAGTAACGAAATGTAATTTATTGCTAAACTTGTCAACCAATATCAAATTAGTTAAAAACTTTGCCGACAAATAAGATTATAGTTAGTAAATTACTAAAATCACTAAAATAGTTAATAATGTACCATCCGATCACTAATTCATTGGCAAAACTTACCAACATATCAATTATTAGTTTGTAATATTATATGAGTGTTTAGTTTAATAGTAACTATTACCAACTCAAATAAAATTTATTGGTAAATTATTAATTACAAACTTATATTTTAATAGTTGGTAAATTACCAATTGAAGTTATTTTTTTGGTAAATCAGCGTCTAGAGTGGAGAGTTACATATTTAAGTTGTGCCATTATGCGTTTTAACTTTCATTTTTTTACCAAAACTTGACTTTTGTCATGACCCGAATTCTGGTATTCAAATTGCAAGTGGCGTCGTTGACCTCTCAGAGCTCGTAGACAATCCTCATCTTGCATTCATCACATTCATATGGTTAATTTTAGTGGAAAATTTAAAACTTTTAATCGTATGAATTATACATAGACTTCATATAGTTATTTCATGAATTCATCATATACTAAGCTCAACGTAGATGTAACAACCATCTATCATAAGAATCAATTCGAAATAGAATATGTATATATCATAAATATGTTTGCCAAACATGGCCTTATTACAAAATCTTCGAAAGAAAGTACGAAAGAGACGCTAGGGACAACATCCCCTCGATTTATATAAAACTAAGTCTAGACTAAAATTGTAGCATCCTCAAAATAAAGAGGACCTACCAAAGGGTCTGAAGAAACAGTGATGTCCAAACCGTTGCAAGAGTCGTCAATCAGTCCCTTAATTTTCATCTATGAAAAAGTAAATAGTAGGGGTTAGTACACCACTTGTTCTAAGTATGGGTGTACTCTCACATACACATAAGGCTATGAATGATCAATGAAAGTCCTTCCTAAACAACTTGCTATTTCTTGAAAGCCTAGTGACTAGACTTCCCTAAATCGTTAGATGTGAATTGTGGTATGAATATGATGTATTTTAAAGTATTCAAAACACACAACTCATTTTCTATATGATTAAAAAACACTAGTGTCATCCACATAATTTTGGAACAACTCGATCGAACATTTGGAAATTTGATACTCCAAAATCGAGAGCCCTATTTTTGACACTTAGATTATTTTTCAGTCTGTTTCTTCTTCTTGTTATGTAGTTAAATGATCTCCTTTAATATTATGTTTCACTTACAAGTGCAATGGTTCATTTTAGTCCGTACTTACAATGAATCGAATAAGCAATTCAAATTATTTGACTACTCTACGTTAGATTCTTCATTCTTATTTCCTTTGGGTGTGATTATATATATATATATATATATATATATATATATATATATATATGCAAATATTTAATGGCTATGCCCATTTGTTAGTTGATTCATAATCCATGCTCCATTATTGTCTACCTTATTTACAAGATAAATATTTAATTCTTAAATTGGGTATGAATGTATTTATAAGCCAATCTTTATGATTATGCCCATTGATTTGTTATTTACCCGGTTTATATACCTTGAGGCATTTATTCATACTCCAATATTGGCACAAGCCTTAGTTAATTTTTGAGTCTTTTTCTTCTTCTTGTGGTGTAGCTCAATAATTCTTTTAATCCTATGTTTTACTTACAAGTGCAATGATTTATTTTATTCCCATACCCACACTGATTCAAGTAAGTAATTTTCCTACCTTATAGTGAGTTATTCTTTACACTATATATTCATTACCTTTCAAAAGTAATTCTCTATTGATAACGTCATTTACTTAATTACTTTCATGTTTTATATATTAGACATTTCATATACACGAGACTTTGGAATCGTTGATGTAGCATTAAGACATGGCAAGCGGGAGACCAACATATGGGACCTTAACCCAAGGGCCTTCTTTAGAAAACACGGAGTCTGCTTCATTCATTCATTCGTACTTCACATTATTCATTTCATTCATTCGTAGGATAATTTAAACACCAGCTATACCTAGGATGAAGTTTAAGACTCTCATCGGCATCATGAAGTGCAATGACCAAGAATGACCTAATGTCATTACTTTACACCTCTTGATTGTCTTCCACAAACATCTTCGCTATAGTTCATTTCATTATCTTTCATACTTTGAGGCTGGCCTCATTCTTTCTTTGGGAACTTTAACCAGACCTATATAGATAATGTGAGCATCATGAAATCCAATATCTTCCCCACACAAAAAAGAGGTGGAATCACCGTCCAACGTGACCCGAACATGCTAGTGTATATAGGGAGTCGAACCCTGCTAGATCCCTATACTGGCACTATAGGTTCAAAGACTATGAGATATAAGGAGACCCATATCGGGCATGCCATACAATCTCATCTCATGAGAGTTACGTGAACCTCCGCCCTTCCCGAAAGAAGGTGTCACCGCTCATATCTAGCCTATTGGTGCTCATCACCGCTCATAGCTAGCCTATTGAGGCTCAGTATAAAATTCCATTTCATTCAACTCATACGTCATGGACGCTAGCTTCTAGTATGAGGACATCTTACCTCAATAGATGATTTCTCATCTCATCATTAGTATTATGTACACATTAGTCTCAATACTTTCATTAGAGTGTACATAGATACTGGTGTCTTCATTAGCTTTACACTCTCATAGGTGAGAATGTTTTGGTAGCATTTTCTTAGGGTCATTTAAAATTGCTCTTATCTTTCACATTAGGCTCTTATCATATTGTCACCACATTCATTAGCATTAGCACATTTGCTTTTCATAATTACTCATCCTTTTTACGTGAATGTTCATTTCATCATATGTCAATGCACTTGGACATTTAGTGTGATTCACACTCATAATTAACCCTTCTAGGGTTTCATCATTTCATTACATATATCTTAGTTACTCATCCCTTTTTACGTGAATGTATATTTCATCATCTTCTAGTATTTACACAAGCATTATGGAGGCTTGCTTCTAGATTGAGATTTACTTACTCTAGTGATCACTAGTCATCCTTACTTTACATTGATGAAATGTGAATTTTTCATTCATGTAATCCTTAATTTACATTTATTAATTTGAATTTTCCTTTTATATCATCCTTAGGTGTTAGTGAGACTAGTTTCACACATTCTAACACCTTCATTCGTGAGTATTCTTTTAACAAATTAGCTCTAGTGTAAGTAAGACTTGTCTCACTTCCTTTAACACCCCATCCTGGTCAATAAGTTAATTTAGACCCCTTTAATTATGTTATAACTCACGTTACTTACTTACATTAGCGTAGTAGCTTCATATCACTGTTTGTGGACACTGAGGACTTCATTTAATGAGTTTCATGTGTTCATAGTTCATTCTTGTAGAACATGTTGGTAGTTGTCCCAATGAATGTCATGCCCTTTGTTATGGATTCATTGATATTAGTTCAGAAGTGCTTAATATATATTTGATACTCTTACTACACAATAATTGACATATGATTAGTAATGGATCAACATTTGGGATGTTAGACTAGCAAATTCATTATTTTTAGCATAAGCCAATATTTACGTATGTTCAGATTTAAATTGCAATATGTATGAACCCTTTGCCAATCTTCTAATCATTTACATAAGTTTCTTGTCATTGGCATATTTTCATTTTGACCAAATAGAGTTAGCCAATTTTATCGGAACCAGATAGCTAATTTATTCAAGATATGATTACATAGATGTTTTTAAGCCAATTCTTAGTTTATGGATTTTAATGTTACGGTTTAAGAAGATATTTGACATCATTATATTAAAATTTGATGGCTTTAGCATCATCATATCATCACAACAACAGAAATTCAACATTCGGCCAAAGACACATATTCATTTAACACATCACAGACTTAACTTAGCATCTTATCGATCCTTAATTATCATGATAAGATTAATTTTACACAATTAGAAGTTCATAAATTAATTCGATACTCATCATTCAAGAACAATACATGTTAAGAACATCCATAACCAAATACCAACAACATGATCTGTAACTTATTAAACATTGAAATCGTAAAGGAGATAATAGGGAAGGGAATTTCGACGAGAAAGATGGGATCAACCCTAGTTTTCAAGATCTTGTGAATTGTTCAAAGGAAAATACTCTTGGAGAAAGAATTTCCGGAGATAAACCCATAACTTATGAATAATTTAATATAAGAATACTACCTTGAACGAAACATGGAGGAAAACTTGAAATCGCCCTAGAGATATCGATAAATTTTCTGCCTTTTTCTTGCGTTAGTTGTTTACTATTTTTGCGTCCTTTTTCTCTATGAGTTTGAACGTGATTTTTAGGTTTAAGAACTGATCTTGACTCATTAAACTCATGGTTTAATAAGTTAATTAAATAAATTAATAAACTAATTACTGAAAAGCCCCTCCTAGATTGACTAGAACTAGGAAAACACAATACTTGGTCAAATCTGAAATTTTTCCTAAGATGCTTCTTGTGTTGTACTAGGTTAGTGTAAGAATTTCGGTTCGACCCCTTTAATTTAATTAATTAAATGGATAATTTAATTTATTAAGTTACCTAGGGTAAATATTAAAGTACCCTTAAGTCGTTATAACCATAATTAATCCTTTGAACCATCCTAGGTTAGGTACTAGGTTGTCTTTTTCTTGTTTTAACCGAAATCTGGATATCACTTTGTGATTTTTGTTTTTCCCCTTTAATTTAATTAATTAGGTTTATAAATTAAATAATTAAGTATCCTATCATAATTACTAAACTACCCTTAAGTATTGAGGATCTTAACTAACTCTTTGGACCATGCTAGGTTAGGTACTAGGTTGTCCCTTGTCTTAACCGAAATCTGAAAAATTCCTTTTTATTTTCGGTTTTAGCCCTTTTTAATTAAGTAATTAATTTTCAAAATTAAATAATTAGGTAATCTAGGGGAATTGCTATAGTACCGTTAAGTTTTTAGAACCATAACTAACCTTTTGAACTATCCTAGGTTAGGTACTAGGTTGTCTCTTTAACTAGTACTAGGTTAGTGTCAACCCGGTTTTGGTCCTAAATTGTCAGGTACACTAATTAGTCAAATTAGGTTAGTCCTATGTTATTTAGTTATTTATGGCAGTATGTTATATTCTAGAATTTGTAGGGAGGTTAGGCTCAATATCGAGTGGTCCCTTGTGCACGTTTTCCCCCTAACTACCCTAACCGAATTCGGTTAGGGTCTTCCCCTCCTTAGGCAGTTTCTTCACAAGTCTTGCACATGGGTTGGTTGAACTTTCCTAACTAATTATTATTTATGGTCTATTTGGGAATGTTTACTTATTGTCCCAAGGACCCTGACTATGTCCTTGGACACTACTCAATCTATATGATCATTTTAATTGATCATGTGTTATGGTATCTAGGTTTGACACTTGGATGCGTCATACCTTTTATGTGACAAATGAAAAATGAAGATTTTTATCATAGGGTCTTTAATGGAGCTACATCTCAAATAAGCTCATTAACATTTCGAAATATTGGCTTAAAGGGTGTTAGCCAATTTTTCTAGCCCTTTAAGCCAATATTTTCTAATATTCCCAATATTGTGCTTAATTGGGCATTATATAGAAATTGGCTAATACCTCTTAGCCAATTTTCTTTACTATGTTCAATATTTCTTAATATTGGGCATTGGAATGCATATGTATCCCCAATACACATTCTTAAAGACCTATTGGGTCTTCATTAGACATGTAATTTTCCGGAATGTTACAACTTTGTTGATTTTTTTTAAATGTACTCCGATTAGAACTCCTTCATTGTCATTAACATTGAATGGTCAGTCATTTTTTATCTAACGGGAAGGTTGATTCATATTTGGAGGCTTTCATTTTTGTTTGTGCCGTGATTTGTTTTAAATTTTATGTTTAGACAAAAATTTGACTTTAGTCAATATTTTTGTGAACGTGCTCAGATGAGAATTTCGTTGGCGTAATTAACTCCAATGGTCATTTTTTATCTAGTAGGATAGTTGGTTTTAGTTTTGAGGCTTTCATTTTTATTTTGTGCCATTAGATGTTTAATAAATAAATTTTAGCAAAAATTTAAATTTGATTAATATATTTTATAGCGTACCCAGATAATACAGTTAGTTGCGAAAAATCATTTTTGATGTAATTAGATAGAGGGTTCAGATTTTGAGGCTTCCATTTTTTGTTTATGTCGTTATGGTTTTTAGCTTTGAATTTTGGCAAAAATTTCACTTTAGTCAATATTTTTGGTAATCGTGCTCGAATTGAAATTTTTTCAACGCAATTAGCCATATAAGTTATGTTTTGATCTCATAGGATGGTTGGTTCGAGATTTAAGACTTATTTTCAGTTTGTGTTATTATGCGTTTTGAACTTTTAACTTTTATCTAAGATTTGAATTAGGTCAATTTTTCTTGGAAACATGCTCAAATTTGAATTTTGTCACCGCAGTTATCTATGGAAGGACATTTTTCATTTTATAGGATGACTGGTTTGAATTTTTATGTTTTGATATTCAGTTTTTACCATTAGGCAATTTAACTTTTAACTTTTGGAAAAAATTTGATGTCGCTTAAAATTTTTTGTAAGTGTGCTTTGAGGAAAATTTTGTTAGTTTTATTAGGTCCGAAAGGTCATATTTATATCTAACAAGATAATTGTTTTAGGTTTTGAGACTTCCATTTTCAGTTTGTTTTGTTAGGCATTTTAACTTTCTACCAAAATTTATGCTTGGTCAATATTTTTTGTAAACGTGCTTAAATTAATTTTTTGATATAATGATGCCATATTAAGATTAATTTTACTTGTTATCATAAATTTTGCATTGTTTCATTCAAAATATGATTATAAAATTGATTAATATTTGAATTTATATTCGTGTTCTTAGATTTTTAAATTTAATAAATTAATAAATATATTACTATTGAATAATTATTCAGTTAATAATATTTTGAACATATTGTCAATCAATGACTAAGTTAACATTAAACTTGAATGATATATGACCAATAAACTAACAATCAATTAGTAAATTTATCAGAAAAATAAATAATCATACTCATGTATTTGAAAATTAGAAACAAGGGTTGTGGTGTAGTGATAAGTACTACATCTTTATCCATGGTGTTAGGTTTGATTCCCGTTGGGTACATAATCATCTTTGTTAGGGAATGCTTTACCACTTAATATGGGACTTTCCAGTGTGAATCCAGATTTAGTCGGGCTCCAATATGTGTCTGAAGACCAGATGGAAAACCCAAAAAAACTAAAAAAAAAGTATTTAAAATTTATTGCATATTACCAACACAATTTTTTTATTACTAAAATAACCAACCAATTACCAACGTATGAATCAAAAGATGAAGAAAAAAATTTACTAACTCCTTTTCAATTCGTTAGTAATGGTACTAACGGTATACTCACAAGAAATTAGTTGGTAAATTTACCAACGGAAATTTCAGGGTCATATTTCAAAATTTTGTAACAACATCTTTGGGTGTTTACCAACTAACTTTTTGTTGGTAAGTTTACCAACAAACTAAAATTAGATGGTAATATTTGCTGACGAGCGTTTTAGCAACGGATTAATATAAGCTTACATTTGGTTGATAACTCAATTTTCCAACCAATTCGATCAATTTAGGAACGAATATTTTTGTTGGTAATTGAGGTTCCCTTTGTAGTGGCCCAACCGAATTATGTTAGGGCGGTTACGGAGCAGGCGCGCGTCAGGTCAATCAACGTGGGGCCTATCTTCCTAACCAATCCTAGTCTCTAACTAACTTACCTAACTAGCTAACTAACCTAGGACTAACTTAAATAAACTAACTAGTGTACCCGAAATCTTAAGACCTAACCGGGTGACACTAGCCGAGTAACTAACTAATGAAACATACTACTACCTAACCTAAGATGGTCCTAAGAGGTTTGTTATAGTCCTAGTGACTTAGGGGTAATTTAGTAATTACCCTAGATCACTTAATTAATCAAATAATGAACTTAATTAATTAATTTAAAATTATAGTCCAACCCGAGACCCTAGCAAATTTTCAGAATTTGGCTAAGTCAAATACTCTCCTATGTTCAATTTAGGAGGGGCGTTATTGAAATTAGCTACTTGATTTATTTAATTAAGTTAACTAGCCTAATTTAAATTAGTCAATATTCAGTTCCTAAGACTTAGACTCGTGTTTAACTAGGTGAGAAACTCTCAACTTAAAAACAGTGAACAACCGTAACAAAACAGATAGATTCTCCTTAGGCGATTTCAAGGAAAATTCTTCAACATTTTCGTGCAAAGTATAGAGTGATCTTCGTAGATTCAATTCTACAGTAAGGTATGGGTTTTATCTCTTAAATTCTTTATCCTAGGAGGCTTTTCAAACGTTTTTAATTCAAGAAAACCGAAATAGGGTAGTTCCCAATGAGATTGTCAAATGTTCATCGCTCTAGTTCTTCCTATTTTCGATTCTAGTAGTATGTATAATGCAAATCTCGAGCATGTTGTTGGCATGTAGTTCTAATTGATCATTATGTGTAGGTTTAGATGATTAGATAGTGTCGAATGAGACCTATATGTTAGATTTGCATGATTGGAGTATTATTTACATGATATAAGAATGTTTTAATACCCAATTGTGTTTAAGAAGATGAAATTTTTAAAAGTTTGCTTGCTTAAAATGATGAGATTACTATAGTATATACATGAATTTAATTGACTTGGCTAATTATATTCTCATGATCAGTGTTTAGTCAAAGTTTGGTTTATGCCAATAAATTTACTAGCAATATTATTTCAAAAATATTATGTAGAGTAGGCCAATGACTAAGCCATACCAATCTTATATGGCCAATGTAAATTATGATGTTCTTGTAAGTCTAAATACATGTTAAAGATTGACTTGACAAATTGTAACACAATGAACTCATAACCTAGAATATGCCAATGATTGGGACAAGTCCCAACATACCCTATCTAAATGAACTTGTGAATGTAGTAGCTCAATAAAGAATCATCGCAACTTTCATAAAGAATGGTACAAGACTACCAAATTATATTGAACAAGATAAGGTGTGTAATGAAATAACATAAAATCTTATGAGTCATGAAATTGACCTAGAATGGGGTGTTAAAGGAAGTGAGAAAAGTCTCACTTTCACCTAAACAATTATGTTAAAGATACTCACATAAGAGGGTGTTAGAAATCATGAGACAAGTCTCATTCACACCATAATGATAATGTAAGATTTAAGTTCACATCATCAAGTATAGAAAGGGGTGACAAGTCATCCATTTAACTAAGCATACCTCATTCTAGAAGCAATCTTCCATAATGTATGAGTCAATTCTAAAAGTTGTAAAGTATAAGAAATTGAGCTAAGCACCGATAGGCTAGTAATAGCTTGTGCAATAACATGTAAGACTCATGAGATGAGACTACCACCAAGGTTGATAGGAGTCTCCAAAATCTCCTAGTCTTTGAACAATGTTGCCAGCATAAGTTACTACCTAGTGGATCCACCTAAGAAAGCTAGGAAATATTCGGTTTCACTTTGACAGGTGAACCACCTTATTTCAGTGTGGGAAAGATTCTAGATTTCATGTTATCTGACATGATCTATTTAAGTTAGTGCTAAATATTTCTTTAAGAAAGTAAGAAATAAATAAATAAAGGAATAACTAAGAAGATGAGAGGTGCGGATAGGATTACCAAAGGGTGAGGTGAGACTAAGCAATGATGTAAGTCATTCTATGTCATTGCATAGAAAGATCCCAATCGAAGTCTTAAAAGAATATCCTAAATCATGTTCAATGTGAACATGAGATCAAAGAAGAAGATATGTAGGTTCAAATTGCACTAAGTAAGCAAAATCATAAGTACATCAAATCATCAATTTTGATAAGAATGAAGTTTTAACAGTTATTGCCTAATGCCAATAAACGGAGCAAAATATAATGGCTCAAATATTGGAGTATGAATATATTCCCCAACATCTTTAACTTATGAAAATGATAAAATAATGGGCATTGATAATAGATATTTGCTTTAAATATGTCATGCCCAATTTAACAAGAACTAAAAGAATAACTTGTAATTAGGGTAGTCAAGTCATCTCCTTAGTCTTTTGGATTACTTACTTGATTCATTGTAGAAATGGGATTACAATGAATCATTGCACTCGTAAGTAAAACATAGGATCAAAGGAGATCATTGAAATACACAACAAAAATAAGAAAAGATTGAAAAATAAACCAAGTCTGGGGTGAGGAACTCTCGGCCTGAGGGGAGCAAAATTATTAAATTTTGCTTGAGTTGTTCTAAAATTATGTTCATGATTTAAAGGTATTATGTTCATGTATAAAATGTTTTTTGTTCTTTAAATGCATGAAAATATGTCATATTCATAGCATGATTCATAAATAACGAATTGGGAAAGTAAAGTGACGTCACTTTCAAAAAATGGCATGTTGCTATAGGAAAAGCTTTCCTTGATCATGCATAGTCCTTATGTGTTAATGTTAATATACCCATAATTAGTAAAAGTGTATACTAACCCATATACAATTACTATTTTTATAGGTGTTGCTACTTGAAGAAGATTGAAGAGTAGTTGAAGTTTTTTGGACTAGTCGCTCCAGACTTTGGTAGGTCCTCTTAAGTTCGAGGATGCATACGCTTTATATTCTAGATTTAATAGATTAGACATATCAAGTGTATGTTGTCCCTATCATTTCCTTTCAACCATTTGTTCAAGCTTTGGTATTAAGGTCGGTTTGGGAACTATTAATGATATTATAAATTCTTCATTTCAATTGTTCAATCTATAAATAGATGGTTGTTTATTTTTAGTTGTTAGTATATCACTCTTATGAAAAAATTGTATGATGTCTATGTACATTTGCATAAAGCTAAAAAGTTTTAAATTTTCTGCTAAATTTAACTATATGATTGTGATGAAAGCTAAGAAGAGGCTTGTCTGAAACCTCTGAGAGATTAACGATGCCGGTCTCATCTAGGTTCTAGGACCCCAGGTATGACATAGTGTCAAAAGTAAAAGGCAAGCAAGAACAAGACCCTATCTAGTTATAATTAAAGGAAAGTATTCTTAATAAAAAAAAAGTGATGGCTTTGGGATAAGGGGGAGATGGTGTATGGATATATCAAGTTAGGTTTTGTGTACCAATGGTAGACGATTTAATTACTTTGAATTTTCACCCATTAAGAGTGTTATGAGATTCGGTAAGAAGAGAATCGGTTTGATAAGACGCTACTTGAGAAGCTAAAGAGTATAGAAAGAGGAAATACCCACATCTCTTTGAATCGGGAGAAGTTTCAAATAAAGGTAACAATTATTTTCTTGTAATTGTTATTAAGTTGGCATGTTGTGTTTATACTTTGTTGTTAGGTGTAATAGCTAAATGTAAGATGTTACACCATAAGCCTAGTACGAAGTAATCTCATTCGAGGATGAATGTTCCTAAGGGAGAGATATTGTAACATGTCGCAAATTGATATAGCTAAAAAGAAAATTAGAAGTTGAAATAGCATGTTTTGGGAAGAATTAAAAATGTCGAATTTTTCTATGTTGGAGAAAAGTAAATTTTTGGTAAACTTCAAAGGACATAACTACTAGATCATGATTAGTAAAAGGTATTGATTGATTTGGTTGTAAATCCCTCGAAGATATCTTTCCAATGCCACCGAGTTTGCATAATTTCGATTTCATATGAGTGAGATATGTCTTTCAGAAGTTGGGCTGTTGGATTAAGGATTGTCCAATCAGAATTTGAGAAGGGAAAAGTTGTCTTTTCCTTATCCAATTATTATACTTATTTTTGGGTAATAAATAAGTGTCTAAACTGATTTTATTCAGTTCATGCTTTTAGAAAACAAGTTTGTGTTTTCAGAGAATAGAAATGAAGAGGAGAAAGGAGAAAAGGAAGCAAGAATGTTCAAGTCATTGAAGTTCGGCGTGTGGAAATCATTGGGGATGATCCCTAAAAAGTTATGTGAGATCATTATGTGTTGGGTTATTCCAGCCACACACCAAATTTATTCAATTCACTAATTTTGAGTATATTGGATGATGAACATTGATATTTTGATGAAGAATTAATGAATTCTTGATTGAATGAGTAGTAGCATGTTGTAGTTTATTTGATTCGTGTTTCTAGGCTGTTTTACGATTATAAACTATAGGGTATTGAGTATGTTAGTGATCCTAAGTGTTTTGGTGAATATCCATGGAATATTTGAAGTTTTAGAGTTGAAAACAGAGAAGAAAAGTCGAAACACACGTCTATTGGGCCTTGGGGCGCCACGACTCCCATAGCCCACAGGATAGTGTATGTCCATAGTGGCTTGGGGTGTGTCTTAAACAAGAGCTCCTCAACTTGGCATCTCAAGTTTGGGCTTGGCTCCCCACGCCTCATAGAGATCCGGGACGCCAGATAACCCCAGTCATGCCCCATCTTTTGGTACTAGTTCCTAAGTGATTACCCACATTTCCTCGTTGATTCCAATACTCTAAGGTATGTCTAAACATAATGAAATCATCCATAAACATGAGATAATGAACCAATAATCCACAATCCAATTGAAGAAAGTTAGGATAAAAGTCTATGTAGCTAAGAGTTAAGTCTAAAGGTTAAGAAGTAAGACAAAGTACAGTTTCTTAAAGTTTCAAGAGTCTTATTTAAATGTTTTAACTTCATTTTAAGTCTTAAGTCTTGAGTTATAGAAAGATTAAAATTAAAATTCTCTCCTTCAAATAAGTATAAGGGAACTAAGTATTTCACTAAAGAGTTGAAGGTCATCCTTTAAAGAAATATAAGGGAATTAAGTATTTCCCGAAGAGTCGTTTCGAAAATCAAGTTTCAAGCTAAGTAAAGAGTAAAGAGTAAAGAGTTAAGTTGAAGTTCTTTTCTTCAAAAGTATAGGGAGACTTAGTATCCCCGAAGAAATTTATATATTTTTCACATTTAAACAAGTAAAGAGCATTCGGGCTAGCTTTCAGACAAAATTAATAGCTTTACAAAATGAAGAAAGCAGGGAAACTATGATTTACAAGAGAGCTTTTAAAGCTAAGTTTTGAGCACTAATTCTCAAACTGTAGAATTAATATATTTTAAAAACATGAGATCCAATATATTTTTACAATTAGTATTGAGCACCGATGTAGGGTTGTGAGTGATAGATTAACTCAAGTCTTCATGAAAATCATGTAGCCACCCATGGGTAGAAAAGAGTCATTCTTTTTAGGTGAATCCTTTTCACAGTTTACAGGTGGATCCATTAGGCAATTTAGGTCCTATACTTTAAGTGGTTTAGGATGGTTCTTGGCAATGTAAGGTAAAACGTTGTATCATCACTATAACGATTGAATGATGGTTGTCGGTTAGAGAAACTCCCACAATAGTAGTTGCATAGTTCCTCAAGAGGTTCTAATTAGTATGAACGGGGGTATAAGACTTCATTCATGCAGTGCACGAATAGAATTTGAGAGAAAGCATAATATATATTCTTTATTATTAAGATTTGAGTTTAAATCATATTATTTTGTATTTTGGCGTGCACTTTAGAGTTAATGGTATCTTTGCATATATAGAGTTGAAAACCATGTTTTAAACAACTTTTCTTGATATTGCATATGTCTTTAAACTGCTATATTGTGATATGAGTAATTATAATGAGTAAGTTATTCATGAGTTGAGCATAACCAAGGTAGGTGTTTTTGTTTACTCCTTTTCAAGTCTATGTTGTTTTAACATTTCAACTCGCACACTTATACATTCAATGTACTACTACCAATTGGTCTACATCGTATTATGATGCAGAAACAGGTAACTAGGATCGACATTCGAGTGCACCATTGATCCAATGAGATTTAGTTGGTGAGGCTCCCTTCATTACAAAGGACATCTTTACCTTTTAGCTATTTTCTAACATTTTTAAATTGTTAGGATTATTAGGGGTTCTGCCCCAACATCCATCTTTAATTTAAAGGCTTCATAGACAGATAGAGTTATTTATTTATTCTTTTCATATCTCTTATAAACGATAAGACTTAAGTTGCCATTTTGGATAAGCCTTATTTTAAAGTTATTTTTTGACTTATGTATTCTACTAAGTAAGACACACCAAGGGTTCGCTTAAGACCATCAATTGTCATTAGGTGCTGGCCCTGTCCAGGGTGTAGGCTCGGGGCGTTACTCTTCAATCTTCTTCTCCTCTTGTTCTTTCTCTCCATCTTACATCTAGTATACAACTTCATTGTCTTCTTTTGCGAAGTCCTTATCAACGGTACAAGATCTTTATTGACTATTGCTAATGGAAGGACTTCATCTACATTAGTAGGATCACCATCATTATCAATTGTTGGTGATGTATAATATTCAATACCTGCTGATAAATACATATCTTCGCATTGTTATAAATATATTCTTTTACACAAAACTATGTAAATTAATCTACCTTCATTTTTCTTGTTTTTTAACCTCTCCTCAATTTCTCATCTTGTGTGAAAGTAACAACTTCCATAATTGATAGTTCAAGGGATGCAACACACTCACACAAATTATCATTTTTATTATTTTGTCCACTCGAAACAAAATTTTCATACGGTTTGTTGAAATTGTTTTCACCCAATATTTCATCCTCCTCGTTCTCTACTGCAACAGTTACGATAGTGACACCTTTGAACTTTGCCTTTAAGGCATCAATGCTTATGTCCTTTAATTCTTTCATATATGGCTTTAATCTATAGATTTTTTTTTTGTTTCACAGATAGTCGGTATAAAGTATGGATGCATAATCTACAAAAAAATATAAATAATACAAAACCTTAAGCTAATTTGTAAATAGTGCTAGATAATAATAAATAAATTTATACCTTTGTACTTCTTCTTTTATAATTAAATGGATCACCTTATACAACATTATCACACTTTGTCGTTTGGAGTCTAAGAAAATTGGTAATGGGCAGAGGACAATTTAATGACTTCTTTGAATACTTCCCAATATGAGGAAAAGCCTCATATATCCAAACCTGATATTAATAAAAGAACAAACAAAAAAAAACAGAGACTACCAAATACTTTATAAATATATAAGAACTTTATTATAAATGAGTACTTAATTGATAACCAGTAAAAGAAATTCCTAGGGGAGTCGATACAAAGAATATGATGCATTTCCTCTTTCATGGTACACTTGCATATGTTTCTTCAAATAAATTTATGTCTTCAGGTACTTCACTATTAAATCAAAACACTCTTTTCCCCACAGATAACTCTTAAAAAACTCTAAATCATCTACCATATTAATGTGGTTTGAATACACAATCTTAGATTGATCGTGGGCAAGCGACAAAGAGTGGAGTAACCAAACTAAGGAGCACTTGAACTTCTGCTCTTGTTCAATCTAGTACCCTTAATTAAATTCATCAATTTTGTAACACTGGTATTTTTACTCTTCGTAACTTTATGTTAGAATTTGTTACCTTTCTCAAGTACTCTTTTCATTCTTGATTCACGGGGGTATGCTGAGCAATTCCACCCTGTAATCAGTGCAAACTCTTTTAAGCCAAAACACGCAGGCTTATCATTCACACAAAACCACATCTCATGCAATTTCTTTATCGTTCTTAGCATGACACAGCAACATATAATGGACCAATTGTCCATTGAACTTGTAGTAATCTGGAATATCTCTTAAATGTCCAAAGCAACTAGTTATTAAATTCATTATGAATTTTTTGTTGAACTAACACAGTTCTAAAATCACAATAAAAGGTCAATCTTGCTCTCAAAAAAATTTTCGTTGGAAAAAATCTAAACTCATCCATCCATGTACTTATATTAAAGAAGTTACCAAAGATATCTAGTGCACAGATTAGAAAGGACAGAGGATCATCGTCCTCATCTCCAGTCTGTCTGTGTTACTCTCCTCATCTACACTATAAGTTCTTTCTTCACTAAATTTACTACTGTATTCATAGTTATCTATCTCAACCATTGTATCCGAATATAAGTTAGACTTAGGCTCTTCAGCTACAAATTATTTCTTTATTGAAGATCCTCTTGAAACTTCTCCAGCCTTTCTTTTATTGTTTTTAGAAGGCTTAGAAATATATCTTTTAGCACTTCTGCGATTTAGGAGTCATACTGTATTATATGCAAAAATATAACTTTCATATTTAAAATCTACCAAAAGTCTATCAATACAAACAAAGTAATGCTTAAAATATCTATGAAAAAGTATGAGTTCCAACAAAACTCGACAATGCCATTGACCTAAACTCCATTGTAGTTGACCAACATACAGGGGCTTCTCAACATATAGTAAAATCTTTTAGCTTGTTGAACCAGATAAACGTTAAAAATCAAAAAATCAATAAAAATAAAAAATCAAATATTCCTATGCATGAACTATAATGGGTGAAATTTTCAGAATATTAACAAACATCTAAACTTCAAGATTTTCACGACACTATAGCAATATAATAATCAAATAGGCTAAAAGAAAATAGAAAACACGATTAAACTTAAATCAGACTTAGAAGATTGAAAATGATATGGGAAGTACATTGAAAAAACTTTGACTGAACTTGACAAGAAGATTGATGAAAATAGACAAACTCGATTTCATTCTTCGAGAACAACTATAGAATATCTATTTTCTTTAGGTTTTCGGTAATGGAAGATGAAATACAGAAGAAGGAAGATGAAGGATGAATAATTTTATGAAGGTTTATAGTTACAATACAAAAGGTTGAGAAGCTTAAGGAAGACGAGGAGGTTCCTCGAAAATTTTAACTTTATTTGTTAAATTATTTTTATATTCCTTAGGATTCTAATATAATTATTTTGAGGGATGATTCTATTTTATGTTGAAGCGTTGGGGATGAAAATGATATTTTATATACATGTTTTTACCCCCAAGTTCTTGAACTGATGAAATGACCCATGACCCCACAATACAACCCCACCTTTTCACCTTTTTTAACCCTAACCCTAAAAATGAATCAAAAAAGAAATTAAGTGGCTATTATGCGAATTAAGTTTAGGGAGTGTTCCCCATTTCAATTAATCTCTTGTAAAGCTCGGCCTGGTCATGTTTGGGGGCTAAAGAAGTTGGGTAACTATAATTGTCATAAATAAGTGAGAAAACACAAAAACAAAAACACTTTAAATCTTGAATTGCAATCTCGTAACACAAAAATTTTGAAAAAGGAGATGCCACTAAAAAAATGAGAATTACAAAGCGATCATCTGAGTGATAGCCATAAAAAGTTTAAGATACCGAACCTAAACTTAAAGTTAAATTAGATGTAACTAAAATACTTGAAAAATATGGTGAAAGCAACTTTATCTTTTAATAAAAATGATAAAATAATCCAACACTATTCGAGAAGAACCCTGTTTCTTAGTGGAACGCCTCACAGCTTCTCCCAATCCTTCTGCTCTTTTTCTAATTACATCACCTTCTTCTGATTCCATCAACTTCCTCACGACATTCTCAATAGTGGATGGACTTATGAGCTCCCTGCGTTTATCCCACTCCCTCAAAATCAGGCCTATTTTAAATATTTTTATCACTAAGAAACCATTGTTTGGCTGATCACTGTGCATAGGCCAAGCAACTACTGGTACCCCCATAGTAATACTCTCTATGCAAGAATTCCAGCCACAATGACTCATGAACCCAACTGGAAGAATTAGCCAGGATTTCGGGTTGTAGTGCCCATTCTCTTACAACTTATCCCAATACCTTTTACTCTTTACTCAAATCCTTTTGACCACTCAAGTTTTCTAGCTTCCAGGGTGTAGATATCTCCTCTATCATCTTCTCATAAAACCCATATGAACTTCTTTTTGCTTTAATCTAATCCCATCGCTATCTCTATGATTACTGTATCGAAAAATGTAGTTGTTGTTCCACAATATATATAAAGAAATGATCTGGGAGTTTAGTAGTCCGAAATGGTCCAATTGCCCATTGTTGTTTACTCTGTGAAAAATAAAGATGATTTTTTTGAGGTAAAAATAATTCTTGATATTTTGTAGAACTTTCTAGAGTTATGAAGAGTAGTAACTTAAGTACTTGGTGTATCTATGAATTGTGTAGATGTTCTAGACAAGTAGATATTTATAGTGAATTATATAAAAATCTAGATTGTTGTTAGATATTTAGAAGGTAGGATCATCTAGATTTTTCTTGTAGATCTTTCTAGAATAATTTCTAAAAGCACCCATATACTAGTATAAATAGGGTGACCATAGTAACTTTTAATAAACCCAAATGAGCTAGTCTTCTTCTATATCCAAGTAATTTTATCCACAATACTCTTACTCCTTTCAAGCTTCGTCTTCTTTAGTTGGATCTTCCTATCTTAGTTAACGATCTTGGGCTAGCAGAAGGGTTCCCCAATTATACTCTTCTTCTATTTTTCTCTACATAGTATCAGAGCCATAGATGCAGATTGACTTGTGAGTGTTATTTCAAGATCGGGTTGGTGGTAGATTCAACTAGTTTGCGTAGAAGGATTTTAGTGGTCGTGTTAATGGACTGGGGATGGAGTCGTTAAATCAGTCAAATTAGAAGGTATGGAATACATGTATGGAATCATACCTTGTGGGAGAGAATTTGTGGGATGTTGTTAATAGGAATGACACAAGTCCTCCTCTTGACAAATCGGAAAACAGTAGCCTATACAAGAAATGAAAGAAAGTTAATACGAAGGAGGAGGTCATTCTGAAGAGGACCTATTTATTTGATCACATTATAAAGTGTAAATCAGCTCATAAGATATGGAGGACCCTCGATCGCTTGTTAAACAAGAAGAATGGAGCTCGGTTGCAGATATTAGAGAATGAATTGGCCAACACCACTCAAGGTAATCTTTCTATCTACGATTATTTTTTGATGATTAAGAACTTATGTTCTGAGATATCTTTGTTGAATCCGAAAGAGGCTATTTCGGAAGCACGAATGAGAAGCATAGTCATTCATGGGTTAAAACCTAAATATATTCCATTTGTTACGTCAATTCAACGATTGAGTGAACAAGCATCCTTGGAAGAGTTTGAAAAGTTATTGTCGTCACAGGAACTACTAGCCAATAAGTTGGCTACTGTATTTATCAAAATTGAAGAAAATGCTCTTGCAGCCAACAAGAGGAACTTTATAGGAAAAAGAAGATATATGCTACCCTCTCGATCCTCAGATGGATCATGCTCACCTAGGGAGAAGGAAGAGTCTTCTAACTATTATGGTAAGAAGACTCTTAGATTTTATGGTTGTGGAGAAATAGGGCATATAAAAAGATATTTTTGATCAAATGAGAGCAATATGGATCAAAAAGTTGTTTAAGAAGAAGAATACTGGGAAAATTATTTAGTAGTGAAGGCTCTAGCAATAGTTGTTATGGTTTTCATCAACCTTGAAGAAAACTTGATCGAGGATTCAGAATATAATGTTGTCGATTACATGGAGAAGCAAGAAAATGATGTTATCGATATAAAGCAACTAAATCTTGAAGATGTTCATACGGGTGATACGGTAGCTTTTATTGAAGAAATTAGGGAAATAGATTCTAAACAAATGTCTAGAGCTATGTATGTCGATGGTGACCTTTATGAAGAAAGTATTGAGGAAGATGTATGGAAAGTTAAAGTCTTCGATAAATCGTTACTCATTAGCTTAGATCAAATACTAGAAGCAAATAGAGAAAATATTAATCAAATAGATGGGGAATCCGACCTTGAAGGCAAATTTGCACGGAAAGCGATAGATGATATAACTTTCGAAACATCTAAATCTCATAAACAAGTAATTGAAGAGCTCGAAATAAAATATGATGGTGTATCCTTCTATAGTGTTGAGACTTCACGAGAAATAGATGACAATATCATCACTAACTCATATTAAGAGGCTAATACTAATGAAATCTATCAATTTTATGAAGTTGCATCGGAAGAAGTGTGTTCCACAATTTTGAATATTGGAGTTCCAATTTTGTACAACATAAATGTCTCTCCAAATAGTACAACTATAAGAAATTTAAAAGAAAGGGGGATTCTAGGAAATCAACGATGAGATAATTCACATGGCTCCTTTGATAATGGAAAATCTTTATCATTTGATAAAGTAAGAGGAGTTCGGAAGAAACTTCCAAGATTTTCACCAAGCCTTGGATCAAAGCTTCGTTTGAGTTTTTCCAAAACAAGGGTTGGGTGGTTTCAAAAAAATTACTTTAAGGGGGGAGTGTGAAAAATACAGATGATTTTTTGGAGGTATAAATCACTATAGATATTTAGTAGAACTTTCTAGAGTTATGAAGAGTAGTACCTTAAGTATTTGGTGTATCTAGGAATTGTGTAGATGTTCTAAAGAAGTAGATATATAATGAATTATAGAAAAATCTAGATTGTTGTTAGATATTTAGAAGATAGGATCATCTAGATTTTTCTTGTAGATCTTTGTAGAATAATTTCTAGAAGCATCCATATACTAGTATAAATAGGGGTGATCATAGTAACTTATAATAAATTCAAATTAACTAGTCTTCTTCTAGATCAAAGTACTTTTATCGAGAATACTCTTTCTCCTTTCTAACTTCGTAGTCCTTAGTTGGATCTACCGATCTTAGTTAACGATCTTGGGCTAGTGGAAAGGTTCCCCAATTATACTCTTCTTTTGTTATTCTCTACATGGTATCACAGCCATAGCCACAGATTGACTTGTGAGTGTTATTTCAAGAACGGGTTGGTGATAGATTCAACTAGTTTGTGTAGATGGATTTTAGCGGTCGTATTAATGGACTGGGATGGAGTTGTTGAATCACTCAAATTAGAAGGTATGGAATACATGTATAGAATCATACCTTGTGGGATAGGATTTGTGGGAAGCTGTTAATGGGAATGACACAAGTCCTCCTGTTGACAGATTTGAAAACAGTAGCATATACAAGAAATGAAAGCAAGTTAATGCGAAGGCGGAGGTCATTCTTAAGAGGACCATTTTATTTTATCACATTGTAAAGTGTAGATCGTCTCATCAGATATGGAGGATCCTCGATCACTTGTTCAATAAAAAGAATGAAGTTCGGTTGTAGATATTAGAGAATGAATTCGCCAACACCACTCAAGGTAATCTTTATATCTCCGATTTTTTTTATGATTAAGAACTTATGTTCTGAGATATCTTTGTTGAATCCGAAAGAGGCTATTTCGGAAGCACGAATGAAAAGAATCGTCATTCATGGGTTAAAACCTAAATATATTCCATTTGTGACGTCAATTCAAAGATGGACTCAACAACCACCCTTGGAGAAGTTTGAAAATTTGTTGTTGTCACAGGAACTACTAGTGAATCAGTTGGCTAGCATACTTATCAAAATAGAAGAAAATTCTCTTGCATCCGACAAAAGGAATTTTAAAGGAAAAACAAGATATATGCTACACTCCTGATCCTCAGGTGGATCATGCTCACCTAGAGAGAAGGAAGAGTCTTCTTACTATAATGGTAAGAAGCCTCTAAGATTTTATGGTTGTGGAGAAATAGGGCATATAAAAAGATATTGTTGAGCAAAGGAGAGCAATATGGCTCAAAAAGTTGTTGAAGAAGAAGAAGACTGGAAAATTATTTAGTAGTTGAGGCTCTAGAAATAGATGTATGGTTTTCATCAACCTTGAAGATGACTCAATCGAGGATTCAAAATATAATGCAGTCAATTACATGGAGAAACAAGAAAATGATGTCATCAATATAAATCAACAAAATCTTGAAAATGTTCATACCGTTGATATGATTGCTTTTATCGAAGAGATTAGGGAAATAGATTTTGAACAAATGTCTGGAGCTATGCATGTCGATGGTGACCTTTATGAATAATGTACTAAGGAAGATGTATGGGAAGTTAAAGTCTTCGATCAATCGTCAGTCATTAGCTTAGCTCAAATATTAGAAGAAAATGCTAATCAAATAGATGGGGAAACGACCTTGAAGGCCAAATTTTAGGCAAAAGGACATATAATATAACTATCGAAACATATAAAGATGATAAACAAGTATTTGAAGTGCTCGAAAGGAAATCTTATGGTGTATCCTACTATAGTGCTGAGACTTCACAAGAAATAGATGACAATACCGACTTAGATGAAGAGGCTAATACTAATGAAATCTCTCAATATTATAAAGTTGCATTGGAAGAGGTGTGTCCCAAAATTTTGAACATCGGAGTTTCAAACTTGTACATCATAGATGTCTCTCCACATAGTACAACTATAGGTATTTTAAGAGAAATGGGGAGTCTAGGAAATCAAGGACGAGATAATTCAGATGGCTCCTTTGATAATGGAAAATATTTATCATTTGATAAAGCAAGAGGAGTTCGGAAGAAACTGCCGAGATTTCACCAAGACATTGGTGAAAGCTTCGTTTGAGTTCTTCCAAAACAAGTGTTGGGTAGTTTAAAAAAAATTACTTTAAGGGGGAGTGTGAAAATTAAAGATGATTTTTTGGATGTATAAATAATTATAGATATTAAGTAGAATTTTCAAGAGTTATGAAGAGCAGTTACGTAGGTAATTGGTGTATCTAGGAATGGTGTAGATGTTCTAGAGAAGTATATATTTATAGTGAATAATAGAAAAGTCTAAATTGTTGATAGACATTTAGAAGATAGGATCATGTAGATTTTTCTTGTAGATCTTTCTAGAATAATTTCTTGAAGCACCCATATACTAGGACAAATAGGTGTGACCATAGTCATTTGTAATAAATTAAAATCAACTAGTCTTCTTCTATATCAAAGTACTTTTATCAAGAATACTCTCTTCTTCTATATCAAGGTACTTTTATCAAAAATACTCTTTCTTCTTTCTAGCTTCCTCTTCCTTAGTTGGCTTGGGCTAGCATAAGGGTTCCCCAATTATACTCTTCTTCTGTTATTCTCTACATAATTCCTACTTGTGCCAACAAATCAAGAAACTCGCCTTCATTACTTTGCTTGTATTATGGATCTCACTAGATTTCATATCAGTATATGGAGGCTGAAGAGCTATAATATTTTTGATTTCATAAGTCATTGTTCCTTCAAAGGACAGTATGTTTTTTACTAATTCTTCTCCAAGATTGATGGGCACTCCACTAAATAAGCACACAAAACAGTACAAACTTAAAGCTGAAATGCAATTAAATATATAAGAAGCAGCATTGGGAATGGAAGACACATCCTGAACACTATATGACATAGAAGGATCATGAACAACAATGACTCGTCTGGATTTAGAGGAGATATTGCATAAAAAGGAATCGACGGGCTCGCATATAAGCATAGATGCATCCCATAATGTAACTATATGTGATTGGGATCTGCTTGAGGCATTAAAGATAGGTGGAGCTGAAGCAAATTCAGGAGTTGGAATTTAATAGAAGTTGATTTTTGCATGTTTGAAGGATTTAAGGCGTTGGCTTGAATACGAACTTGTTGGTTATGAGTGGACGAGCCATCATAATAGACTAGAGGATCATATGACGAGGAGATTAAACTGGCAAGTTGAAGAAGTTGATTGAGATGGCCTTGAGCTAGAAAAGGAACCATCACTATAACTACATCATGATCAAGTACATGGTTTGGTAAATTCTCAAGATCGGAATTTCGTACTTCTATAGGATCCTCCATGTCTCTTGATTGAGATTTTTTCATGGAAGAAGCAGGTATTCAAGTTAAGAGGAGGATTCACTACCAAATTCAAACCTTTAAGAATGTGAGCTTCATCACTAATAGTATTAGTCATTTTGTGGTACATAACAAATCAACCAAGTATTATGCATTACAAAAGAAGTGTGTTGTCAAGAATTATTATGACCATAGTATGTCCGTTGGGGTCTTTATTTAAACCTCACAGCGTTTTTCGTATGTCCTACATGGGGTTGTAATTTATTTGTAGATCATCTATTGTTCGCTTTTTTTTCTTGTTTTTGTCATTAAATAGTTTGTGACACGTTGTTTGCAACAATTTTGAAAGTGATAGAAAAATAATAACAATCATAAATAAAATATATGAAGAAATATAATTTTATTGCAGACACAACTATGGCCCTCCCTTGATTCTAATCTACTTATATTTATCCATGATTTGAGATTTTGTTCCTCCATTGTAATCCAATGATATTTATTCAATCATTCGAGGGCCGTTAGTAGTGTACTTCTCAAACTAGGATGGTTTAGATTAAGCCTCTATATGAACTATCAATTTTATGTGATATTCGAGATTTTGACCTCTTAATGGAATTTTAGTACCCTTTATATAGGCATAAACTAGGGTTTAGAGTTTAGTAGTCTCTGAGAATTTTAACTAAAATTAAATACACCTTCTACAGTCCCAATTCGAATTGAACACATCTCTTAGATTCCTACAAAATTTTAATGTCTATACACGTATATTGCACATGTATCTCCTGGTGATATGAATTTTTATACCTCCAATAGTGTGTTTATGTTCGATTGAATGATACAATGATATGGATTGAAAAACTTATTCAACAAATTCCAATTGGGGATGATAATGGGGTGGGGTTGGAGTGGATTTATTAAAAAACATTACTGTGAGACGGGGCAGGTTGTGGGTACATGTAATTTTATGCGAGTTCAAACATAATTTAAACTTTTTAGTTGTTATAGAGTGATAGAACATTATTTATTTAGATAATTGTATTAAAGCCACAAAAAAATATGAAGATTATAAATAAAAATGGTTCAATCAAAATATATTTTCTTGCATGTTTCCAATTGACCTCTAAAAAGTAAAATTTCAAGTCACTATCCTATTAAATTAGTACAACTTAATGAAAATTAATTTTTTTTTATGAATGTTAGTTTTAGTATCAAATATAACTAGAAAAAGAAAATATTAAAAAAAATAATGTGGGACGGGTTCATGGGGGCTGGTATATGCGGGGCGGTGTGGGGCAGGTTGAAAATGATAAGTGTTGCTATGGAGGGTGGAGGGGATTAAAAAGTTTGCAGGTTAAGCTCAACCCGCACCGCCTCCGTCCTACACTGCTTCATTGCAATCAATAATTCCAATCTAGTGTAAGCACTTACAGAATAATTACTAACACATACACCATCAATTAATGTTGTATAACGCATGGGGCTGCTCCTCTCTTAAGTATTGGTCTCGGGTTCAAGCCCTACGTATGAAAAAAATTATATTCCCCCAAAATAGGGTCATACATGACACAAATCCAAAGTATTTGGGCTTGAATACTGGTACAAAACACGAAAATCAGAAAGAAAATGTTGTTGTGGAATACTACTTTGATCTGAATACACATTTATCTTTTTTCTTAAATTTTTGCCTTTTTCCCGTATTTTTCTGTGTTCTATTTTTAAAAAAGAATCCATCTGTTATTAATGTTACAAATCTTAAATGACAATTATAACACCTCTATTTATATTTGCCACTACTTGCATAACATTAATTGATGGCTGCTATTATTATAACTCATTATTATTCGTAAATGTTATCATCAACAGTTACTATTTTCAATAACCCATTGTAAAGAAGCCTTAACTGCTTTATTATGATTCATAATGTTGTTCTTTATATACTATTACTTAAGCAATGTAGAGGTCCCTGAATTTCAACCTTCTTCTAAATATCGGTATTGTTTCTATATTTATACCTCTGTTAGTGTAGAGTATGGAGCAAAAATCTCTTTATAAAATTTGAATGTTGATAATATTCAGTTTTTCTTTTTTCCGTTCTTGCAAAAGAAAAAAGAAATATGTGTATTTAAACTTTATAAAGAGACTTCTGCTCCACACTAACTTCCTAGTGCCAGTGAGAGTAGTGATTAGCGTTATAGGTTGTTGGGTGACCTCCTCTACACTAACAGAGGTATAAAATAGATAAACAATATCGATATTGAGAAGAAGGTGGAAAATCATGAAAATTTTATATATAACATTTACATGACAACTAATAATAAGGTATGACATTATTTTTTTATCTTTCAAGTTTTAACAATAAATAATTACGAGTTATAACATATTACATAAATTTAATTTTTTTTTTAAAGTGTGAATATACTTTTTTTGGAAAAAACATTAAAAACGATAGTGTATTAACAGAAAATTCGAAAATCTTAATGATAATTAATTGGAGTCAAAAAATTAAGAAATATATCACAAAAAGAATAGTTGTTTTCCTTGTTTAGCTCAAGGTAGTTATTAAAATTTTCTCTCACTTGTTAATTGTTCAAACAGTTTTTTTTTTTTTTAAAATAACTTAAATACACAACTTTAAGTTTCTTATTGTCTACTTTTTCCTACTTCTTAAAAAAATGACTTAAATCCCTTTCTTAACTTGTAATTAAAATCTAGCAGATATATAACTCCCTCTTTCCTCCCCCGCGTTTCACCACTCCCTATGTCACTCCTTCTTTGTCTCGCTAATTCCACTCAATTATCTTTTCAGTTACAATTATTATCCGAATTGATTTTCAATTTTTTTCCATCAAACAGATTTCAATTATCAGTCTTCACTTTTGAGTTTAAGGTTTTTTTTTCAGAAATTTGTCTGATATTTTGATACATCGTCTTCTCCGTCCTCTCTCCTAATGTTTGTCCGTTTTTTACTTCTATTTTTATTTTGGTTCATCGTTTTCTGTCGGATACACATGGAATCAGATTCAAATCTAAAAGTTTACGATTCTGATGATGAAGGTTGGGCAGAAAATATACATTTTGTTTGCATGATCCTTTGAACTTGAGGAAGGAGCCGAACAAAGATGTTTCGGAATCCTCTAAATCAAATGTTGCAAAAATCCCCCCAAAAGGAAAAGAGCAGCACCCGTTATTTTTTTACCCACATTGTTCAAGATATATATCTTTTTAATCCTCATTAAAATTGTCAGAGATTTATATTGCGTTTGATATCTTAAATTAAAATTTAATGATACATGAAGTAAATGTATTATATTGTTTAGTAAATTTAGGTTAAAAACTGATACATGCAAAAAACCTATGATAGTTTGATACATATCGATTTTAAATTTAGTCTACACTTATAAAACCCTTGTTTTATATGTCTATCTAAAAAATGTATCATGAATTTTTTTGTGTCAAACTGAACAATAAAATAGTTGATACATCAGAGAGTGATACATTATGTGTAATGTATTTTCATATTTTTTAATAAGTTGTACTAACGTTGATGTATCATTAGTTGAAATTTTGTATCCTTAAAGTTATTTATATATTTGATTGTTTATGTTATGCATCATTAATTATTGTGTAGTGTGGTTTGGTGTTTTATATATGTATCATGAATATCATTGCAAATTGCAGTCAAGAATTTCATTTGGTGTTGGCGGTTGTTGCATTGAAAAACAGGGGTAATAAGAGTGTATGACTCATCATTAGGCTCAAGGAAAAAAGCAGTTCCACACGAGATAAAAATATCCTCTAAAATGCATTCTTCTTACCTCATGGACAATGGATTCTTTGAAGAAATTGAACGAACAAACTTTGGTGATTGTGATACTTACAAGGACAACATTATTGGTTCACTTTTGGAGGCACAAGTTCCTTTCATGATTGATTTTGCTCAAGAAATTGTACCAAAAAACTGTGCTAGCCTGTAAGAATTCTGATATTTTTGTTTTTAATCATGTATCATTCAGCATTTAATTTATATTTTTCATTTTTAAAGAGATTGCGGGTTATATGTTTCTACATTTGCGGAATATCTGAGCGGCCAAATCAAAATATCATTGGTTTATTTTTATCCTGAATACCTACGCAAAAGATAAGGAGCTTTGTCGTGGAGCTATGGCAGCGAGAAGGCTAAGTGTGCATACATTAGTGAGAATGATGATCCACCAAAACCTAATGGCATAGTCACTTCATCACCAGAAGAAGATTTGGCTTATATAGATAGTATATTTGCATAGGCATTATTTTATGTTTTTTTTTGTGTTCCATTTGAAAATTTCACTAAAGTTTTATTGTATTTTGATACATTACGGAACAAGTAATTTTACCTATAAAAAGTTAAATTTCAGACATATAATGACATTACATAAAGAAAAAGTGTAGTATATAATGTATAATGTACCTAATACATATATTCATTATTATTATGTATCATCTCATTAATCGGATATAATAAACAATTAATAATAATTTTTTAAAAAAACTTAATATATATGATTCACTATCAAAATTGAATATTATAGTTGTGCTAAATCTCATAGTCGTTCTCAAATGTTTTTTTAATGTATGTATCAAATAAATTATCACACATGATACTTAATATATATTACATGATACATGATCTATAGTCATTGTAAATGATACAGTAACCATTACATTATATGATATAACAAATGTTATGAAATTTGATGGACATGGTACATTATCATATATGTTACCCGACATTTAATTTATAATTATAAGTGCATAGCAAAATTTATTTAACAAAAGTAACATTGATACAAAATAAGTTTTCAACACAAATCATAACAAAGTATTTATAATTATAAGTGCAACTAAAAGTTTATTTAACGCAAATCTAATAAAGTATTTTTTTCAACACCAATACTTATTAATAACAAATGTAAACAATACTTAATATTCAACCTTTCTTTTAGGAAGAAAGTACAAGTTCTTCTATTGACCTTCTTGACCACATAAATTTGTGTTCACCTAATCTTTTTATTTGCATTCTTTTTCTTCTTTTCCTTGATCGTCCAACTAATCATTATTCTAGGTGGATACACAATTTCAGCTATCACATTCTCGGGAGCTAATCAATCTTCTTTATCTGGCATAGGTACTATTGGAATCTCATATGTTTTTACAAATGCATCAGACTTTTAGTAATCAGAGCAACATGAATGCATATTTGTAACATTTCATAGTTACTATTGGAATCTCATATGCTTTTGCAAATGCATTAGACTTTTAGTAATCAGAGCAACATGAATGCATATGTGTAACATTCTTTTATTTTAAAACAACGATTGCATGTGCACAAGGAATCTCATCTTGTTGAAATCTTCCATAAGAACTTACTTTCCTCTAAAGACAAAAATATATCTTCTTCCATTTTGATAAACCAAGAAAAATAAATTCAGATGATGGAATAACCTGAGTATATTAAAAAAGTCAACTATATGATTATTTCAAAGAAACATGTTCAAACTACAAAATGATACATTGAATTATATACATATAATACAAAATAATATATCATGATACATACCTCCATCTTTGAACTTTTAGATGTGTTTATAATCAATACCTCCTCAAATTTTCTCTCTAACGTGTCCTTTCTATAAGAAGCTATTTCACTGTTCTTGCAATGCCAATAACGAAATCAAATTCTAACTTCTTCCGAGAATTCTAATATAGACAATTGTCGTGCTTCAACAAAAAAACTATTGATACAATTCGCTATGTTTGATGTCATCATTCTATCTTTTTTTACTGTTGAATGAAATCTTGACCACTTCGTATACCCTGCATCCTCAAGGTAGTCCTTAACCCTTTGATCAACTCTATCAACCTTAGCCATCAATTTATAAAAATCCTCCTTTATGTATGCCTTGTCCATATAGTAGAATAGATCACTTAGGGTGTTTATGCTCCTTTTGAAGTTGCCACAGACATTCTTCCAATGCCGTATGCATGCATCATGAGGTATATTTGGGAACACAGTCCTTACACTCTTTATAAGTCTCAGACTAATACAACATACATTTTATTTCGCTTGCCAAATGCATTTTTGAATTGTTAGAAAAACTGTGTCCACAAATAGATTTCGGTGTCAACAATACACATATGTCAATTTAAATATGCAATCTGATTACAGACACACATTATATCATTTGAGAAACAACATTTACAAACACATAACAACTACAAAAAACACATACCTTACCTACAAAGTGTGCTTGCTGATACAAATATCCCTTTGTTAGCTCCGCTCATATGTGCAACATTGATAATAACTAATGGTATGAAGTAATTGAACCCCTTATTAAATGGTCTTAAGGCTATGAACTGATACATAAATTTATTTTCCTCTGTCTTCTGCATCTTATATAAGAATTTGATTACATGATATTTAACATGAATATGTATCTCGACATCTGTCTATATCTTGACGATGGTTTTCCCTTATTATTTCTAGTGCGCGTTCTTTAGCATGTCATGCTTTCTGGTAAGATATTTGAACCCCATAGAATTCTGTAATATTATTAATTATATCTTTTGGAGTATGAATTTGTTAATGGTTGACCAGTTTTGAAGTAGTCACAAAACTTACAAACCCGATTGTTGATTGAACTTTGATTAGCATCCTATTCCTCATTGGACATGTATGTTCACTATAGAGTCTTCTAACAATGAAAACATCACATTTGTTTCCTGCAGGAAGCCTTCATAGTCCATCCACATTTGTCCAAAAAGCATACAAACAAATAGCTGTACAAAATTTTCATCATATTGATACATAGAGCAGTTACATCTTATAATGTATACAAAACTAATTTGTAAAGTAATCAAATAATGATGTACAAGAATGTATAATAAAATTTTCAAAGATCAACATAATAGTTTAGTGTATTTTTGTATCATGTTTAAAAAATATGATTTACACACATATAACAATATTTGCTAATGTGTCAGCTTTATGATTGTTGGGACTACTAAATTATTTACTGCTTCAACAGTAGTATATTATGCTATTAACAGAGTTAACTCAATGTATCAACAACATTAACTAACTAATGAATCTTCTATAAAAGCATACTTAACTCAATGTATCAACGAACTAATGCTACATGACTGTTTCTATAAACTTCACTATTGTTTCAACAACATCCTCTTAACCTTTCAACAATATTTAGTAATGTGTCAACATATACACGATATACCAAAAATTATATTGAACATCTAAACAAAAATAATAAGCAAAGACTTTTTAATTTATAATGTATCGGACATTAAAACAAATTAATTGTATCACCAATATAAATCTTAAAATTTCAAACACCCCTATACCTTTGTCTATCAGATCTCTTTAGTTTACAATTGAAGTTGTTATTTATCTTATATTTGGCCATCACATCTATGAATGTTGTTTTATTCTTATATAACTGACTTGTCTTAACCTCGATACTTTTTCAGTCAATTATGCAATTTGTAACTTTCAATTATGGAACATAATACGAATCACAAATTCTAGATTAACCCATCGCAAGAGCTTGTGTATACCATGTTTTTCCTTCTACACATGTAATTTCTCCGCAAGTTCTATCAAAGTTATGCACATTACCGACAATCTTTTCATTTTTGTCAATGCATATGAATACATTCCAAATCCTGATTGATTTTCTTCACTTCTAAATATAGTTTAACACTCATGTCGTTCTTAACTTTCATTCGAGATAAATTACCTTCTATGTTAAAACGAATTTCAATGTTTTTCCTTTATACATAGATATCCAACTATGCTAAAATTGCTGCTTTGAGATTCAAAAATGAAATTGACTGCCCAACAACGATTTCATCACTTTCGTAACTTTCATATTGCACTTTGCTGACCAAAATTTCTGAATGTCGTAGTAAAATTGATATATTCATAATGTAGCAGCAAATATATCAGAAATTTTATTCATATTTCTTCTTTTTCAGTGAAAGTTCATAAACTTTTCTTCAATGTAAAAGATTGCTGAGTATCAAAAACTTATTACTCGGAATCCTATTTTTTTAGAACGAGTTGAAGGCATAGGCATTATTGGGAGAGACGAGGCATTAAATTGGGGTTTATCGGGACCAATGCTACGAGCTTCCGGAAATATAAAATTTGAAATTTGTAATGTGTGAATCAATTACCTATTAAAATATGGAGTCTTTAGGATCAGTTAGCCATGAACCAAGCTAATTAACATAAAAAAATTAATTACATTTTCTTTCCTTTTTAGCGCAAAATTTATTTATTTATCATGTATAAGTTACTATGTATCATATATCAAACGCCGACATTTTAAAGGGATTTTGCGTAATATGTAAATTAGTTGAGATAAGATATAATTCTTATCTAACCGTATTTGTACCTTTCTTTTTTCTCAATATTCTCGCTGCTTCGTCTTCATTTTGTCTATTAGAAAATTATTTTAGTTCATATTTTCATGTAAGGTATCTTATCAATATTAGTAAAGTACAGTGATCGATGAGATCCTTCAAGTTAATGTTTATTTGCATTTATTTTTGTATTGGCTATATATATGATATTGTGTAATTTGTTTTGTCCATTGATAGTACGATGAATTCGTAAATGAATTTTTTCTAACTATATATAAATAATATATAACAAATTTGATATGGGAAAAGTTTAATGGAAAATGCAATGAATTTTGCGAATGAATATTGATTAAATATAAATTTTGTATAATGTTTTCCGGATTAATTTGTGAATGAATACTGATTTGAATGTCTACAAATATATTTCTTCATTCTTTGTATGAACCATTATTGAGTTTTTTTATATTACTTTGGTATAAAATTGATATAAATTTGTGTGAGATTCTTATGATAGTGCGACCAAATTTTTATAAAAATTTATAGTTTTTGTGGTACAAAATTTGATATGATTCAACTCTTTTTTGGCATCATATAAGTATGGAATTGTGCATAATAGTGGGATGAGATTGATATACTTAATAAAAGACAATTACAAGTTATAAAAAGTATTATTTTGTATTCTTTTTGACATGAATCTGGTACGAATTAGTGTTTACTTTTGACATGAAATAGATATAAAAAGTATGCATAAAAGTGGTATGAAATTCGTATACTGATATAACATACGTATAAATTTATTTAAAATTTTGTATCATGTAATACTAACACAATAATTTACGACGGAACAGAAAAATATGCAATTCAAAAAGTGCCAAAGCATAAATTATTGTCGTCTGTTTCAAAAAGAGTTGTAGGGAGACCACGATTTGTATGCTGAAAACGGGTTGCAGATGTGAAATTCAAGATGTCTAAGGTTATGTGCAGTGCATGTCATCTGAAAGGACACAACAAAAGACATGTTCAAATTACACTGCTCAAATAAGGAAAAAATTATTTTTACTTTGTTTTGGTTGTTTATGGTGCAAAACTTATGTTTTGATTTATTAAGTCTTTAACGTCAATGAATTATAATTTAAGAATATTTATTATTCGTCCTAGTCAATTATTTGTATATTAAGTGTTTTTCAAATGTATAGTCCAAAAAATAGGTAATGCTTATATGAAATTGATATCAGCTAATAAATTAAGTTAAATATTAGTATGAAATTAGTATGAATTTGGCATCCAACTGATGTCTTAGTGGTAAAATTGAAAAAACAACATGTAATTGAGATTTGGACTGAAATAGCTAACTGGAAACTGGCTAATGTTGCAGCCAATTTTGGAAATAAAATAAGATACTATTGGAATTTGTGAAGAAAATGCAAGTAAAATTGAGATTTCAACAGAATTTGACAACCTAAAACTAGTTAATGTTATACTTAATTAGTATGCATTTGATATCTAATTGATATCCAATAGAAATTTGAAAAAATTGTAATTTAGATTTCAACTAAATTAATAAGCCTAAAACTAGTTAATTTGTACCTAACCGGTGTACATTTGGTATCAAACTAATCTCATTGGTGAAAAGTTCCAAAAAAGTACTCCCTCTTTTTAAAAAGAATGACTTTATTTCCTTTTTAGTTTGTTTAAAAAGGAATGACCCTTTCCTTTTTTGGTAATACATTAACTTTAACTTTAACTTTTCATGTGGTATGTTTAAGACCACAATATTAAAGGACATTTTTGGTACATTTGACATAACTTTAATTTAGAGTCACATGATAAAAGAAGTCTTCTTTTTTTCTTAAACTCCGTCGCAAGTCAAACTAGACTGTTCTTTTTTAAATGGAGGAAGTATGTAATTGAGATCTCAAATGAATTAGTCAGCCCAAAACAAGTTAACTTTGTAGCCAATTTTATATATTTGTATCCACCTGATATCCCTTGAAAATTGAAAAAACAATATTTATTGAGATTCAACTGCATAAGTCATCCTAAAATAAGTCAATGTTGTATACAATTTTATACATCTGGTATCCAACTAAATGCTCAAACTTACATGTTTCATCTGCAAAGAAGTCCAATGAATTTGATAACAATCAAACATTTCAATGGGTCCAAGTTTATGTTTTTTTAAGAAGAAAAAAAACATAACATTTTAACTGTACGGGTAATTATTTACCCCCTAATTTCTTTTCAAGTGAATTTAATATCATTCTAAAATTATGATATCACTCTCAGAATGACAAGTGCATTTCACACACGCCATGACATTGATATGTCAGCGCTATATCACTGTTACGTAGAACATTATTGAAATTTTACTTTTTAACTATTTTTTAAATGAGATCTGTGTTCCTCAAATCTGTCATGATTGCAATTGAGCAAATTCGATCACAATTGAAAAATCCATCTAAAATACCAAAACCATTCTCAGAAAAACATATTAATCTTTTAAGACACGTTATTAAGACAATAAATAATGACTGGAAGTTCAATTTGAAACGAAAAAAATATAGTTTTTTCATTAAAAAGACCTTTAAGTTTATCATATTCAAACACTATTATAAACAATAATTTTTAAGAGTTGTTGGCTTATCAATTTCTTTTTCTTATTTGTTACACTTCTCTTGATAAAAAGGAAATCAAGGTGGGCTGAGGACATTCCAAATAGAGAGAAAGAATATGGAAAGTTCAACGAAGAAGAAGAAGAAAAGGGTGATGCAATGATGGTTGAGGCAGTATATGCGAAGAGAAAGAAAGAGAGTGAGGTTTCTAAGTAAAGAAATAGGGTTGTTATGGGGTTCAAAAAAAGGAGAAATAGAAAATGTAGGGTGGTGGTTGAGGGCTAGAAGGGTGGTGGGGTGTTCGGTAGATGAAGGAAAAGAAGATTATTAGCTAAAAAGAAAAACACGGGACCCACTTATCTTTTCTCTTTAATTTAATCTATTTACATGCAGTATTTTGACTTGTAACGTCTCGCAACTGGGAATAGCTAAGAATAAGCTAAGAGACTAAAAATAATCATTTTGGAAAGAAAAGGGAAAATATGAACTTTCTAAGTTAAGAAGAATCTTGTTCATTTTTAAATGTCCATAACTTCTAGCTCAAGATTATTTATAGGTTCTTCTGGATATGGGTTGAAAGATCTTGGAATAATCTTTCCAACGCCGCCAAGTTTGCACAATTTTGATATCGTATGAGTGAGTTATGTCTTTTGAGAAAAGTCCCGTTCCAGATTTAAGAAAGGGAAAACTAATTTTTTTCACCAATTATATTCATATTTATATTTAGGGATTTATTTGGGGTAAAAACAAGTCTCAGATATGTTTTGAAAAATTAGAATTAGGCTTAGGTCATGGATAATAGAGAAGATAAGAAAGAAAGGAAAAGAAGTCAAGAATTTGCCAAGAACGACAAGCTTTGCAGCTGGAATTCATTGGGAATGATCCCCATCGAGATATATGAGATCTTTTAGTTTTGATTCATTTCATGCGTAAACCAAATTTGTTCCAATCTAGTGATTTTGGAAATTGGTGAGTGATAAAAAGTGAAAAAATATCCTCTTCCAAGGATTGATTATCTTTTCGACCAGCTTTAGTGTGCTTCATGATCTCAAAAATTGATCTCGGATCAGGCTACTATCAGTTGAATGTTAAGGAATGTGATATTCCAAAGATAGAATTCAAAACCAGATGTGGGCATTATGAGTTTTTGGTCATGTCCTTTAATTTGACCAATGCACCTGCATCATTCATGGATCATATTAATAGCATCTTCAAACCTTAACTAGATATATTTGTTATTGTCTTTATTGATGACACACTAATTTATTCAAGGAATGAAGAATATCATGCACGTTATCTCAGAATAGTCCTTTAGACTTTGAAAGATAAGGAGTCACATACTAAGTTCTCAAAATGTGAGTTTTGGTTTAAGTTGTGGCATTCTAGGGCCACATAGTTCTTCGCGATGGAATTAGAGTTGATATCCAAAAGATAGAAGTAGTTTAGAGTTGTCATAGACCCACGTCTTGAACTGATATAAGAAGTTTCTTGGGTTCAACTGGATACTATAGAAGGTTTTTTGATGGTTTATTTTGTCTATTTTATCTCCATTGACCAAGTTGACTCAGAAAACAGTTAAGTTTTAAAACAACGTTGACTACTGTCCCAATTTTGACTTTATCGGAAGGTACTCAAGGCTTTGTAGTGTATTGTGATGCATCTAGAGGTTGTTTGGGTTGTGTTTTTATATAGAAGGGTAAGGTTATATATTATGCCTCCAGAGTCCAGAAACTTGAAAGTTAATGAGAGGATTATCCAACCTACAACTTAGAATTGACTATTATACTTTTTGGTTTACAGATATGGCAGCACTACTTTTATGGTGTTCATGTTGATGTATTCAATGATCATAAGATCTTACAATATGTGTTCACTAAGACAGAGCTTAATCTCACACAAATGAGGTGGTTCAAATTGCTCAAGGATTATGACATGAGCACTCTTTACCACCGAGGTAAGTCTAATGTGGTTGTTGATAACTTAAACAGGTTGTCTATGGTTAGTATCATCCATCTTGAAGAAGATAAGAAAGAACTAGCAAGAGATGTGCATAGACTGTCACACTTAGGGAGTCCTAATTATGGATTCCACAAAAGGAGTTATAGAAGTGAAAAATGGGGCTGAGTCAATATTAGTGTCATAATTGAAAGAAAAGTAAGATCAAGATCATATTTTTCTTGAATTAAGGGCAAATGTTCATAAGAAAACACTATTAACTTTTTAACAAAGGGAAGATGGTGTATTGAGATATAAAGGAAGATTGTGTGTACGTGTGGTTGATGGACTAAAAGAGAGGATCATGTAAGAAGCTCATAGCTTTATATATTCATTTCATCTAGTTTCCACAATGATGTACCACGATCTGGGAGAAGTATATTGGTGGGAAGGTATGGAAAAGGGTATTGCAGAGTTTGTTGCGAAGTGCCCGAATTGTCAACAATTTAAAGTAGAGGACCAAAGGCATGGAGGATTGGCTCAGAGTATAGAACTTTCGAAATCGAAGTGGGAGATGATTAAGATTGACTTCATCAAAAGGTTACTAAGGTCTCGTAGGAATTTACTTTGGTGATTGTCAATAGAAAGAAAAAATCATCTAATTTTTTATTGGTAAAGACTACTCATTCAACAGAGGATTATACAAAGTTATACATTCAGGAAGTTGTTAGATGTCATGGAGTCCCTATTTTGATAATTTCAGATAGAGGTTCATAACTTCACAACTCTGGATGTCTTATCAGAAAGTTTTGGGTTCAAAGGTGAATTTAAGTATTTCCCTTCATCCTCATAACTACGGGAAAGCAGAGCGCAATATTCATACCTTAGAAGACATGTTGAGAGAATGTGTGATTGATTTCAAGGGGAATTGGGATAATCAACTACCTCTCATTAAGTTTTGTTACAAAAACATACATGTGCGCATCAAAATGGTTCCATACGAAGCTCTTTATACGAGAAGATAAAGATCTCATATTTGGTGCTTTGAAGTTGGTGAAACATTGTTTATAGAACCATATATAGTTCCCAAGCTATGGAAAGGTTAAGGTGATTCAAGATATATTGAAAACAAGACATATTTGTCAAAATCCTATGTAGATTTTGAGAGAAAGTCGTTGGAGTTTGAAGTAGATGATTGGGTGTACTTCAAAATTTCACCCATGAAGGATGTTATGAGGTTTGGAAAGAAGGGGAAGCTTATTTCCTGGTATATTGGACCTTATGTCATATCCAAAAGGATTGACAATGTAGCTTATGACTTATAGATACCAGAAGAGTTAGACGTAGTTCATCCGGTGTTTCACATCTCTATGTTGAAAAAGTGCATGGGTGATCCTTCATTGATTGTACCAACTAAAAATGTTGGTATTGAGGATAGCTTATCGTATAAGGATATTCTTGTTTAGATTATAGATCGAAAGTTTGCAAGTTGAGAACAAAGGACGTCACATAAATGAAGGTCCTAAAGAGGAACAAATTAGCTGAGTGTTGAAATTGAGGTTACTATTCTTAGCTTAGTCAAAGAAATATCATTCGAGGACGAATGTATCTATAGGGGAGAAATTGTATTCTCCCACACGCCAAACTTTTTTTAATTTAGTGATTTTCGCGTTGGGTGAATGATAAAAAGTGAAGTTCCTGAAAAACATTGTTATATTCGTGTTGGTTGAGTTATTGAATGTCGAGTGTTGATTCCATTTATGTTACTGAGTTGTTTTTCAAGTTAAACATTTTTTTGTATTGAGGGCACTAATGATCCTCTGTGTTTGGGGAAAGAACCATATAAGTTTATAGGGCTTAGAAATTTAAAACGGTGGAGAAAAGTCAAGAACACCTGGGTACAGGGTTTGGGGTGTCGTACCTCCCATAAATCCACATGAAAATCTCTGTGTGTAAGGAATTGGGCCTACGCACTCTCTTGAGATCCTTAACCTGGCCTCTAAAGTTTAGGGCCAGGCTCACCAACCCTCTTAGAGCGCCAAGGACTCCAGTTCACCCCATGCCTCACCACGCCTCTTAGAGCGCCAAGGACTCCAGTTCACCCCATTCTTCTGCAAATTTTTTGAACTAGTTTCTAAGTGATGTACCTACGTTCCTTAGTTGATTCGAACACTATAAGGTAGATATAAACATGATGGAGTCATACAAAAACATGAGGTGATGAACCTTGAATCCATAATCCAATTCAAACGAAGTTCATAAAAAATTCAAAGAAGTTAAGAGTCAAGTACAAAAGTTAAGAAAAAAGTCATAGAAAATTCTTAATGTTTTCAAGAGTCTTTATCAAAATGTTTAAACTTTGTTTCAAGTCTCAGATCTTAAGTTAAGCAAAGAGTAAAAAGTTGAGTTCATTTCTCAAAAACTTATACAAAACTATTCCCTAAGAGTAAAGTTGCAAGTTAAGAAAAGAGTAAATAGTTGAGTTCATTTGTCAAAAGTTAAAAGGGAATTAAGTATTCCCAAAGAGTTACAATTATTTTTTGATTTTGAGCAAGAAAGGAAGATGAGAATACCAATAGAGATTTTGGCTAGTTTTAGTAAAGAGGAAACTATGATTTCCAATAGTGCTTTTAAAGCAAAGTTTTAACAATTACCTCAAACCAGAGAATTTGTTGTTTTAAAAGCACAGAGCTAAGTATTTTTGTATTACTAATGAGCACCGACATGGGGACGCGAGGTCATATTAACTCAAGCCCCCATAAACAATATTTCCAACATGGATATAAGAAGTGGCATACTTTTAGACGATTACCTATTGCTTTTTTGCATAGGCTAGTGAATCCATTATTCTATACTGATAGCAAGGTACAGGAAGGTCCTCATGCAATGTGAGGTAAGACATTGTACCATCACTTAAGCTCATAGTGAGAGTTGTCGGTTAGATAATCTCCCACAGAAACTATATTACTTCATATACAAGCAAAGCTGAGTTTATTATTGCATTTTTCTTTTATGAACAAAGTGTTTTCATTGTTTTACAAACTTTTATATATTGAATGTGTATTATTGCTTTATATTAAATCAAGTTATGCATGAGTTGAGTGAGTCAAGGTAAGTGTTCCTTCTTACTCTTTTTTCAAGCTTAATTTGTTGTTATCATTCCAACTCGCATACTCGTACATTCAATGTACTGATTCCATTTGGACTGCATCATCTTATGCGGAAAGACAAAGGTAACAAGGGTTAGTATCATCGAGTGCCTTGTTGATCCAGTTGAGCACTCAGAGTTAATGGTGAGCCTCCTTTCATTCTGCATGATTCTTTTATTCGCTTTTAGTATTTCATTTATTGGACGTTGTTTAGTCTATCACAACATCCATCTTAGTATTATAGAGGCTTCATAGACAGTCAGACCATTTAGTTTTGAGTATCTCAACTTTCTATTGCAGATATTTCGTTATGAGATTTAAGTGCCATTCTGGCCAAAATATTATTCTTACAGTTATTAAATGACACATTTTATTGAGTTAACTCTTCTGCTGAGTTAAGTAAGCCATGTAAGGGGTTCGCTCGAGGCTAGCAATGGGTTTTGAGTTCCAGTACCACCCACAGTGTAGGCTAGGTGCCACGTCAACTGTTTGGGTACATTTGAATTCACCTGAAAAAGATAATGGGGATAAATAATTACCCATAAAGTTAAAGTACTAAACTAACTTTCACTGCCATGTTTTTGGGGATTATATGTATTTTCTCTTTTAAGAATAATTAAATATTTCTAATATATGTTTTTTAGCGGATATAATGGTTAATCGACTTTTAATGCTATTTTTTCATGAATTAACATTCAATTATGAGATTTTCAATATTATTATGAATACAAATAATTATTACAATAATATAATTAAAAGAATAATAATATCATATTTATCTTATTGTGAGATTTATATATATATATATATATATATATATATATATATATAATATTTTAATTATAAGTTATATATAGTTTCGTTTAGGTTATACAATAATTATTAGGGAAAACTTAGTGAGAATGTGAATTACATGTGAAGACAGATCCATTGCGAGCGGAGTATTTATGATGAGACAAATGAAACAATTATTATTTTATTTAGTGAATTGAGTAAATGAATAGGAAAAAGTCTAAAATAATAAAATTATTATTATATATTAACTATATTTAATATTTAATGAATAAAATAATTAAAACTTTTAGTTTATAAATTACACTTCGAAGATAAAAACATTCCACTTTTAATAATATCAATATCTTGAGACGTGCATGTAACATCTCGCTAATTGAAAGAACTAGAGAGAAGTTAAATTTAAAAGTCATTTTTGGAAAGAATGAAAAATGTGATAAATTTGTTTAGTTTAAGTTAAGTTTGAGTTTTCGGTCAATTTCAAACTACCATGAAAACCATCCCATGATGAGTATAATGAGTTAGATGTGTTACAACATACGTTGGAAAAATTATTAAATTATTTTTCCAAAGCCATTGAGTATGCTCAATTCTAGTTTGTATGAGTGAGATATAACCTTTCGAGGTTGAATTGTTCAACTAAGGGAAATCTAAAAGTGGATTTTGTAAAGGTATTTTAGTCTTTTCCCTACCAAACTATTTTAATTCATCTAAGGAGTTTAATTGAGGTAAAATAAGGTTTTTCGTCAACTTAAAAAAGTTGAAATTCAGGGCTTGGAGAAAACAGAAGAGAAATTAAGAATTGTCAACAACGCATTTGGTTGTGAATTTCGCCATAGATTCAATTCTCTGAGGCATGTGAGATCACATAGCATTAGGTTAGTTCACCAGGCTTCAATCCAGATTCAATTCACTGAGGTATATTAGATTTCAAAGTAAATCCTTTGAGTTCTTGTGAAATTCGTTTGGATTCTTGTGGGTTATGTTGCTGATGTTTCATGAGATTTGATTCATGTTTTTGGGAGTAATTTTTATTTGAATGTAGAATATAGGGTGGTTATAATCGATTCTAACAGTTTTGGGAAAGAACTAAGTTTAAGTAGGGGGTTTATAGATGAAAAACGAAGGACAAACGTCGGGGTGCACCTAGATAGCGACTTGGGGCACGGTCCCTCTCAAATCCCCAAGAATGATTCTAAATATTGGGAGCGCCCCAACCCATTCTATGAATATTACCCTCTGGCGCCCCGAGAGACGCCAGTTCTTCCCATTCCTCCCCCATCCTTTCGTGCTAGTTCCTTAAAAATGTACCTATATTTTCTAGTTTATTCCAACACTCAAAGGTACGTCTAAACATCATGAAATCATCTATAAACATAAGATCATGAACCTTGAATCCATGATTGGATCAAAGAAAATTCAAAATTCAAGTCTAGAATTTAAGAATCAAGTCAAGAGGAGTTCCTACATTTTTAAAAAGTCTTTCACAAACGTTTTGACTTTGTTTTACCACTTACATTTTGAGTTAAGCGAAGAGTAAGAGTAAGAGTTCATTTTTCAAAGTTATGAGGAAACTAAGTATTCCCAAGATTTAAAATGTTTTCAACATTTGAGCAAGAAAGGAAAATGCTTCAAAGAGAGCTTTTAAGCTACGTTTTGAGTAATTATCTCGAACCAAAAAAAGGGTTTTGTTTTAAGTATATATGAGCTAAGTACATTTGAGGAGTAGCATTGAGCATCGATATGGCGATGCGAGTATAAATAACTCAAGTCTCCATAAACCATGCAGCTATCATGGATTAATAATGATCATAATTTTCAGATGAATCGGAAGTGCTTTTTTAGCATAGACTAGTAGATCCACTTAGTTAAGGAGTCCTGTATGAAAAAAAGTATAACATAATTCTCACATCGTGGGAAACACGTTGTATCACCAATTAGGTGCATAGTGGTGGTTGTGTGTTAGAAAATATCTGCATAAACTATATTACTTTATTTTATGAGTAAAATTGAGTTTGTTATTGCATTTATTTAACAAATTGTGTTGCTATTTCTTGTTTAAAATGCTTTCTATATATTGCATTATTGTTGTTGTTTTCCTATGCATTTGAGTCGAGTTATTCATGAGTTGAGTAAGGCAAAGGTACGTCTTTTTTTAATATTCCTTTCAAGCTTATGTTTTGTTTAGAATTCCACTCACATACTCGTACATTCAATGTACTGATGTTAGTTGGATTGCATTTTCTTATGATGCAGACACATGTAACAATGTTCCGCTTCTAGTGCCACGTTTATTAGGTTGAGCACTCAGAGTAAGTTGGTGAGCCTCCTATATTTTAAGAGGATCCTTTTTTATATTTTATTAGCTTCTCAGTTTTTAGGATGTTCCGGGGTCATGTCCTGACGTCCCTCTTTATTCTAGAGGTTCATAGATGATTACCTATAGTTCTTTAGACTTTTTGTTTTCGATTGTAAATGTTTAATACTTGACTTGTCATTTTGTCTAATTTATTATATTTTAAGTTATTAAATGAGTTATATTTCTTATATTTAAATCTTTTGCTGAGTAACTAAGCAAGTCCAAGAGTTCGCTTGGGGCCAACGATGGTTTTCAAGTGCCATTCCCATCCAAGGTGTAGGCTCGGGGCATGAAAAACTTTGTATCAGAGCACAAAGTTCAAGAGGGAGTGTAAGAATATGTGTTTGTAGATTCCTACTCATCAATGTGAATTGTTACATATCTGTAACTAGGAGGCTGCAACATTTTAAGAACCATATTACTTTCTGCATACTCATTTCGTGCGATAGTTTTCATATCGATACAATTTCTTTCTAATTCATGCTTGAGCATAACTGATTGTTAGTTCGACCGTTTTTAAGAGTTCTTTCACAAGGAATTTCTTTTTTTGTGAGAAAAGAAAAGCAAAGAAATGATTTCTTACATGAGGAGTATCATAAGTTTAGTTGTTATTGGGTTGCCTCGTCAGTCAAATAAGAAAAGTAAGGCAACCATGCTAATAAGTGACACGTGCATATCAAGGATGATGATCCAAGTGGAACAAGTTAAAGATAATAAGCTAAGGGATAGAGAATATTTTAAAAATAATAAGGCTAATACATCAGGGAATGAGTCTAGGCAACAAAAGAGTAATGTGAACTGGTCTTATTTCCAACAAAATAAATAGGGTCTTGCTCCATCATTTGCTAGTGCACCAACACCTACAAACCAATATAAGTTCAATAGTCAGAACCCACAACACTTAAAGGCTAGACCTGCGCAATCAAAGGGTAGTGTAGCACAAGGAGGTAACTGCTCTCTGAATGTGCTAAGTGTTGTAAAATGTATCTAGGTAAATGTTATAATAGCTCTACAGGTTGTTTCAAGTGCGGACAAGAGGGTCATTTCATGAAAGAGTGTCCCAAGATCAGACCTAGATAAGCTTCTTATTGAACTGGCAAAGAAGTAACTATCATTATGCGATCACACGTCATCAAAAGAAAGATAATTCTCCATATGTTGATACTGGTATGATCAAAATCCTTACTCTCAATGTTTATGATTTGCTAGACTCAAGAGAAAGTTTATCTTTTTTTGACTCCTTGTGTTGCAAATAAATTTGATATTCTTCATTAGAAACATTGTGAACTCTTATGTGTTCCAAAAGGGTTCACATAAGAAAAAGAGTTTGAATAAGAAAAAATAGAAAGAATAGAAGAGAGGGACGAACGAGCGAGAGAAGAGAGAACGAAGAGGAAAGCAAAGACCTTGAGAAGTAACTTGCGTGATCACAAATTCTTCAGTGGAGGTAGATTATGGTTTATGCTATTTCATAGTAAGACTCTTAATAGCGAATGATATGTATTGGGTAGTATTGTAAAGTCATCTATATGCTTAATTGTGTGGTTGCATGATGTGATTATATAATTGTGATGAAATTAGCATGATGAGGCTGTTGAATCTTAAAACTTAAAAACCTCCTTGATAATGATGATGCCTTGGTATAAAAGAAGGCTTGATGAACTAAAAGAATGAGAATTAGAGGATCGGAGTGTCACGTTTCAACACTGGGATATTAGAAGATCGGAGTGTCACGTTCCGACACCAGGATAGTAGAGGATCGAAGTGTCACATTCCGACACCAGGATAGTAGAGGATCGGAGTTTCACATTCCAACACCAGGATAATAGAGGATCGGAGCGTCACGTTCCGACGCTAGGATAGTAGAGGATCGGAGTGTCACGTTCCGACACCAGGTTAGTAAAGAGAATGAATCTTGAATTATGCTAATATACTCAGGTTTGAAGAACCTAATTCCTAAATGAGTATGGTGTGGATGCTTGAGTACTCATAGATGTGCTTGGTGTTGTGGCCAATGGTTATGGTACTTGTTGTTGTCACCTGTTAAGTGTTATGGTTGATTTTATGTTATTATCTGATATATATTGCTTTCTATTTTAAGTTGGCCAATGATACCTACTCAATACTTGTGCCTTGTACTGACCCCAACTTGTATGTTTCTTTCTTTGATATTTGTGGAGTGCAGCAAACGGGCCATAGACTTCAACTCAACCGCAACTCTAGCCAGACTTCAGCATAATCAGATTTTAGGGTGAGCTATTGTTCCTAGCTCGTACTGGATCTTTCTTTCACGTCTTGATGTCTTGAAGTTCAGAAATGGACCATCTATTTACTTATTTTAGCTTCCTAGATACTCTTAGATTTAATAATTTGAGTATAGACGTTCTTGTGGTGATGACTTCCAGATTTTGGGAATGATAAGTATTGAATTTTAGAAGTTATTTATTGGTTTCGTTAATGAGTTTTAAGTCTTACGCATTATATTCAGTTTATTATGGTTGAAATGTTGGTGTTTAGATTGGTTGGTTCGCTCACATAGTAGGATAAGTGTGGGTGCCACTCGCGGCTCGTTTTGGGTCGTGACATTCGTGATTGTGTTATTTCCATCAATCACGAAGACACCTAATTTAATTGAGTTAGACATAGTAGATTTCAATGTCATTCTAGGTATGGATTGGTTTCATGCCTTTTATGCATCTATTAATTGTAAAACTCGAGTTGTTTATGTTCCAAACCCATATTGAGCAAGTCTTGGAGTGGAAAAGTAGTTCAGTAGTGCCTAAGGGTTGTTTTATTTTGTACCTTAAAGAAAGAAAGTTTGTTTCCAAGGGGTGTGTCAATCAATTAGTTAAAGTTAATGAATCCAACATTGCTACACCTCATATTCAGTCAATTTCAGTAGTACTAGTAGTTGAGATAGACTTTTATATAGATGTTTTTGCTGATAATTGTCCTATATATATTCCGCCATATAGAGTGGCACTAGAAGAGTTGAAAGAGATAACAAAGCAGTTGAAAGATATCCTTGATACATGTTTCATTCGACCAAGTGTCTCAACTTGAGGCCTTTCAGTCTTGTTTGTGAGGAAGAAGGATGGTTCCACTAGGATGTGTATATATTACTGTTAATTGAACAAGGTTACCATTGAATAAGTATCCTTTTCCAAGTATTGATGATCTTTTCATTAACTTTAGGGGGTTACTTGTTTCTCTAAGATAGACCTCAGAGCAGGCTACCATTAGTTAAGAGTAAGGGAATGTGATATTCCAAAGACATCTTTCAGGACCCGTTATGGTCATTATAAAATTTTAGTCATGTCCTTTGATTTGACCTATATGCCTGAAACATTCATGGTCCTTATGAATAGAGCATTCAAATCTTATTTAGATATGTTTGTAATCGTCATCATTGATGACATACTAATCCATTCGAGGAATGAAAAAGATCATGCTAGTAATCTCATAATAGTTCTCCACACTCTAAAACATAGAGAGTTGTATGCCAACTTCTCTAAGTGTGTGTTTTGTATTAAGTATGTGGCATTTAGTATGGGTAGGAGTATGAGATCTTATTCAAACATTTCACATGGATGTTTTGAGGGTAATTATGGTTTGTTTCCATTATAATATGTTGATCAATATATTGAATAGGCTACTATCTTATGATTTTACACTAATTTTCATGATAAATTATAAAACTGGTAAAGTGCATACATTTCAACTAGAATGTCCTTGTAGCATTATTTCAAGGATTTTATGCATGCCTATCATACTTGGTGCATTTCTGTACTAACCCATATTTCTTCTACATTTTTCTACAGAGTGTAGGTTCCGGGGTTTGAGGTGATCTTCCTTATTCTCCAAAGCATGGATGGTCTATTCTCCAAAGCTTGTGGTGAGTCCTCATGGATCGAGGATGAATGATGTCTTAGTTTTTCATTTCTTTCATTTTACAAGGTTTTCAGGTTTTCAATTGGAAAGGCTATGACCCTATTTTTAGACTTTTCAATTGCAATAGATGTCTAAGTAAAAATATGTCTAGAATTCCGCTTTGCTATCATAAAAATATCTTAAGACTTGATAAAAATGTGCGTTTACTCTTTATTGTTCTTTGATTGTGTGATGAGATGCTAGGTGTTATACATAGTGCCTTTAGGGGTGTTATGTGCCACGTTACATCTATGGGGGTACCCTTGGTCATGACAACCACCTTGACCCAGACAAGTAGAGCCACAAAGATTTCAATAATATAAAGAGGTATCGTCACAAAAAAAATTATAATGAAGGAGGAGTAAAACAGACCCCTAGCCAATGTAAGAGAAAGGAGTGCACCACTGGTTCAACAAAGAGCATGTTGTTACCATTATTGAAGATGAATGTAGAAGTTGCTCCTCTTCCTGCTCATACAAAACAAAGCAATTGCAGTTATAGTACAAGACTAATGCAGAAAACATCACACAACTCAATAGTTGCAAGACTAATGCAAAAACAAACAGAGAGTGAATGATATGAAGAAAAGGTTTTAATCAAGTAAGCGGAAATTTATAGAAAGGTTAGTAGAATAATGGGAACCAAGAGACAGTTTTTAATAGTGGACTGCCATAAAAGGTATAAACCTGCTTGCAAATACATACCTATTGATGTTTAGGTTACGTTAATCTTGAAGATTTCTAGCAAGTATATGAATGTAACACTAATAGATTAAGTTGACTAGTTAAATCACTATTTTTCTGAAATAGACCTAAATTCTCAGCACAAATGCTCAAATATTATATGATCATTGATAACCAAATTTTTATAATGACATTAGAATTACAAAGAGAAGTATTGAAATAACAGGTAACTAAACATCAAAATTAGAATGAGGATGAGAAGTTAGGACTCAAGAAAGAAGATGAGAGTGAAAGGCAATTTCTTCCTTATACGCCTTACTCTTTTGTCTAACCCCTATTCCTATTTAATTGATTTATACTTGGTCCTAATCTCTAATAAAAGTCACTAATATTTTAATCATCCCAATAATCACATATAAATCAACACCATTCACCATTTCTAACATATAAGTCAGTACAGAGTTGACTTGATTCACCACTTTTTCTTTTGGCATAATATCAATAGCAATCAATATAGTCAAACAATTGCACTCTTTAGATTTGTGTAAAACTAACAATATTCTTCAAGAGTGTCTATTATAACGGGCATTGATATACCGTGGTTTCACGGTATAATTAATACTTTTTCCTTAAGTTTAGTGTGTCCGAAAGCCCTTTTTGTGCTAATTTTGATATAAGTTTCTCTTTGTTTTGCAGGAAATCTGTCCAAAGCTGAATGCGGAGATTTTGAGCGAAAAAATGCAGAAGAGACCACCTACGGAGCTTATGACGGTCCGTCGTGCCTGTGACAGTCCGTAGGTGGCAGCGTAGAGAAGCTGCTGAAGGAAGATGGGGAAGTCTGACCAAGTGTGGGATTAGGAAGCTTGTGACGGTCCGTCATAGCTATGACGGTCCGTCCTGCAGGTTCGTCGTGAAGATCAGAGAAGTGATCCCAGTACCCAGATTTCAAGAGTTGCAGTATTTTGAAACGAGAACCTCGACGGACCGTTGTGCTTATGACGGTCCGTCACACTTGCCGTCGAGGGGAATGAAGAAAGCAGCAGAAAGAATTGCACCAAGTATAGGACGACGAAGTCCACGACGGTCCGTGGCGTGGTCCGTCGACCCAGCCGCGTTTTGGCAGATTTCCAGTAATTAGAATCCTTGTTTAATTAGGTTTTTATTTTTTTTATAAATAGTTCGAAAAACCTCGTTTTTGAGGTTAGACTCTGTGATATTAAACATTATATTGTGAGACTTTGTGTTTGGAGTTTTTTTGATTGTTAGAGATTCTTACAAGTGATTTTTGGTGATTAATCAAGCAAATTTTCGGACTTTATTCTTTCTCATTGAAGTAAGTACATGAATTCTTGTTTACCATATTTGAATATTGTGTTTATGGCTATGAGGAACTAAACTCCATAACTAGGGTTGTGGGAACCATAGGCAAATAATGAGATAAACCTAGCTAAAATAACAATTCTAGAATAGTTTCTTGCATGTATTAATAATTCTTTCGCTTAGAAGTCTTTTTAACGGATGATCAACGTTAGAACTCGCCTTAATGCTACTTGCCGGACCAAGGAGGTAGATAATAGGAAAAGAATTATTAACATAGATTTAGTGTATACTATCTAATAGGCTAGTATTGATTGGTACGAGGTCATAACTTAGTCAAATATCGAATACGATGCTTAATATGAGGTAAGGATAAGGGTTAGGAAAGCAACACACGTAGCCGGACCAAGGTTCGGAGTGAGATTTTCTAGATGCCGGACCAAGGATTTAGAAATACATAACTTATCACTTTGCATGCAAGATACTAGGAAAGAATTGTTATAGTTAGAATTATCAAGTTATGAACCTGTGGGGAACATGTAAACCCTAGTTATTTTGATTACATAATTAAAACTCAACATTAAAAGCTGTTAAGTGTCTCTTTCAAAGTCGTTAGTTATTTTTGCTCATTACAAAATACAAACCCCCCTTTTATGCTTTTACTTTCTAAGGAAGTCATCAACCGAACAATAGTAATAACAAGTTGAAGTTAAGTCTAGACTATTTTCCTCGTGGGAACGATCCCAACCTCACTAGCTGGGTTATTTACTTGACGCGACCACTTTACTTCTTATTGGAGAAGTAAGTTTGAGCGTATCAAATTTTGGCGCCGCTGCCGGGGAAGATAGCTTTTAGATTAACTTAAACTTCTTACTATAGTTTAGTTGATATTTTCTTGATTTTACTTTGTTTTATTGTTTTTGATTTATTTTCAGAACTATCCTCCTTGTATGCCAAATACACGAAGAGGAAGATAACTGTTGTTCCCCTATGATCACGAGCTAGAACGTACACTGCGAAACATGAATCATAATTTGGGAATCAATGATGAGGATCCAAACAAGAACATCCCAGCTCCGGCTGATGTTCATGGTCAGATGTTACCCGATGCTCCGGGTGAACATCAACAGAGGGGACAAAATCCCGCTCCACGGCCCCAAGTAGACTACAGAGGCTATGATAACATACCAGATTCGGATGGGCCACTAGTTTTGCCTCCTCTACCCACAGGCCACACTTTTGTGGTAACTAGTAGTCGGATGCAAATGCTCACTGCCAGAGGTTTGTTTTCAGGGCTACCTTCTAAGGATCCACATGCCCATATAGCTAAGGTAAGGGCAGTGTGTAAAAGTTGTGTGGGGAGACCTGATTTGGATCTAGATGTAATAGGTCTCAGAGTGTTTCCTCTCTCACTGACGGGACAGGCTGCTATGTGGTTTACTGAGCTCCCATACAACTCCATTTTCACTTGGAACCAACTATGGGATGTCTTCTTAGCACGCTACTATCCGGTCTCCAAGAAATTAAACCACAAAGACAGGGTGAATAACTTTGTGTCACTACCAGGAGAGTCAGTTAGTAGTTCTTGGGATAGATTCACCTCATTCTTGAGAAGTGTCCCAAATCACCGTATTGATGATGAGTTACTAAAGGAATACTTCTATAGGGGACAAGATGATAACAATAAAGCGGTGTTGGACACTATATCAGGTGGATCTTATGGAGATTGCCCTTATGCTGAGATTGCTGAGAAATTAGAGAAAATCTCCCGTAACAACAAAGCTTGGAGTACTAGGAAGTCCGATACAGGGAGAAACACCTTTTCAGTGCAGTCCACTCACAACCCAGCCACAGATGTTATTCGGGAAGAAATGGCTCAGATGAGAACTGAGCTTGGGTTGGTACTAAAACATGTCACTGGAGGTGCAGAAAAGGTAAATGCAGTCAACTACTTGGCTAAACCACCACCTCCAATCGATGAGTGTTATTATGAGGAGGATTCCTATGCAGTAAATGAACAGATGGGGGGTTATCGATCAAGTGCCCAAGGCTCTAATCAGGAAAATTGGCGCCAAGGTCAAGGGAACCAAGGTCGGAACTATGGTAACTACAATCGTGAGGGTCATTATGTCCGAGATGGAAAATACAATCGCGACAACAACTTCAACAGGGGTAGCTATTGTAACAGAAACGACAAAAATGGACCTTATGTTCCTCCTCAAAATCATGAAGTTACTCCTAAAGATGGTGGAGGTAGTATGTCGCGAGTTGAGGATATGTTGCATAAAATGATGAGGAGGTTCGATGCTAGTGATGAGCAAAATAAAGAGTTGAGGAATGATGTAGCGGGTATTGGGAAAAAAGTTGATACCCATGCAATATCAATTAAGCAACTTGAGATACAATTGGCCCAATTATCTGCAACTGTGAACACACGGCAACCGGGCACTCTTCCTAGCAACACTCTTCAAAATTCGAAAAATGATGGACATTGTATGGCAATTACTACTCGCGGTGGTAAGCAAACCATTGATCCACCTATGCCATCTGTTGAGAATAAGGTGACAACAGAATCTGATAAAGTGGTAGAAGTTGATGATGAATTAGAGTATAACACTGCAAAAGATGTTGAAGTGCCTAAAAAGGTAACTCCTATGCCTAGGCCACCACCCCCATTTTCCCAGAGATTAGTGAAAAAGACCGAGGATGGTAAATACCGACGTTTTATAATAATGTTGAAGCAACTTTTTATCAATGTCCCTTTGGTAGAAGCTTTAGAACAAATGCCCGGTTACGCCAAATTTATGAAAGATCTGGTTACAAAGAAAAGATTGGTCACTTTTGAGGATGATGATAGAATGCAGCATTGTAGTGCTATTGCTACAAGATCTCTGGTCCAAAAGAAAGAAGATCCGGGCGCGTTTACTATTCCTTGTACAATCGGGCTATTACATTTTGCGAAAGCATTATGTGATCTGGGGGCAAGCATAAATCTTATGCCCCTCTCGATTTACACGAAGTTGGGTTTGGGTAACCCAAAGCCCACTGTGATGTGGCTACTGATGGCTGATCGAACAGTAAAACGACCTATAGGGATACTCCACGATGTGCTAGTAAAAGTGGAGTCATTCATCTTTCCAGCCGATTTTGTTATTCTTGATTGTGAGGTTGATTTTGAAGTGCCTATTATCCTTGGGAGGCCATTCCTAGCTACGGGAAGAGCCTTAGTAGACATGGAAAAGGGCCAGATGAAATTTCGGTTGAATAGTGAGGAAGTGACCTTTAATATTTGTAGGTCCATGAGGCAGAGTGGTGAGCTCCAATCGGCATCTGCTATATCCTACAAAATGTGTGAGACCTTTGAGACACAAATAGAAGAACGTCTAGGTTTCGAAGCATTAGCAGCAGTGATAATGAACTTTGATAGCGATTGCATTGAAGAGTATGAGTCATTAGTCGCGGATCTTGACTGAGGTGATGTTCGATTTAAACCGAAGAAATTTGAGCTTGATATGAAGAATCGCGAGTCCCCACCCGCTAAACCATCTATAGAGGAAGCTCCAAAAGTTGAATTAAAAGCTCTCCCACCTCATCTTAGGTATGAATTCTTAGGAAATGGTGACACTTTGCCGGTAATCATTGCATCAGAACTAGATGAACAACAGGTTCAGAGTTTGGTGAAGGTACTAAAAAGGTTCAAAAGAGCTATTGGGTGGACCATTGCGGACATTATTGGGATCCCTCCTGGTATTTGCTCTCATAAAATCAAACTCATGCCTGATCATAAGCCGAGTATTGAGCACCAGAGACGCTTGAATCCTCCTATGCAAGAGGTTGTGAAGAAGGAAATTATCAAGTGGTTGGATGCTGGAGTAATCTATCCAATCGCCGATAGTAGTTGGGTATGCCCGGTTCAGTGTGTACCTAAGAAAGGGGGAATGTCTGTGGTCCCCAACGAAAAGAATGAACTTGTTCCAATGAGACCGGTTACTGGATGGAGGGTGTGTATAGATTACCGTAAACTGAACTCATGGACTGAAAAAGACCATTTTCCTATGCCCTTCATGGATCAGATGTTGGATAGACTTGCCGGAAAAGGGTGGTATTGTTTTCTTGATGGGTATTCGGGGTATAATCAGATTTCTACTGCACAAGAAGATCAAGAGAAAACCACTTTCACTTGTCCATATGGGACTTTTGCATTCAGAAGAATGCCGTTTGGGTTGTGCAATGCACCCGCAACCTTTCAGAGATGTATGATGTCAATATTTTCTGACATGGTGGAGGATACAATAGAGGTTTTTAAGGATGATTTTTCTGTGGTTGGTGATTCATTTGAGCGATGCTTGACCAATTTATCTGAGGTTCTTAAGAGATGTGAAGACTGCAATCTGGTACTAAACTGGGAAAAGTGTCATTTCATGGTGAAAGAGGGTATTGTGTTGGGTCATCGCATTTCAGAAAAGGGCATAGAGGTTGATTGAGCTAAAGTTGATGTAATAGAGAGACTTCCCCCGCCGATCTCTGTGAAAGGTGTGAGAAGCTTTCTTGGACATGCAGGTTTTTATCGGAGATTCATCAAAGTCTTTTCAAAGATTGCACACCCATTGTGCAAATTACTGGAGAAAGAATGTATATTTTGTTTTGATGAATCCTGTCTTAAAGCATTCAATGAGCTAAAAGAGAAGTTAGTGTCTGCACCTATCATTATTTCTCCGGATTGGAACAGTCCATTTGAGGTAATGTGCGATGCTAGTGGGGTGGCTCTTGGTGTAGTATTGGGACAGAGAAGAAACAAAATCCTTCACCCAATTTACTATGCTAGTAAAGCCCTAAATGAAGCCCAGAAGAACTACACAGTGAGTGAGCAAGAACTCCTCACAGTAGTCTTTGCTTTTGAGAAATTTTGCTCCTATTTGCTAGGTACTAGAGTCATAGTGCATACTGACCATTCAGCACTGAGATATTTGATGGCGAAAAAGGATGCGAAACCAAGGCTGATTCGTTGGGTATTACTGCTGCAAGAATTTTACTTTGAAGTGCTGGATAAAAAAGGGACTGAAAATCAAGTTGCTGATCATTTGTCCCATCTAGAGGATGAAGCTATGAGAGAGTTAGGGGATAAGACTGACCTTGATGATACTTTCCCCGATGAACATGTATTGGCTGCTTCACAAGACTTGATTCCATGGTTCGTAGATTTTGCGAACTATCTGGCTAGTGATATTGTTCCATCAGACTTGTCCTTTCATCAAAGAACAAAGTTCATGTATGATGTGAAGAAGTTCTTTTGGGATGAACCATACTTGTATAGGAGTTGTGCCGACGGGCTTATTCGGCGTTGTGTGCCAGAATATGAAATATTGAGTGTATTGGAGGCATTCCATTCTTCACCTGTTGGCGGACATCACAGTGGTATCCGAACCGCTCACAAGATATTGCAATGTGGTTACTATTGGCCAACTCTTCATCAAGATGCTCATGGGTTTGCTAAATCATGTGAAAAATGTCAACGAGATGGTGGTATTTCAAGAAACCAAGAGCTCTCTCTAAACCCCATTCTTGTGATTGAGTTATTTGATGTATGGGGTATTGACTTTATGGGCCCTTTCGTGAGTTCTCATGGGATGAAGTACATTCTTGTAGCAGTTGATTGTGTATCTAAAGGGGTCGAAGCCATAGCTCTCGCAAACAATGAAGGGAAGAGTGTCACTGCATTCTTGAAAAAGAATATATTCTCCCGTTTTGGCACTCCAAGGGCCATTATTAGTGATGGGGGTTCCCACTTCTGCAACAAATTGTTCAAGGGGTTATTGGAGAAATACGGTGTTCGCCATAATGTGGCCACTCCTTATCACCCTCAAACTAGTGGGCAAGTTGAGGTATCGAATCGGGAGATCAAACAGATATTGTCCAAAACAGTGAATGCTAGTAGAATAGATTGGTCAAGGAGGCTTCATGATGCTCTTTGGGCCTACCGGACAACTTATAAGACTCCCATAGGTATGTCACTATACCAACTTTTATATGGGAAAGCTTGTCATCTTCCAGTTGAGTTTGAGCATAAAGCCATGTGGGCTATGAAGAAGTTAAAATTGGATTGGAGCGAAGATGCAGAGCAACGGTTAAATGGGTTGAATGAACTTGATGAATTTCGCTTGAAAGCCTATGAAAACTCATCCCTATAGAAAAAAAGATGAATAAGTATCATGACAAAAAAATTGAAAAACGAGAGTTTATGGTCGGGGATTTAGTGCTTCTATTCAATTCCAGATTGCGCTTGTTTCCAGGAAAACTCAAGTCCAAATGGACTGGTCCTTATACGGTTACCCAACTATTCCCTCATGGAGCAGTTGAGTTGGAAACTAAGGAGGGTGTGCGGTATAAGGTAAATGGACAGCGCATAAAAATCTATCTAGGGCATGCTGAATCGGCGAATGAAGTGATCGAGGCATACCATCTTGATGAAGTCAGAGTAATCAAGTGGCCCCAGTCATGCCGCGACATTAAATCTGGCGCTTGTTTGGAGGCAACCCAATACTTATCGTCTTTTTAATAATGGTAGCATTTTTTTCTATAAATGGGTTTTAAATTTGCAGGCACATCACCAGGAAATTCTGCAGAAAAATACTCCGCAGTAGCCACTGGCGGATAGAGCGACGGACCATTGCGAATGAAATGGACCGTCGTATGCATCCGTCACACCAGGTACGTGTTGCTGTCATTTTTGAAATTAGGGCACACACGATAGAACCTACGACGGGGCGTCGTATGTGCGACAAACCGTTGACGGGGAACCGTCGCGTGATTAATGAAATTTACCCGAGCGTATCAAGCATCTATGCTCATTTGGTTTTTGTAATGAGAATGAGAACAAATCCATCATCTTGGTAATTCTTTTGAAGAGGCATGAACTAAAGTAAAGCTAGGAACATTATATATTTTGATACCCCTTATTTATCATCTTCTTAGTTTCCGAAGCTAGACTCCATTATGGTTTAGGAGGACCGGGACAAACTAGACTAGAAATTTTTAAACAATAACTCTGAAACATAAATGTTTTAATAGTTTGACCTTAAGTAATATCTATTTGCTTAAACATTAGGTCTGTACAAGTAAAAATTGAACAAAGAAATTTTTATTATTTATGTATTTCCAAATTTTCTTCATTACTTGCATTGGAGCCGATTAAATCCTGATTAGCACCATGATGTCTCGCATTTGGTGGTAAAGGGCTTTCTAAAAAGGTTACTTCATACTCAGGGGACTCAAACTTGAGACCTCTAATTAAGAAAAGAGTACTTACCACGATCGTTGTTTATATCAAAAAGAACATAGTTGTTAGTCAGTAATAAAATATAAAGCTAAAGGGGAAAACTTAATCTTATCGAGCAAATTTTTACAAAAAAACGCCACAGAGCAAAAAGAGAAGAAGCTACGTGGATGTATGGGAATTTTTAAAATTGCTTTTGTGTTTGACAATCTTTCTGAAAATATATTTAGAATTTGAAATATTATTTAAAAGCATATGATTTGTATTCCCTCATTTTTAAGAACTAACCCAAAATATTTATTTATAAAAACAAAAAAACGAGAAAAAATATTCCTATCATGTTTGATTTTCTGTTTTCCACTTTGTCTTTCAATTTTATTTTTGTATATGTTGAATAATTATATTAAACTGAAAAAAATCAATAAGAACAATGTTCTTAAACAAAGTACTCCTAATAGACAACTCCTAGTTACACAATTATATATCCATTATGTTGGAATCATGCTAAATGGTTGCAGAATTCGATTCACAACACAGAGTCTCTCCAAAAAAATATATAAATGTACATTATATTTTTTTTTGGTTTTTTTAAAATAATTTGAAAATCAACTAATTTGACTTTAGTTTTGGGTTAGTAACTGACCGAAATATTTATTTTCTTGTAAATAATGTTCTATTCATTCTTCATTATTATAGAAGGGATCAATTTGAAAACCTTCTGAATTAGCATCTAGATAGAAGGGCACATTAATTTACTATTTTGACTGGTCCGTGATTTCTCTTGAATTTTATTTTTTATTCGGGCCATTTGTCTATTTTGTATAGACATATAATTTTTTTAATCTAAGGAGATCTGTCCTTCACTATTGAACAAAACACATCAAATCAATAGCGATATCTTATATGTTTCTAGTATACCTAACTTAACTAGTAAGTACAATCATATGTGCCTCTATACTATTAACATACGGTGAGACTCGAGATATAAATACCATTTTTGTTATCAATATTAGTGTAAGGAAAATATGAATAAATCGTGAGTTAGATTAAGATGGCAAAAGACAATAATGAAATTGTGTTTCAAGAAAATTGTACATGTTCCTCCACATCAAAAGAAACTTCGTTCATATTGCTCAACATGAAAACAAAGTAACTGCAGTATAATTAGGAGACCAATTGAGGAAATAACATAAAACTCTTGAATTGTAAGACCAATGCAAAAAAGAAACACAAAACATCAAATATATGAAGATGAAGTTTTAATCAAGCAAGAGAGAATTTGAGGAGAGGTTGTCATAACAAAGGAAAAAAAAGAAATTTTTTGTAATAGTCGACTTTCATGATATGCCTAAACCTGCTAAAGACTCTAATCCTTCTACAAGAAATTGCTGCAGTAGATAGAAATTTTGATTATCTCATCAAATATTATATTTTATCATCTTAATCCAACTATTGCTTTTTTCATATTTTCCTTACACTAATATTTACAATTAAAACGGTATTGATATCTCTGGTCTCACCATAAGTTAATCCTTAATAGGCACAAATTAGTTTACTTATTGGTTGTTTTTAAGTATAATAGTTATTAGAAATATGACTAGCGATTCCAATTATTTCATTTTTGGTCTTTTGGTTCAACAGTGGAGCAAAAGCTTCTTTTATTCCAAAAAATATGTCTGAAAGAAACAGACTAAACGTCCCAAAAGTAAAAGCAAAATTAAAGAGAAAACCATGACCCAATCAAAAGAGTGAACTAGTGTGCCCTTATATCCAGATCATAATTCTTAGGGTTTCCAAATTGAGCTTCCCAAATTCCTTCATATCTCCATTGGAAGCTCCCTTCAACTCTACCTTCATTTACTTCTTGCTTTGGATCATCAATATCTTCCTTTGGAATGTCATGCCATTCATCTGTGTGAGTTTTCTTAATGAGTATAAACAACTAGAACATTATTGTCCAGAAAATAAAAATTTGATCGGTTATTTATCAAAAACTAAAATAAAATTTGTCTATTTTTAAATTATTTAAAACAAACCAAATAAAATATAATGTGCATCTTTTTTTTGGTGCTTATCAATTTTTTTCTGTGTACTTAAATTATTAAACATATAGAAATATTTAACCAAAAGAAAAAGTGATGAAGGAGAACAAAAAAACATATCGAAATATTTTTTTTGAATAATTTATTTTGGAGCGTTTTGCTTTTATAAATAAATATTTTTGGACAGTTCTTAAAAATTGCGTGGGAGGGGGGGTATAAATCATATATTTTTTTACTAACATCTCAAACTCTAAATATATTTTCAAAATTTATTATCAATCACAAAACCAATTTATAAAATTCTAAATAAAGTTATATTTCCACAAGTCTACTTAACTTTTCTCTTTTTTTCATCTAGATTTTTTTTATACGAAGGTGCTCCATCGGAATATGTTTTACTCTTAAGATTTATATATTTCTTTGTGACTTGGGACTACATCCTTTTGATACAAACAATGGTCGTGGCAGAGTGGTATGTCACGATCCGAGCCTACATCCTAGATGTGATTGAAACTCTAAAATCATTTATGGTCCCCAAGAGAACCCTCATCCTGGATGACTATGAGAGGAAGACTAAGTCAATAATACATAACATCAAAATAAACAAAATTCTAAATCAACAGTGTATTAAATCTTAAAACTCTCCGAGTATACTAAGTATTAAAAGCAATTTTAAAAGAAAATATCTGAAACGGAAATACCCTCCAAATCTGTCTATCAATGAATTCTTTATCATATAAGACGAGTGTCAAAACAAGACCAACGACTACTCCAAATGCTAATAATACTAAGAACTCATAAAATAGGAGTAATCTGAAAGAAAGAAGACCACACTCAAAAGTTGACAAGCATATGAAATGATCTCAACATACTCTTATTAAGGATCTCAACCAAAATATTTGGCATGAGACAAGGATATATGGGTACAAAGAATGAATAGGACTATTATGCCTTAAGCGATAGACTGATAGCTTTCAAGTTTAGCAATACTTTCAACCCTAATCTCTGGGAATACTACTGATAATCACCATCACTAACACAACTTCAAAGGAATCACTTAAAAAGCTTAGAGCGAAAGATCATAAGAATGATTCATTCAAGAAATCTGATGTAAGAATATGAATGATGTAGCATTATATTGATAGCAATTGATAGTAAATCATGAATTTGTGATACTGATCATACTAAGAGATGTGAGCGCTTTTATGCATAGGTTCATATCATGAAACTAATACCCATAACTTTATGGAATAAGATTGAGATCAATGGCCTAAAGCCTTTGCCCCTCATTCTTGGAATTGAGCATAGATGTGAATATGTCTGAAGTGTATGAGCATAGGTCATACATACAATTCTGATGTTAGAAATAGGATGTTGTAATGACTAAACTTTGAGGAATACGCTAGAGAATGATTAGACCAATATAACACTATCACTCTTTCTAAATACATCAGTATATTATCTGATTCATAATACTAGTAATGATTCCTAATCTTATCATCCCTTTGGGTCTAAAGTTGATACTTTTTAACTTTGGATCTATTCCATCATCTCTAAACTAGTTTATAGTTTTGTTTTACTCACAAAATACTAATCTTATACCTATTTAACTATCTATGCACATGCACTAAGATTTCTTTTACGTCATCTTTCTCAAATGCTTCTCGTAACTGCTTTGGGATTTTACAAAAGACTATTTATATCTATTACCCACATTGACTTATAAATACGCTTGATCTAACTCTAAGGACAAAATAATGTTTGCATTAGCCTACTACATATATTCCTAGTTCAAATATACTATCTAGTCACACATGAAAAATCATAATCTTAACTAGAACCTCATCCTACTAAATATGATCTTGGTTATACTGCTCAATGCTCTTGTCAATCTAATGACTTAGCATAACTTCATGCCTCTAAACTAAGAATCACAATACCATAATGTACCACAAACAATAATAGAAAAGTAATAACTTAATTCCTCACCTAATTTATGTCAAACCTACTACATCAAACCATGACCCTCATGTTGCCACCCCCCCCCCTATTTTTTTAATCATGACACTCATCTCAAATTCAAGCTTAGTGTCTAGTACTAAACATGGGTAGCAACCACTTCTAATATATTACACTATCTTACAACTTGAAGATATAATCAATAAAATAGTAGATCCATAAAACTTCATGGAAAATAGAAGATGTTTGCCTCATAGTCTATCTAATTACAGTATATCCAAATATTAAGTTTCACAACATAAGTTCTATTTTAAACTCACTATACATAATTCCGCAATTACTTTTATAATTATTTGAATACTACGGGTTTTCCCTTCAAAATCATAAGCCTATATTAGATATATGACCACATGAATACTATACTCTTATATTCAACACATAAACTTGGTCTTCACTAAAACAATAGCACATCGACATACACTTATTTCTTGTTAGAGTATACTCTAACTCATCCATACTAGTAACTCTTACTCTACCTTCTATCATGAACTATCAAAATTCATAGCTTCTTAGTCTACCCATCAATGAAAAATTCTCATTAATAACTTAGTGGGTGCATTGCTACAACAACATAAATTTCCTCATCACTCTCTTCCTTTCTTAGATTACTATATAACTACATGTATTATTCTACTTCCTATCACTTTTACTACTACATAACATCATAAATCATACTATTTTTGGGGTGAAAATGATACAAAGATCTAAAATACACATCCTGAAAAGGGTCTCAACTGAAACAAGGCTTAGAGAAGAACATTGGGAATACATCTTGTTTTTAACTTGAATGCAAGAGTCATATGAATAAGACTGCATTTTATTGAACGTCAACACTAATGCTCATTCATGGGCTTCTGATAAGCCCTTCTAAAGTATCATGACTTTCTGAAAACCTTTGTTGAGAGTTACTCATAAATAAGGATCTGACTTTGATATTTCAAACACCTTGGGTATGAGGGGTAGTTTAATAGATTTGAGAAATGCACTAGTTTGATTAAGTTTCTTATGAAGAAATTATATTGCACAGTTTCAAGTATGAAATAAGAGAAATTTTCTTAAATTTCTGTAATTTCATGATTATAAAAGTTGGACCCTCACAACCATAAATAAGATCCTACTGACACGACTTAATAGATTACCTAGGACACTTAAACTTTGGGGATATAATACCAAGTTTGTCACACCCAATCCTACACCCTTGGATTAGTCGGCTTTCTAGAACCATCGTTGGTCCCCAAACAAACCCTTATTATGGCTGACTCCAAGTGGAAGACTAGATCGAACATATATAATTATCAAACTGAAATAAATTCTAAATAAATAATGTATTAAATCTCAAACTCTCTAAATATAGTTAAGTATTAGACATTAGTTTAAAAGAGAACCTCTGAAACTGAAGGAATTTCTGAAATGGTAAATCAATTAAGCCTCTACTATATAAAATAAGTGTGGACACAAGATCCCTGACTACTCAAAATGCTACTAATGCTAACAACTCATAAACCTGGAGTCTTTTGGAAAAAGGGAGACCTCACTCGAAAGGTGACGACGTATAAAATTATATGGACTCTTGTAGAGGATCCTCAGAAATGACATTTTTACATTGTACGAGTGTGTAACATTGTTGAATAAAAAATAACTGAATGAAAGGACCACAATAGTTTTAGATAAAGAAGTGAAATCATCAAAAATTATAAAATACTTACTCATCTATGAACTTAACATATTAAGTGATATAATAAAAATACACTATTAGCTCTACTTAGGAGATTCTCTAATTAAAAACCATTGCTATGAGCTAAGTAATGATACACTATCTCGAGCACCCGGCAAGAATTCTCATATACCGTGTTGGGTATACAACCTCTCAACTAAGTGGATCGACTGAGCAATAAGTATTAATTCCAAAAGTATGATCTTGTACCTATGTTGGCAAGACATGGTTTATGAGAATTTTCAGTTTTCGGAACTCATCTCTATATTTGTACTCAATATTACTCGCAATAATATATATACTCGTGCTCAAATATATGAAACATACTGTTTCTCAAGTTTGAGATGATTACACATACTAGCCTCTTAAAAGAGGAAACTAGTCTTATATATCTCTGAACTCATAAACTCCTTTAAAGTCAAAGTTTTTGTTTTCATTAAATAATAATCTCTTTCTTCATGTAAGAATGAAGAATTTAGGAAATACTTATCTCACTTAAACTCTTTTTCAGACCCCCTTTTACTTCCTCAAAAACTAAGTTTACAACACAAATATAAGCTTTAAAAGAATCTCAAAATTTATGATTCAAAAAAGGTTCATGCTTAAACATAGAGATTAATAAATTAACTCAAGGATATCAATAACAGTAGGGAAAATGCACAAGTATCCCCTCAACCTATGCCCGAAATCCCAGAGACACACTTATACTAAACTAAGATCCTATTACCCCCCTGAACTTATTTTATAAGTAATTTTCTACCCCTTTTTAGCCTACGTGACACTAGTATGAAAAAAAAGTCAACCATCGTTTGGCCCACAAGATTGTGCCACGTAGGTCGAAACGGGGTAAAAAATTATTAATAAAATAATTTCAGGGGGGTAATAGGACCTTAATATAGTATAAGTGTGTCTCTGAGATTTCGGGCATAGGTTGAGGGGGTACTTGGGCATTATCCGATAAAAATATATAAAACTCAATACTCATAACTCATGAATTTCAGAACTCAATAGTACTCATCTCAAGAATACTCATTCATAGGGCTCATGTTTGCTATAGACACAAACAAATCAACTCAAGAATATTAATACAAAATATATTGAAATTCAATAATTAGTAATATAATTTCAAAGAGAATTAGGAACTCAAGAACTCAAAATTAAGTTATCTTAAGAATAATCAAATATACGGATAGAGCCCTAGATTTCTCTTTTTCTGATTTGGAAGTGAATGTATGGCGTGAGGAAGAACAAGTTCAATGCTATGATAAACTTACATACCTGTAAGAGAGGGTATTGAAGAATCTTGAAGAAGAATTTGATTAGAAGCCTGTAAACCCTAGCTTGAAGGATAACAATCACAAAAACCTTTTGTGACATTCTTGAATTAGTTTGTTGAAAATCTATGGCAAAGAATTAGGATTCTCATTGCTGATTCACAACTGTATGTTGAAAATTATGTTTGAAAGAATGAAAGTATTCGATAAGGACTTACTTTGAATAAGAAAGTTGAAAAGATTGAAAGAATCATGAATATAGGACTTCTACTTTGATTTTTCCTTACGGTTTTGCCTTCGTGTTTGCGAGAGAAGAGAACGAGAGATTAACAGATGAAAATCTGACTGTTTGGGACTGTAATTAATCAAGAAATTCTTTTAGGATTTTCTTACATGTAAAAATACAAAAATGACCCCTTTATAATTATCACAAAAATAGTCATAACTTTCTACTTGGAACGCAAAATTTGAATCATTGGAGAGTAGATTATGTAACTCTTTATATTCTAAGAGATATGATTATTTGAAGTTGAAAACTTGGTAAGAAAACATTCACAGAAGTGTGTTCTATGAGATTCTAGTAACCTTAATTCATATAAAAATCATTCACAAAGTAAAGAAGTGACCAAAAACCTAAGAACAATTAAGAATCACTCAATACGATCTTTTTCATAAATAAAGAATGATTTGAGTTTTAACTTAGAAATTTTCAGGGTGTTACATGGTAAGTACTCCTTTCTTCTTAATAAGACATCTTGAGTTTGAGACCCCTGGGTGTTTAGTCACTTTGTTAGGAAGCACTTTACAACCAAATGTGGGACATCCTGGTGCTAATAAAAATTTAATCAATTCCAATGTAGGTACTGGACACTATTTGCAAAATTTAAAAAAATAAAACTTTTGTTGAATGGTAACCTATGAACACCTAAAGTTCAAAGATATAGATATTAGTTAAGGAAAAACTAAAGAAATGTTTCTTATTTGAAATTACTAGTCTAGTTTTTTATGGATGAGGCGGATGAACAACTTTTACATTCATCTGCTTAAATGGAGGCATAATGCTCTTTTTTTAACCAGTGGTGCATTCTTTTCTTTTACATTTGGTAGGGTCTGTTGTGCACTTTCTCCATGTTCTTCAAACCTTTCTGGCTCTGCTTGTCTCTTTAAAGGTTCTTCTTGAAAGAATTAAGTAACAATTTGTGTAAGGTAATGACTCATAACCTGCGTCCCTCTTTTAATTATGTATACCTTCATTCTACGATTTTTAGAATCTCTATATCTTTTCCCAATATTGTTCAGGATTGCCCACTAATTAAGAAACATTTTCCCCTATTAAAAAATTCTTTTGGACTGTCACAAATTTAGAAAACATTTCTCCTTTTCCAATATTGTTTAAAAAGTGCCAATAAATATACTTTTCTCATATGATTTAGGAGCATGGTGCCTTGCACCCTTGATGTAACAACAGTTATAAAACAATGGATTTGGATAAAAATCTTCTAGGTCTTGTTTCGTATGTGGGATAAGAGATAATTAATTATAGGATTAATTTAAGAATGAATTTATCCTCTGTTTGTTTGGTATATAAACACAAGATAAGTTGTTCATAATTGTAGTGTTACTTTTGTCCACATTGAGGATGGAATAACAATCCTGACTAATGATAATTAATCTCAAATTAATTTGTTCCCCAAAACAAACAAAGCCCTTAAAGTCATGCACAACTAAGTTGTTTGGATGAAGTTTCCAGGTATGGTTTATATCCTCAATTGGAACAAATTCATTATTTGATATTAATAACAAATTCCTTATAATTTAATTGTTGTGTTGATTAAATGATCATCCTGATTTGCATACTTAGGTATGAATATCATACAATGTGAAAGGTTTGTCACATCTAATTCTTAAGGTTCAAGGCTAGTCTATGTCAGCATTTTCGTAAATGCTGATATTGTCCGCATTACATGGGTCCATTATCCCACTTGATAGACCCATTATCCTACTACATGTATCGATTATCCCACTAATGGGAAGGTGGTTAATTACCCATTATCCAACTAATGGGATAATAGTTAAATACCCATTATCCCACTACATGGATGCACTATCCTGCTACACTAGTGGTTGGAAACTTCCCATAACCTGTTAACCGTTCTTTACAGAAGCATAGTTATAAATATATCATTTGATTCAAATCCCATAAGCACATTATTTCTAAAAAAATCATACCATCTAAGTGTGAGGTTTTGAGTGTTTAAATGATCTTTGAAGTAAAGAAGAATTGTAGACTCCGTCTATATCATTAACAAAGGATTGAGGTATGTCGATCACTCTATATTTCCGCTGCGTCATTGCTCTGCTATATCTTACATTTGACATCAGCGCTGTTGAATTTCCTCTGCTTGGTTAGTTGTTAGAATTCTCTAAAATTGTTCAAAATGGTTCTTAAAAATTCATATCTTGTTTGGAATTTTTTGAAAATATTTTTTAATAATAAAAAGCAAAGAAATTGTTGTTTTGTAACATAATGTTAAACATAAATAATGTATATGATTTTGAGTTAATATTTAGTGATTCATATAATTTATTTGATTAATATTTTGCAACAATAATCTTAATGAAATGATATATATATATATATATATATATATATTGGATCACCTAAAGAAATAAATGTCTAAGTGATCTAGAATTTATTTGATTAAAGTTTAGCCACAACATCTTTAATTTAATTATTTTCTTAAAAGTTAAGGATCACATAACTTTTTTTTTGGACATTAGCACTGTAATAAATTATGCATGACATAATAATTTATTTTCTTTATTATTAAGTTGCATAATTAATTAAGATAAAATATTAAATACTTTTCATAATTACCCACAGGTTTTATGAATGAGAGTTTAACCGTTTTTTCATAAAGATTGAATATCTTGATTTTAAATTGATAATTTTATCATAAATATGAATTAATAGAAATAATAATTTAGCCCACAAACAATTTTTATGTTTGTAGATTCAACTTTATATTACTTGCCTCAAATTTATATATGTAAGACAAATAAATCATTATTGTAATGACTAAATTGTTGTGAGTTAAAGCTAATAAGGTATGGGACTATATTATATATTAATATCTGTAATGAATTTGTATGTGGTGAACTGAATCTGCATGCTCCATATCTGACACTAAGTAAAAAAATGTGACTAAACGGATGAAATAAATTGTTGGGTCATTCCATAAGCGAAAACTTTATATTAATTACCTCAAATGTATGTTATGTTCTATGCCAATTTTTTGCAGCTATGCAACGTGCAAATTTTCTCAGATATATGTGATATTCCCAAATTGAATGGTGAGAACTATAAGATTTGGAAGGAGAGAATTCTCCTTCAGTTAGGGTGCATGGATATTGATTATGCTATTAGGAAATACGAGCCACCAATTAATAAATCATCACTCAAGATGAGATTTTTCTTCATGAACAATGGGAATGTTCTATCAGTTTGAGTGTTATGTTCATTAAAACCAAAATCTCTGCTAGTATTCGTGGTTTTGTTGAACAACATAACAATGTCAAGGCAATACTGAAGACTATTGATGAACAGTTTGAGACATCGGTTAAGGCACTTTCCAGCACCTTCAGTATGAAATTCTCATAAATGAGGCTCACTAGTGTGAGAAATGTGCGTGAGCACATTATGAAATTGCGAGACTTAGCGACTCAACTAAAGATTCTTGAAGTTAAAACTTCTGAAACTTTTCTTGTGCATTATATCCTGAATACTCTACCTGCACAGAATGATCCCTTTAAGATCTCTTATAACACACATAAAGATAAATGGTCTATTAATGAACTTATGGCCATGTGTGTTCAAGAGGAAGGTCTACTACTAATAGAAACAAGATAAAGTGCATACATGGATAGTTAAGGAAATAAGAACAATCAAGACAACAACTAGTGAACTAAAGTAAATACAACACTTGATACTGACATAAAAAAGGAAGCCAAGTGTCGCATCTGTAGAAAGAAGGGGCACGTAAAGAAGGATGTGTCAACTTTCAACAATAGCTTGTAAAGAAAGGTACTTCTATCTCTGTTGCTTGTTATGAAGCTAATATGATAAATGTTAATCATAACGCATGGTGGATTGATTGTTCTTCTACAATCCATATTAGGAATTCCTCGCAGGATTTAAGAAACCTTTGGAAGCCAGTGGGAGCTGCGCGAAGCATCTATTCTGGAAACAAGAAGCAGTAGCATGTGGAAGCTATTGGGACATGTAATTTAGTTCTTAGTTGTGGTTTTATTTGAGAGGTTGAAATTCTAGAAGGTGATTCAAAACTATTTTATAAATCCAAACTTATAAGATACGATACATTGTCTAAAGATCTTTTCTCTCTTAATTTACAAAATGATTCCACTCATACTTTTATGCATGTACAAACTGGCACTAAAATATGTGCTAGAAATGAAGATTCCTCTATCTTATGGCATTGATATTGGGACATATCGCCATAGATAGAATTAAGAGATTAGTAAATGATGGAGTGCATATTACTTTAAATTTTACTGATTTTAATACTTGTACAGACTGCATTAAAGGCAAGTAGACCAACAAGTCAAAGAAAGGTTCCAAGAGAAGTTCAACCGTATTAGAAATCATACATTCAGATATATGTTGTCAAAAAATGGATGCATATGGTCAGAAATAATTTATCTCTTTTATGGATGATTACTTACGATATAGGTACTCTACGTGATTCATAATAAGTGCGAAGCATTTGAAGCCTTAAAGTTTTCTAGGCTGGAATAGAGAAACAATGCAAAAAACAATTTAAGATTGTGAGAATTGATTGATGTGGTGAGTATTATGGTTGATATACAGAAGATGGACAAGCACAAGGTCCATTTGCAAAGTTTCTTCAACAAAATGCGATTGTTTCCCAATATACTATGCCTGGTTCTCCGGATTAGAATGGTGTAGTAGAAACAAGAAACCAAACATTATTGGATATGGTGCATAGTATGTTAAGTAGCTCTAAGCTACCTAAGTTCTTGTGGATTGCATTTGTTAAGACGGTAGCATATATATTAAACCGTGTTTCAACCAACGTTCTTCCAAAGACGCCTTTTGAGTTTTTAAAAGGTTGGAAACCTAGTTTGACATATATATGTGTATGGGGATGCCCGTCTGAAATTAGAATTTACAACCCACAAGAAAAGAAGTTGGATCCTAAGACCATCAATGGATTTTTCATTAGATATGTCAAAAGTTCTAAACGCTAAAAATTCTACTGTACATCTAACAATATACAAATTCTATTGTCCATCTAACAATATTAGGATTGTGGAATCATGAAATGCAAAGTTTCTTGGAAATGACTTAATTTGTGGGAGTGATCAATTTCATAATACAATTTCTATAAGAGATCAACCTTCCACTTCAAGTCAAAAATTGATTGTTGTACATAATATCCCTCAAGTTCAATTGGGTGTTGAGCAACCAATCAATGAGATTCGACAAGCTTCTGGAAACATGCATATAGATCAAGTTGTTCAAGTAATTCCTGAAACTATTAAAGTAGAGAAAGAAAATCAGCAATTCTTAGTGACTTTGTCGTATATTTACACCAATCTGTCATTGGAGTTAAAAATGATCCTGAGTCTTTTTCACAAAACATGAATTTTAAATAGTCTAAATTGTGGTACAATGCCATGAAAGAAGAGATGAATTCAATGAAAAGTAACGATGTATGGGATCTTTTCAATTTGCCTGGTGCTGTTAAAACCATTAGATGTAAATAGGTTTTTTACACTAAAAACAACTCATCATGCAACATAGAAATATATAAATGAAGACTCGTTGCTAAAGGATTCACTTAAAATAAAGGAATTGATTACACAAAGATATTTTCTGGTATGTCTAAAAGGATTCCTTGCACATAAAATGGCATTAGTAGCAACTTTGACTTACATTTTCAACACATGAATGAGAAAACCGCATTTCTCAATGGTGATCTAGAAGAAGAGAATTATATGAAAAAATCTTAAGAGTTATCCTCTAGTAATGGTAAATTACTTGGTATGCAAGTTAAAGAAGTCCATATATGGACTAAAATAATCTTCTCGTCAATGACATTTGAAATTTCATAATGTTATCTCTTCATTCGACGTTGTTGAGAACATTATGGTTCAATGTATCAGTGGGAGTAAAATATATGTGAATGATATCTTACGTGCAACCAATAATAAGGGAGTTATACATGAGGTGAAATAATTTCTCTCTAAATGTTTTGATATGAAAGACATGGGTGATGCATCTTATGTTATTAGTATTAAGATTCATCGAGAAAGACATCAAGGTAGCTTAGGTGTATCTAAAGAATCCTATATCAATAAAACTTTAGAGATATTTTAAATGAAAGATTGTTTAGCAAGTGTAACTCCTATTGTGAAAAGTGAAAAGTTCAATTTGAACCACTGCGTGAAAAACGATCTTGAGAGGGAAAAAATGAAGGACATTTCTTACGCTTCTGCTGTCAAAAGCTTGATGATTGCTCATATTTGTACTATACCATAAATGTCATTTGTTGTTGGAATGTTAGGAAGATATCAAAGTAATCCAGGCCTTTACCACTAGAGAGCTGTGAATAATTTCTTAAGATATCTTCAAGGAACAAAAGACTACATGCTTATATACAAACGATCAGATTACTTGGAAGTCACTGGCTACTCTGATTTAGACATTGTTGGCTGTGTTGATTCACTAAAATCAATTTCAGGATACATATTTATGTTAGCCTATGGATCTATATCTTGGAGAAGTTCCAAATAGATTATATGTACTATTTGCACTATGGAGGCTGAGTTCGTTTCTTGTTTCGAAGCTACCTCACATGGTGTATTGTTAAAGAGTTTTATTTCTTGATATAGAGTTGTCGACTCTATATCTAAGCCACTAAAGTTATCTTGTAACAAATGAACTGTTGTCTTTATGGCTATGAATAGAAAAAGCCGTAGTCAAACAAAACATATCGACATCAAATATCATCCCATAAGAGAACGTGTTAATGACACAAAAGTGGTCATTGAACATGTTAGCACTGAAGTAATGTTAGGTGATCCTTTAACTAAAGGCATTCCATGAAAATTTTAAGGATCATGTAGTCATAATGGGACTTGGTCCCACTTTGTAATATTTCGTTGTAACTATGAATGTTTAAGAAACTCTATTTTATATGATGTTTCTTGTTAACTGTGTGCACATTCAATTTTTTTCCAGAAATGTCACTAAAGTATGGACCTTTAATAAATATTGGGTTTATTGATTAATTATATAGGTTAAATTTAAGAGATATATTGCATTATGATACATAAAAGATACTACTCACTGCAAGAGAAACTATCGCCATGATTCTTGTATGATATTTCATTAATTGGAGTAGAATATACGAACTAAGTGTGAGAATTGAAACATTTTGTTAATGCTGATATGGTCTGTATTATATGGGTCCGTTATCCCACTTTATGGACCCATTATCCCATTACATATATCCATTATCCAACTTATGAGAAGGTGGTTAATTACCCATGATCTCAGTAATGATATAATGGTTATCTACTCATTATCCCACTACATTGATCCACTATCCTACTACACTAGTGGTTGGTAACTTCTGATAATCTCTTAACTGTTATTGATTGAAGCACAGTTATAAATATATCATTTTGTTCAAAGGTCCCTAAGCACATTACATTAAAAACCTCCATACCATCTAAGAGTGAAGTTTTGAGTGCTTAGAAGATCTTTGAAGTAATGAAGAATTGTAGACTCTGACTATATCGCTAACAATGGTTGGATATATGTCGATCACTCTATATTTCTTTTGTGTCATTGCTCCGAAATATCTTACAATCTCCCCTAATGAATTTAGGATTTTTAGCATGAGTTCATTGGATTGAGTGATAACACCTCCTTCAGTAATAATCAATTTATATCAAGACATAATATAAACTCAACGAGAATGATGTTTAATACCTAGTAGATAGTGATATCAGATAGAAGCCATTAGGATAGTATATGCTAACTTTCTAGGAACAATCTCTTTAGGTGGAAGCCCTTATTTTTGTAGAAGTTATATTTTCTATTAGCAATTCCCTTTTGCTATAAACTATGTTCCCTCATAGGTTTTTTATCTATTGTATAAACCTAATTAATGGTTGAGCTCTCATTCCTATGTCAGTTAAACGTAATCACATTATGATGGTATGAACTAGAGTTGAAGTTATGAACTATAATTACTTAATCAACTTTCCTTAGTGGAGGTAGGAGTATGGAATCCTTTTCGTACATTGCAAAAGATTGCTTTAAGGGTACTTATAGTTTGTTTTCATTATATTATGATGATCAATGTGTTGAATATGCTTGTATGTTATGTTTTTACACTTATTTTCATTATGAACTCTAAACTTGGTGAAGTACATATATTTCAACTAAAATGTCCTTTTTAGCATGATTTCAAGGAATTCTTATGCATGACTATCATACTTAGTGCATTTTGCATACTAACCCATATTTCTTTTACATTTTCCTTAAAAGTGTAGGTTCTGGTGTTTGAGGTGATCTTCCTTTTAGTTAGAATCATGGATTGATTTCTCAAAAGCATGTGATGAGTCCTCATGGATGTAAGGACGAGTGATTTCTTGTTTTTACATTTCCATTATTTTACTAGACATTTAGATTTTCTATTTTAAGGGTTGTGACCCTATTTTGATATTTTGATTGTAATAGATGAATTAGTGAGATATGTCAAGTCATCTGCTTTGCTTTTTATGAAAATAACTTAAGACTTGATAAAAATGTGTTTTTACTCTTTATTGTTATTTACTTGTGTGATGAGATTCCTAGTGTCTTATATAGTTCCTTTAGGGGTGTTATGTTTCATGTTATGTTAGGGGTTACCCTTGTGTCATTACAAGCACATTTACAAAGAAAAGTAGAGCCTCAACGATTTATAGAAGATGAAAAATTATCATCACACAAAAGATAATAAAAACGAAAAAGCACAAAAGACCCCTACAATTACAGGAGAAAAAAGTGTGTAGCTGGTTCAACAAAGAGCATGTTGTTGACATTGATGAAGATGAATGTATAAATTGATCCTCCATGTCCTCATAAAAAACAAAGCAAATGTATTTATAGTACAACACCAATGCAGAAAGCATCACAAAAAAAGTTTTAAGAATAATGCAAAAAGAAAAACAGAGTGAAAATGATATGACGAAGAAATTTTATCAAGTAAGACGAAATTTATGTGATAAAGAATAATGGTAAACCAAGAGATGGATTTTAATGGTAGACTTCCATCAAATTCCTAAACGTACTTGTATATACATATCTATAGATGTTTAGGTCAAGTTAATTTTGCAGATTTGTAGCAAGTGTATGACTGTAACCCTTATATATTAAGTTGACTAGTTCCGTCACTTTTTTATGATACATACCCGAATTCTCAATACAAACACTAAAACATTATATAAAAATTGAGAGCTAAGTAGTTAAGATAACATTAGAATTACAAAGAGAGTAATGACGACATGAGCCTACACCCTGGGTGTGGCTGACACTTGAAAACCATTGCTGGCCTCGAGCGAACCATTTGACTTGCTTACTTAGATCAGCGAAAGAAAACAATTAATAGTATAATGATCATAGAATTGAACTAAACAAAATAAAAAGATAACTAGAATGTTCATTGAACTTGGCCAAAATTCCAACCCAAGTCTTAAGCATAATAATGAAAATGCAAAGACAACTAAACTACTAACATATGATTGTCTATCCATATAGACTTCTAAAACTGAGATGGATGTTGCGAAAGACCCAACAAAAACCTAATAAATAATATACTGAAAAAAACATTAAAAGGAGGCTAACAAACTGTCTTTGGAGTGCTCAACTGGATCTACATTTCACCGGATGCCGATCCTCGTTATCTGCATCTACATTATGATACGATGTAGGCTATCAGACATCAGTACATTAAATGTACAAGTATATGAGTTGGAATGACAAAACAACATAAGCTTGAAAGGAGTAGAAAGAGCACTTACCTTAGCTCTTCTCAACTCATGAATAACATAACTCAATAATACTCACTCATTTAAGTATTAACCAATTTAAAGAAGTTCAATATATAGAAAAGCTTTTTGAAAACATGTTATAAATTATGAATGTATATAGCGAAACAAATAACTCTGATAAATATATAAAAAACAAGTAAGTTGATGTATATATAACTACATTTAACGTTTGTGGAAGTTTCTCTTAATGACCGCCATTACTTAAGACATATAGTGATGATACAGAAATATACCTCATGCTACCAACACATCCCATGCCCAACTAAAGGTATAAGACCTGAACTTCCTAATGGATCCACAAGTCTACTTTTTTAAGGGTTTATCTAAAAAGTATAACCCTTTTCTACCCATGGTAACTACATTGTTTATTGGGGTTGTGAGTTGTTTGAAACATTCCCAATATCGGTGCTCAATACTATTCCCAAAATATACTGGCTAATAGATTTTAAAAACATATTAATTCTGTGATTTGAGCTTAGTGCTAAAAAATTTAGCTCAAACGATATCTTGGAAGTATTAATTTTCCTACTTGCTTTATTTAGAAAGATATTTCTCTTTCACTGAAACCAAGACCCAAGTCTTATTGGAAATCTTAGTTTCCCTTCTTTTTAAATGTGAAAACATTTTATGTTCCTTTAGGAATACTTAGTTCCCATATACTGCTTTGGAGGAATACTTCATTTTACTCTGAACTGAACCTGAGCTTAAGTATTAAAAAGACACTTAAATGTTTTTGAAAGACTTATAAACTTGAAATGGTCATATTCTTATTTTCTTTACTTATCACTCAAAATGATCTTTATGTCTTAAAAAAAGTTGAATATCTTTGTAGAAGACTTCTTAAAAGACTCTAGGAAGTCCCTAGACTTTGCTCTAACTTTCCTTGAATTTAAAGTTATAGATTCAAGGTTGTAAGTTCGTGTTTTTGGATGATTCCTATATGATTAGACGTCATTTAGAGTACTTAGAATCATTTGGAAGTATTAAAACACTTGAAAAAGGCTTAATCAGACTGAATTTCAATGATTTGGCAAAAAACATCGATTTGGGCGCGTTTGGGGTGTACTACTCTAGCCCCAACTGATTAAGACACAAAACTGGAGCACTGCAGGTGCACCGACCCAGGCCCTAAACCTCCATAATTCTTTTCCCAAACCCTTTTAACTTCAATACGCAATATATCTAACTCGAAAAACAATCCGGAATTACTAATCAAAGCAACCAAAATGGAATTGACAACTCAATCAACAATATTCAACAATGTCCTTGATGAACTTCACCATTCTAATTCAACCAATTCGAAAAAATGGAATTGAAAAAAGATTTGTGTGTGGTGAACTTACCCAACACTAAAAGATCTCACATTCCTTGATTGGGATCACTCCCGACAAAATCCACTCGCTAATCTAGACATTCTTGGAAAATTCTTAACTTTTCTCCCTTCCCTTCTTCTTTCTCTCTTCTCCAATTGCTAAGAGAAAAATCTAATCTTCCAAACTGAACAAAAATTAGTTTTTACCCCAATAAACCCCCAAAACGCATTAGGAAATTAATTGGTGAAAAGACTATATTTCCCATTCTTAAATCCGAATTTGGACTTTTCTCATTTTAATTGCCCCACTTCCGATAGACATATCTCACGTATACGATATGAAAATTCATAAACTTGGAAGCGTTGGAAAGATATCTCCAAGGTACTTCCCATATCAAGAACTATTTATGACTCACTCTAAGCTAGAAGCTAAGGCTGCTTGAAAATGACAAAAACTCACTTTTTGAACTTAGTCAGGTTTTCATGATTTTCCCCTTTCTTTTCAAAGATGTATATTTTTTGTTTCGTAGGTTATTCTTAGTCATTTCAAATTGTGATATTTTACAATATCTCCTTTTTGGGAACATTCATTCTCGAATGAGATGTCTTTCCCTAAGCTAATGATAGAAACATGATGTTCAATACTCAACAAACCAAATACATGATTACTTATAGTTTATAAAGTTCTAAGAAAAGAATTAGTACTTTGATCTGTATTCTCTCCAAATTTAAAGAGATATGGATATCTCTCCTTCATATCCTCTATAGCTTCCCAAGTTACTTTTTCAACAAATTGGCTCCAAAGAACCTTGACTGATGCAACCTCTTTATTCTCAACTTGCGAACTTGGCGATATAAATCTGAACCAGAATGATATCCGTCTAGGATAATCGATCCTTAATCCCAACATTTTCAGTTGGTACATTCAATGAAGGATCGCTCATGCACATGTTTGACATAGATATGTGAAACACTAGATGAACTAGTGCCAACTTTTGTGGTAGATCTAACTCATAAGATACATTGCAAATCCTTTTGGCTATAAGGTCCAATATTGAGGGACTAAGTTTACATTTCTTACCATATCTCACAACACCTTTCCTCGGGGAAACCTTCAAGTATACCCAATCATCCACTTCAAACTCCAACGTCCCCTTCCTATCATTTTTATATGATTTTTGATGACTCTGTGCCGTTTTAAATATCTCCCGAATCACCTTCACATTCTCCATATCTAGATGAACTAGATTTGGTTCTTTCAACCCTGATTCCCCAACTTTGAACAACCCAATAGGAGAGCTGCATCGTATTCCGTAAAGAGCTTCGTATGGATCCATTTGTATACACGAATGATAATATTATTGTAAGAGAACTCAATGAGAGGTAGGTGATTTCCTGAATTGTGTAGTGAATTGTGCACCTCTATCTGGAATAATCAAAACTAGGACTACATGAAGTCTCACCACTTCCCAAATATATAACTTTGCATAATCTCTCGCCGAATTAGTGGTCTTTACTAGCAAGAAGTGCTCTTATTTTGTCATTTATCGACAATCACCCAAATTGAATCATGCTTTATGCGAGACCTTGATAATCCTGTGATGAATTCCATATTAATCATCTCCCACTTTCATTACGGAAATTTTATATTTTGAGGCAAACCTCCAGGCCTTTGGTGATCTACTTTCACTTGTTGGCAATTCAGGATGTTGGAAACAAACTCGAAAATGCCATTCTTTATACCATTCCACCAGTATATTTCTCTCAAATCGCGGTACATCTTTGTGGAACTTGGATTAATGGAATATTTAGATCTATAATCTTCCTCCATCATCCTCTATTGAAGTCCATTCACAATAAGCACACACAATCTACCTTAATAGCTTAACACACCACCTGCCTCGTGCTCAAAAGATAATCTCTTTGCTTATGCATTTTTACCGTCAATTCAAGAAAAATGGGATCTGCGTCATGCTTCTCTTTCACTTGAAACAATAATGATGACACAGCCCCATTTTTAACCACTATTCCTCCTTTTCAGGAATCCATGAGTTAGACTTCTTATCGTGCAAGTCTATGCAGTTCTTTCGCTAGTTTTTATTCATCTCTTTCTGATGTTTGGCGGTACTACCCATAAACAACCTCCTTAAGGCATCAAAATGAACATTAGACTTACAAGGGTTGTATGGAATGCTCATGTCACAATATTTGAGCAATTCTAACCACCTCCTTTGTATGAGATTAATCTCTCTTTGAGTGAACACATATTTAGGCACTTGTGATCAGTGAAGACAGCCACATGAAGTTCGTACAAATAGTGACACCATATTTTCATGGCTGATACTATAGTAGAAAACTCTAAGTCATGGGTTGGATGAACCTTCAACTCTAAAGTGGCATAAGTTATAACCTTATCATTCTTCATTAAGACCCAACCCAAAGTGACTCTAGATACATCACAAACCATGAGTACCTCCTGGTAAGGTCAAAATTGGGGCAGTAGTAAACCTCTTCTTCAACTCCTGAAAGATTTTTTCACAAGCTTCAGGCCATTAAGACTTAACTATCTTCTGAGTCAGCTTTGTCAAAAGAGATGAAATAGATGAAAATCCCTCAACAAACATTCTATAGTAGCCACCCAAAATCAAGAAACTCCTAATGTTAGTTGGTGACATGGATATAGGGCAACTCTGAACTAAATCAATATTTTGGGTATCAACTCTAGTTCCACCACCGAAAACTATGTCGCCTAAGAATGCCATAGACTTAATTCAAAACTCACACGTGGAGAACTTGGCATGTAGCTCTTTATTTTTCAAACTCTGTAGGACTATTCAGAGGTGAGAAGCATAATCTTTTTCATTCCTTAAATATATTAGCATGTCATCAATGAAGACAATAATAAACATATCCAAATAAGTTTGAAGACTTTATTCATAAGTTCGTTAAATGCTACTGGTGTAGTGGTCAATCACTGGACATGACAAAAAAATTCATAATTCTCATATCTACTTCTGAATGTTGTGTTTTGAATATCAAATTCCCTAACTTTCAACTAGTGGAATCCTGATATGAGATATCTCTGGGGCACCCAAAAGATTATTTAAAAGATCCTCTATACTGGAAAATTGATACTTATTCTTGATTGTAACCTTGTTAAATTGAAGGTAATCTATACACATCCTAAGGGAACCATCCTTCTTTCTCACAAACAAGACTGGAGCGCTCTAACGTAAGAAACTTGGTCGAATGAAACTCTTATCTACCAGATCTTTCAATTATTATTTCAACTATGTTTGTGCCATTTTATATAGAGGAATAGATATAGGACGAGCATCTGAAAGAAAATTGATATCAAAGCGTATATTTCTCTTAAAAGGGACTCAAGGAAGATCATCTACAAAGACTTTTGGGAAGTCTTTTACTACTAGAACTTACTGAATAGGAGTATCTCAATAGTAGAGTCAAAGAATTTAAACATACTAGTGACAACATTTTGCTATTTTATATGCTCTTTGCGATTGTTTAGAGCATACAATAAGTTTGTTCCCCCTCCATTACTGGAAGTATCTACCCTAGGTACAACCCTATCAAGTGTAGAAACTGATGAAGACTCGACTCTATTGCCCCCATTAACAGTCCCTTGCCTATTTTTCGGAGACTCTCTCATGAAATAAGTGGTTTGATTGCACTTGAAAAAGTCAGCGGATCCCTCACCACAAACAGTGGAGTATTTTCTACCACATTTTGCATAAGTCGGAGGATTACGGACTTCTTGTACAACTCTACCAAGTGAGACTGCAGGTTTAGCTATGGAATTATGCCTGTAGTGCTCACCTATGTTCTTAGGTATAGGTGCATTAACATATGATGGGGCAGGACCTTTGTGTTTCTATTGAAAGGATGACCGATCGTCATTACTCTTCTACTGCCTGGACACATTCCTAGTCTTATCTCTCTTGCTTCTATACTTTTCTTTGTCTCTCACTTCTCCTCTTCAAACTATTCCACAAATATCATCATCCTACGTATGTCTATGTCACCTATCAACACTGTAACCCTTCTCTCTTTTCTTGATGAATAAGCCAAGCAAACGAAAAACAAGCTCATCCTACTCCTCATGTGCTAAACCATTTTGGAGTATAGCGGGAAAACTAGGTGAACTTCAACCCATACTCATGCACAACTAAAGAGTCCGGTTTCAGTGTATGGAACTCTCGTACCTCAACCTCTTTCAATCCCCGGGGAAGGAAACGCCCCCAAGAAAGCTTCTTCTAAGTAGGCCTAACTCGGATGTGGTGCATCCTTATCTCTTTCTTTTTTTCGCTGATCGAAGTAAGTCCTAGATACATTTTAAAGTTAATATGCAGCTAGATCAACTTTTTAAGCATTAACAACATGCATCACATTAAAAATCTTCTTCAACTCCTCAACAAAATTCTCAGGATCCTCAATAGTGCTTGAACCACTGAAACTAGGAATATTCATTCTCAATTCGCAAATGCTTGAAGTGTTAGCCTCTTCTTATCAAGATCCCTTTTGCTACACAACTTGTTTATTGAAAAATTGGCACAACATCCGGATAGCTTTACAGAATTCAACATTTGTGACTTCTCGTTGAGCTTGAACTTCAACAGCTTTAGGAAAATATTGTTCATAACCATTTGTCCTAGATGGACAACCTCTTGATACACTTCGTAGAGGCATGGTTATCTGAAAACATGAGCATGCATGAATTAGAGAGAAACTTTTTAGTGATAAACTCTAACTCACAAAAATATATATGAAACAAATAATTATTTCCTAAATGTTGCATCCTCCTAATTGTAGATATAGTGCGGTTAATATTGATAACTAAGAATCTACATATACGACTTCATAGAATCCCTAAGACTCTTGAGTTGTGTGCTCTGATATCAAGTTTGTCATGCCTCAATCCTACATCTTGGGCGCGGCCAACACTCGAATACTATCGCTAACCTCAAACAGACCCTTGGTGTAACAATCTAGAAGTTCCATGACCTAGACTAGAGTCTCATGTAGTGTAAGATGATGATGGCAGAACTAAATGAAAGTAGTTAGCTAGATTAGAGAGTATTAGAACTTAAACATCAAGAGAAGACCACAACGTCCAGATATTTGTGAAAATGATCTAGTGTGCCTTCATGTGTTTTAAGGTGTTTAAAAAGTCGGATTAAGTCAAACATTGTGAAAAGTCTTAGAATATATATTAGAGTGTGTTTAGTATCGAAATAAACGGGTATGAATCCCCAAGGACCCTCGATGTGGACCCAACATTTGACTCTAAAAATCTATCAACATTTGACTACGGTCAATCGGCGTAGACTCGTCATTTAGACACCTGATTCACTGTCCAATTTTGGTAAGTTAGGGATAATTATGTAATTAGTTAATAAATTAGTTAAAGGATAAGGTAGGTTATAATTACCTAGTTTAGGACTATAAAAGGGTTATAAGTTATTAAACTAACCTAACACCTGACTATAAAAGGCTTATAAGTTATTAAACTAATCAAACACCTCATCATTTCCTAAACCCAAATCACTCCCACTTCTCTCAACTTTCTCTCACTACCCCTAAGACCCCAATTGAAGAAAAAGTTCAATATTCACTAGGTATTCAATATCAAGGCTTTGTTCCACATTCTTTAAGAATTTTCAAGGTCTAGAAGTTATTCACTCCAGGGACTCCTTTCCCCAAGATATTCTTCAAAGTTTGGTTTTCAATGATCTAAAACTATGGTTTTCATCCAATTTGGTGATTTATATTTCAAATTTTATTTAATTTTTTATTATTTTGATTAATATTGATGGATTATGGTTGTTTAATGGTGGATTATGTTATTACTCTAGATTTTGACCGAATTTCGATAAAAGTTTCATTATTGTACCTTTTCTTATAACCCTAGTTTATGAATTAGGTTTATTGATGATTAGGGATGATGTAATTGATTTAGTTATTGTATAAGTTACTATGATATGATGATGATGAGTGAATCGATGGATGAATATTGTGGAATTGGTAGTTAAGTCTTGAAGGATATTCTTAGAAGGTATTGGTAATATTCTCAAAGGTTATGAATACTTTATTGATATAATGATGGTTTGTTCTTGATAATGTTGTTGAATTGAATTAAGAACGATGAAGTTATGTATTTACGAATATTCTATGAATACAATATATGCGATATGATGATATGTGTGTTTGTATAAGGGACTAAAGGTGATTTCTCTTGTTAAATTTATTACTATGATTATGAAATGATGTTTTTAACATGATGATTTTTTAGTGATGAAAGAATTTTCTTATCCTAAACCTAATGAGCTAATGAAATGATTATACAAGGGGTTAGTCTCCTATGACCTATATTAGGTATTGATGATAAGAAAGTCATAAAGAAAATCCAAAAAAGGAATTATCTTAGCACCGAGTGAACTAGCTATAAGAGGTGTCCCTTCCAAAAAGAGAAGGTAGCTTCACCATTGTTCTTATGAGATGGAGACTATAATGTGAGTTAGCATAAAAGAGTTTCAATTCGTATATCCTAGTTCCATAACTATATTTCTCCATAGAAAGACTAGCTAGTGGATCCACCTATGTTCTATGTTTATGATTTCTGCTTCTACCTTGGCAAATAGAGCACCTTCTTTCGGGGTAGAGTTTCTATAACACCAGATTCCATGTTTGGCTCGTATGGTCTATTTTCAGTTATGGCGAATTTTTCGAAAATTAAAATGAATGAATCAAAGTAATACAGATGGACACTAATAAGGGTGACTACTTCGTGTTGGTAAATGTATGATACTTTACCTATGCATTGCACAAGTATGCTTTAAGGAGAGTCCTATGAAGGATGTTCTTCTGTAATTATGATATGAATGAAATGTTAAATGTTGGCTTTATATAATGTTGATCTTATATGATGTTAATTTCATTTGATGAACATGATATTTGTCTAAATTGTTATATATGATGATGACTATCAATAAAATGATGTTATATGATGTAAAGGCATTTCTTATGGTCTCTCTACTATTTCACCTAGTTTCTATGTGGTTATAAGTTTTTTATGCGCATTACACTGTTTGGCATGGATAGGGATTCTTTGTAAGGTTCTTGTGATGTTTTGATGAAATGAATTTTAACGATATGAAATGTTTCTTCTGGATATATTATGATGTTATTCATGTACACGATTTTGCCTATGTGTTAACCTTGATATGATTAAGGAATTGTGTATACTCTTTTGTGTGCATGAAGGTTTTCAAAGTAACCAAGCATGTTTTTATAAAAAAATGTCCCTTTGTGCATGTTTAAATGGTTTTACTTTTAAATGTTTTCATACTTAGTACATGTGGTTTGTGCTAACCCATATTTCTTCTATTTTTATAGTAATGTAGGTTCGGGCCATTGAAGAGCTTTAAGGCAATTTTCAAGGAAGTCTTGAATAATTTCCAAGTTATTGGTGATTTCATATGTTCGAGGATGAAACCTAAAATTATAATTATATCATTTGATTAGTCTACAGGACATTGATGAATTCCTATAATGTATATACTATGTTGTATTCTCTTACGAGACTTTATTGTAATGATGCAAGGGTTATGTCCCAAATATTGTACTTCTATGTTAGATGGTTATGTGTGAGACAATACTAGACTATGTTGTTAAATGAGAAGCCTATGTAACTTCATATATGGATAAATGGTAAGCCTAATTAAACTTTGTATGAAAAGTTTTAATTTTTACGTATTTTACATACCTATGATATTGAATGATGGATGCTAAGGGTTACTTTAAGGCCTCTAAGAGGACTAAGACGCCATTTATTGATAGGAGGTGCTCCTCGATCATGATAAACTTGGTATTAGAGGATGAGGTTGAAAACTCTTAAGAATGATGTGTCACAAAACCACATCTCTGTAGATTGTTGTTCATGATTGTGAAGCGCGCCACAATTATGAATTGGACGATATATGATGCTTAGGAAATTCTCACCTCTTTGGTATTATTGATGTCGTGCCTCTACAGTCTTAACTCTGTGTTTCTTTGTCTTCTAATTCTTGTCTTGTGGTTATGGTTATGACCACTATAAGGGCATCCGCAAGAAGATTTGAAGTGGATATTGCTAATGTGGTAGTTTTTCCCTAAGACAATCAAGCTCATTCTCAAGAACAAGCTCCACAAGGTGACTAAGTTCTGGAAATTCCTCCATCCATGACAGATGTAGAAATAAGGGCTGCTTTCCTAAGCTTATATCAAGCAATGACTACTCAAGAATAAGTCATAACTACTCAAGCTCAAGCTATGATGGCTCAAGAAAACCTGGAAATTGGACCCCGTGTAAACCAAAATTCTAGTACCATGGCTTCTAGCTTGAGGGACTTTACAAAGATGAACCCTCTAATGTTCTTTGGATCCAAGGTGAATGAATAACCCAAAAATATTATTGATGAGGTTTACAACATCTTGTATGCTATGGGAGTGAATTAAAATTTGAAGGTCGATCTAGCCGCTTATCAACTCAAATATGTGGCTCAAACATGGTACAATCAATGGAAAGACAACATGGATTTGAGAGCGAGTCCCATAAGTTGGGAAGTCTTTAGGAGGGCATTTATTGACAGGTTCTTCCCAAGATACAAATGAGAGTGAAAAAGTGGAAGAGTTCATCAACCTTTGTCAAGGATATATGAGTGTCCTAGAATACTCTTTGAAATTCACTAAGTTTTCTAAGTATGCCTCTTATTTAGTGTCCAGTCCTATAGATGAAATGAACCATTTTTGTGATGGAATTGTCCGATGATCTTGTAGAAGAGTGTCATTCAGTGTTGCTTTATGACAACATTGACATTTCTCATTTTATTATTCATGCTCAACAAGTGAGGAGAGTAGTCTTAATTGGAAGAATAGGGAGGCTAAGCGTCCATAGTCTTATGAGGGAGGTAATTCTAAGGGTAAGTTGGAAATTCAAGACAAACCTAATTTCATGAAGATATTCTCCAACCAAGCTACTTCTAAGTTCCCATAGTATATAAATGATAGGGTGTTTAACCCTAGGTCCCAAGGTTTAATAGGTGGAAATTCACAAAGTGACAAACGTAGTTGTGCCAAATGTGGTAAGAAACATATAAACGAATGTCTAGTTTGAACGAGAAATTATTATGTTTGTTGAAAGGGTGTACATAATGAAGGATTGTCCCATGGTCAAGGCTCAAAGAATGGAGATTAATCAAGAACAAACAACAGGTCCTACTCCCGATGCTCCTATGAAGAACCACTTTTATGTTCTCCGCTCAAGGGGTGATCAAGAGGATTCTCCGGATGTTGTCACCGAATATTGAAAGTATTTTAAATTAATCTCTATGCTTTACTGTATACCAGTGCTACTTTATATTTTGTAACTCCATTTGTAGCAAAGAAGTTTGATGTGCTACTTGAGATCTTAGTTTAACCCTTTTCGGTTGCTACCCTAGTGGGTGATCCGTTGTTGGTAAAAGAGTCTGTAGGAGTTGTCCCATATTATAGTCCAATACAGTTACATTTGTCGATTTGGTAGAACTTCATATGTTGGAATTTGATGTCATATTGGGGATGTCTTGGTTACATGCTTGTTTTGCTTCTATATATTGTAGAGCAAGGGTAATTAAATCAAATTTCCTAGTGAATGCGTGTTAGAGTTGATGGGGGAGACACAATCGCTACAGGTCAAATTATTTCGTGTCTAAAAGCTTGTAAGATAATTTATAAGAGATGTCTCTACGATATTGTCGGGGTTAATGACCTTTAGTCTGAGGCTTCCCTTTTTAGTTGGTACCCGTAGTGAAGGATTTTCCAAACGTCTTCATCGATGACTTGCCTGGAATTTCTTCCAAATGGGAAATAGAATTTGGCATAGATTTGTTTCATAATACAAAGCCTAATTTAATACCTCCTTAGCGGGTGGCTTCGTCCGAGTTGAAAGAACCAAAGTGTAATACACCCAAAGTCTAAAGACTAATATAGAGTTTAACATGAGATTATAAGAGTTGTAACACTATTTTAAGGACAAATATAATGTATATAAATCATTTAGGAAGTTTTAGAATCAAAGTTTTAAGAAAGGTCCAGGACATCCGAAAACTAGTTCAAGAGGTGCTAGTGTGCCTTAATCTATTTGACAAGGTTTTAGGATTCATAATTTGATGGATTTCGGTAGTAACATGTCTAATACGTATTAAAGTTGGTTCATAGTGGAAACGTCTGTGTGCGACTGCCCAAGGATAAACCAAAGGGTCCTTGTGGACCCTTGCTTTTTTTCTAAACGTTGTCTTGACACGGTAGCCATCAACGGATGGCAAGCTACGAGGCATGGTCCTATAGATGGGGCATTGATTGACAGCATCGATGGTCACTTATACAATTTTTCAAAGGGTCCATTTTTGAGAATCTCTTAATAAAATGACGGTTGTGTAAGATGGTCGGTTCAAGGCATCGTCGACTAACCTACGACCCATCATTCGGGGACTTGTAGGTCAGTGTTGTTGTTTAATGCCAATTTTAAATTAGTCTAAATAATTAATTAGGTGTTTAGTTAATTATTTAAGGGTTAATGGAGGTCTAATTAATTTATTTAATAACTTTTATAGAGTGTCAAACCTAATTAAACTAACCTAACTCTCATAGTTCTCATAACCCCAATTGTTCATCCTTCTCTGTACTTTCACTCTCTCAATGAAACTGCATAGAAGACCAGGGTCAAGGTGGGTAATAGGGAAACAAGAAGTAGAGTTTTCTTCATCAATATTCATCAATTAACAAGGTATGAGATTCCTTTCACCTTTGGTGTTCCTTCCCCTGAAGGGTTCCTCCAAATTGATTTCAAAAAGATATGTTTTAAGCGGGTTTTCTTCTATTACTAATTTGATCTTCTAAATTGCTTTGGTTATAGTTTTTTTAGATTATTATAATCTTATTATGATTTGTTATGTTTAAATTATGCTATTTCTTGAACATTTATCCTAGTTTTTGATGTATATCATGAGTTTGAGTTAAGTTCCTAATCTTAAGTTATGAACTAGTGATGAATTTTTGTGTAGTGATTCAATTGACTTTATTATCATGTTGATTACTATTGTGTGAGGATTTTAAAACCATTGCTGTTTTGATTTGGATTGTTGAAGGTAAAACCTTGGATGATTGCTTGTGAAGGATATAAGGTAAGTATTCTGATTCAATTATGATTACAAGTGTTTAGTGCTGCTGTTATATTGAAGTATACCATATGATAAGATTGATTAGGATTGGTATGATGTTGTATTGGAATGTCTTGGGTTATGACTTTTGATTTGTTGTCTAAGATGTAATTACATAAGGGTTGTAATGAATTTTCATATGTGCCTTTTCGTAATGTGATTATGTAAACGTGGTAACCTTACATATGTTAATTGTGATTAAAGGACAATACTCATGCAATTCCTATTGAGCTATGATGATGACTATATAAGGGGTAGACCCTACGACCTAAACTAAGTTATGATTTTTAATGAAATACATTTCAAAAGGGACCATACCTTAGCACCGAGCGAACAAGAAGTGAGGAGTGTCCCATCCACATAGGGAAGGCAAGGTCACTAATGTACTCATGAGATTGAATACATTAATGCATGTATAATAAAGAGGGTTCCATCTCCTAGTTCTTGAAATATGTTTCCCACATATGAGTACTCTTTTGGAGGTCTACATAGATTATATATTCATATTTTTGTACTACCTTGGCAAGTAGTCCGCCTTCTTTCGGCGTAGGGTTCTATGACACCGGATTCCACATTAGCTCATGTGGTCTATGTCAGTTAAGCCAAGATGTTCCCAAAAGGTAAAATGAAGTAATAAAGTTAACTCTAACGTAGGACGAACTAAGGAGTTTAGCTTAGTCTAGGTAAGGATATGGAACTATACATATACATTGCACTAGTTAGCCTTGAGGGAATTCTTATAAAGATGTTCTTATGTGTTTATATGATTATAAATGGAAATGATATGTATATATTGATCTTACATGTTAATGATACTATGTGATTTTGGTTTCACTTCTAAACATGTGGTTGGTCTGTATAGCAAAAGTATGATGATATTTACTCTTAATGATTTAGTATGTGAAGTGTAGATTGCTTAGTTCTTGTTGGGTTTACTTGGTTGAGTAATATTATGAGGCCTTACTTATTCATTGCACTAGTGGACTTAATAGGGGGTGTTTGAGTGATAGTCTTTCTTAGGTTATGATGTTATGAACGCTCATGCATACTTGATGATATTATAATTTGATGATATAGTTATCTTTATTATGTGCTCAATTATGTTGATTTGCATGAGTACTTGAGAGACTTGGTAATGTTAATATTATGATGGACATGGTCATTACTTATGTAATAGGTCTTATTGACTTGTATTGTTTCTTAAATGTGCATAAGGTATTTCCAAAGTAACTTTGCATGCTTTTGAATAAATCTCCCATTTTGACATAATTTCTATGTTGTACATGCATATGATTTCATACTTAGTGCAAGTGATATACTAACCCTATTTCTTCCTTTTTTTGCTAAATATTTTAGGTTCTAGTCGTTGAAGGTTAGTGACCACATTAAAAGAAGGCTTGGATCATTTCTCCAACTGTGGGTATGTCCTCAAGTCCGAGCATGATGCCTAGTCAATACTCTAGCTATGGTTCTTTGTTATAGTCTAATGACAATCATTTCATTCGTGTTGTTTCTATATTTTGTAATCCCTAAGTGGCATTTCTACATTTGTGTAAGGACTTTTCCTATATTGGTTAAACTATGTTTATATTGTTAATATGAGACATCCAATTTAATACTATATTATTCATGTTATCTATATGTGGCATAAAAGTAGAAAATTATGTAATTTTCTTTAACGAAGATTCTACATATACTCGATATAAATATATTATGTGTAAGAGAGAGGTAAAAGTATACCTTACGAAGTAGTTGTAGATGAATTTTTTTTTAATTTTATAAACTTTCGAACCTATGAATGTAATGATGAATGGCAGAGTCTAGTCTTAGTACTTTCCGAGGACGCTGACGCCAGCTACGTCTAGGGGTACTTCTTAGATGTGAAAAGCTTGGTATCAGATCATGAGGTTGAATATCCCTAGATACTATGTCTCAGTAAACCACGTCTATGTAGATTATATTCATAATTTTGAAGCGCACCACACTTATGAATGAGATACTTTGTGATGCTTTGAAACTCTCATATTCTAGTATTTCTATGTAGTGCCTCTAGAGTCTTATTATGTGCTTTCACCGATAACTTGTATCGTGGTTATAGGTATGAATACTCGAAGAGTAGCTTCTAGAACGGCAAAGGAAGAAACAGTTAATATGGGAGATCAAGACAACCAAGTGCCTCCACTTCAAAAAGTTGCTATTGGTGATGAAGTTCCAGTAGGTGATCCTGTGGCTTTTAAGAGGGGGTATATAGAAATTGTCCTATAATGTTGCCCAATAGAGTTAGTCATGTTGAATTAGTAAAACCATATATGGCCGATTTTGATGTAATTTTGGGGATGGATTGGTTGCATGATTGTTTTGCTTCCATTCATTGTAGAACAAGAATTGTCAAGTTCAATTTTCCAAATGAACCCATCTTAGAGTGGAAAGGGGCAATTCTATTCTTGGAGGTTGTATTATCTCTTGTCTTAAGGCTTGTAATATGATCTCCAAAGGGTGTCTATACCATATTGTAAGAGTTAATTATTTAGACTCCAAAAATCCTCCCATTGAGCTAGTTACATTAGTGAGTAAATTTCTGGAAGTCTTTCCTAATGATCTTCTTGGAATCCCTCCCGAACAGGAAATTGATTTTAATATTGACATGCTACAAGATACCAACTTAATTTCAATTTCTCCTTATCGTATGGATCCGTCCAAATTGAATGAGTTGAAGCCTCAAGTCAAATCCCATATAACTCTATATATTTAGGTGCAGCCATAGGTGGACACTTGAGCTTACAGGTTGACGTTGAAGCTATCCGGACGTGGAGCTTTCATCCGGACTTGGTAGTCCCTCATGCTTTCAAGGATGTCTACCCTTATTATCTATCTCAGATGTAGGCTTTAGCTAGTGGAGAATATTCCACTAGTGTTTCTTTCCACATTCATCTCATACTTTGTATTGGTGCCGTTTTCGCGAAAATACGTTTAAGGCAATTATGAATTGTTTCTTTCATATGATTATCTCTATATTGGATGTTTGATTTGTGAACGCCTATGATGTTACATTTAAAATGTTTAACATGAACTAAGAAGACAAAAAGTTCAAATTGTTAGCTAAAATTAAACTAGATGAAGTAAGAATGACGTATGTAGGCTTGTATGCGACCTTTAAGAAGTCAGCAACGATGGTCTCGTCTGGAGTCTAGATTTTGGTCATGACAAGGTTTGTATCAGAGCACTAGGTTAAATTCTGAGGATAGTAAGTTCACATCAACTAGATTGATTAGTTTCTAAGTCATGGTAGTGAAGTGCACCACTAACATTTATTAGAGACCGCATGATGCGTCGGAAAATCTCCCTTTTTCTGATCTTATCGTGCCTTTTCTAATGTCTGAATTCTTGGTTTTATGGGTGTTTCTAACATCAACTCTTGTTGTTTTCACAGATTGAATACTAGGAGAAACATTGGTTAGAGGAGAGGAGGAGCAGCTGCAGGGGAAGATCAGGTTCAACCCCAGGCTTCTATTGAAGGAGTGGTTATGCTGTTTAACCCAGCTGGGTTGGCTGATGCGGAGGTGCAGGCATAGATGGCCCAGATTGCACTGACAATCACTATGAAGTCCCAATCCATGACTGCCAAAGTCAACCGACACAATGTTCATAAGGAGAACCCACTGGTTGGTAGCATGGCTAAGAGGCTGAGAGACTTTACCAGGATGAATCCTCATATTTTCACAAAGTCTAAGACTTCAGAGGACACCAAGGGGTTTGTTGATGAGGTGCATAAAATTTTGGTTGCTATGGGGGCCACAGATACTGAGAAGTCTGAGTTGGCTTTCTATCAACTCAAGGATCTTGCACAGACTTGGTGCAAGATGTTGCAGGATAGTAGAGCTTTGGGCGGAGTTCTGCTCACTTAGGAGCTTTTTAAGAGAGCCTTCCTTGAGAGATTCTACCCCAGTGAGATGAGGGAGTCCAAGGTTGAGTAATTTATCAACCTTAAACAAGGATCTATGACACTCAGGGAGTATTCTCTGAAGTTTGTTAAATTATCCAGGTATGCACTCCTCTTGTGTTTAACAGCAGAGACGAGATGGGTAGATTCTTGACAGGTATTGATGAGGATCTCGAGGAGGAGCAAAGGGAAGCTATGCATCGTGATAGTATGGACCTTTCCAGGCTTATGGTCCATATCCAGCAAGGTGAAGAATCCAGGAAGAGGAAGCACACTAGAGCAGGGAACATGCCAAGGCATGCTGAGGAGAATTTATCTAGGAAGAGTAGTACTGAAATCAGGGATAAGCCAGGTTTAAGAAGGAACTCTCCCATGAAAGGGAGTCATGTTCATCCAAGGTTATCTATGATAGGGTTTCGAAGCCCAAAGTTGTGAGAAACAATGGAGTAGTTATACCTCATGAGAGGCCACCTTGCAAGAAGTATGGCAAGATGCATGGAGGAGAGTGTATGAAGGGAATTAACGCTTTTTACAGTTGTGGCAAACCGGGTCACATTGTAAAGAATTGTTCGAATATGAGAAGTCAAAAAGAAGAGAAGGAGAGAGTTCAGCCTAATTGTCCATGTGAAGAGGCTCTAAGGAGGCAATGATTCCCCGCACGCAAGTCTAGGGGTGCAGGGCAAGGCAGTTTTGATGAAGCCTTGGGTGCGTAGCCTTTATTAGTGTTTTATATATTTTACTGTGTATGGTGTTTATGCACTAGTATTAGGTTAATATGTTTAAGTCGTCATGTTGTTTGTTGATTTGTATGACTTATATGTTTACTTATATTGCATGCTTTGATGAGACTAGTTTAGGGAAGAATTCCTTAGTCTAGTAATGTGAAGCTTCTAGTAGATGTACATCCTCATGTTAATATGTGAATCAGATATTCACCAATGGAAGTATTGAATTACCTATGTATGCATACGGCTATAGATGACTTACTTATTTTTAGTAAAGAGTAGTGTCATTCGGAGACAAATGTTCCTAAGGGGGGATGATGTTACAACCCTAAAAATGGATAAGATAAGAAATGCTTAATGTGTCAAGAACGCCTAAGATTAGACCAGGGTTCACACAAATTGATGCGCATAGAACCAGACCTCACAAACCCTTGCTACAACCAAGAAAACTAGCTTGGGAAGTTAGTTGAGCTTGGAAAGGTTTGGTCAAACCATGTAAAGTTTTCCAATACAAAGATTTACTCAAAGGAGTCTTTAATGGACTTAAATATAAGAAATCTTAGGTTTGAAGGGTCTAGGGGTAAAATGGTCTTTTTCTGCCTAAGGGTAGTATCGTAATTACCCTACATATGTAGTTAATTATTTTATTAATAAAGAGGAGGGTAAATTTGGGGAGAGAGGTCCTAAATTGAACCCTTGAAATGAAGTCTTTCTCCACCCGAGTTCGAACCTAAGTGGGGGCAATGATTTAATGTGATTTTTGTTATTGGTGAATTAATTATTAATTAATGGCTGATTTAAAAACGAAAGTCAGATTTTTATTATAAATTATTATTTATTTATTTAAATATTTATAAAAAAATTTTTAAAATTGACTAAGTCTTGCAGACTATCCTAGTTTTAAGAGGCACTATCTCACACAAAGTCTCTCTCTCAAGCCTAAAATTCTCTCTCTCCCCCGTCCAAATTGTTTTTCTTGGCTGCAAAAACAGAAGATAAAAATATTAGAAAACAATCAAAAGTTCTCTAAACTGAAAGGACTTACAAAAATATATGTATACAAGCACACAAACTAACTTAAGAAACGAAGATTTTGCATCATTTTCTCAACGGGATTGTGTTGAAGATTAAGGGGAGGTTTTGGGAAGCACTTGGAAGGTGTTAAAAGCTACAACAACTTATGGGTTTTCTCACTTGGAATCCTTTCTCCAAGAGAAATTTCTTTCTACAAAATTCAATGTATGAACTAGGGTTGTCCCCTTTATTGTTGAACTCCCTGTCTCTAGTCTCCTTCTGATTTCAATCTTAATTAGTTTAGAAATCATGTTTTTTGTATGGTTGCTGGTATCTAAGTGGAAAATATGATGTTCATAATGATTTTATGTTTGGAAATAGTAAGCATGTTCAATGATGTAAACCGAAAATGATGTGGTATTGTCACTGGGTCAAATTTTTCCACCTCGTGGGACAGTAATGAAGGCGTGCACGACTCTTCAAACTCAGTCCGACAAAATACCCAAAGAACAATAAGCAAGACAGTACACAAACAGCAAAGAAAGCAAGAAAGAAAAACAAGTCTTTGGGAGGCTAAGAGGCCCATTTTTAATATCCAAGTCTTTACAACAGTGACTTTACAAAGTATGAAATGCAATGTAAAGTATTCTAAGTGATATTCTGTCTAACAACAATAGACAAAGCTTCTAAGTAAGCTGAAAACGTTTTGGCACCAACTCTTAAAGGAAAGGCTACATGTGGCAGATTTTCCAAGGTTGAAAAATAGACAGATTTGTCTTCCCTGCTTTACTGCCACTTGGCAGACTTTCTGCACAAAGTTTTGTATTTATGCTCTTGGCTAGCCTGGTGAGCATGGCAAGTTCCTCCTTGCCTACAAGAAACCCCCATCGGTTAAGAGGGATTTTGGCAAGGTTCTTGACCCTCCGATCATTGATGTGAAGCTGCTGCGTTGTTGAATACGTTGGATTTTAATGTACCGCCTTGGGGGGCGGTACACGCTCCACCGCCTGAATTGGAAATGACCCCGACGCAACACAACTGCAAGTACTAGTTGACTTTGTTGCAAAACTGCCACAAGTCCTCTATTTTTCCCAAGTCACCTCCTCCGGTGATGTCCCGTTCCAGTGAAGTAGGAACTAGGAACTAGAGTTGTTCCAGCCCTTTCCCCGAACAAGATGATGATCGATGATGGCTTCAATTTGCTTGTCCATGGTAGGCGGCTTGATGAAGATTCTGAATCTCTCGGACTTCCCCCACTCTTTGTCTTCCCTGTCTTCGAAATAAGGTTTCAATTGGCTAGCATGGAAGACGAGGTGAATCTTCAAGTGATGAGGCATGTCAACCCAGTACGAAATCTTGCCAGCCTTGGCAGTAATCTCCAATGGCCCCTCATCTTTGCGAATCAAAATTTGATTCACACTTCACAACGACTTGAATTGCCTTGGGTTGAGTTTCACCATAACTCGATCCCCAATTTGTTAATCCACCGGACGTCGCTTGCGATCAACAAACATCTTCATCTTCCGGGCTGCTTTGTCAAGATACGACCTTGCAAGGATGACTTGTTCCTCCCAGTCTTTCGCCATCTGATAAGCACCCGGACATTTGAAACAGGCATCGACAGGCAAGGATTGGGGCGTATTCGGCTGCTGCCCCGTCACTAACGCGAAGGGACTCTTTCCCGTCACCTCACTTCGCTGCAAGTTGTAGGAGAGTTGGGCAGTGTCCAGTAGCTTGGCCCAATCCTTCTTGTTGTCACTAACATAGTGCCGCAAATAGCACTCCAACAGTGAGTTGATCCACTCCGTCTGCCCGTCTGTTTGAGAGTGAAAGCTGGTCGAAAAGTGCAACTCCGACCCCAATAAGCTAAAAAATTCCCTCAAGAATGAGCCAGTAAACCGAGGATCCCGATCACTGATGATATGCTTGGGGATGCGCCAGTATTTAACTATATCACGCAAAAAGATCCGGGCAGCCTCTTTGGCCTTGTAGTTGGCCGTCGTGGCAGTGAACGTCGCATATTTAGAAAAGCGATCAACCACGACCATAATTGTACCAAACCCTTCTGAGTTCGGCAAGCAAGTGATGAAGTCCATTGTGACGCTGTCCCAAGCCTTTTCAGCATTGGGCAACGGCTCCAGATCCTCCCGACAACTTTGTCTAAACCTTGTCTTGTTGACAAATGAGACAAGTTCGCACATATGCTCGACGTCATCCCACATCCGAGGTCAATAGTAGGAAGCCTCTATTAATGCTAAGGTTCTCTTCTGCCCCGGGTGACCAGCCAAAGAATAATCATGGCCCTTGTTCATCAACGTACGTCGAAGGTTATCCCACTTCGAAACATACACACGCCTGCCCGTTGTGTAGAGCAGGCCACCTTGTTCCCAAAACTTCTTCGTCTTGCCTTGTTGGGACAAGGCGAAGAGTTGTTAGGCTACTGGATCATTTTGTAATCCCTCTTTGGTCTCGTCAACCAGTGAGCTGCAACTCGAGCTCACCACAGCAGCCAAAGAAGCCTTGCGGCTAAGCGCGTCGGCAACCACATTCGCTTTCCCCGGCTTGTACTCCAAAGTGAAGTTGAATTCTGCTAGGAAGTCCTTCTAATGGGATTTCTTAGAGGATAGATTCTTTTGGGATTGGAAGTACGTCGTCGCGACGTTGTCTGTCTTAATGACAAAGGGAGCCCCTCACACATAGTGACGCCAAGTTCTAAGGCAGTGAACTACGACTGTCATCTCCTTCTCATGAGCCGAGTACCGCCGCTCCACTTCATTCAATTTTCTTCTCTCAAAGGCTATTGGGGTGGCCCTCTTGCATTAGGACGCCACCGATACCAAAGTTCGACGCATCAGTGTGGACTTCGAATGCCTTAGAGAAATCCGGCAAGGCCAAAATAGGCTCTTCAATCACAGCAGCCTTCAGCCTTTCGAAGGCAGCTTGGCAAGCCTCCGACCAATTCCAGTCACGATCCTACTTTATAAAATTCGTGAAGGGATATTCAATTGCTGAGTAGTTGAAAATGAAGCGACGATAGTAATTTGCAAGGCCTAGGAAGGACCACAATTCTGGTACCTTCGTTGGAGCCTCCAAATTATTGATAGCATCCACCTTGTTGCTGTCCATTCGTATCTCACCGTGGCTGATTGTATGCCCGAGGAATTGGACAGTTGGTTGGGCGAAGCTGCATTTCTCTGGATTCACATACAATTAGTTTTCGCGCAAGACTTTGAACACTTTGCACAAGTGCTCCACATGTTCTTCCATACTGTTGCTATAGACGACGATGTCGTCCAAGTAAAAAACTACAACCTGATCCAAGTATGGGTGGAACAGTTTGTTCATCAAGGTGCAGAACGTCGCCGGCGCATTCGTTAAGCCAAAGGGCATAACCAGCCACTCGAATGCCCCATAGCGCATTACACAGGTTGTCTTGGGTTCATCACCCTCGGCAATTCGAACTTGGTGATAACCCTTTCTGAAGTCCATCTTCGTAAACAGCTTAGCCTGTCCCAATCTGTCAAATAAATCAACAATCAATGGAACGGGGTACTTATTTTTCACAATAACCTTGTTGAGGGCCCGGTAGTCAATGCATAAGCGAAGTGTCTCATCCTTCTTCTTTTGGAACAAAACAGGCGCACCAAACGACACCTTTGATGGCCTAACATGTCCCGAATCAAGCAACTCCTTGAGCTGCTTCCTTAGTTCTTCTAGTTCCGGGGACGCCATGCGAAAAGGCATCATGGCAGGCTGCTTTGCTCCGGGAACAAATTCAATCTGGTGATCAACTTCCCTTTGGGGTTGCAGCCTTTGGGGAAGTTCCTCTGGCATGACGTCCCTATTGTTGCTAAGGACATTCTCGATGCAATGAGGCAATAGAACTGCCTCTGTACATCTTTCCGCACCTCCAACAAAGGTGTCAAGAAAGGTTGGTTTGCCTCTCTTGAACCCCTTAATAAGCTGCATTGACGAAAGATGCATCCCATTTTGTGGTACCCGAATAAGGGGTACCACGCATGAACCTCCGGTGTCGCTGATGTGCAGCTGATTCTGACGCGGGGAGATAAATGCGTTGACTTCATACAAAAAATCCTACCCCAAGATTACATCAAACACATCCATGGGGGCAATGGTGAAGTCAGTCTGCCCTGTCCACTCTCCTAAATCAAGGGTGACTTTAGGAACAATGCCATGGACGGAAGTGGGAGTAGCATTGACTGTCTTCAGTTTGGTGTTGCTAGCAACGTAATTCAGGAAAGCTACTTGGCCTTCTTCTCCGTCATGAAGTTATGTGTTGCACCGGTGTCCACCATAATGCGCACATCTTTGCCATTTAACTTGGTATCGACGAACATGGATTTCCCTCGGCTTGATACTAGCCGGTTTGGCAGCCAAAGCAGCAATAGAAATATGGTTGATCAACGCCATGTGATTGGACATGCAAACTACAATGTTCTTGCCCTTATCTGACCCGCTACTCTATCCTCATTGCTCCGCGGCAAAAATTTCGATTTGCGTTGCAGCCTTCTCTTACTTCTTTTCGACAGCCAGCATAGCGCACAGTTTTCTCAAGGAAGGGCAGTAACGAGCAACATAGGTTGTCTCCCCACAAATGTAGCAACCTTCTCGGTGAGGAGCACCCCTCTTGAGGTCCTCATAATTTTTCCAGATATTGGAAGGTCGATCAAGAGTGTTGCTGCCTCGGTTTGGATTCGGTCTGCTCCTGCTCCTGTTGTTGTCCACCTTGGGAGGAATAGTTTTTTCTCTGGTTATCCCTCCACTTTGCCGCATCAGCTCGGAAATCATTGAGCGATTCCGCCACCACTATCACCTCATCCACGTCGCTAACTTGACGTCTTTGAAGCTCTTGCTTGGCCCAGTTTTGAAAGCCATCTAGAAAGTAAAATAGTAAGTCCTCACTCGTCAGGCTTGGAATTTGAAGGGTTAAATTTGTGAATTCCTTAGCATTGTCCAAAATGAGGGAGTTCTGTTTCAAATCCCTCAACCTCCGACGGGCTTCGTGAATGACATTTTGAGGGTAGAACTGATGTTTGAGCTCAACTTTGAACTGCTCTCAAATGTCAATCTAGCAAACCCCTCTCTCCATGTCTGCCTTCTTTCGTCGCCACCACAACATGGATGTATCTGTCAAATACATGGCTGTTGTTCTGATCTTGGCAGCTTCATTGTGCATGTCTATATAATCAAAATAGGCATCTATTTACCATAAGAAATTCTCCACGTCTTGAGAACTCCTTTCCCCACGAAATTCCTTGGTTTTAGGAGCCTCAATCTGTGTCTCACGGACCGTAACAGGAGGAGAAACCCCCATCTCGGCAGCCTCATCAACCTGCCGTCTTAACGCCTCCACCTCTCTTTGAAGGGAAGAGATGGCCTGGTTGAGCTTTAGTTCAAGGGTGGACAGACCCTCTTCTTGAACATCCTCAATCTCAACAAGGTTGTTCTTCACCTCGTCCAGCCCTTCAATTGCTACGGAGTTCAAAGGAACTGAAGTTGTTTTCAACCACAACAATCCTCCTATTTAAGGCCGACAACCCCACCTCAACTCCGACGATTCTCTCATTGAGTTGGTGTTTGTCCGCACCTTCCTCTTCTTCAACAGCGGCTCTACCACCAAGAGAAGGGTTACAAGAAGGTTCTCTTACCTTTCTCTTGTGACGTTTCTTGGAAGGTTCTTTCCGAACTTCAGGCTCCTTTTGTTGGACAGCTTCTTCATTTCTTTGTGACTTCAACGTCATGCTTCAACCGTTGCTCTGATACCACTCCACTTGTAACTGGGTCAAATGTTTCCACCTCGTGGGACAGTAATGAAGGCGTGCATGGCTCTTCAAATTATGTCCAACGAAACACCCAAGGAACAATAAGCAAGACAGTCCACAAACATCCAAAAACAACAAAGAATGCAAGAAAGAAAGACAAGTCTTTGGGAGGCCAAGAAGCCAATTTTCAATATCCAAAGCTTTACGAGAGAGACTATACAAAGTATGAAATGCAAATTAAAGTATTCTAAATGATATTCTTTCTAACAACAATATACAAAGCTTCTTAGTAAGCTGAAAACGTTTTGCACCAACTCTCAAAGGGAAGGCTACATGTGGCAGATTTTCCAAGGCTAAAAAATAGGCAGATTTGTCTTCCCTACTTTACTACCACTTGGCAGACTTGTTGCACAGATTCTTTTCTTCAAGCTCTTGGCTGGCCAGGTGAGCATGGCAAGTTCATCCTTGCCTACAAGAAACCCGCATTTGTTGTGAGGGATTTTGGCAAGGTGCTTGACCCTCCGATCTTTGATGTGATGCTGCTGCATTGTTGAAAACGTTGCATATTAATGTACAACCTTGTGGGGCGGAACGGGTGCAATGTGTAAAATGTTTGTTGTTGATCTCCTTTTGAAGTCTTAAAATGGCTTGTTTGATTATTGGAATTATTGTGCATATGGTGTGTAAATTTTTATGTTAGATGAAGTTTAAGGAGGTTGATCTTCAGTGGATAAATCTACACCTATGCATGTGTTAAATAAATTGTGATTGTACCTCAAAACGAAGGTATGAATGTTGTTAAAATAAGATTAGAAAATTTAATAAAATTTCCAGCACTTGGTGATGGAATTTTCGGCAAGAGAACATGAGGTTGAGAGGTTAGAAAATATATTTAAAACATGTGAGGTCGTGGAGATTTAACCCAAGAGTTGACTACATGAAAGCTGAAAAAAAATAAATGAGAGGTGTGGGATTCGAACCCACAACCTCTCGGCCAAACAAATGAGTAAGAGGGGAATTTTAAATTAATAAAAATAAAGGGAGGAGAGGGATTCGAACCCACCACATCTTGAATGAAGGATGATACAAAGAGAGAAATTAAAAAAAAAAAATCGAGGTTGTGGGGGCTCGATCCCACGACCTCACTACCAACGCTTAAGTAGTTAACTATTAAATGAAAATAAAAAATAAAGAGGCTGTGGAAGTTCTAACCCACAACGTCTTAGTCATATGCAAAATAAAGAAAAAAATAAAGGGAAGTTGTGGGTATTTAATCCCACAACCTCGTGGTTAAGACGAAATGGACAAGGAAAATAGATAGGATAATAATAAGGGGGCTCTGGGGGTTAGAATCCACAACCCGTCGGCCAAAGGACAGAAGTTCTAGAAAAAAAGAACTAAAAAGAAATTTTGATGTTGGGGTTTGATCTAGGGTCCCAATTTAATGAGGACTAAAAATAAAATAAAGGAAAAATGTAAGTTTTGTTCAAGGGATTTAAACTTTGGTTCTCTTTCCCCAAATTTTCGTATTAATACATAATCATACTTGAATTAAATGTTCAAGAATAATGTCACCTACTTAGATCGAAATCAATATCTTGTCATACATACAAGACACATAAGTCTTGTTCTACATAATCTTAGGAAGCTATGACTAACTAAACAAACTATGAATGAAGCATCATGGCTTGTATGTATAGACCCATAAGTCTAGCATACGATTAAAAACAAGTGAACCTAAGATGTATGTAATGAAATGATGAAACCCTAAAAGGGTTAAGTACGAGTGTAAGATACACTAAATGGCCAAGTGCATTGGCATATGATGAGATGAGCAATGAAATGATGAAACCCTAAAAGGGTTAAGTAAGAGTGTGAAACACACTAAATGGCCAAGTGCATTGGCATATGATGAAATGAACATTCACGTAAAAGGGGTGAGTAATGATGAAGTGCAAATGTGCTAATGTTAATGAATGTGGTGATGACATGATATGTGGCTAATGTAAAGCATGGGAGCAATCTCAAATGAGCTTAAGTAAATGTTACCAAAACGTACTCACCTATGGAAGTGTAAAGTTAATGAAGAGACTAGTCTTTATGAACACTTTAATAAAAGTATTGAGATTAACACGCTGAATAGTAATGATGACATGAGAAATCATCCATTGATCTATGATGTCCTCATTCGAGAAGCCAACTTCCATGACATATGACTTGAATGAAATGAAACTTTATACTGAGCACGAAAAGACTAGCTATGAGCGGTGATGCCTTCTATCGGGAAGGGTGGAGGTTCACGTAACTCTCATGAGATAAGACTGTCTGATATGCCAGGTATGGGTATCCTTATATCTCCTAGTCTTCGAACCTATAATGCCACTATAGGGATCTAGTGGTGTTTAATTCCCATATATGGTAGAATAATTTGGGTCACTTTGGGCGATGATTCCACCTCTTTTCGGTGTGGGGGAGACACTAGATTTCATAATGCTCACATGATCTATGTCAGTTAGAGTTAAAGTTCCCAAAGAATGAATGAGGACAACCTCAAATAATGCACATAATGTAATGAACGATACCCAAGGTGTAAGGATAGGATAATCAAGAGGTGAGCTAGACTTAAGTAATGACACTAGGTTATTCTTGGCCATTGCATAGCAAACCTGATGAGAGTCTTAAACTACATCCTAGGAAAGACTAGTGATTACACTAGTATATGAAAGTATGAAAAGGGAAGCACGTATGAATGAATGAAGCAGACTTTGTGTTTGCTAAAGAAGGCTCCCTAGTTGAGGTCCCATATGTTTATCCCTCATTTTGGAAAGTCGTAATGTCAAGTGAATGATTCAAAGGTCTAATGACATATGAAATAATGATATGAACTACATAATATGATATGTGATATATGTTATGTTCTGTTTACAAAATGATAAATTTGATAATGCATGTTACACTCATGGCATGACTTTCTTAATCCAAATTTTGCTGATCCATTGACATTCCTAATCAAAATTTTGAAAGTCCACTGACTTGACTTTCCATAAATCATGTTGTTAGGAAAAAACTATTCTTACTCATGCATTTCCTTTGTGTGTGCTTGTATATACCCATACTAAGTACAAGTGTGTACTAATCCCATACAACTCTTTATTTCTAGGTTCACACACAGGTGGAAGCTAGATCTTACAAGTTGACGTTGCAGCTATCTGGACGTGAATATTTCACCCGGACTTGTAAGGCTCTCTTGATTTTGACGATGTATACCGTTATTATCTAGCTTAGATGTAGGCTTTAGAAAGTGGAGCATGTTCCAACAGTGTTTCTTTCCACTTTCATTTTGTACTTTTTATGGGTGCCGTTTTTAAAAAAAAATACGTTTAAGGTAACTATGAATTGTTACTTTCATTTGATTAACTCTATATAAGATGGTTGATTTTTGAACTCCTATCATTTTAGTTTAAAATGTTGAGAATGAAGTAAGAAGACAAAAAATTAAAAATTTCTGCTAAAATTAACCAGATGAAGTAAGAATAACATATGTAGGCTTGTCTGCGACCTCTGAGAGGTAAAAAACGCCGATATAGTTTGGAGTCTAGATTTCGGTCGTGATAAATTTGGTATCAAAGAAATAGGTTAAATTATGAGGATAATAAGTTTACATCAACCACTATGAGTAGTTTCTTAGTCATGGTAGTGAAGTGCACCACTAACCTGAATTAGATACTACATGATACGTAGGAAAATCTCCCTTCTTCTTATCTTATCGTGCCTTTTCTAATGTACAATTTCTTGGTGTTATGAGTGTGTCTAACATCAACTATTGTTGTTTTTAGAGATTAAATACTAGGACAAACATTGTTAGAGGAGAGGAGGAGCAGCTGCTGGGAACAATCAGGTTCCACCCCAATCTCCAGCTGAAGGAGTGGCTATGGTAGTTAACAAAGCTAGGTTGACTGATGCGGAGGTCCGGGCATCTCTGGACCATATGGCACATGCCATAACTATGAAGGACCAGGATATGAATGCCCAGAGAAACCAGCAGGATGTTCATACAGAGAACCCACCGGTTCGTAGCATGGAAAACATGCTGAGAGACTTCATGAGGATGAATCCTACTATATCACAGGGTCTAATAATTGAGAGGACCTCCAGGAGTTTGTGGATGAGGTGCATTAGAATTTGGTGTCTATGGGGGCCACATATACTGAGAAGTCTGAGTTGGGTTCCTATCATCTAAAGGATGTTGCAGAAACTTAGTGCAAGATATGGCAGGATAGCCGAGCTTTGGGCGGAGTTCGAGTCACTTAGGAGCTTTTTAAACAACCTTCCTTGAGAGATTCTTCCCCAGGGAGATGAGGGAGGCCAAGGTTGAGGAATTTATCAGCCTTAATCAAGGAGACAGTCAGTGAGTATTTCCTGAAGTTTGTTAAATTATCAAGGTATGCCACTTCTCTTGTGTCTAACGGCAAAAACGAGATGGGTAGATTATTTACATGTATTTATGAGTATCTCGAGGAGGAGTGTAGGGAAGCTATTCTGCATGAAAGCATGGACCTTTCAAGGCTTATGGTCCATGTCCAGCAAGTTGAAGAAAGTAGGAAGAGAAAACACACTAGAGCAGGGAACTGGTCAAGGCATGCAGAGGAGAATCTTTATAAGAAGAGTAGTACTGAAATCACAGATAAGCCCATGTTTAAGAAAGGACTCACCCACCAAAAATAAAGAGAGTCTGTGAGGGTTTGATCCCACAACTCCTGGTTATGCCAAAATGGACAAGGAAATAGATAGGAAAATAAAAAGGGGGTTGTGGGTGTTCGAACCCACAACCCCTTGGCCAAAGGAGAAAAGTTTTAAAAAAAGTAACCAAAAACAAATGTTGATGCGGGGGTTCGATCTAGGGTCCCAATTTCATGAGGACTAAAAATAAAATCAAGGAAAAATGTAAATGTTGTTCAAGGGATTTGAACATGGGTTCCCTTGCCCCAAATTTTGCATATTGATACAAAAATCATACGTGAATTAAATGTTCATGAAAATGTCACCTACTTGGATAGAAATAATAATCTTGGCATGTATACAAGATTCATAAGTCTTTTACTACATAATCTTAGGAAGCTAAGGGTCACTTAACAATCTACGAATGAATTCTCATGGCTTGTATGTGTAGACCCATAAGTCTAGCATACGATTAAAAAGAAGTGAACCAAATATTTATGTAATAGGTTGACCGAAATTCGCTCATTTTATTCTTGTCAAGTCCACATACTCCACGGAGTATAATTCAATGATATTCATAAATGAGATTGTGTGTCGCCTTGGTCTTTCATTATCCATCATATCGGATAGGAGTGCACAATTGAAATCTAGGTTTTGGAGGTCATTCCCAAAAGGGTTGGGTACCAAGGTAATGCTAAGCACCTCTTTTAATCCACAAACAAACGGTCAAGCTGAGCGCACTATTCAAACTCTTGCGAATATGCTTAGTGAATATATAATTGACTGTAATGGAAATTGGGATAAACACTTTCCTTTGGTTGAGTTTTCCTACAACAATATTTAGCATTATTATATATCTGTAGTTCATTTTAATGCCTTGTATGGTAGGAGATTTATGAATCAAATTTGATGGTTTAAAGTGGGAGAGTCTTCACTTTTGGGCACTGGATAGATTTATAAGACTTTGGAGAAAGTTCATATAATAAGGAATTTCTTTAAAACAACATATAGCTGGTAAAATTCTTATGCCAACCTTAGGAGTAGAGACTTAGAGTTTGAAGAAGGCGATAAGGTGTATCTAAAAATTTCACTTACGAAATGGGTGATGAGATTTAGCAAGAAAGATAAGTCGAGTCCTTTTTACATGGGTCCTTATGAAATTTTTCTAAAAGTTTTGGCAATATTGCATATGAGTTGAGGTTACCTAGTGAATTGGCTTCGGTTCATCCAGTGTTCAATGTCTCTATTTTTAGGAATTGTATAGGTAATCCCAAGTCCATTCTTCCAATTGAGGGTTTACGTGTGCAAGAAAATCTGTCATGTGAAGAGGTTCCAGTTGAAATCCTTCATAGAAAAGTAATATAGTAAAGAAACAAGGAGGTAGCTTCCGTAAAGTTTTATGGAAGAACCATCAAGTTAAGGGTGCAACGTGGGAGGCCGAGGCCGACATGGAGTCCCATTACCCGCATCTAATTGGCAACTAAGGTTAGTTATTCCTATTAATAGTCGAAATAATGAGTTTATTTGAAGTGTCCTTCATTTTGGTAAAATATTTAAATATGTGTTATGTTACAGTGATTTATAGCCTAATTATGCCTATAGAAGTGAAAGTTTTCACAAAAATGAGCTTTACTTGATTTGAACTTATGTGGCATATTTTGGTATGTTGTGCCTTCATGATTTGTATTGGTCATGGTGATGTGTGTTGAATAATGCTTTCGCATAAGTAAATACGCATGTAGTAAAGGTTGAACTCTTATGATTTGAAAAATGATGTTTTTCGCTGAAAAATGTAAAAGGGTCATGTGTTTATGTTAATTTAAACTGTAACTCATATTTTTATATGATGCTGTTTGTTCGGCTTCTACTCTTGTGTCTATTCCTTCCTTCCGAAGTATTTTAGTGTCATTCGGGGACGAATGTTCCTAAGGAAGGATAATGTAATACATGGAAAGTCTAAAGCCGAATCTAAAGAATAACATGAGAGTATAAGAGTTGTAACATTGTTTTAAGGTCAAATATACTGTATATAAGTCACTTAGGAAGTTTTAGATTCAAAGAATCAAGAAACGTCCATGACGTTAGGAAACTAGTTCAGGAGGTGCTAGTGTGCCTTAGCATATTTTACAAGGTTTTAGGAGTCAAAATTCAATATAATTTGGTAGTAAGGTGTCTAATACGTATTAGAGTTGATTAATAGTCAAATAGTTTGGGTATGAATCTCGAAGGACCAACTAAAGTGTCCTTGAGGGAGACCCTTGCTTTTTGACGAAAAGTTGTCTAGAGACAGTAGCCATTAACGCTAGGTCGGGGTCTCATAGGTCAGGATCCCTGTTTCCTGCCGTGTTTAAATTAGTCAAATTAATAATTAGATGGTTATTTAATTAGTTAGGGGTAAAGGGAGGTTAAATTAATTTAGTTCATGTCTTATATAAAGTCCCAAACCTAATTAAACTAACCAAACTCTCATAATTCCCAAAACCCAATTAGTCTTCTTTATCTCTACGTTCTCTCTCTCAAAGAAACTCCATACAAGTCCAAGTTCAAGGTAGGTTCTAAGGAAGATATAAGTCAATTTTCCTCCATTAATCATTATCAAATTAACAAGGTATGGAATTCCTTTCACCCTTGGGATTCCTTCCCCCGAAGAATCCCTCCAAAATGATTTCAAAAAGATGATTTTCTTGTGGGTTTTCTTCTATTACAAATTTTATATTCTAAATTGATTTGTTTATGGTTTATTTATATTATTATGATTATATTGTGAGGTATTATTATTCAATTATGTCATTTCTTGATCAATGAACTGAGTTTGTGAAGTAGATCATGAATTTGACCTAAGTCCCTAATGACAAGCTATGAACTAGTGAAAATCTTTTGTGTAGTGATTCTATTGAATTCATTTATGTGTTAAAAACTATTGTTTGATTATATTACACCCATTGTTCGGTTGAAGTTGATGGTTGACGGTAAAACCTTTTATGCTGGTTTGTGAAGTAGATGGGGTAAGTCTTGTGATCTCAATCCTTTACTTCAATTATGATAAAGTGTGTTTAGTGATGAAGTTATATTGAAGTATAACTTATAATAAGATGTATTAGGGTTTGTATGATGTTGAATTAGAATTTTTGGGTTCTGACTTGTGCGTTGTTGTCCATGATGTAAAGACATAAGGGTAGTAATGAATTTGCCTATGTGCCTTGTCATAATTTAATTATGTAAATATGGGAACCTTACATATGTTAATTGTGATAAAAGGAAAATATTCATGCAATTCCTATTGATCTATGATGATGACTATATAAGGGGTAGAACCTATGATCTAAACTATGTTATGATATTTAGTGAAAGACATTTAAAAAGGGGTCATACATTAGCATCGAGTTAACTAGAAGTGAGAGTGTTTTTTCCCACATAGGGAAGGCAGGGTTACTAATTTACTCATGATATTCGAGACTATAATGCATGTAGCATAAAAAGGGTCCCATCTTTTAGTTTTTCAACTATGTTGCCCACATAGAAATACAATCTAGTAGGTCCACATAGATTCTATATTCATGTCTTTGTACTACCTTTGCAAGTAGTCCGCTTTCTTTTGGTGTAAGGTTACATGACACTGGATTCCACATTAGCTCACGTGGCTATGTCAGTTAAGGAAACATGTTCCCAAAAGTAAAATGAAGTAATAAAGTGAACTCTAACTAGGATGATCTAAGGAGTATGCTAAGTCTAGGTAGGGATATGTACTATACGTATACATTGCAATAGTTAGCCTTGAGGGAAGTCTTAGAAAGTTGTTCTTATGTGCTTATATGCTTATAAATGTAAATGATATGTATCTTTTGATCATACATGTTAATGACACTATGTGATATTGGTTTCACTCATGCACTTGTGATTTGTGTCTCTTGCTAAAGTATGATGACGTTCACTCTTAGTGATTTAGTATGTAAAGTGTGCATTGTTTCGTTTTTATTGGTTTACTTGGTTAAGTAAGTTTATGAGGTCTTATTTAGTCATTGCACTAGTGGACTTAATGGGTTTTTATGAGTGATTGTATTGCTTAGGTTATGATGTTGTGAAATCTTATGCATGCTAGTTGGTATTATAAGTTGATGATAGAATTGTCTTGATTATTGCTCAATTATGTTGATATGCATCAGGACTTGACGAGACTTTGTATTGTTGGTCTTTTAATGTACATGTTCTTGTCTTAAGTAGTAGGTTTTTTTTGACTTGTATTGGTTGTAAAATGTGCATAAGGTATTTCAAAAATAATTTTGCATGGTTTTTTTATCAATGTTCCTTTTTGGCATAATTTGTATATTCTATGTGCATATGATTGCATACATAGTACAAGTGATTTTCTAACCTCATTTATCCCTTTTCCCTAAAATTTTAGGTTCGGGTTGTGGAATGTCCATGACAACTTTGAAGGAAGGCTTGGATCATTTCTCCATTTTTGGGTATATCCTCAAGTCTGAGGATAATGTCTTGTTATTACTCTAGGTATGGTTCTTTGTTAAAGTCTAAAGACAATGATTTCATTCATGTTATTTCAAGATATTATTTTAAGCCCTATGTGACGCTTCTACATTTGTGTAAGCGCTTTGCCTATATTGGTTCTACTGTGTTTAAATGGTTAGTATGAGACATCCCTTTTAAGACTATATTATGTATGTTGTCTATATATGGCATAAAAGTAGATGATTGTGTAATCTTCTTATACAAAGAGTCTATTTATACTCGACATAAATATATTATTTGTATGAGAGAGGTCTATGTAAACCTCTTGAAGTAGTTGTAGATGAAATTTTTTCAATTTTCTGCACTTTTTAACCTATGATTGTAATTTTGAATGCTAAGAGGCTAGTCTTAGTCCTCTTCGAGAACGACAATGCTGATTACGTCTAGGGGGTACTTCCCGGATATGACATAAAGCTTCAATTCCAAAATTTTCTAGACTAAGGCTTCATACAACCAAGTAATTTTCCGTAGGAAGCTACAGTGTTGTTTGTGAATAATAAGGATGGATCCTTTAGGAAGTGCATTTATTACTGACAACTAAATATGGTTGCCACAAAGAACAAGTATCCTGTCCCAAGGATTAATGATTTGTTTGATCAACTCCAAAGGGCAAACTACTTTGTGAATATTGATTTGAAGTCGAGGTATCACCAATTGAGTCTTAGAGGAGTTGAAAACCTAAAATGGTTTTCTGAACTAGGTTTGATAATTATGAGTTTCTAGTTGTCTTTTGGTCTAACTAATGTCCTGACGGCTTTCATGCACCTTACGTATAGAGTGTTCCAAACTTACGTTGTTTCATTTGTTTATCGTGTTCATTGATGATATATTGGTACATTCTAAAAGTGAGGATGAACACATAGGCTACTTGAGGATAGCATTGCAAGGCCTCAAGGAACATCAACTCTTTGCTAAATATAATAAGTGTGAATTTAGGTTGAAATCAGTTGCTTTTCTTGGTCACATTATTTCAAGTGAGGGTATTGAGGTCAATCCGAAGAAAATAGAGGCGGTTAAGAATTGGCCTAGACCTTTGATTCCAATCAATATAAGAAGATTTTTGGGTTTAGCGAGGTATTTTACGATACTTGTTGACGGATATTCGTCTATCACTTATCCATTAACTACCTTAAAACAAAAGAATGTCATGTTTTTATGATTCAAAGCTTGTGAAAGAGGCTTCAAAGAGTTGAAAGATAAGATTACTTGTGCTCCAGAGTTTACTTTATTGGAGGGTACCCAAAGGTTTGTACTGAATTATGAAAATTATGAGTAGGTATGGGTTGTCTTTTCATGCAATATGGTAAAGTAATATCATAGTCCTCTGGACAAATAAAGATGCTTGAGAAGAAATTAACCAACTCATGAACTTGAATTAGCAGACGCAGTGTTTGCTTTATCAATATTGATGTGTTACCTATATGGGGTACATTTTGATGCTTTCACCGACAACAAGAGCCTTCAATGTGTGTTCATTCAAAATGAGTTTAATTTACGACAAAAAAGATAGTTTGAACTCTTGAAGGATTATGACATGAGTGTTTTCTATAATCTCCCAAGGACAATGTGGTAGCAGACGCTCTAAGTTAAACGACAGTGGGTAGTGTAGGCCATGTTTCATATGATTAGAAGGAGTTAGTAAAATAGCTACATAGATTAGCTTAATTTGGTGTTCAGTTAGAACATTCTCCAAAAGGAGGTTCTATGTTTCATCGTAGCTCCGAGTCATCTTCAATGGTGGAGGTGAAATGTAAGCATCACCATGATCCTCTATTGATGGAGTTAAAGGAATCAGTTCATAGTAATTTCAAAAAGGCATTCTCCCAAGCGGGGAGGCATGGGTTACTTTGGTACCAAGTTAGGTTATCTGTACCAAATGTGGATGACCTAAGAAGGAAAATTTTTGAAGAAGCTCATGGTTCACGATATTCTATTCATACGGGTGCCACCAAAATATATTGTGATCTACAGTGGTTTATTAGTGGGATTGGTTAAAAAGGGATATAACAGAGTTCGTGGCTAAATGTCCTAATTGTCAACAAGTCAAGGCCGAACATCAATGACGAGAAGGTTTAACCTAATTTATGGATGTGCCTACTTTTAAATAGGAAGATATCAATATGGATTTCATAGTCCATTTTCCTCGAACACGTAGGCAAAATGATTCCATATGAATTATCTTTTATAGGTTGACAAAATCTACCCATTTTATCTCCATCAAAACTACTTATTCAAGGGATGAATATTCTAGGTTGTACCTTAATGAAATTGTGAGTCTACATGGTATTACCTTGTCAAGCATCATAGGTAGAGGTGCCCAATTCACTTATCGCTTTTGGAGGTCATTCCAAAGGGGGCTAGGTACTCAATAAACATAGAACCGCTTTTCACCCCCCAAAAAATGGTCATGTGGAATGCCACATACAAAACCTAGAAGACATGTTGAAGCTTGTCTCATTACTTCAAGAGTAATTGGGACGATCATCCACCATTGATAGAGTTTTCCGATAATAAGAACTACCATTCGAATATTTCTATGGAACCGATTGAAGAACTTTATGATATGAGATATACTTTCCGATTGGGTGGTTTTAGGTTTGTAAGTTTTCACTTCTTTGCCCCGAGATAGTGTCACATTCCAATAGCACACCTTAGACTAGAGTGGAACCGGTGTACTTGACCTCTTGGAGTTCTTGTACAAGCCCTTTCGTGTAATTCATCGCATATAAACACATCAAAAGTAGTGCTACATTAATACTTTTTACACGAATATCTTAAAACATCTTTCATATAAAACCCATAGGAAATACTAAGCGTCATTTAATCAAATCTCACACAAGAATACTTGGGACACGACCCATATAATATTAATGTAGAAATATTTAGTCTATTATAATACTTCAGTAAAATAAATAAAAGACATCTACGCTCTGAATCGAATAAGGACAAACTTCAACTTGCATAAACTATCTTATAATCCAAGCATAGATACCAAAAGAACCTTCACCTATGAATCACTTTATTGATAGATAAAAGCAATAAATTAGTAATAACACATGTACTAAGTATGGCATAATGCAAGAAATCATGAAAATGAACATTTATTGGAAATATGTATCTTCTGATTTAACTATCATAATATAAGTGTAAGAAAAACATTTATCATCTTAGAAACACATTAGATAACACTTATCAATATATCACATTTTAAGGAAAACATTATAGTGTACTCCTTCACAGTTACAGTGTAGCCTATCAACTTCACATTGAACACTCTTAAGCATGTAATATTCTCACTAAGATGTATGCTAAGGCTAACTTAAATAAGACAAAGAGAGAGCTCCTATAAACCACATGTAGGAACACCTAAATGATCATTAAGACAACCTATATGAGATATACAAACTTACAATACACAACCAGATAAACATAAGATCCTCCTACGAAAGATGATTATAAGGTTTACTTGAGTGAGTTGTGAAGCGAATACCCATACAATCCTTTCATACACACTTAAGAGATTCTTTAGATTACCTAAGATAAGAACATTCTCACTTAATATAATATCATACATATTACATGACATCTACCCTTCCAAAGGTTATAAAAAGACTTACTCTAGTAAATCAAGAAGAGAATGTCCATGCATGACCTCTCCAAGATTACATAATTACTTCTTAAGACTACCAAAATTTTGATCATTTCTACTTAATCAACCAACTTTCCTGACTAGAGTCATGCTTAAGACTTATCTAGGTAAGGTACAAAGTGACCCTTCCTATACCCCCTTCACACCTTAATTAGAAAACCCTTAACTTCTATAGATAAGTACTTATTAATTTGACATGATTTTCTTACATAATTCATTACATTCATTAGTTTTTTTAAGAAACATTCATTACACAAGGATATTCAAGTAATGGTCTTGGAGAAGACATAGGAACTCTCACTAACATCTTCAAAGCCTATTGTGTAATGAGTAGATAGAGTCCTATTATACCACATAAACTTCATAAAAGTTCTCTAATATTAGTAGGTATCCTATACAATGAGAATAGGTGATAACCGACATAGATCATGGTAGCAAAGCATGAAATCCAGAGTTGTAAACCTACTTCGATTGAGGGTGTTCTACTTGCAAATTGAAGAACTTGGACACATGTCATGTAGGCACATGCTTAACGAATACGAAGGGTGTCCTTGCCCTCTAGCCTCATCATTCAACTAGAGTTACTTCCCTTACGATACTCAGTTGGTGCCAGACTTTTTTCTCATAGAGTAATTCATAATAAAGGATCACACAAAGCGGTTTCATATCGTGTACATAAACCGATCACATTACCCTACCAAAGAGGTCCCCTCAGGTTACCTTACAATGCTGACGAAGTTAGCTTAATGACTTTCCTAAGGATGATATGATGTTGTTCCAACCAACCAACCTTAAGTCCATCATTCATTACAAGAAGGATAACATTATGACTTTGAACGTCAATGTTCATAACGTTACCATTAGGTTCAATATTCCATATAAAGGACCTTCTTAGAATCATTCAATGTCTCATGTCATTCATACATACAAGACTAAGAGGAATTAGCATCCTAAGTCAAGTAACCTCATATTCACATCCATACATGTATCAAAAAAGGAACACAAGAATACTAACACAAGACACAACATATTTTCCATATAACATATTACTTTAGAAGCACATAGACAGAACCAACATCATCTCTAGGTCATCCTATATAGTACTAAAACATCATCAAATAGACCCATTATATGCTATTATTGTAAAGTAGGAAAAATCATGCATCAACTCTAAGACTACACACATAAGCACATAGTTAGAGTCTAACATCATCACCTAACAACATCAATAGAAGAACACATACTTTAACTTAATAACCTCTAGATAGAGATAACCATACTTCACATATTGAACTATATACATGATCACAATATATTAATAATTTTTCGACAAGACCGTTATCATCATAAAATATAAAGTAACGCCGACAAGGCCGCATCAATTTCAAGTAAAGCACATAACACCGCCACCATAAGTTGACCTTACAAATAATAAATAAATTCAAGAGTTACATTACATAAATTAAAGAGAATTAGGGAATCTCACCACCAATCCATTCTTGCCACTTGAATCCATAGTTAAATCATTCATTACGAAACCAAAAGGCCCTTACCCATGGTCATGAACATCAATTCAATACAAAGACTATAATATTCAATGTATCTAGGTCAATTCAATATAGATTTTAAAATCTAATACAACCTACACATCAATTCAATACAATTGTTAGACCAATTAATAGTCTATAGAAAACTACACTAGAATTCATAAGCATTAAGACAATATCACTTAACCCATAAGGTTGTAAAAAACTAGGGTTCAATAATTACATGGGTTCATAGGTTAATTTAGATAAAATCATCTAATTAACATCAATAAAAATCAATACACAATGATTTAAAAGCTTTAATGCAAGAACCCATGGATAGATCATAAATTGGACAAGTTCAACTTTAGAAAGCATTAGAAATCTCTTTGAATTTTGGGCTCCTTGATGAATAGATTTTCAAGAACCAAAAACCAGAAATTTTTGAAGAATCAACACTCAAATCTCCAATCTAAGCTCTTCCTTGAGTTTTGGATTCCATGGAGTTATAAATTTTTTAAAGAGATTTTCGGGTTTAGATTTGAAAGAAGTAGTTCGTAACGGAGTTGCAGGACTGACCGTCACAGGTGTGACGGTCCATCACTGGCCATTCACCCAAAAATCAAGTCTCTGATCCTTGCGACGACCTGCAGGACGGACCGTCGTAGGCACGACGGGCCGTCGCAGGTTGCGCAATCCCAGTCTGGGTCGAATTTCTTGATACGTTTTAAGGGACGTTTTTGAATATTCTTGCCTTAATTATAAAGTTAGTGGGTTAATGTTAATAAGTCTAATTACTTGGGGGTTAAAAGAGGTAACCTTAAGTTAATTAATGGGTTATTATTGCTATCTTTTATTCTTAATTATTTACTAATTAGGGTAAAAGAAAGAGGGTTTGAATAAAGAAAATAGAAAGAACAAGAGAAAGAGAGAGGATCGAACGAGAGGAAAAACACAAAGCTTGGGAAATTGCTTGCTTGATCACGAATCTTCGGTGGAGGTAGGTTATGGTTTTCATGCTATTCGTAGTAAACTCTTAATAGCGAATGATATGTGTTAGTAGTATTGTAAACCTTCTATATGCTAAATTTTATGCTTGCATGAATTATGTGATTATGTAATTGTGAATAAATAAGCATGATGAAGCTATTGAATCCCAAATCATGAAAAGAAACCCTAATCTACTTTGTTAATGATGATGCCTTGGTATAAAAGAAGGCTTGATGAACGAAAGTGTTGACATTAGGGGATCGGGTGCCACGTTCCGGTACCAGGATAGTATATGAGGATCGGAGTGTCACGTTCCGACACCAGGATAGAATATGGATCGGGTACCACGTTCCAGTACCATGATAGAATATGGATCGGGTGTCACGTTCCGACACTAGGATAGAATATGGATCGGGTGCCACGTTCCGGTACCAGGATAGAATATGGATCGGGTGTCACGTTCCGACACCAGGATAGAATATGGATCGGGTGCCACGTTCTGGTACCAGGATAGTATATGAGGATCGGAGTGTCACGTTCCGACACCAGGATAGAATATGGATCGGGTGCCACGTTCCGGTACAAGGATAGAATGAGGATCGGAGTGTCACGTTCCGACACCAGGATAGTATATTGAGGAGCGGAGTGTCACGTACCGAAACGAGGGGAATAAAGATAATGCATCTTGAAATATGTTAATATATCCAATCTAATGAACTAAATTCCCAAATGAGTATTATGAGGAGGTGTGAGTCCTCATTGATGTGCTTGGTGTTGTAACCAAGGGTTATGGTAACTGTAAATGCTGCATGCTAAGGATATTAGTTGATTTTATGATATTGCTTAATACATACTGTTTTCTATTTTGAGTTGGCCGATGATATCTACTCAGTACCCGTGTTTTGTACTGACCCCTGCTTTTATTGTTTTCCTCTTGTTTATTTGTGGAGTGCAGCAAACGTGCCGTCATCTTCGACTCAACAGTAATTCAGGCCAGTCTTACTACATCGGAAATTAAGGGTGAGCTAATGCTTCTAGCTTGGACTGGATCTTCTTCTTCAAGTTTTGATGCCTTGAACTTCCAGCATAGACTAGCTTTTATTTGTTTTTGCTTTTAGAATACTCTTAGTTTAGTAATTGATCATAGATGTTCTTGTAATGATGACTTCCAGATTTTTGGGATAATAATAGTTATTGATTTTATTAATGAGTTTAAGTCTTCCGCATTACTTTATGTTGATATTACATTGAAACGTTAAGGTTTAGATTGGTTGGTTCGCTCACATAGGAGGGTAAGTGTGGGTGCCAGTCGCGGCCCGGATTTGGGTCGTGATAAACCTGGTATCAGAGCATTAGGTTCGTTGGTCTCATCACACAAGAACAGGTCTAGTAGAGTCTTAAGGAACGGTAGGGGGACGCCTTTACTTTTCCTAGAGAGGCTATAAGATTTTAGGAAAATTTCACTCTTTCATTCTTTCTTTCGTGCTACTACTTGAGTCCAATTGGTATCTAGGCGATACGAATTGGTATCTGACCATCTTCACCCTCTTTCGCAGATGGTTAGAACTAGAGCAACGACTACGTCAACACCAACACCGGCCAGACAAGAAACAACTGAGCCAGCCACTGGGGCTGTGGCTCGAGGAAGAACAGCGGCAAGGGGCCGTGGTAAAGGTCGTGGGAGGACGTCCTCTAGGGGAAGAGGACGAGCGCCTAGCCCAACTGATACTAGGGCAGTGACTCCTCCACCGACTGAGGAAGTAATAAGAGAAGGGGAGGATGGGGAAACTGAACAAGTGCAGAATGAGGGATTGCCACCCAACCTACCCCAGAGATGATCAATCAGGTTCTGGCTTATCTTAGCGGGTTATCTGATCAGGGCCAGACACCCCCAGTGTTTTCTGCACCAGCACCTCAGGCTCCGGAGGTACAACATGCGGCTACTATGTCTCCCCGCATGGATGTTCCATTGGAAATAGGCACGTTTCCACGTCTGACTACTGGGCCTATAATGACAAATGATCAGCATGAACTTTTTCAGTAAGTTCTTGAAATTGAAACCTTCAGTCTTCAAGGGTGCGGAATCTGAGGATGCTTACGATTTTCTGGTTGACTGTCATGAGCTACTACACAAGATGGGTATAGTAGAATGGTTTGGTGTTGAGTTCGTGAGTTATCAGTTTCGGGGGAACGCCAAAATGTGGTGGCGGTCACATAATGAGTGTCAACCAATAGAGGCACCGCCTATGACTTGGGCCTCATTCTCTAGCTTGTTTATGGAGAAGTATATCCCCCGAACTTTGAGGGATAGGAAAAGGGATGAGTTCTTGAGCCTAGAGAAAGGTAGGATGTCGGTCAATGCATATGAGGCTAAGTTTCGTGCACTATCTAGATATGCCACGCAACTTTGTTTCAGTCCACAAGAGAGGATTCGCCGATTTGTAAAGGGGCTGATATCAGAGTTGCGGATTTCGGCCTTACAGGTAGCGGCTACTGCAAAATCCTTCAAAAAAGTGGTAGACTTCGTGATAGAGGTGGAAGGAGTGAAGCCCGATGACTTCACCCCGACATCGACATCAAAAAGGTTTCAAAAGGGAGGTGAGTTTAATGGTTCTTACTCTAGAGGACAAGGTTCCGGAGGTTACGCAGTTCGACCCATTCAGTCTTCACTACAGACTGTAGTTGGGGGTCCACCTCCGACCGGTCAACACTTCTCTGAGAGACCTATGCATGAACCCAGAGAGTGCTATGGATGTGGGGAGATTGGACATATTAAGAGATATTGTCCAAAACAGAGTTACAGACCTCCAAATGTTAGAGGTAGGGGTGGTCATGCCAGAGGCCGTTATTCTGGAGGACGTGGTGGTCGAGGAAATGGTGGTAACCAAAACGGCCGAGGTGATGGGCAACAGACAGACTAACGATAGGGCCCATTGTTACGCTTTCCCTGGGCGGTCTGAAGCGGAGGCATCTGATGCTGTCATCACAGGTAATCTTTTGGTTTGTGATTGCATGGCTTCTGTATTGTTTTATCCTGGATCCACATTTTCTTATGTATCTTCCTCATTTGCTAATGGTCTAACTTTACATTGTGAATTACTTGATATGCCTATTCGTGTTTCTACTCCGGTGGGTGCGTCTGTGGTAGTTGAAAAGGTGTATAGGTCTTGTTTGGTGAACTTTGTGGGGAGCAACACTTATGTAGATTTGGTTATCTTAGAAATGGATGATTTTGATGTAATTCTGGGTATGACTTGGCTTTCTCCGCAATTTGCGATCTTGGATTGTAATGCTAAAACGGTGATGTTAGCCAAGCCTGGGACAGATCCGTTAGTGTGGGAGGGTGACTACACTTCCAATCCGGTGTGTATCATCTCCTTTCTTCGTGCTAAGAAAATGGTTAGTAAAGGGTGTTTAGCTTTCTTGGCACATCTCAAGGATGACACTACCCAAGTGCCTTCGATTGAGTCGGTTTCAGTAGTCCGTGAGTTTCTGGATGTGTTCCCTTGAGATCTTCCTGGTATGCCACCAGATAGGGATATTGACTTCTGTATCGATCTCGAACCGGGCACACGCTCCATTTCTATACCCCCTTATAGAATGGCTCCCGCAGAGTTAAGAGAGTTAAAGGCACAACTTCAAGAGTTATTGAACAAAGGCTTTATTAGACCAAGTGCATCTCCTTGGGGTGCTCCGTTTTTGTTTGTAAAGAAGAAGGATGGGAGTTTTCGAATGTGTATAGACTACAGACAACTAAACAAGGTAACCATAAAGAACAAGTATCCTCTTCCTCGCATTGATGACTTGTTCGATCAGTTACAAGGTGCTTGTGTCTTCTCTAAGATTGACTTGAGATCCGGTTATCATCAGTTGAAAATACAGGCAATGGATGTGCCAAAGACTGATTTTCGAACAAGGTATGGGCATTACAAATTTGTAGTGATGTCTTTTGGTCTTACGAATGCCCCTGCTGCGTTCATGAGCTTGATGAACTGTATTTTTAAGCCATATTTGGACCTCTTCGTGATCGTATTTATTGATGATATATTGGTATACTCAAAGAGCAAGAAGGAACATGAAGAGCATTTGAGAATGGTATTGGAAATGTTGAGGGAGAAAAAGCTTTATGCCAAGTTCTCTAAGTGTGAGTTTTGGCTAGATGCAGTGTCCTTCTTGGGACACGTGGTTTCTAAGGATGGAGTGATGGTGGATCCTTCTAAGATTGAGACAGTAAAGAATTGGGTAAGACCTACTAATGTGTCGGAAATAAGGAGCTTTGTTGGGTTAGCAAGCTACTACCGCCGATTTATCAAGGGATTCTCTTCTATTGCTTCCCAATTGCCGAACATGACTAAGCAGAATGTTCCATTTGTATGGTCGGACGAATGTGAGGAAAGCTTTCAGAAGCTCAAGACTTTGTTGACTACCGCACCTATCATTACCTTGCCAGTAGAGGGTAAGAACTTCATTGTTTATTGTGATGCATCCTATTCTGGTTTGGGTGCAGTACTAATGCAAAAGAACAATGTGATTGCTTATTCTTCAAGGCAATTAAAGGTGCATGAACGTAACTATCCGACCCACGATTTGGAATTTGCTGCGGTAGTGTTTGCATTAAAATAATGGAGACACTATTTGTATGGGGTTAAGTGTGAGGTCTACACGGATCATCGTAGCCTTCAGTATGTCTTTACTCAGAAAGATTTGAACTTAAGACAGAGGAGATGGATGGAGTTACTAAAGGACTACGATATCACTATCTTGTATCATCCGGGAAAGGCGAATGTTGTAGCGGATGCTTTAAGTAGAAAGGCGGGAAGCATGGGAAGTCTAGCTCACTTGCAAGCTTCTAGACGCCCACTGGCTAGAGAGGTTCAGACTCTAGCTAATGACTTGATAAGATTAGAAGTAAATGAGAAGGGAGGATTGTTGGCTTCTGTGGAGGCAAGATCTTCTTTTCTTGAAAAGATTAAGGGAAGACAGTCTGATGATGAGAAACTGCGCAGAATTCAAGATAAGGTATTGCGAGGAGAGGCTAAGGAAGCACAAATCGATGAGGAAGGTGTTTTGAGAATCAAGGGAAGGGTATGTGTACCCCGCGTCGATGATTTGATCAACACTATTCTGACAGAGGCTCATAGTTCAAGGTATTCTATACACCCGGGTGCAACCAAGATGTATCGTGACCTAAAGCAACAATTTTGGTGGAGTTGAATGAAGCGTGATATTGTTGACTTTATTGCCAAGTGTCCAAACTGTCAACAAGTAAAGTATGAACACCAAAGGCCCGGAGGAACACTTCAGAGAATGCCCATTCCGGAATGGAAATGGGAGAGAATTGCAATGGACTTTGTGGTTGGTCTTCCAAGTACAATGGGTAAGTATGACTCCATTTGGGTGATTGTTAATAGGTTAACTAAATCTGCTCATTTTATTCCGGTTAAGGTGACTTACAATGCCGGGAAGTTAGCCAAGATCTATATCTCAGAAATCGTTCGATTGCATGGGGTTCCACTATCCATCATATCAGATAGAGGTACACAGTTTACTTCTAAGTTTTAGTAAACATTGCATGCGGAATTGGGTACTAGGTTATACCTTAGTACTGCGTTCCATCCTCAGACCGATGGTCAGTCTGAGCAAACGATTCAAGTGTTGGAGGATATGCTTCGTGCATGTGTGATAGAGTTTGGTGGTCATTGGTATAGCTTTCTACACTTAGCGGAGTTTTCATACAATAATAGCTATCACTCAAGCATTGATATGTCTCCATTTGAAGCATTGTATGGTAGGAGATGTAGGTCTCCCATTGGTTGGTTTGATGCGTTCGAGGTTAGACCTTGGGGTACTGATCTCTCGAGGGATTTGATGGAAAAAGTGAAGTCTATTCAAGAAAAGCTTCTAGCGGCGCAAAGTAGACAAAAAGAATATGCAGATCGAAAGGTTAGAGACTTAGAGTTCATGGAGGGTGAACAAGTCTTGTTGAAAGTTTCACCAATAAAAGGGGTGATGCGGTTTGGTAAAAGGGGTAAACTAAGTCCAAGGTACATTGGACCATTTGAAGTACTTAAGCGAGTAGGGGAGGTGGCTTATGAGTTAGCCTTGCCTCCAGGGCTGTCCGGAGTACATCCGGTATTCCATGTGTCGATGTTGAAAAGATACCATGGGGATAGAAACTACATTATCCGTTGGGATTCAGTTTTGCTTGATGAGAACTTGTCTTATGAGGAGGAGCCTGTTGCTATTTTAGATAGAGAAGTTCGCAAGTTGAGGTCAAGAGAGATTGCATCCATCAAGGTGCAATGGAAGAATCGACCCTTTGAAGAAGCCACTTGGGAGAAGGAGGCGGATATGCGAGAAAAATACCCACATCTGTTTACAGATTCAGGTACTCCTTTTCGCCCTTGTTTTCCTTCTTGTGATCGTTCGGGGACAAACGATAGGTAAATTGGTATCTATTGTAACGACCTATTTAGTCGTTTTGAGCAGCAGATTTATTTTTGGAAAAACAGGCTGAGGCGACGAACCCAATGACGGACCGTCATGGGCACGACGGACCGTCGTAGGGTCTCGTTTCCAAACACTTAGAAAATCTGAAATTGGGTACTGAAAATCGACTCTCTTAACTTCGTAACGGAGTTGCAGGGCGGACTGTCACAGGTGTGACGGACCGTCACAGGCCATTCACCCAAAAATTAAGTCTCTGACCCTTGCGACGACCTGCAGGACGGACCGTCGCAGGCACGACGGGCCGTTGCAGGTTGCGCAATCCCAGTTTGGGTCGGATTTCTTGATACGTTTTAAGGGACAATTTTGACTATTCTTGCCTTAATTATAAAGTTAGTGGGTTAATGTTAATAAGTCTACTTACTTGGGGGTTAAAAGAGGTAACCTTAAGTTAATTAGTGGGTTATTATTGCCATCTTTTATTCTTAATTATATACTAATTAGGGTAAAAGAAAGAGGGTTTGAATAAAGAAAATAGAAAGAACAAGAGAAAGAGAGAGGATCGAACGAGAGGAAAAACACAAAGCTTGGGAAATTGCTTGCTTGATCACGAATCTTCGGTGGAGGTAGGTTATGGTTTTCATGCTATTCGTAGTAAACTCTTAATAGCGAATGATATGTGTTAGTAGTATTGTAAACATTCTATATGCTTAGTTGTATGCTTGCATGAATTATGTGATTATGTAATTGTGAAAAAATAAGCATGATGAAGCTATTGAATCCCAAATCTTGAAAAGAAACCCTAATCTACTTTGTTAATGATGATGCCTTGGTATAAAAGAAGGCTTGATGAATGAAAGTGGTGAGATTAGGGGATCAGGTTCCACGTTCCGGTACCAGGATAGTATATGAGGATCGAAGTGTTACGTTCCGACACTAGGATAGAATATAGATCGGGTGCCACGTTCCGGTACCAGGATAGAATATGGATCGGGTGTCACGTTCCGACACCTGGATAGAATATGGATTGGGTGCCACGTTCCGGTACCAGGATAGAATATGGATCGGGTGTCACGTTTCGACACCAGGATAGAATATAGATGGGGTGCCACGTTCCGGTACTAGGATAGTATATGAGGATAGGAGTGTCACGTTCCGACACCAGGATAGAATATGGATCGGGTGCCACGTTCCGGTACCAGGATAGAATGAGGATCGGTGTGTCACGTTCCGACACCAGGATAGTATATTGAGCAGCGGAGTGTCACGTACCGACACGAGGGGAATAAAGATAATGCATCTTGAAATATGTTAATATATCCAATCTAATGAACTAAATTCCCAAATGAGTATGATGAGGAGGTGTGAGTCCTCATTGATGTGCTTGGTGTTGTAACCAAGGGTTATGGTAACTTTAAATGCTGCATGCTAAGGATATTAGTTGATTTTATGATATTGCTTAATACATACTGTTTTCTATTTTGAGTTGGCCGATGATATCTACTCAGTACCCGTGTTTTGTACTGACCCCTACTTTTATTGTTTTCCTCTTGTTTATTTGTGGAGTGCAGCAAACGTGCCATCATCTTCGACTCAACAGTAATTCAGGCCAGTCTTACTACATCGGAAATTAAGGGTGAGCTAATGCTTCTAGCTTGGACTGGATCTTCTTCTTCAAGTCTTGATGCCTTGAACTTCCGGCATGGACTAGCTTTTACTTGTTTTAGCTTTTAGAATACTTTTAGTTTAGTAATTGATCATAGATGTTCTTGTGATGATGACTTCCAGATTTTGGGGATAATAATAGTTATTGATTTTATTAATGAGTTTAAGTCTTCCGCATTACTTTATGTTGATATTACATTGAAACGTTAAGGTTTAGATTGGTTGGTTCGCTCACATAGGAGGGTAAGTGTGGGTGCCAGTCGCGGCCCTGATTTGGGTCGTGACACATACCCCTAATTAACCTACCTTTATCTATTTTGGACGTGGGTGGATTTACCAATTCACCCCTTCCTTAACAGCTTAGTAGGCGAGTTGTAGGCACAAACAACGTGTTGCCATCGAGGGCCTGTTTCCCAACCAACGGAACGTCTTGCTAGTCAGTGGTTTGGGACTGAGGCTGGTCGTTAGAATCTCTTCATTACACACCTAAGTCTTTACTTACGACCTTCATCATCTAGGCGTCGACTAGGCTACTAGACGTGGATTGCCTCAGTCGAGTGGGGTTGGTCTTGACAGTTTTTGGCTGAAAGATGGTCCGTTCCTCAAGGACCCTTGATTGGTCCATGGGGACTTTTGACCAGATGTTTCCAACCTTAATATGTTTGTATACGAGCTTAGGACATCCCACATAATTTTTAATCAAAACGAACACGTAAAACTCAACGAAACATGCTAAGACACACAAGGTTGTTTAAAATCAAACTTTTTGAACGTCATCGATGTTCATCGGCTTTGACCTCCAAACAACATATAACATTACACACTGCCTATAAACGCTATAATAAATCATATAAGTACCTCATAAGCTCATTAAACACACATATAGGAACACATTAGGCACATAGGTGACTTAGTCGTCGAACGTCTTGGTCATGCCTTGACGTTGACTTCCAATGCACCTAAACCATTAAATCAAGACTCAATACAAAATTATACACAAATTTAGTACCTTATACTCTCATGAAAAACATGTTAGGATCTAGCTTCACCTAAATCATTTTTTGAAGTATTACAAATAGTCTATGAGTCTGTGGAGAAAGTTTGAATGACATGCGATAGGTTGAAATAGACAATAGTAGGTAAAAATCTTATGCCGACAATAGAAGGAGATATATTCAATTTAAAATAGGTGATTGGGTCTAGTAGAAGATTTTACACATGAAAGGGGTGATGATATTCGGTAAAAAGAGTAAACTTAGTCTGCGGTATGTAGGACCTTATGAGATTTTAAAACGGGTTGGAAAATTTTCCTATGAGTTGAAATTACCAAGTAAATAAACATTGGTTCATCTGGTATTTCATGTCTCTATAATCAAAAAATGTAGAGGCAAACTGGTATCTATTATCCCCATTGAAGGCTTAGGGGTGAATGAAAACCTATCCTATGAAAAGGTTCAACTTGAAATCCAAGATAGTCAAGTAAAGCAATTGAGGAACAAAGAGGTGCTTTCATAAAATATCTAAAGAGAAACTAGTTAGTTAAGGGTGCAACATGGGAGGCCGAGGCCGACATGAAGTCCCGCTATCCTCATTTTTTGCCTCTTACTTCTAGCCAAAGTTGAGGTTCATATTTCCTCTTTTAAAAAGCATAAATACTGTTTAACTTTGATTGTTTCTTTGTAGTAGTTGCATTTGATCATGATGCAAATGGCTAAAATATCGTCTGCTCTGGCGGACGCATTCGTGTAGGATGACCGACGACCAAATAAGCTAAAAGACTATGACTACAAGATAGGCCGGAAGCGACTCGCTTCTATTCTCGTTGGCATTGGATATAGATGGGAAATCTATAGATCGTAGTAGTTTGCCAACTTCTCTAACTAACATATGATACAATTTCATTTCACGGCATGGCCATAAAAAAGAAAGAGCTTCGCTCTGTTGGCATTCCTAAGCTGACGAATGCCTCTTTTTCTTCTTCTCTGAAGTCTACAACAAACAAGAGGGAGAGGCAGGATTCGAACCTACATAGAAAAACTTCAATAGATCTACAGTCTGCCGCTTTTAACCACTCGGCCACTCTCCCCTTCCCGGGTCGAGGCCCCCCTCAATGGGTTCTAATTTTAAGAAGGGGAGCGGCGCCCTGAATAAATCAAAAATCTTATTGATTTAATTCAAGGAAACTAAGACGATTTCGAGTTCTACTCGACAGGTGTCGGCATCCGGAATTAGGGGCTTGTTGAGATCAATTTCGGTCCTTCATTATCTTTTCAAAAGGTTCATGCTTAATTGAGTTTTCATTAACTATATCTCATTGCTAATTTGGACTTGCATGTAGTGTATTATGTGTTATTTTCATGAGAATTGTAGTGAGCAAGTTTAATGTTGCTTGAAAGAAGAATTGAACGGTAACTCTTTACGTTCATGTTGATATAATATTCAAAATTATAAGGTAGTTCCCCATTATGTGAAATGAGATGTTGAGATCTTATATATGGTGAATTGAGAATTGAGTTGCTATGTGTAATTATATGGTTATGTGTAGAATTGAGTTGAGAATTAATCCTATGAGTTGTGAATAATTTTTATTTTTTTTTGTTGTTGGTCTGCTAGTATTGATTCTTTTTCGTCCCCAAAAAGCAAGTTAAGGTGTCATTCAGGGACGGATGTTCCCAAGGAGGGGATAATTTCACTCCTCGAGAGTTCCGTATGTAAGACCTCAAAAAATGACGTAGGTTAACTAGAGCATAAAATATTTTTCTTGATGGTATAAGGTCCTAAACAGTTTTATTTTATGGTATTGAGGAAGTATCTAAAGTATTAGGTGCATTGGAAGTCAAACGTCAGGGGACGACTAAATCACCTATATCCTCATATGTGATTTTATGTGTGTAGGTACGATTCATAAGGAAGTGTGCAATGTTTCGTGTAGTTTGGAGGTCAAACGTCAAAGAATGTCCATGACGTTCGAAAGATGTTGCTTGAAATATGGTTGTGTGTCTAGGCATGTTTCGTCGAGTTTTACGATTTAATTTTTGATGAAATTCATATAAGAGTTTCTAAAATCATATAAGATCATGTTTGTATTGAAAACATTTGGTAAAACATCCCCAAGGACCAACCAAGGGTCCTTGACGAAGGACCTAAAACTTGGTGTCAAGACTATCTCACGCAGCCCAAAACGACGGAGGCATTGGCGGCTCATGGGACAATAGACGACCCTTCTATGGGTGTCGTCGGTGGATAATTAGTCATGGGTGAGATGGGAATCTTGACAAGTCCCTGAACCAAGCAATAAAGGGACAAGACTGTCCGTTTGAGAAAAAATGATCCGTCGATTGTCCAACCATCTATGGGCTTGTTTTCCTGCGATGTCTCAATGTTATGTTAGGGGTGATATTGTAATTTCACCAAAATTCAAAATAAGGGTATTGGATGTTTATTAGGGGTCTTTTTCGATATTTTAAACATATATATAAGTGTTTGACACTTAAATAATATGATGATCATGGACTTGTCGCCACTACTTGAAGTAATGTTGCTATTTGTGTAGTTGGTTATCTGAAATATGATGATATTTATTTACTTGTTAAGAAATGTGAAAGTAGATGTGATCTATTGATGTTATGTAGGTGATCATTTTAGACTATGACTATGTGCTTACATGTGTAATCTTAGATTTTGATACATTATTGGTCCTACATGACTATATGAGTTATGATGGTCACATTTATAATGATATAGTTGTATATAGGATAGCACTAAGAAGACAGGGGTCATCCTAAGTGCTTTAAAGAATGATATGCTATATGTGATAAAGTGAAAGATTGTAGTGTCTTGTTCGGCACAGTTGTATCCCTTACTTGATATATGATTGAAAGTTATGAGATTATGAGATATCTTGATTAGGTAGGCTTAGTGCCCCCTTGTCATATATGAATGAAAGATATGAGATACCTTAAAGGTTGCTTAAAAAGGTCACATATGTGGTAAAGATTATGTTATGAATGTTTAAGTCGAGAGTCGTAATGGTATCCTTCATGTATTGAAATGGTTGACTTAAGGGCAATTGGATAGAATGACACCATAATAATCCTTAGGAAATTGAGAATGAGTTATATTAGTCTCCATTCAAAAGGTACCCCTAGTGGACCTCTTTGGTAGGGTGAATGTGATTGGGTTATGAACTACATAAGGAACCCTCTTCATGTGATCATTTAATGTCAATTATTCAATGAGAACCAAGGCTAGCACAGAGTGATTTTGTAATCGGAAATAGCTCTACTTGAGAATTAGACTAGAGTATAATGTAACTCTACTTGAGAATGAGACTAGAGTACAGAAAAGTCCTTCATATTCCATAACCATGTGCCTACATAGGATGTGTCCTAGTTCTATTCTTGACAAGTAGAACACCCTCATAAGAGTACCTTAGAATTAAGGATTTCATGTCTAGCTATCATGGTCTATGTAAGTTATTGCCTATTCTCGTCATGTGGGATACTTACTAGCATTATAGAAGTTGTATGAAGTTTAGGTAGTGGTATAGGTCGCTCACTAGACATTGCAGAATAGGCTTTGAAGGTGTTAGTTAGAGTCCCTAGGTCTTGTCTATGACCATTACTTGAATGAATGTTATGTGATGTATGAGTCTTAATGAACTAATGAATTATGTTATAAAGCATGTAAAAGGAATAAGTACCTATATAGAGTAGTTAAGGGTTGTCTACATAAGGTATGAAGGGGCATAGGAATGGTCACTTCATATCTTACCTAGATGAGTCTTAAGAATGACTCTAGTTTGAGAAGATATTGATTATGTGGATATGATCCAAACATAGGAAGTCTTAATGATTATTTAGGAAGTCTTGAGGAGGTAATGGACGTTATATTCTTGATCTACTTAAGTAAGTCTTTTGATAGCCTTTGATGAGGAAATATCATATTGTCTATATGTTTATATGTTTCATGTCTTGAAGTGTCTACGTGACCCATTATAAGTAATCTTAAGGGTTGTTCAGGCACATCTAGAGAGGGTGTATGGGCGGTCTCTCTTTGTGTGACTTAAGTGAATCTTAGGGTAGCTTTGAGTGTCATAATTACATGCTAAAGGGTGTCTAAAGTCAAGATCACGTACTTCACTATACAATGAATAGACTTCACTGTAACAATGAATCAACTTACTGTTAAGTGATCCTAAAATTGCAGTAATGCGTTTAAATGTTATTTTATGTGTTTCTAAGTTGAAAATGTTGTTATTATGATTATAATATGATTTTTAAATGAAAAGGTGCATATTTAAAATAAATGTCCATATTCATGATTTTTATGTTTCACGACCGGAATCTAGACCCCAGAAGAGACCGGCATCGTTGACTTCTATAAGGTCGCAGACAAGCCTACGTACATCATCATTACTTCATCTAGGTTAATTTTTTGTTGAAAGTTTTAACATTCTGTTTTTTTACAATTAATATAAGACATTCTACTTAAACTCATAAATGTTCACAATCAACAGTCTAACATTAAGATCATCAAATGAATGAAATAGTTCATAGCTGCATTAAATGTGTACTTGCCAAAATGGCACCAATACAAAATCTTAAATGAAGTGGGATATGAAACACTAGTGGAATATACTACACTATGTAAAGACTACATCTAAGCTAGATAATAACACTAGACAGCCTCGAAAGAATGAGTCCCTAAAAGGTCCGGATGAAAGCTCCACGTCCGGATAGTTGTAACGTTATACCGTACAATCTAACGTCCACCTGTGCCTGCATCTAAAATAGATAATTGTATAGAATTAGTACACACTTGTACTAAGTATTGGTATATGCAAGAACACACCAAGCACAGGCATGCGAAAGAATAGCTCTGTCACGACCCAGATTCTCGATTCCGGATCGCAACCGCCGTCGTTGACCTTTCAGAGGTCGCAGACAAGCCTCATCTAGCATTCATCACATTCATCTAGTTAAATTTTTGGATAATTTAAAACTTTTTATATGTATGAAGTATAAATATACTTCATATAATTATTAACTAGATACATAATATACTAATCTCAACATAAGAGAACAACCATCTAACGTAAAGAATCCATTCGAAACTGAAGATGATTATATCATAAATAGTTTGCCAAACATGGCCTTATTACAAAGCTTCGAAATAAAGGTGCAAAAGAAACTCTAGGGACAACATCAACTAGCTATGTCTAAAACTAAGGCTAGACAAAATTTGTAACATTCTCGAAATCACGAGGACCGACCAAATGGTTTGGAGAAACGATGAAGTTCAAACAGCTGCAAGTCGTCAACCTTTCTCTGACCTGCACATATAAAACTAGTAAATAGTAAGGGGTTATTACACCACTTGTAGTATGTATGGGTGTATGCACACATACACATAAAGTTATGCATGATCAATGAAAGCTCTTCGTAGACGACATGCTATTTTTGGAAATTCTAATCACTAGACTTTCTTGATTCTTTGGTTGTGAATTGTGGTATGAATATAATGTGTTTTAATGCATTAAAAGCACACAAATCATTTATTATATGATAACAATATATTATAATCATCAACATAATTTTTGAACAAATCAGGCGAAGAATTGAGATTTTTATCCTCTTAGCCGAGAGCTCCTCTTTTTACACTTAGATTATTTTTCATTCTTTTTCTTCTTCTTGTTGTGTAGTTAAATAACACCTTTGGTCCTATGTTAAAAGTGCAATGATTCATTGTAGTCACATACCAAATATGAATCGATGTATGTAATCCAAACACTAAGGCTTGATTTCCCTACCTTATAGTGAGTCATTCTTTACACTATATATTCATTACCTTTCATAACCAATTCTTTATTGATCATTCCATTTATTTCATTACGTTGATGTTTTATGTATTATACATTTCATATACAAGAGACTTTTGAATCTTTGATGTAGCATAAGACATCTCTAGTAAGGGCCAAATATATGGGACCTCAACCCGAGAGCCTTCTATAGCAAACAAATATTCTGCTTCATTCGTTCATTCGTACTTCATATTATTCATTTCATTCATTCGTAGGATGATGTAAACACCAGCTATACATAGGATGAATTTTAAGACTCTTATCGGGATCATGAACTGCAATGACCAAGAATTATCTAATGTCATTACTTAAACGTGATTTCACCTCCTGATTGTCTTGCACAGACACCTTCGGTATCGTTTATTTCATTATCTATCATACATTGAGGAATTCAAACCTTAACCGACTTAGATTATGTTAGAATCCTGAAATATAATGTCTACCCCGCACTTAAAAGAGGTGGAATCACCGAAAAAGTGACCCAAATTATTCTAGCGTACATGGGAATTGAACCCCGCTAGATCCATATATTGGTAGTACAGGTTCGAAGAATAGGAGATATAAGGGGACCCATTCCCGGCATGTTGGACAGTCTAATCTAATGAGAGTTACGTGAACCTCCGCCCTTTCCAAAAGAAGGCATTACCTCTCATATGTAGCCTATCAATGCTTAGTATAAAGTTCCATTTCATTGAACTCATACGTCGTAGAAGCTGGCTTCTAGTATGAGGACATCATAGATCAATAGATGAATTCTAATCTAATCATTAGTATTAAGTATACATCAGTCCCAATAATTTCATTAGAGTGTACATAGAGACTTGTCACTTCATTAGCTTTACACTCTCATAGGTGAGTACATTTTGATAACATTTACTTACACTATTTTGATGACTTGTCATCCTTTTCTTTACATTGATTAAATGTGAATTGTCCTTACATAGCATCTTTGGTGTTAATGAGACTTGTCTCACACATTCTAACACCTTCATTCGTGAGTATTTTTAACATAGTAGCTTAGGTGTAAGTGAGGCTTGTCTCACTTCTTTTAACACCTCATTCTTGTCACATTCTTCACTTAGACATATTTAGTGATGTTAGTACTCACGTTACTTACTTACTTTCATTAGATAGTTTCATATCATCGTTTATGGACGATGAGAATTTTACTCAATGAATTATATATGTTCATAGTTTATTTCGTTAATGCATGTTGGGATTTTCCCCAATGATTGGCATACCTTTGGATATAGATTCATTGAATTACTTTAGATGTGCTTATATTTTCATTTCGATACTTTGGCTATATATGACTTGCACAAAATTAGTATTGGCCTAGAAAATTTTAAAACTTACTACATAGTCAATTTATTTGCACAAGCTAAAATTACACTCATTCATGTTTAGTTTAGTATACCTTATCCATTAGCTAATCTTATAATTATTCAAAGATAACATTATAGCCAATTTCATTCATCACTCTTAGACAATGTATTGTTAGCCATTTAATTGTCATAAGGCAAGCAATTAATTTAAGTTTTATTTCATGGAATTATTAGTAAATTATATTAAATATTTTTAAAATAATGTTGTGGAGAAATTTATTAGTATAAGACAAACAGTCATTACACATGAACTTTTCATCTTTGAGTAACTTACTAGAATAATAGTGCTTGGTTTGGCCAAGCTATGAAGTTATTTTGGCATTATAGATCATGAACTACATTCGACTCTTTGTGAAAGTTATAACTACTTATTCAATGCTACTACGTTCAAAAGTTCGTGTGGATAGGGTATGTCGGGAATTGTCCCATTATTGGCATACCCTATGTGATGAGTTCATTGATGTTGAGATTTGTATAACGTTGTCGGTATATCTTCACACATTTTGGGAGATAATATTTTGGGCATAGTTTTGCTAGCAAATTTGTTGGCATAAACCGAACTTTCACATATGATAGTCATTTAAACTTCCTTTGTTGTAATCCAATCTTTTGACATTCAATTTATTTATAATTATCATTAATTCAACAGCCTATAACACTAGACGCAACTTCCTAAACAACTCATAACAACTTCATCTTTCTCTAACACAAAACTAAGCATTATGTCATTCCTTAATATGTGTAAGTAATCACTCAATCATCCAAATCCAATCTATAGACCTCATTATTTATTAATAAATCAATAACTTATAAAATAAGTTAGAAACAAACACGAACAACATGTTCAAGATTATATCTATATACTCAAAGAATCGAAAACAAGGATAACTAAGGAGATGGACGTTCAACAATATCATTTAGAAACAACCCTAGTATCGAAATTCATGAGTTTAAAACATTTGAAAAGCCTCTTGGAGAAAGAATTCCATGAGATAAAACCCGTACATTAAGTAGAACGTAATCTACAAAGGCCACCTTGAACAAACCTTGAAAATTGTCAAAGAATTTTCAGTTTTTTTTCTTGAGTTTTGTTCACACTTTTTCACACACTTCGTTTATGGTTTTAGTCATGTATTTGTTTTTGTTTGATCGTGGTTTTTAGTTTTAGGAACTGAACTTGATTTATTACACTTAGATTTTAATAAGTTAATTAAATAAATTAATTAACTAATTATTAATAAACCCCTCCTTAATTTGCTAAACATAGAAGAATGTTGAGTTGATCGTAAATGTGAAATTTTTGTTTTTAATATGGTTTATGTCAACATTTTTAATTTATATTAATTAATTAAATCCTTAATTTAATTAATTTAGGTACCTATGGTAAGTACTAAAGTACTCCTAAGGTATTGGTACCATAATCAACCCTTTAGGACCATCCTAGGGTAAGTACTAAGATGATTCTTGCATTATACTATGTTAGCATAAAAATTCGGTTGTACCCCTTTAATTTAATTAATTAAATGGATCCTAGGTTAATTAATAAAGTACCCTTAAGTATTTATAACCATAACTAATCCTTTGGACCATCCTAGGTAAAACACTAGGTATTCTTTTTCTTGTCTCAACCGAAATCTTGAATGTTCTTTGTGATTTCAGTTTTGACCATTTAAATTAATTAATTAATTAATTAAGTAGAATATTGTACTTACTAAACTAACCGTAAGTTTTTAGGACCTTAACTAACTCTTTGGACCATCTTAGGTTAGGTACTTGGTTGTCCCTTTCTAGTCTTAACCAAAATCTGAAAATTTCCTTTAAAGTTCTTGTTTTCGACCTTTTAAATTAATTAATTAATTTGCTAAATAAATTAATTATGTAAACTAGGGGAATAAATAAAGTACCCCTTAGTTTATAGGACTATATCTAACCATTCAAACCATCCTAGGTTAGGTACTAGGTTATCTCTTTAATTATTACTAGGTCAGTGTCAACCCGGTTTCGGTCCTAGGTTGTCGGGTGCACTAATGGGTCAAATTCAGTTATTCCTAGGTTATTTATCTATTTCGATAAGTAGGTTATATTCTAGAATTGGTAGGAGTTTAGGCCCCACATGGACTGGTCCCTTGTGCATGTTGTTCCCCTTAACTACCCTAACCGAATTCGGTTAGGGTGGTCCCCTCCTTTGGCTTCTTATTTAAATGTCTTGCACATGTGCTTGCACATAGGTTGGTTGCACTTCTCTAACTAACTATTATTTATGGTTCATTTGTAAATGTTTATTTATTGTCCCAAGGACCCTCACTATGTCCATGGGTACTGCTTAATATACATGATCATTTTAAATGATCATGTGCTATGGTACTAGGCTTGACACATGGATGCCTAGTGCTTTGTGTGAAAATATTCTAAACGGATATTTCTTTTAGCTTAGGGTCTTCATTGCAGGTACATTTATTGAAGATCATATTTGGATTGCGGTGTGACAACCCAAAAAGTATATTTCTTATTCGTATATGGAAAATTGGCTAACATCCCTTTGTGAATTTTTCTATACTATGTCCAATATTTCTCAATATTGGGCATTGGGGTGCCTATGCACCCCTAATAGGGTATCCTAAGGGCATAGTGGGCTCTTCATTAGACATATGATTTTCCTTAATGTTACATTATCCCCCCTTTAGGAACATTCGTCCCTGAATGACACTAACACGTAACTTAAACAACAGGGTGACTTTTGAAATTTACTCTATCATGCTTAAATGTTTCACTTTTGTGATATCTGATTGACACTTATTTTGATGATTCGTATTATTCAAGCTCTGAATCTTCATATTCTAGATTGAGGAATTTCTTTCTCAATAACACTTAACCTAATGCATATCGCAAATCATGTAAAATAGAAAACATGCCTATGCTACACAAAACAGCAACATAAAATGCAAACATAACTTCATTTTAACTTACATAGTGATATTATAAGGCATATGATTAGGGACTTACCACACTGAATCCACAAAAGCACTTAAACTTAGAGTTTCTTTAACAAAAACAAGACTTAGGAAGAGCATCTAATATCTTAGATAACATCTTGTCAGCCTTAAAATTTTAACCTAATGACGCCCAACTTAATTTCAAAGAGACTTGCCACTACGCCATCTATTTGTCTACATACCCGTTTGGCCTTAGCACTGTCTGCTATGGGAGTACTAACTAAAAACGATTCATGTAATATCTCAGGAAGTAAGTCAAATTGATTAGCCACAAAAGGAGTTACCATAGACAAGGTAGATCCTAGATGTAATAATGCTTAAACAGGAAAAGAAGAAGACAAGCAAGTTACCATTATCCACATCCGCGGACTTCTCTTGTTTCTCTCTTCCTTTGAACGCATAGAACCGGTTTCTATAGGGGGGGGGGTTCAGCTACAACATAAGGATTTGGACGAGGCTGAGCATCTTCCTTAGCCTGTTGGATTTGGACCACACACTTCTCATTTTAACCCAACTCATTTTTAAACTGAAAACTTACTACCCTGTTTCTATAGTCTATTATAGCATAACACTTATGACGTAAATCCATGCCTAAGCAATCTTCTTAAGTTGGTATGCATCCAACTTATCCTTCTCCTCCTCATCAATACTCATAGCAGGCTATTAGACATTACTATGCATTCACTTCCTTGAAAGCAACCACATTCACCACACGTCTTTCGTCCACGTTGGACATTTCCATAATGAACCCTTGTTGGGAAGGTCAGATCTTGAGTCAAGTGCCTTAGATCACTTGGTAATCCTAATTCTTGTGTGTGTTCTTCTACGCCTTCAAACAAGATGGAAGTTAGATATTTAAAATGACATAATGTGTCAATTCACTTGATAGAACAATAAAGAGTAGAAGAACTTAGAATTTCCTGTCATTGCATAGTCTCTAAGTCATGATTGTGGCGGTCTTCACAACCATAATCTAGAAACTACAGAACGAGCTTATGTTGAGATTTAGTTCCTAGGTACTTTAACCTCATGCCTTGATACAAAGTTTGTCATGAACGAGACTGTGAATTCCGGATTGCAATCGGCGTTGATGACCTTTCAGAGGTTGCAGACAAGTCTCATCTTGCATTCATCACATTCATCAAGATAAATTGGCGGAAAATTTAAAATTTTTTATATATATGAAGTATATGTATACTTCATGTAATTATTAACTATATACATAAAACACTAAGCTCGACATAAGGAACAACCATATAACATGAAGAATCAATTTGAAACTAATGTTGAATATATCATAAATAGTTTGCCAAACATGTCCTTATTACGAAGCTTCGAAATGAAGGTGCGAAAGAAATGCTAGGGACAACATCCACTATCTATGTCTAAAAATAAGGCTAGAATAAATTTATAGCGTCCTCAAAAGCATGAGGGCCTACCAAATGGCTTCGAGAAACGCTGAAGTCCAAACCGCTGCAAGTGTCATCAACCTATCCTCTGACATGCACCTATAAAAATAGTAAATAGTAGAGGTTAGTATACCACTTGTAATATGTATGGGTGTATGAACAATACACATAAATCTATGCATAATCAATGAAAGCTCTTCCTAAAGGACATGTTATTTCTGGAAAGTCTAATCTCTAGACTTTTTTAATTCATTGGTTGTGAATTGTGTTATTAATATAAATTTTTTAATGCATTAAAAGCACACAAATCATTTTCTATGTGATTACAATATATTAGTATCATCAACATAATTTTTGAACAACTCGGGCGAAGAATTGAGATTGTTATCCTCTTAGGCCGAGAGCTCTTCTTTGTACACTTAGATTATTTTTCAGTCTTTTTCTTCTTGTTGTTGTGTAGTTGAATAACTCGTTTGGTCATTTGTTTTACATACAAGTGCAATAATTCATTGTAGTCCCATACCTATAATGAATCGATGTATTCAATCCAAGGACTAAGGAATGATTTTCCTACCTAATAGCGAGTCATTCTTTACACTGTATCATAATTACCTTTCCTAAGCAATTCTCTATTAATCATCCTATTGATTTCATTACTTTCATTTTTTATATATTATACATTTCATATACATGAGACTTTGGAATCGTTGATGTAGCATAAAACATCTCAAGTGAGGGCCTAATATATGGGACTCAACCCGAGGGCCTTCTTTAGAAAACACAAAGTTTGGTTCAGTCGTTCATTCGTACTTCACATTATTCATTTCATTCATTTGTAGGCTGATGTAAACACCTGGTATACCTAGGAGTGAAGTTTAATACTTTCATATTGTTCATGAAGTGCAATGACCAAGAACTACCTAATGTCATTACCTGAATCTGATGTAACCTCCTAATTGTCTTGCACAAACACCTTCAGTATCGTTCATTTCATTATCTTTCTTGCATTGAGGAACTCGAACCTTAACTTATATATATCATATGAGCAACATGAAATCTAGTGTCTACCCCACACCGAAAAGAGGTTGAATCACCGACAAAACTGACCAAAAACATGATAGCGTACACGGGAATTGAACCCCTACAAATCCCTAAATTTGAAATATAGGTTTGAAGACTATCAGATACAACAAGACCCATACCCGGCATGCCAGACAGTCTCATCTCATGAGAAATACGTGAACCTCCGCCCTTTCAAAAAGAAGGCATCACCGCTTATAGATATCCTATCGGTGCTCAGTATAAAGTTTCATTTCATTCAACACATACGTCGTGGTATCTTGCTTTCACTATGAGGACATCATATCTTAATGGATTATTTCTCATCTCATCATTAGTATTATGCATACATCAATCTCAATACATTAATTAAAGTGTAAATAGAGACTGGTCTCTTCATTAGCATTACACTCTCATAGGTGAGTACATTTTTTTAACATTTACTTATACTATTGATGAATTTTAATCCTTGTCTTTACATTGATGAAATGTGAATTGTCCTTACATAATATCTTTGGTTTTAATGAGACTTGTCTCACACATTCTAACACTTTCATTATTGAGTATTTTTAACATAGTAACTTAGGTTGTAAGTGAGGCTTGTCTCACTTCTTTTAACACCTCATTCTTGTCACATTCTTAAATTAGACATCTTTAGTTATGTTATTATTGACGTTACTTGCTTACATTCTATTGATAGATTTATATCATCATTTGTTGACGATGAGAACTTCACTTTATGAATTACAAACGTTCATAGTTCATTTAGTTAGGGAATGTTGGGACTTTTTACAATGATTGGCATACCTTTGGATATGGATTCATTGAATTACCATACATGTGCTTATATGGTAATTTTAATACTTTGGCTATATATGATTTTCTCAATATTAGTATTGGTCTAGAAATTTCGAAAACTGACTTCATAGCCAATTTATTGGCATAAGCCACAGTTACACTCACTCATTTTTAGTTTAGTGTACCTTAGACATTATCTAATCTTTTTTAATTATTTAAAGATAAAATTATAGAAAATTTAATTCATCACTCTTATACGATGTATTGTTAGCCATTTTATTGCCATAAGACAGGCAATTCATTCAAGTATAATTTCATGGAATCATTAGTAAATTCTATTACGTATTTTGAAAATAATGTTGTGCAGAAATTTAAAAACTTTCACTACACTTCAACTTTAATCTTTGATTAACTTACAAGAACAATTCAATGCTTGGTTTGGCCAAGCTATGAAGTTATTTTGGTATTATAGATTCATGAACTATTTTTGATTCATTATGAAAGTTATAACTACTTATTCAATGCTATTACGTTTACAAGTTCGTGTGGATAAGGTATGTTTGAACTTGTCACATTGATTGGCATAGACTATGTTATGAGTTCATTGATGTACAGATTGGTATCACTTTGATAGTATAACTTCACACATTTTGGGAGATAATATTTTGGACATAGTTTTTCTAGACAATTTGTTGGCATAAACCAAACTTTCACATATGGTAGTCATTTAAACTTCATTTGTTGTAAGCCAACCTTTTATACATCCAATTAACTTATGATTATCATTCAATAAACAGCCTATAACAGTAGACTCGACTTCATAAACAACCCATAACAACTTCATCTTTCTGGAACACAAAACTAAGCATTATGTAATTCCATAATCTGTGTAACTAATCATTCAATAATCTGAATTCAATCTATAGACATCATTAATCATTAATAATTCAAGAACTTATAAAATAAGTAAGAACCACATACCAACATGATGTTCAAGATTATATATATATACTCAAAGAATGGAAAACAAGGATAACTGGGGATATCGATGTTCAACAATATTATTGAGAAACAACCCTAGTTTCGAAATTCATGAGTATAAAACATTTGAAAAGCCTCTTGGAGAAAGAATTCAACGAGATAAAACCCGTACATTAAGTAGAATGTAATCTACGAAGACCACCTTGAACTAACCTTGAAGAAACCTTGAAAATCATCTAAGAAATTTTTTGTTTTTTTCTTGCGTTCTGTTCACTGCTTTTCTCACGCTTGTTTTCTGGTTTAGTCGTGTATTTGTTTGAGTTTGGACATGGTTTTTAGGTTTAGGAACTGACCTTGACTTATTAGACTTAGATTTTAATAAGTTAATTAAATAAATTAATTAAGTTATTACTAATAAACCCCTCCTAAATTGACTAAACATAGGAGAATGTTGACTTGATCGAAAATGTGAAATTTTGGTGTTGACTATGGTTTAGGTCAAAATTATGAATTTATATTAATTAATTAAATCCTTAATTTAAATAATTTAGGTACATAGGGTAAGTAATAAATTACCCTATGTAATTGGAACCATAATTAACCCTTTGGGACCATCCTAGGTTAAGTAGTAGGATGTTTCTCGCATTATACTAAGTTAGTATTAGAATTTCGGTATGACCCCTTTAATTTAATTAATTAAATGGATAATTTAATTAATTAAGTAACCTAGGGTAATTACTAAAGTATACTTAAATCGGTATAACCATAAATAATCCTTCCGACCATCTTAGGTTAAATACTAGGTTGTCTTTTTCTTGTCTCAACCGAAATGTTGAAACTTCTTTGTGATTTCGGTTCTGACCCTTTAAATTATTTAATAAACCTTCTAAATTAATTAATTATTTTTTTTAGGGTACTTACTAAAGTATCCCTAAATTCTAAGGATCTTAACTAATTCTTTGGACCATCTTGAGTTTGGTACTAGGTTTTCCCCTTAGTGTCTTAACCAAAATATGAAAATTTCCTTTGTAGTTTTGGTTTTAACCATTTTAAATTAGTAAATTAATTTGGTAAATAAATTAATTGGGTAACCTAGGGGAATTACTAAAGTACGCCTTAGTTGATAGGACCATACCTAACCTTTTGGACTATCCTAGGTGAGGTGCTAGGTTGTCTCTTTAACTAGTACTAGGTTATTGTCAACCCGCTTTTGGTCCTAGTTTGTCGGGTGAACTAATGGGTCCAATTCGGTTAGTACTATGTTATTTAGTTATTTTGGGCAGTAGGTTATAGTCTACAACTGGTAAAGAGTTTAGGCCCCATATGGAGTGGTCCCTAGTGCACGTTTTTCCCCTAACTACCCTAACCGAATTCGGTTAAGGTCGTCCCCTTCTTTGGCAGCTTATTCACATGTCTTCCACATGTGGGTGCACATGGGTTGGTTGCAATTTCTTAACTAATTATTTTTTATTGTTCGTTTCGAAATGTTTACTTACTGTCCCAAACAGATTTTTCTTTTTGCTTAGGGTCTTCATTGCAGGTACATTTATTGAATATCAATCTTTGACTGGGGTGTGACAACCCAAAAAGTATATTCCTTATTTGTATATGGGAAATTGGCTAATATCTCTTAGCCAATTTTTCTATACTATGACCATTATTTCATAATATTAGACATTGGAATGCCTATGCACCCTTAATAGGTTATCCTATGGGCATACTGGGATCTTTATTAGCCATATGATTTTTTTGAATGTTACAATCTCTTTCCTAACAACATGATTTATTGAAAGTCAAGCCAGTGGACTTGCGAAATTCGGAATCGGAAAGTCAATTGACCTGCCAAATTTGGATTTAGAAAGTTATGTAATGAGTGATGAATGTAAGATGCATCATCAAACTTATCATTTTGCAAACAGAACATAACATATTTCACATATCATATCACGTAGTTCATATCAATATTTCATATGGCATGAGACCATGGGATCATGGACTTGACATTAGCACTTTCCAAAATGAGGGCTCAATATATGGGACCTCAACTAGGGAGCCTTCTTTAGCAAACACAAAGTCTGTTTCATTCATTCATATGTACTTCATGTTCATTCTTTCATATACTAGTGCAATCACCAATCATACCTAGGATGTAGCTTAAGACTCTCATCGTGTTTGTTGTGCAATGACCAAGAATAACCTGGCGTCATTACTTAGGTCTAGCTCAGCTCTTGATTATCCTATCCATACACCTTTGGTATTGTTCATTTCATTATGTGCATCATATGAGGTTGACCTTATTCATTCTTTGAGAACTTTAACTTTAACTGACATAGATCATGTGAGCATCATGAAACCCAGTGTCTCCCCCACACAGAAAAGAGGTGGAATCACCGACCTAAGTGATTGAAGATATGCTAGTGTACATGGGAATTGAACCCCGCTAGATCCCTATTTGGCACTATAGGTTCGAAGACTAGGAGATATAAGAATACTCATACCCGGCATATCGTACAGGCTCATCTCATGAGAGTTACGTGAACCTCCTCCCTTCCCGAAAGAAGGCATCACCGCTCATAGCTATCCCATCGGTGCTTAGTATAAAGTTTCATTACATTCAACTCATACATCATAGAAGCTGTCTTCTAGCATGAGGACACCATAGCTCATTAGATGATTTCTCATCTCATAATTAATATTAAGTATGCATTAACTTCAACACTTTCATTATAGTGTTCATAGAGACTTGTCTCTTCATTAACTTTATACTCTCATAGGACATTACATTTTGGTAACATTTACTTAGGCTCATTTGAGATTGCTCTAATCTTTCACATTACCCTTTTATCATGTTGTTACCACATTCTTTAACTTTAGCATCTTTGCTCTTCATAATTACTCACCCCTTTACATGAATGTTCATTTCATCATATGCCAATGCACTTGTACATTTATTGTGTTTCACACTCTTGCTTAACCTTTTCTAGGTTTTACATCATTTCATAACATACATCTTAGGTTCACTTAATGTTAAACAAACGCTAGATTTATTAGTCAACACATACAAGGCATGAGGTTTCATTCATAGTTCGTCTAAGTGATTCATGTTTTTCCAAGATTATGTGGTACAACACTTATACATCTTCTAGATATGCGAAGATATTGATTTTGATCTATAGAGGCATCATTCATTAAGTGTTTACTTACGTCTGACTTATATGTCAATACGGAATTGGGCAAGGGAACCTTACTTCGAATCCCTTGGACAACACGTAGTTAATTTTTTTCACATAATTTTGGATTTACATTTCGGCTCGGCAAACCAGATTTTGAATACCCTCACTAGCAATATTTTCCTTTCTTTTTCCCTCCCCTCACTTCACCTTAGGCGTTTTAAGCATTAGGAGATCCAGGATCGAACACCCATAGCTACATTAATTTTTTCCCTATGTTTTTCCCATGTTAGCTGAGAGGAGGTGGGTTTGAATCCAACTCCTCTCATTATTATTATTTTTATTTTAATTTCTCTCCTTGTCTCCTCCTTCAGGCAAGAGGTGGTGCGTTCGAATGGAACTCCTCACATTATTTTTATTAATTTTAAATTCCCCTTGTACCCTCTGGTTTGGCCGAGAGGTTGTGGCTTCGAAACCTACACCTCTCATTTTTTTCCAGCTTTTCTGTAGTGAGGTCTTGGATTTAATCCCCACTGACCTTACACATTTTAAATTTATTTTTAAACTTCTCAAACTTCAAGTATTCTGGCCGTAAACTCAATCACCAAGAGCTACAAATTTTATTCAATTTTCTAGCCTTTATTTAACAACATTCAAACGTTCGTTTAGTGGTATTTTCATAGTTTGTTTAACGCATTTTTAGGTGTAGATTCAATGTTGTTTTAGCTTATATTTTTCCACTTATGATCAGAAACCTTGAACTTAATTTAAACATCACAATATACACACCTTATGCAGAATAATTCCAATCATCAAACAAGCCATTTTAAGACTTCAAAACAAAGAAAAACAACAAACATTTTACACATTGCACCACATCACTTTGGGTTGACATCATTGAACATGCTTGCTAATTCCAAACACAAAATCACAAAGAACATCATATTTCACACTTTCCTACAAGTAACCATACCAACAACTTGATTTATAACATAATTTAGATTGAAATCAGAAAGAGACTAGGGACAAGGAATTCGATAATAAAGGGGACAGCCCTAGTTTCATATGTTGAATTTTGTAGAAAGAAATTTCTCTTGGTGAAAGGACTCAAAGAGATAAAACCCATTCTTGGTTGTATCTTTCCACACCTAAAAGTGCTACCAAACCCTCCACTAAACCATCAACACGGTCCCGTCAAGAAGATGATGTAAAATTTTCGTTTCTTATGTTAGCTTGCTTGTTTGTATAATTTTTTTGTAGGTTCTTTGAGTGTAGAGAAATTTTGATTGTTTTCTAATGTTTTTTTTGTAGCAAAGAAATCAAAATGGATGAGAGAGAGAGAGAGAGATATGTAGGTGTGTGAGAGAGTTTTGTGAGATAGTGCCCCTTAAAACTAGGATAGTTGGCAAGACTTAGTCAATTTAATTTAATAATAAATAACTAAAAATCTGATTTCCCATTTTTAAATCAGCCATTAATTAGATAATATTAAAAAATTACACTAATATACCCACTTAAATAAAAATAATTTAATTCATTGCTTTCACCTAGGTTTAAACCCTAGCGGAGACCATTTTTGGAACTCTCCCAAAAATACCCCTCCACCTTATAAATCGAATAATTAAATATATATTTACGGTGATTAATATATTACCCTTAGCCTGGTAAATGACTATTTTACTTCTAGACCCTCCAAACTTAAGATTTTCCCCTTTTTAAGTCCGGTAAAGACTCATCCGGGTAAATCTTCACATTCGGGAGCCCTAAATGGATGGACCCAATATTTCCTAGATCAACTGTCTCACCAATTTAGTTCGCTTGGCTGTTGAAAGGGTTCATAGTCCTTATTCTTCGCGCATCAATCTGTGTGAACCCAATCTAATTTTCGTAGGCATTCTAGAAACATTAAGCACTACTTTTCTTATACATTTTTAGGGTTATCACATAATGGATTACCTAGTACATGTGGTTGTACTAAATCCATTTTTTATCTATCTATATAGTTCTTGGTAGGTGAGGAGCTTTTGGGAAGGAAGTCATGGACCATAGCATTGTTCAAGAGAAGTTGAAGTATTCTTGTATCTTAAGATGATGATATTGAGACTTGGTATTTCAAATTTCTTTATATTAAAGAGTTTATAAAGACCATCATATGTTTAATGAAAAGTTTTAATTCTGCACTTTGTTTTCACTATGTTTATGTGATGAATAATATGTAAGGTCTTGTACAAGTCCTCTAAGAGGTCAAGTACGCTGGTTGCAATCTTAGATTTTCCTAACTTAATAGTTGTGGTTTCGGGTTTACAATTATAATTCTACACCTAAATGAATGCATTTTACTTGATAAAGAAGTATTTGAACCAAAACGTTAAGTGCTGACCACGATGTTCCTAGATTTCGAAAAACGACCCTATTGTGCCTTCATGTGTTTCAAGTGGTTTAAAGAGTCGGATTGAAGTCAAACTTGGTGACAAGGCTTAGGATATACATATATGAGTGTGTTTAGGGTCGAAACGTCTGGGTAAGACTCCCCATTTACCACCCTAAAAAACCTCGAGGAGAACCCAACATTTGATCCTAAAAAGCTGTTAATTACAATGGTTATCGCAGAAGCTGAATGACGAGCCGTTGATGGGAAATAGCCCGTCGATGGTTCTCACGGGTTGACACTTAAAATGTTCACCAAGACAAGGCAAAATCCAGTCTCTTACCCAAACCACAGATGATTAGGACAATTCGTGGTATCGAATAGAGTCCGTCAACGTGGACTCATAATTTGGACCCCTAGTTTATTGTGTAAAAGTTAGGGGTGATTATGTAATTAGTTAATAAATTAATTAAGTCTTCAGTTTGGTTAGAATTAGTTATATTAGGACTATAAAAGGGCTATAAGTCATTAAACAAACCTATCAACTCATAATTTCACAAACTCAAATCACTTTCACTACTCTCTACTTTCTCTGACTACCCTAAAGACCCCCATTGAAGAACAAGGTCAAGCTTCACTAGGGATTCAAGATCAACGCTTTCTTCAACAATTCGTTAAAGAATTAACGAGGTATAGTAACTATTCACTCTAGGGACTTCTTTCCCTATAAGGTTCTTCAAAGTTTGATTTTCAATAATGTTTAAAACTATGGTTTTCATCCAATTTCTTGGGTTATCTTTCAAATTGATTTATTAATATATTGTATTGATTAATACTGATGGATTGTGATTTTTTAATGGTGGATTATCGTATTACTCTATAGTTTGACCTAATTTCCATAAAAGATCTATGATTGTCCCTTTCCATCTACACTAGTTTATGAATTAGGTTGATTGATGATTAGGGATGATGTAATTGATTTAAGTCTTGTATCAATTACTATTATATGATGATGATGAGTGAATTTATGGATAAATATTTTTGAATTGGTTGTGAAGTATTGAAGAAGATTCTTGGGAGGTATTGGTAAGATTCTCAAAGGTTATCAACACTTTGTTTATATAATGATAGTTTATTCTTGATAATGATGTTCAATTGAAGTATGAATGATGAAGTTATGGATATAAGTATGTATTAAATATGATAGAGGTGAGATGATGATATATGTGTTCTTATATGAAATTGAAGGTTATTTCTTTTGTGCAATCTATTACTATGATTACGATATGATGTTTCCATTGGATGATGGTTTAGTGATGAAAGGATGTTCTTATGCTAGACCTAATGATCTAATAACATAATTATACAAGGGGTTAGTCTTCTATGACCTATATTAACTGTTGATACTGTAAAAGTCTTAAAGAGACATCAAAAAGGGAATTTAGCTACGAGTGAACAAGCTATAGAAGGTGTCCCTTCCTAAGAGAGAGGGTAGGTTCACCTAGTTCAATACATATCTCCTATTCCATAACTACAAGCCTCTATTGGAATACTAGCTAACAGATTCGCCTACACGCTACGTTTATGATGTATGGTTCTCTCTTGGCAAGTAGAGCACATTCCTTCACAGTAGGGTTTCTATGACATCGGATTCCATGTTTATACCACATGGTCTATTTTCGTTTATGGAAAATGTTCCTGAAAGAAACTCAATGAATGAATGCAACAAAGATGGACACCATCTAGGGTGAATTAAGGGGACTACTTTGTGTAGGTAAGGGTTTGGGACTTTACCTATGCATTGCACAAGTGTGCCTTGAGGGGAGTCCAAGAAAGGATGTTATTTTGTAATTATGTTAAGAATGAAATGCTTAATGTTGGCTTTATATGATGTTGATATTATATGATGTTGTTTTCATTTGATCAACACGATAGGTCTAAATTGCCATGTATGATGATTACTATGCATTAAATAATGTTATATGATGTAAAGGCATTGCTTATGGTCTCTTTACTAGTTGACGTAGTTTATGTGGGGTTATGGGGCTTTAGATGAGTATTTCACTAGTTGGCTTTGATAGAGCTTGTGAGTACGGGTCTTGTGATATTTTGATGAATTGAATTATAATGATATGAAATGTTGCTTATGCCTATATTATAATGTTATCTATGTACATGAGTAGGCCTATGTATTAATTTTTATATGATTATGGACTTGTGTATGCTCTTGTATGAGCATAAGAGTTTCAAAGTAACCAAGCATGTTTTTATAGAAAATTTCCCTTTAAGCATGTTTTAATGGTTTTACTTGCACACATTTCCATACTTAGTACATGTGGTTTGTAATAAACCATATTTCTTGTATCTCAACAATAATGTTGGTTCGGGCCATTGAAGATCTTCAAGGCAAATTTTCACGGCAGACTTGGATAGTTCCCAAGTTACTGGTGAGTCCTCATGTCCGAAGATGAAACCTAATATTCTAGCTATGGCATTTGATTAATCTATTATACATTAATCAATTCCCATAATATAAATACTATGTTTTATTCTCTTATGACTCTTTATATTAATGATGTAAGGGCTATGTCTCAAATATTGTACTCCTATAGTAGATGATTCTGTGTGGGACAATAGTTGACTATGTTGTTAAATGAGAAGTCTAAGTAAACTTCATATGTGGATAAATGAGAAGTCTAAGTAAACTTCATATGAGAAGTTTTAATTTTTTCGCATTTACATACCTATGATATGCAATGATGTATACTAAGGGTTAGTCTAAGTCTCTAACAGGACGCCGATTACGTCTAGGGGATGCTCCGCGGTCATCACAAACTTGGGAACAAAGCATGAGGTTAAAAAATTATAGGAATGATGTCTCAAAAAACAACATATACTTAGAGTCTTGTTCATGATGGGGCATGCTGCCCCAGGCCTTCTGAAGCAGATTAGGCACCCCATGCCTGGTGCACCTGAATGATTTTCTCTATTATTTTTCAAAACTAAATCCCCTAAGCCTCCATATCTATTTTTTCAGAACCTTATGATACATATAACCTTCAATACAAAATATATCTAACTCGAAAAACAGTAAGGAATTACGAATCAAAGAAAAAATAGGAATTGAACAACTCAATCAACAAAATTCAGTAACGTCCTTCAAGAACTTCACTATTCTCATTCAACCAATTAAAATTTTTAAAATTCAAATAATATTGACATGTGGGTGACCTGACCAAACACTAAAATATGTCACATACCTTGATAGGGATCACCCCATACGAAATCCACTAGCAAATCTTAACGTTATTGACAAATTCGTGACTTTTCTACCTTTCCTTCTTCTCATCTCTCTTTTCCTAGCACTAAACATAAATTATAAACTTTGAAACTAAACTAAGATTAGTTTTTAGACCAATAAACCCCAAAATGAAATAGGAAATTAATTGGTGAAAATACTAGTTTGCCCTATTTTAAATCAGGACTTGGACTTTCCTCAATTTAACAACCCAACATGCAATAGACATGTCTCACTTATATGATCTCGAAACTGTGCAAACATGGTGGTGTTAAAAATATATCTCCATGTTATTTCCAACCATATCAAGATGTATCTCTAACTCATCCCTAGCGATAAATTATGGCCGTGTGAAAACAACCAAAACTCACTTTAATTTTCAAAAAAAATTTTCTTTCCAAACATGAATATTTTTAGTTTCCTAGCTTGTTATTATACATTTCAAATTGTGAGATTTTACATGAAATAACTAGTAACTAAACAAAAAGATTAGAATGATGATGATAAGTTAGACTCTAGAAAGAAGATGAGAGACAAGGACAATTTCTTTACTATATGCCTACCTCTTTTGTCTACCCCCATTTTTTTTAACTAATTGATAATTGGGCTAATCTTAATAAAACTTATAATATTTATTCAGACAAATATATATATATAAATCAACACCATTCACAACTTCTAAATATAATTCAGTACAAAGTAAACGCGATTCACAACATTTTCTTTTAGCATAATATCATTATCATTCAGCAACGTCAAAAAATTGCACTCTATCTGTCTTCATAGAATTGACAATATTCTTCACAAGCGTCTATTTTCACAAGAAACTATGCTTATTTGTTTTTTTTATAATGAGAATGCTAACAATCCCATCTTCCTGGCAATTATTTTTAAGAGGCAATTAAAATGAGTCAAACTAGAAACATTCTACATTATGGTCCAACTTATTTAGCACCTTGTTAGTTACTAAAGATAGACTCCATTAAGCTTTAATAGGACCTTGGACAAACTAGACTAGAAATATTAAAACAATTACTCTTAAATATAAATGTGTGTCAATAGTTTGGCCTTAAGTGATATCTATGTCTTTGAACATTAGATCTGTACAGGTAAAAATTCAACAAAAGATTTTACTTATTTCCACATGGTCTACATTACCTACATTGGAGCCGATTAAATTCTTATTATCACCGTGATGTCTCGCATTTGATTGTAAAGGGATTCCTAAAAGGGTGACTTCATATTCTAGGGGACTCAACCTTGAGACCACAAATTAAGAATAAAAGAGTACTTACAATGATCATTGTTTGTATCAAAATGATTTTAGTCATTATTTAGTCATTAAGATTTAAATATTAAGGCGATAACATAATCTGTTGGAGCAGATCTGTACCAAAAAACCGCCACAGAGAGAAAAGAGAAGAAGCAAAATGGACGTATCGATATAAAAAATATCATTTCATTTGGAATATTTATAATTGGATTAGTATTTGAAAATACTTTTTGAAAATATATTTAGATTTTTAAATGTGATTTTAAAGCATATGATTTATATCCCCTCATATTTAGGAACTGGGCCAAAATATTTAATATGAAAGAAAAAAAGGAAAAAATAGGAGTATTCTGAAAAAAAAATTACAATCATTTTTTTTTGTTCTCCTTCCCCACTTTGTTTTTCAATTTTATTTTTGTATATGTTTAGCAATTAAACTAAACTAAATAAAAATCAATAACAACCAAAAAGATAAATATACATTATATTCTATTTGATTTTTCAAAAATAGAAAACTTTGATTTTAGTTTTGGTTAAATAAGTGACCCAAATGTTAATTTTCTTGCCAATAATGTTCTAGTTTTCCTCATCATTAAAAATTCATAGGAAGATACATTGCATGACATATAAAAGAAAAATATTAATGATCCAAAACAAGAGGAAAAATAAGGTAGACTTGAGGAGCACTCCCAACGGAGATATGAAGGTAATGGGGGGAGGGGGGGGGGATCAATTTGGTAACCCTAAGAATTATGGTCTTAAATTAAGGGCACATAGATTTAGTCTTTTGTCTTTGCCATGATTTTCTCTTGATTTTTTTTTGGGCCTTTTGGTCTATATTGTATAGAGATATTTATTTTTTAATAAATGGAGCTCCCAGATCCAATATTGAACAAAAAAAAACTCTAATTGCTAGTGATATCTTCTAAATTACTAGTATACCTAAAATTACTAGCAATTAAAATAATTTGTGCCTATTTAGTATTATCATTTAGGGAGACTCGAGATATAAATACCATTTTGACTGTAAATATTAGAGTAAGGAAAATATGAACAAATCATGAATTGGATTATGATGACAAAACACAATATTGAAATTCTGAGCAAAACATCTTAATTTAGTGAATTGCAATTGTTGTATTTAATGATTGAGATATTTTCCTTACAAAAAATTTAAAATTAAATCAAAAATAGTAATTATTTGAATGTTACTGCTGCCCAAATTTTCTAGACAAGTGGAAAACATTTTGGTGTAACATTTTCAATATTTTGAATAATGATATAATCAAAATCTCTTTCTATTCCACCAGTGTCTTCTGGGAGTACGAGAGTGTTTAGAAGTTTTAGACATATCATGGAACTCCACCATTACAGTCTTTCTCTTGGCTTTCCGTTGTTCAACAAATGTTTCATAAAATTTTCTCCTAAATCTGAACTTCCTCTCCATGTCTTTATTTTTTGTGCTTCTTTTTGATCAACAAGTACAGAGTTTTGTATTGTTCTCTCAACTTGTCTGTATTTATACTGCAGTTGTTTTGTTTTTGTGGTGAGCAATGTAAAAGAAGTTGTGTTTGATGAGGGGAAACTTGTACAATTTTCTTGATATACAATTTTTATCTTCATTGTTGGTTTCTTATGTGAAGATAAAGCAATCTTATTCATTCCTCTATTATTCTGTCCGTCTTTCTAGGATTTCATTTTCCTAATTACTTGACATTAAACATTAGCATTGTGGTCTTTGGAGATCATTTTCTTCTTAAAATTGTTATTTCTGCGATTTCTCAAAGTGCAACGGATATATCATAATTTTTTTCAGAATTATGAGGGTTTTATTTATCAATGTAGGCTAGAAGAGTTGGTAAAAGGACAACGTTTTTTGGATAACTATGTTAAACGAACATGTGACATGATAATATTGGCTCATTCAATATAATTCACATGTCACACCATTTCACACTTGACATCAAAGAAGTGACCTCGTCAATCCAACAATATTGACAATTAATAAAAGGGATAAATACAAACAAATGTTCTTGTTAATGTTTTTATAACAAGTTCTTTTCTATAGTTTTCCCTTTTATTAACGATCAAATTTTGTTGGAATGTTTATTAAATTGAGCTACATTTGATGACATCAAGTGATGTCATGTGTAACTACGTGAATTCTATTGAAGGAGTAAATGTTATCATGTCACATGTTAATTCAATATAGTTGGCCAAAAATATTTGTCCTTATACCAACTTATTCATCCTATAACTATAAATAAGACCCTGAAAATACAAAAAAATATTGTGATATATCTTTTGCACTTTGTGAAAGCGCATATATAAGATATTAAAGAAGGTAATGCCTTTGAAAGACCAGGATGACTTCATTCATGATGATGATGCAAATGAAAAAGTTGGTGATTAAAATGAAGTGATCAAGAAAGGTTGAGTTTTAGAGGAACACATCACATTAGTTCGCCTCAAAATAAGAAACAAACAATAATGGTTAATTTCTGTATCAAGAAATTTGTACAAGTTCCTCCTTATCAAAAGCAACTTCTTTCATATTGCTCACCACAATAACAAAGCAACTGGGGTATAATAGGATGAGACCAATTAATAGAATTACACAAAACTTTGTAGTTGTGAGACCAATGCAAAAAAGAAACACAAAACATCACATGGAGATGAAGTTTTAATCAAGCAAGAGAAAATTTAAGGAGAGGTTTGTGGAACAAAGGTAAACCAACAAAAATATTGTTATAGTGGACATTCATGATATGCCTAAACCTGCTAAAGACTCTCATTCTCCTAGAAAACATTGCTTGAATAGAAAGAATTTTGATTATATCATGTTTCAGTTTGTTGCAAATTGTACACCTAAATCTTATTTTTCTAATAAATATTGGTAGTAGAAAAAAATGATAACTTCTTTATAGTTTGATCCTAAGTTTCCTGTAAGAAAATTATTTCAATCCTTAAAATAATACAGTTGCAATTTACTAAATGTAGTTGTATTCTTGCTTTAAAGTGCTGTTATATTCAACTCAGATTTTCATTGTTGTCTTTTATCATCTTAATCCAACTCTTGCTTTACTCATACTTTCCTTACAACAATATTTTTAATTAAAATTGTATTTCTAGCTTGGGTATTACCATGTGTTAATCTTTAATAGGCACAAATTTGTTTAACTTACTAGTCATTTTAGGTATACTAGTTATCCAGAGAATATTACTAGCAATTTAAATTTATTCATTTTTTGTCATTTCATTTGGAGCAGGAGCGTCTTTTATTCAAAAAATGTCTATGGAAAAAATAGAACAAAAGTTCTAAAAGAAAAATAAGTTCTAGGTAAAACAATGACCCAATCAGAATAGTAAACAAGTATCCCTTATATCCAAACGCTAAATCTTAGGGTTTCCAAATTTAGCTTCCCTATTTCCTTTATATCTCCATTTGGAGCTCTCCTCAACTCTACCTTCATTTGTCGTCTTGCTTTGGATCATTTGTATCTTCCTTTGGGATGTCGTTCAATTCATTTTTGTGAGTTTTCACAAAAAGTACAAACAACTAGAACATTGTAGGCTAGAAAATAAACACTTGATCGGTTATTGAGACAAAACTAAAATAAAATTAGTCTGTTATAAATTATTTAAATTTAACCAATCAAAGTATGTACTATATTTTTTTATCTGGTGTGTATTGATTTTGAGTCTGTTAAGTTCATATATTAAACATATAGAAAAATAAAACTGAAAGGCAAAGTGCTGTAGGAGAATAGAAAAACATACGATCCAAATATTTTTTTTCCAGAATTTTTTTCGTTTGGACTGTTTTTCTTTAATAAAAATATATACTGGGCGATTTCTTAATAATTGTGGGGGTATAAATCATATATTTGTTAAACAACATTCCATGTTCTAAATATATTTTCAAAAAGTATTGTCAAACATAAGTTCAATTTAAAATTACAAATAAAATTATACTTATCTTAATTTTTATAGCCACAAGTCCATTTAATTTTTCATTTTTTTCCCTGTAGCAACTTTTTGATAAAGAGAATAAGTTTTCCTCTTAACTTTTATATCTTTCTTTGTTACTCAAGACTATATCCTTTTGATACAAACAATAGTCGTGGTGGAGCGGTCTGTCATGACCCAAGCCTACATCTTAGAAGTGTCCGACACTCAAAAATCGTTGTTAGTTTCCAACTGAACCCTTATTCTGACTGACTACAAACAAAATACTAACTCGAGCATACATAGCGTCAAAGTAAAAGAAATTCTAAATTAATGGTGTATTAAATATCAAAACCCTCGGAGTATAATGTAACATCTCATAACTCCAAATAACTAAGAATAAGGTAAGAAATTACAAAAATAATCACTTTTGAAAAGAAAGGGGAAAATCTGGAAAAGTTTTCCATGTTTAAGAAGTGAATTTTGGTCACTTTCAAACGGCAATAACTTCTAGATCAAGATGAGTTACAGATAGTTCTTGATATGGTTAGAAATCCCTTGGATATATCTTTCCAATGTCGACGAGTTTGTGCATCTTTGATATCATATCAGGGAGATATGCCTATCAAAAGTTGGCTATTGGATTGATAAAAGCGCAATATCGGATTTAAGTAATGGCAAACTAGTGTTTTTACCCATTGATTAACTAATTCATATAAAGGGTTTATTAAAATTAAAAATAATCCTTTAGGCTGTTTTGGAAAATCAATTCATGCTTAGGGAATGGGAGAAGACAAAAGAGAAGAAGGAAAGGGGAGAAACATATAGTTTTTGCCAAGAACGCCAATGAATTCCGAGTAGAATTCGTCGAGGGTGATCCCTATTAAGGTATTTGAGTTATTTTCTATTTGGTTCATTCACTCACACACCAATTTGTTCTAATTAAGCAATTTATTAGTTATTTTACATGTATTTGAGTTATTTTCTATTTGGTTCATTCACTCACACACCTATTTGTTCTAATTAAGCAATTTATTAGTTATTTTACATGTTAAAATTTGAAGTTCTTGAAGAAAAGTTTTGAATTCTCGTTGATTAAATTTTTAGCTGCCTATTGTTGTTTGATTCTTGTTCTCTGGGTTTTTTCTCAATTAAATCCATTGGGTATTAAGGGTACTAACAGTACCAAGTTTTTGGTTAAAGAAATATACATATTAAGGGTTTGGAGATTAAAAATTAATTGAAAAATTTGTGAGATGCACCTGGGCAAGGCTAGGCGCATCGTGCCTGCAGTGCTCCAGAAAGTGGTCACAGTCACTTGGGACCTAGAGGGATGAATCACCTGTGCGCCAGATCCAAGCATCAATCAATTAAGACTAGCGCAGAGTGCGTAGAACGCGCCTGAATCAGCATTTTTAGCCCAGATTTCGTAGTTTCGCCCTTTTAAGTCTTTTTAAGGTATATTAGAACCTTCTAATGATTCTAATTACTTCAAATGATTTTTCTAAACACACATTAATTATCAAACAACAGAAATCATGTCATTGACTCAATAATCCCATTTCAAGGAAAGCTAAGTTCAAAGTCAAAGAAGTTAAAAGTCAAATGTAAAGTTAAGAAGCTAGTCCAAAGGAATGTTCTTAAAGGTGTTCAAGAGTCTTTACTAAACGTTTAAACTTCTATTTAAGCTTCAAGTTTCAAGTTAATGTAATGATTAAAGAGTTGAAGTCTTTCCTTCAATGAAATATAAGGGGGCTTAAGTATTCACTAAGAGTTAATTTAGGACTCAAGTTTCAAGTTAAGAAAAGAATAAAGAGTTGACATCATTTCTCAAAAGTTATAAGGGAACTCAGTATTTCAAAAAAATTTATAAATGTTTTCACATTTAAGCTTAGAGGATACTATGATTTTCCAAAAGAGCTTTTAACAAGAAAAGGGAACGTTGATTCCAAGAGAGTTTTTTAAAGTTATGTGTTGAAAAAATATCTCAACCCAAAGAAAGAAAGTTGTTTTAAAAGCATGAGATAAATTAAATTATGGGAGTAGTATTAAGCACCGATGTGGGGATGTGAGTTCACAATTAACTCAAGTTTCCATGAAAACCATCTAGTCATCATGGTTATTAAGGGGTCATACTTTTTAGATGATCACGTAAGTTAAGCTAGTTTATCCACTGAGTTAAGAAAGGTACCATACCAATGGTAAGGTATAGGATGGTCCTTGGAAATGTGAGGTAAAACATAACATTACTTAGGCTTATAGTTATGGTTGTCGGTTAGAGAATCTCTCACATAAATTACATTACTTTAATATATAAATAAATTTGAGTTTTTTATTGCATTTTCTTTAACCAACTCAGATTTTTACACTATTTTAAAAGCTCTATGTATGTTGCATGTGTCATTATTTGTTTACATTAAGTTTAATGTTTCATGAGTTGAGTAGAGATAAAGAAACTATTTATTCTTACTCTTTTAAAGATTATGCTTTGTTAATATTCTAATTTGCATACTTGTACATTCAATGTACTAATGCATTTTGCATGAATCGTATTATGATGCAGACACACGTACCCAGGACTCAGAGTCAGTGGTGAGACTTCTTGCAATCTGTAAGACTCTTTTATTGCTTTCTAGTCCTTACTTATAGGATATTGTGGGGTCTGTCCCAACATCCATCTTAGTATGATAGAGGCTTCATAGGATGATAGTCAGTCAATCAGTTTGGATTTGAGTCTCTATTTTTTTTACATTTCAGATGTTTTATCATGATATTAATTGCACTTTTGGTCAACACATTTATTTTAAGTATTCCTCATGAGAATTTTTTCTCGTTTTATGTTGAGTTAAGTCTTTTGATGAGTTAAGTAAGGAAGACCAAGGATTTTCTCATGTCCATCAATGGTTATTAGTTCTTTGATCATTATTGTATTGATTGTTGTCTTCCACTAAGTTAAGTATGTGAGGCGAGTGTTCCACTCAAGGCCATCAATAGTCTTTAAGTATCGGCCATGCCCAGGGTGTAGGCTCAGGGAATGAAAAACATGATATTATAAAACAGAGTTAAATGTGTCCTAGGGAGTCTATGATGATGCGTCAATAGAATTCCACTCATTGGTGTGAAGTGATCCACACCCATGATTATGAAGCTGCAACATTTAGGAAATCATCACTTCATTGATATTCCATTTTGTGTGTTAGAGTTTATCTCTAAAAAGTTTCTCTTTATTTCATGCTTGCGCATGTTTAAGATCATCATGTATCTACGAAGAGCAGCAAGAGGCCATCGATATAGAGGATCCAGCGGTACCTAATACACCAAACAAGCAACCTCAAGAAGAAGTCACCAATGAGTTCCGTGAGGTTATCTAGATATTAAGCCAAGCTATGACTGACCAAGTGGGGATACAGAGAGGGGATCGACAAGAAGAGGCTGACACCTTGAGGATTTGTGAATTCCAGAGAACGAATCCTTCTAGTTTCACCAGTTCGATCACTACTGAGGATCCATAGAATTTCATTGAGGAGCTGAAAAAGGTCTTTGATGTGATGCATATCCTTGATGTCGAAAGAGTTTAACTATTTACATTCAACTGAAGAATGTGGTTGGGACTTGGTTCGATCAGTTGAAGGAGCAAATATATAAGGATGCACCACGTCCGTATTGGGATTGCTTTGAAGAAGCTTTCTTAGGGTGTTTCTTTCCTTCATAACTGAAAGAGGCAAGGGTACGAGAGTACATTACATTGAAATAGGATTCTTTGAGTGTACACGAGTATTGTTTGAACTTCACCCAGTTGTCCCGCTATGCCACTGAAATGGTTAAAGATATGAGGAGCAGAATAATCTTGTTTGTTGCTTGCTTGGGTCGTTCTTCAAGGAAAGAGGATAGAGTTGCAATGCTTATAGGCGACATAGACATATCCAGGTTTATTATGTAGGTGCATCAGGTTGAACAGTAGAAGTTGAGCGATAGAGAAGAGTACAAGAATAAGAAATCTAAGATTGGGAATGAGTCTGGGCAGTAGAAGGGTGGTTCGAATCGGGCACAATTCTACAAACAAAAGAGGTCATCACCTTTATCAGTTAGTGATCCTGTACCCCAAAACAAAGGTGAGGATCATGGTAAGAATTCATAGAAGTTTAGAGCTAAAAAAGCACATTGTTAAGAAAGTGTGGCATAGAGACGTAGTTGGGATCTGACATGTGCTCGGTGTGGTAAAAGTCATGATGTCTGGACAGGTTGATTGAAGTATGTTCAAGAGGGTCACTTCATAAAGGAGTTCCCTAAGAACATGCAGGGTAGTGGAAATTAAGGAAAGAAAGCTCAATCTTCGTCAGTTGCTTAAAAAGAGAAGGTTGCACCTAGAGGAGCCAATTATAGTACTGGCGGAGGAAACAACCATCTCTATGCAATCACTAGCAACCTAGAGCGTAATAACTCTCCAGATTTTGTCATTGTTATGATCGAAGTCTTTACCTCTGACGTTTATGCTTTGACCCACGATTGAGTTTGTCTTTTTTAACTCCTTATGTTGCGAATAAGATTTAGACTTTCCTAAAAAACTTGGTGAACCTTTTTGTGTTTGTACACCTATTGTAAAGTCTATTCTAGAGGTAAGAGTCTATCGTGATTTTCCTATTTCAATCAATAACAAGAACACTATGGCTGACTTAGTGGTGTTAGACATTGTAGATTTTGATTTCAATCTATGTATGGATTGGTTTCATGCCTGTTATGTGTCAATAGATTATAGAACTCAAGTTGTTAAGTTTCATATTCCTAATGAGTCAGTCATAGAGTAGAGTAGTAGTTCAATAGTGCCTAAGTGTCTTTTCATTTTGTACATTTAGCAATAAGAGTTTCAAAAGGATGTATCTATCACTTAGTCCGAGTTAACGACTCAAGTGCTGAGGTACATTCCCTTTATTCATTTTATAGTAAAAGAGTTTCCAGATGTTTTTTCTTATAATCTACATGGTTCCCCTGTGAGAGAGAAATATATTTGTCTTAGACTTCATTCCATATACTCGTCCTATCTCTATTCTGGCATATAGAATGACACAAGCAGAGTTACAAGAGTTCAAAGAACAGCTTAAAGATCTGTTACATAGAGGTTTCACTCGACCAAGTGTCTGACCATAGGGCACTCCAATCTTGTTTGTAAGAAATAATGATGGTTCCCTTAGGATGTGTATATACTACCGCAAATTGAATAAGGTTATCATCAACAATAAGTATCCTCTTGCAAATATAGATGATACCTTCTATCAACTTAAGGGTGCCACCTGTTTCTCAAAAATTTAGACCAAGTGTCTGACCATGGGGCACTCCAATCTTGTTTGTAAGAAATAAAGATGGTTCCCTTAGGATGTGTATATACTACCGCAAATTGAAAAAGGTTATCATCAAGAATAAGTATCCTCTTGCAAATATAGATGATACCTTCTATCAACTTAAGGGTGCCACCTGTTTCTCAAAAATTTATCTTAGATCTGACTACAACATTTAAGAGTTAGGGAACATGAATTCCAAAGACAACTTTTAGAACAAGATATGGGAGGTATGAGTTCTTGGTATGTCTTTTTGGATGACAAATGCACCAGCAACATTCAGGAATCTAATGGAAATAGTCTTATTTAGGTAGGTTTGCAATCTTCTTCATTGATGACATACTCATATGTTTAAGGAATGACGAAGATGATGTCAGTTACCTAAGAATAGTACTTCAGACTTTGAAACAGAAGGATTTGTATGCCAAGTTCTCCAAGTGTATGTTTTGTCTTAATATGTTGCAAACTTGGGACACATACTTTAATGTTATGGGAGAAGAAATGATAGCCAAAAGATAGAAGTTTTTTAGAGTTGGCCTAGAATGACATCCCCAACTAATATTAGAAGTTTCTTGGGTTTGGCTGGATACTATAGAAGGTTTGTGGAGGGATTTTCGTCTACCTCATCTACCTTGACCAAGCTTACTCAAAATATAGTTGAATTTCAATAGTCGTAAGCTTGTGAGAAAAGCTTTCAGGTGTCGAAAAAAAGGTTAACTAGTTCCCCGTTTTTTACCTTAACAGAAGGTACTCAAGGTTTCATGCTGTACTGTGATGCATCTAGAGTTGGTTTGGATTGTGTGTTAATGAAAAATGGCAAAGTTATTATTTATGCCTCCAGACGGTTGAAGGTTCATGATAATAATTACCTAACCCATGACTTGGAGTTAGCTGTTGTACTATTCGCTCAGAAGATATGGCTTCACTATTTGTATTGTGTACATGATATATTCACTAATCACAAGATCCAAAAATATGTGCTCACTTAGAAAGAGTTAAATCACAGGCAAAAGAGGTTGTAAGAATTGCATAAGGATTATGACATAAGTATTCTTTATCACCCAGGTAAGGCTAAGTTACTTATTGATGCTTTAACAAAGCTATCCATGGGAAGTATTGCCCATGTCGAGGAAAAAAAGAGAGACTAAGCCAAGGATGTGCAGAGATTTTCACGCTTGGGAGCCATACTTATGGATTCCACAGAAGGAGGGATGGTGCTGAAAAATGGTGTGGAATCATCACAAGTGTCATAGGTGAAAGAAAAGCAATAACAAAACCCCATTTTGCTGTATTTTAAGGCAAATATCAATAGGCATAGACTATTAGATTTTGAACAAAGGGGAGGTGGTGTTTTGAAGTATCAAGGTACATTGTGTGTACCTAGGATGGATTGAATCTAATAGAGGATTATAGAGGAGGCTTATAGATCCAGGTATTCCATTCATTCGGGTTCCAAAAATATGTACCTTGATTTGTGAGAGGTATACTGCTTGGAAGGTATGAACAAAGACATTGTTGAGTTTGTTGACAAGTGCCCAAACTGCCAACAAGTGAAAGTAGAACACCAAAAGCCTCGAGGGTTGGCTCAAAATAAAGAATTTTCAGAATAAAAGTGAAAGATAATAATATGGACTTTATTAAAGGGTTTCCATGGTCTCATAGGCAGATGATTCAATTTGGGTGATTGTGGATAGAATTACAAAATATACCCACCTTTTATAGGTAAAGATCACTCATTCGGTAGAGAATTATGTAAAGTTATACATTCATGAGGTGGTGAGACCTCATGGAGTCCCAATGTCGATTATTTCAAATAGAGGTGCACAATTTACTTCTCAGTTCTTGATGTCTTTCCAGAAAGTTTTAGGTGCAAAGGTGAACGTAAGAACTACTTTTCATCCTCAGATGGGTGGACAAGAAACGCATACTATCCTAACCTTACAAGACATGTTGAGGGATTTTGTGATTGATTTCAAGGGGAATTGGGAAGATCACCTACCTCTCATCGAGTAATATTACAACAATAGTTACCATTTGAGTATCAAAATGGCTTCATATGGAGCTCTTTGTGGGAGAAGATATAGATCTCCTATTGGGTGGTTCAAAGTTGATGAAGCAAGGGTTGAAAGGTAAAATTCACCAGACCACAAAGAAGGTGATTGTGATTTAAGAGAGATTGAAAAAGGCACAGAATCGTGAAAGTCTAACATTGTTAGGAGAAGGACGTTGGAGTTCGAGGCAGATGATTGAGTATATCTGAAAGTTTCACCCATAGAGGGTGTTATGAGGTTTGGTAAGAATGGGAAACTTAGTCCCCAGTATAGTGGACCTTATAGAATATGAAAGAGAATTGGCAATGTAGCTTCTGAATTAGAGCTACCTCAAGAGTTAGTAGCGGTTCATCCGTTTTATGAGTTCTCCATGTTGAAGAAGTGCATGTGTGATCCTTAATTGACAGTACCAACTTAAAATGTTGGGATTAAGGATAGCTGATCCTATGAATAGATTCCTGTTAAGATTTTAGATCGCCAAGTTTGCGTGTTTAGAACAAAAGAGTTTGGGTTAGTCAAGGTCATTGTAACAAACCTAAAATGGCTATGCTAAGTAATGATTAATGTATCTAGAACGCCTATGACTAGACCGATTTCACACGGATTCATGCATGTAGAACCAGACCTCTGAACCCTTGCCACAGCCAAAAAAACTAACTTGGTGAGTTAGTTGAGTCCAGCAATGTAGGGAACCCAAATATGAAAATCTACCCGGATGAGTCTTAACCGGATTTGAAAATGAGTAATCTTAAGTTTGGAGGGTCTAAGAATAAAAGGGTCTTTTTCTAGGCAAAGGTTAGCATTTTAATTAACCTAAGTTTTTAATCAATTAATTAATTAATATGGTGGAGGGATAATTTAGGAAGAAAGCATCGAAATTGGCCCTTTGAGAAAAATCTTGCTCCACCAGGGTTCGAGCCTAGGTGGGAGCAACAATTTAATTTGATTTATTTTATTTGGTGAATTAATATAATTAATTCATATTTAAATTCTGATTAAAGAAAAAGTAAAACAATTAGATTTTTATTTATTATTTTTTAATTACTCCTAATTTGACTAAGTCTCTTCATAATCTCCTACTCTAAAGCCAATACTCCCTCACGTTTCTCACTCTCTCAATCTTTTACTCACGATCTTCCATTCACCAAAAGAAACAAGAACAAAACGTGAATGATAAAGTTCATCAAGAACTTGAAACCTAAAAAGTAAAAAGCAAAATAATCTTAAAAAGTAAAAGTAAAAATCAATTTTTCGACGGATTGTGCTTGTTATGTCGGTAGTGAAAGTATGGCTTGGTGGGAAATAGGCAACACAATTGAATCTTTTTGAACAACATCAGCTATGGGTTTCGTCTCTCGTTGTCCCTTCCCCAAGAAACCATTAAGGTTGAGTTTAATTGCGATTAAAAACCTAAGGTTGTCTTCGTTTGCATGCCCCTGTCATTAGATCCTTTGAAAGATTCAAAGCATGCGGTGGAATGCCTTCTGGTAGATAATTTTAGGTCTGATTGTGATTATGTGTTGAATGTGTATTCGAAAACCTTGTAAGGGATAAAAAATATATTTCGTAAAAGTCTAGTACGTTGACAGTTTTGAGTATGTGTGTGCTGAAAATTTACTATGTTTGATACCTGAAATTTGTATGTTAAAATGATGTGTTTCACATCTATAAAAATGTTAAAAACGTGATATTAATATAATATTAAGGTGGCTGATTGAATGTCACTCAAAATACTAGAAAAATCAACATAAGAATGAAAGAAAATGGATTAGAAGAGACCGAATTTCCAGCTTGCTGGATATTGGTGGTCTCGGCCAAAAATTGAAAAAAATTTCTATATTTTAAAGTTTTTAAAAAATTGTGAGTTCATTTGGAATTGAACCCAAGACCTCACCAAACATAAATTACATAAAAATTTCATGAGAGAAATGAAGAGAAAATAAATGTGGAGAGTGGGGATTGAGCCCACAACCTCTTGAATAAATGAGAGAGTTAGGAGAAAAAATAAAGGAGAAAAAACTAAATGTTGAGAGTTTGGATTGAACCCACAACCTCTTAAATAGATGAGGGAGTTAGGAGAAAGAAATAAAGGAGAAAAATAAAATAAGGTGAATGGGGATTGAACCCACAACCTCTTAGATAGTTGGGAAAGTTAAGAGATAAATTAAAAGAAAAAGAATGAGCTTGTGGGGGTTTGATCCCACAACCTTGCCTTAAACGAAAAAGAGAGGAGGAAAAGAAAGGAAAATATTATTGAAGTGATGGGGATGAAACTATAGTTCCCCAAATCTGAAAATGGAATTATAAAGTTTACTATAAGATTAAGTTTTACTCAATGGATTCTAAATCGGGTTCCCTTGCCCAATTTTGTATTGACACATAAGTCATACGTAAACAAATATTTAATAAATGCTGCATCTAAAGATCGAAATTAATATCTTGGCATATCTACAAGATGCATAAGTCTTGTAATATATGATCTTGCATAATTATGAACCACTTAGACAAACTATGAATGAAGTCTCATGGCTTGTATGTGTGGACTCATAAGTCTATCATACATTTAAAAACAACTGAACCTATAATGTTATGTTATGAGATAATGAAACCCCAGAGGGGTTAAGTAAGAGTGTGACACATACTAAAGGGGAAAGTGCATTGGCGTACGATGAAACAAACATTCATGTAAGTGGTGAGTAATTATAAAGAGTAAATAATTTAAAGTTAAGGAATGTGGTGACAACATGATAAGAGGCTAATGTGAAAGGTGAGAGAAATCTCATATGTGCCTAAGTAAATGTTATCAAGACGTACTCACCTATGAGAGTGTAAGGTTAATGAAGACACCAGTCTCTTTGAACACTTAAATGAATATATTGAAGTTAATGTATATTTAATACTAATGTTGAGATGAGAAATCATCTAATGAGCTATGATTCCCTCATGCTAGAAGCCAGCTTCTATGATGTATGAGATGAATGTAATGAGACTTTATACTTAGAACTAATATGCTAGCTATGAGTTGTGGTTCCTTCCCAGACTTTTCGTCCAAACGGGTACGGGTCTCCTTATATATCCAATTCTTTTAACCTATACTGCCAATATATGCTTCTAGCAGGGTTCGATTTCCCTATATACGCTAGCATATTTTTGTACTTTGCCGCTGATTCCACCTCTTTTCGGTGTGGGGTTAAAAACTGGATTTAATAATTCTCACATGATATATGTCGGCTAAAGTTGAAGTTCCTAAAAGTATGAAAGAGAATGAAATGAATTATACCAAAGATATTTGGATAGGATAATCAATAGGTGAACTAGACTCAAGTAATGACACTAGGTCATTCATGGTCATTGCACTGTATATCTGATGAAAGTCTTAAACTACATCTTAGGTATAGCTGGTGTTTACACTATCCTATGAATGAAATCAAATGAAGTATGTATGAATGAGTGAAGCAGACTCTATGTTTTCTAAAAAAGGCTCACTAGTTGAGGCCCCATATGTTGATCCCTCATTTTGGGAAGTCCTAATGTTAAGTGCATGATTCAACGGTCTCATGGCATATGAACTAATTAAATGAAATATGATATGTGTTAGATGCAATATGTTATGTGCTATATGCAATATGTTATGTGTTGTGTGCAATATGCTACGTATTATGATGCATTTTACTCTCAGGTCATATCTTTTCTTATCCGATTTGGCAAGTCCACTATCTTGACTTTCCATGACTCATATCGTTAGGAGAGAGCTCTTCTTAATCATGCATGTCCTTGGTGTGTTCTTGCATATACCCATACTTAGTGCAAGTGTGTACTAATACCATAAAACTCATTACTTTTAGGTGCAGGTACCGGTGGACTCAAAAGTTTACAAGACGACGTTGAAGCTCTATGAACGTGGAACATTTATCCCTACATGGTAGGCCCTCATGCTTTTGAAGACGCTTGCCCGTTATATTCTATCTTACATGTAGGATTGATCCAGTGGATTATGTTCCACTAGCATCTCATTCTCAATCATTTTCAGACATTGTATTGGTGCCATTCAAGCAACCTTATATTTTATGCAAATATGACTATTTCATTCGTTTGAGTATCTTTGTATTATATGGTTGTTGTGAATGATTATGAATTGACATAGATAAATCTTATATGAGTATAATGTATAGATAAATCTTATATGAGTATAATGTATCCTACTATGAAGTCTATGCATACTTCAAGTAACTAAAAGTTTCAAAATTTCTGCTAAAATTAACCTAGATGGTGTAACGATGAACTATGTAGACTTGTCTATGACCTCTGGGAGGTCAACGGCGCCGGTCTCGTTTGGGTCTAGATTTATGGTCTTGACAGTCATTTGGAGGAATCAATTTGTTTAAGAAGCAACTTAGGAAACTGAAGAGGATATGAAGAAGAGATTTTCACATATCTTTCAATCTAGAGAGAACACAGATGAAGGTACTAATTCTCTTCTTGGTACTTAATAATCTATAAGTAAGCGTTTTATTACTTGCTTTTGATGGCTGTGTTAAAAATGATGTTACTATTATTAGCTTAGTGAAAGAAATCTAATTTGAGGACGAATGTTCTCAAGGGAGAGATATTGTTACATCTCGTAACTCAAAATAACCAAGAATAAGCTAGGAAAATTAAAATATAATCACTTTTGGAAGGAAAGGAGAAAATATGAAGAAAAAAAAATCTAAGTTTAAGAAGTGAGTTTTGGTAATTTTCAAACGGTCATAACTTCTAGATCAGGACGAGTGACAAATAGTTCTTTATATTGTTGGAAAGCCCTTTGACAGATCGTTCCAACACCGTCAAGTTTGCATACTTTTGATATCATATAATGGAGATATGCCTATTGGAAGTGGGTTGTTGGATTGAGGAAAGCCTAATTCCGGATTTAAAAGCAAACTAGTCTTTTCACTCATAAATTTCCCAATTTGTTTTATGAGTTTATCAGAGGAAAAAATAAGCCTTAAGTCAATTTCGAAAATAAATTCTTGCTTAGGGATTGGTAGAAGAGAAAAGAGAAGAATGAAAAGGGAGAGATCAAGATTTCGCTAAGAACAACAAGGAATTGCAAGTGAAATTTATTGAGGGTTATCCCTACTACTGTATGTGAGATATTTTGTGTTAGGTTAGTTCACCCACACACCAATTTGTATCAACTAAGTAAATTATGAGTTGTTTTACATGTTAAAATCTGAAGTTCTCGAAGAGAAGTGTCGAATTCTTGTTGATTGAATTGTTGGTTGCCTATTGATTGTTGATTTTTGTTTCTCCGAGTCATTTCTGAGTTGAATCCAGTGGATATTGAGGGTTCCTATAATTCTAAGTGTTTGGTTAAATAAATAGGGAGGTTTAGAGGGTTGGGAGATGAAAAACGAGCTGAAAAATATGTTAGATGCACCATGGAATGGTCAGGCGCGTCATGTCTGCCGTGTGCAAGAATCAAGTCTCAGTTAAGTGAGGCTGGAGTAGCGTGCCCGGAATGCAGCCAAATCGGCCTATTTTCCCCAAATTTCGTACTTTAGTCCGTTAAAGTCGTTCTAATGTATATTAACATGTTCAAATAATTCTAATTACTTCACATGATTTCTTAACACCTTGAAATGTCAAAGAACTTAAATCATAAACTTGAATTAATAATCTCATTTTAAGGAAAGCTAAGATCAAAGTCAAAGAAGTTAAGAGTCAAGTATAAAGTTAAGAAGATAGTCCAAAGCAAAGTTCTTAATGATTTTCAAGAGTCTTTATGAAACGTTTTAACTTCGTTTTAAATATCAAGTTTCAAGTTAAAGTATTAATAAAGAGTTGAAGTCTTTCCTTCAAAGAAATATATGGGATTAAGTATTCCCTAAGAGTTTATTTAAGACTCAAGTTTCAACTAAAGCAATGAGTAAAGAGTTGAGATCATTTCTCAAAAGTTATAAGGGAACTAAGTATTCCGAAAAAGTTTATAAAATGTTTTCACATTTAATTATAGAGGAAACTAAGATTTCCCAAAAGAGTTTTGAAAAAACAAAAGAGAACATTGATTCCAAAAGAGCTTTTTAAACCTAAGGGTTGAGTAGTTATGTCAACCCAAATACATGAAGTTGTTTTAAATGCATGCGATAAATTTCATTTTAGGAGCAGTATTGAGAACAGATGTTGGATGAGAGTTCACAATTAACTCAAGTCTCCATAAAAACCATAAAGCCATCATGGGTATTAACGAGTCATACTCTTTAGATTATCAAGTAAGTTAAGCTAGTGGATCCACTAAGTTAAGTAATGTCTTCTACTGATGGTAAGGTAAGGGATGATCCTTAGAAACGTGATGTAAATCACTGTACCATCAATTAGGCTCGTAGTGATGGTTGTTAATTAGAAACTCTTTAATAAATATATATTACTATCATATATAAGTAAAATTGAGTATGTTATTGCATTTTCTTTAAAAATCTAAGTTGTCTACACTGTTTTACAAGTTTCCTGTATATTGCATGTGTCATTATTTATTTATATTATGTTCACTGTTTCATGAGTTGAGAAGAGCCAAGGGAAGTGTTTCTTCTTACTTTTTTCAAACTTATGTTTTGCTATCATTCAAACTCGCATAATCCTCTATTCAATGTACAGATACCAGTTGGCCTGCATTGAATTATGATGCAGATGCATGTACCTACGATCAAAACCCAATGCCTCATTAATCCAGATTGAGCACTTAGAGTCAGTTATGAGCCTCCTTGCATTTCGAAGGACTCTGCCTCAACATCCGACTAAGTACAATAAAGGTTTTATAGGCACATAGTCAATCAAATGGTTTAGATTTGAGTCTCTATTTATTTATATTTCAAATGTTTTATCATAAGACTTAAGTGTCATTTTGACCAAGACATTTATTTTTATTCCTTATGAGAATGTTTACTCGTTTTATGTTGAGTTAAATAAGTCAGGTCAAGGGTCCTCTCGATACCATCAATAACTATTGGGTGAAGGCCACATCCAGGGTGTAGGCTCGGGGCATGATATATAATAAGTATTAAGAATATTTTTTAAAGAAAACATCTGAAGCAGAAAGGCCTTTCAAAGTTGTCTATCTATGAATCCTGTGCTATACATTCACGAGTGTCGACACAAGACCCACGACTAATCCAAATGCTACTAATATTAACAACTGATAAAATTGGAGTCAAATGGAAACAAGGAGACCTCACTCAAAATATGATGAGCATATGAAATTATCTTAACAGACTCCTATTGAGGATCTCTAACGAAATTAGTTAGCATAAAACAAGGATATTTGGGTACAAAGTATGAATAGCACTACCATGGCTTAAGCGATATAGGCATAGAATTAAAGTTAAGCAACACTTTCCACCCTTATTTAAAGGAATAGAACTGATCAGCATCATCACTAACACAAATTAAAAGAGATCACTAAAAATCTTAGAGTGAAATATCATAAGCATGATTCATTTGAGAAATTCGATGTATGAATATGAATACCATATATTATGTTGAGAGCCATGGACAGTAAATCATAAATTTTTTATACTAATCATACTTAGATATGTGAGTGCTTATATGCATAGGTTCATATCATGAGGCTGATATATATATAACTTTATCGAATAAGATTAAGATCAATTTCCTAAAGTGTTTGCCTCTTATCAAGTGAATTGAGCATAGATGTGAATCTATCTGAAATGTATGACCATAGGTCATAGATACAATCCTGATATTTGAAACATCATTAGGATGTTGTAATGGCTAAACTTGAGGAATGCACCTGAGCATAATTGGATTGATATAAAACTATAACTCTTTCATAACACGTCAGTATCCTATTCATAATACTAGACTTGATTTCTCATCTTATCATCTCCCTTGAGACTAAAGTTGATACTTTCAAGATATGGATCCATTTCATTATCTCTTAATTTGCCTATACTTTGTTTTCTTACTAACAAAATGCTTATATTATGGCTATTGAGATCTCCATGCACATGCAGTAAGATTCTTTCTAAGCCTTCTTTCTCAGATGCTTCTTGTAACTTCTTTGAGCTTCAATAGAAAACTATATATAACTATTACCCTTATTGACTTATAAAGTCAGTTAATCTAACTCTTAAGGAAAAATAATGCTTACATTGGACTATTCCGTTGGCTGTTCAAATATATTATCAAGACACACATGAAAAATCATAAACTTAATTGGAACCTCCTCCTACTAAATAAGATCATGGTTATAACACTTAGTGCTCTTGTTAATCTAATTACTTATCCTCACTTCCTCTCTCTAATCAAATAATCACAATAAAAAACTTGTACCGCTCACCTAAATAGAAAAGTGACGCCTTAACTCCTCACATAACTTACATCATACCTACTAGACCACATCTTAAAACAAACATCATCACCCGCATGTTGCCTCCCCCCTCCTTTTTCTTTATCATGAAACTCATCTCCAATTTACGTTTTGTGTCTAGTACTAAACACGTGCAGACACCACTTCTCATCTACTACGCTAACTTACAGCTTGTAGATAGAATCCATAAAACAAAAGATATGTAAAACCTCACTTTCTAATTACAATCTATCAACATATTCTCTTTAACAATCTATGTACTATTTACCAAATCAAACATTATTCCACAGTTACTGCTATAAATCATTTGAAATACTATGGGTTCTCCCTTCAAAATCATAAACCTATCTTATATTTCTGACCGCATGAATACACTACTCTTATATTCAACACATATACTTGGTCTTCACTAGCACAATAACACATTGACATAAACTTATTTCTAGTTAAAGTATACTCTAGCTCATCTATACTAGTAACTCTTACTCTACCTGCTATCATGAAACTATCAAACCTCATCACTTCTTAGTCTACCCATTGATGGAAAATCCTCATTAATACTTTAGTGGGTCATTACTGCAACAACCTAAATTTCCTCATCACTAGCTTTATTTCTTAGATTACTCTAACCCTACATGTATTATTCTTACTCTGCCACTTTAACTATTGCTACTCATTAATGCCAAATATCTAAAACGCACATACTCAAAAAGGTCTCACTTAAAAAAGTTTTAGAGAAGAGAGTTTGCGAATACATCTCGTTTAAGATTGAATGCACAATTCACATAAATTCGAGTGCATTTTCTTGAATCTCAACACTTCTGCTCACACATTGGCTTCTCCCAAACCCTTCTAAAGTCTCATGACTTTCTAAAAACTATTGTTGAGAGTTACTCATCAATAAGGATCTGACTTTGCTACTTCAAATAGCTTGGGTATGAGGGGTAGTTGAATGGATTTGAGAAATGCAAAAGTTTGAGTAAGTTTCTTACGAAACAGTTGTATTTCACAATTTAGAGTATCAAAAAGGGAAACTTTTTTTAAATTTATTTAATTCCTTGCTTTCAGAAGTGGGGCCCTCACACAATAAATAATAGCAAGGACACTTAAACTTTGACGTTCTTATACAAAGTTTGTTACGACCCAAGCCTACACACATGACATGTCTGACACTCGAGAATCCCCATGGTCCCCAAGAGAACCCCCTTCCTTGTCGACTACAAGTGGAAGACTATCTCGAACATACATAAATATTAAAATGAAAGAAATGATAAATCAACAATGTATTAATCTCAAAACGCTCTAAATATACCAAGTATTAAACATAAGTTTTAGAGGAAACCTATAAACCGGAAGAATAGAAGAATCTCCAAAACTATCTATCTATTAAGCTCTACTATATACGAATGAGTGTTTTAACAAGATCCATGACTACTCAAAATGACACTAATACTAACAACTCGTAAAATTAGTGTCCTCTAGATACAAGGAGACGTCACTCAAAAGGTGACGAGGGATAAAGTGATACTAATAGACTCTTGTTGAGGATTTTTAAGAAATGACATCAATACATTGAATGTACGAATATGTAATATAGCTAAATAAAAAATAATTCAAGGAATGGCCTGAAATTGATGTTGATAAAGAACTGAAACCATTAAAACTTTATAAAATACTTACTCATTTTTGAACTGAACATATTAAGTGATATAGTGAAAATAAACTTTTAACTCTATTTGGGAGATTTTCTAATCGAAAATAATTATTATGAGATATGTGGTGATACAATATCTAGCCTACGTTGCCAGAATTGTCATACATCTTGTCGGTTATAGAACCTCTCAACTAAGTTCTCCACTGGGCAATAACAATTCATCCAAAAGTATGATCGTGTACCCATGTTAGAAGTTTATGAGGATTTTGAGTTGTCTGAACTCATTCCCATATCGATGCCCAATATTATTCTAAATAATATATATACTCTTGCTCAAATCTATGAGATGTACTCTTTCTCTGGTATGACATAATTGCTCATACTAGCCTCTTAAAAGAGGTCATTGCACTTAAATATCTCTGAACTCATAAACTAGTAGTTAAGAAATTTAAATTTTATTTTGTTTAAATAATACTCACTTTTTCATGTAAGAATGAAACATTTGGGAAATACTTATCTCCCTTATACTCTATCGCAAACCCCTTTTTACTTCCTCAAAAACTCAGTTTAAAACTCAAATGTTAGCTTTAAAATATTCTCATAATTTATAATTTAAAATAGGTTCATAATTAAATAAAGAAATTAACGAATTAACTCATGGATATCTATAACAAGATAGAAAACTCAATACTCATAACTAATGAATTTAGAACTCAACAATACGACTCATCTAATCAAGAATACTCAATTCATAGGGTTCATGTTGAATATTGACATAAACAAATCAGCTCAAGAATATTAATACAAAATATATAACAATTTAATAATTAGGAATAAAATTTCAAAAAGAATTAGGAATTCAATATTTAAAAATTAAGTTATCTCAAGAATAATAAATATAGGGATAGGGCACTAGATTATTATTTTACTTATTTGAAATGAAATGCAGGGTGAGAGGAAGAACAAGTTCAACAATACGATAGCATCACTAGAAAAAAAATATTTTTGAAGAATTCTGAAGAAGGCGATTAGAAGCCTTTAAACCCTAGCTTTAAGGAGAACAATCAAGAAAACCTTTCCTGAGATTCTTGAATTAGATTCTTCAAACCCTTTGACCCAAGAATTAGGATTCTCATTAATGATTCATAATTTTACGGTAAAATTAAGTTGGAAAGAATAAGATTCTTGTAGAAGATCTTACCTTGAAGAAGAAAGTTGAAAGATTGAAATAATCATGAATATAAGTCTTCTACTTCGATTTTTTCTTAGGGTATTACCTTGGGGTTTGAGAAAGAAGAGTATGGAAGATTAAGAGATGCAAATATTATTATTTTAGTCTTTAATATATCAAGTGATTCTTTTAGGATTTTCTTAGAGGTAAAAATACCAAATAAAAACCATTTTTAATGTTTTATTGTCGGATAATTCATCACTGGATTGTAATAGGTTGCAAAATTACTCATAACTTTCTAGTTGGAACTCGCATTGATGAATAATTAGTATCATTGGAAAGAAGATTCAAATATCTTTAATTTGATATGATGAGGATCACATAATTCTTCATATTCTAAGAGATATGGTTGTTTCAAGTTGACCTATGTAAAATCTCATATTTAAAGACATTTGGTCAGAAAGCTTTCAACTCAAAATTGCGCTAGGAGATTCTATTAACCTTAATTCACATAAAAATAATCATTTCCAAAGTAAAGAGTTGACCATAAAACCTAAGAAAAATTAAAAATCACCCAATATGATCTTATTCACAAATAAAGAATAATTCGAGTCTTAACTTATAAATTTTCGAGGTGTTACATGGTAAGTAATCGTTTCTTCTTAATTAGAATTCTTGAGTTTGAGACCACCGGGTATGAAGTCACCATTCTTAGGAAGGGCTTTACCACCATATGTGGTTCATCGTGGTGCTAATCAAAATTTACACGGCTCCCATGCAGGTACCAAACGCCATGTGCAAAATTAAATAAAAAACTATTTGTTAGATGTTTACGTATGAAGACCTAAATTTCAGTGACATAGATATCAATTAAAGCAGAACTAAAGAAGACATTTATGTTTCAGAGTAATTGTTTCGAAATTTCTTGTCTAGTTTGTCCAAGATCCTCCTAACGAATAAAAGATTCTAGCTTCACTAACAAACAGGGTGCTTTATCAGGATATGTGGCTCTTCTTATTCATTTTAAAAATATGAGCATAGACACTTTTGAAGAATGTCATAAATGTGTAGCAGAGATAGCAAGAGTTCAGTTGTTTGACTCTGATGAATGATATTAATATTATGCCAAAAGAAAACAAGTAATCGAACCTGTCAACTTAATCGATTAGTGCTACAGTCATATATTAGCAACAAATATTCGAAATTCACCTGACATGAACATCTATATGTATGCATTTACAAGATTTGTAATTTGAGTAGGTTTCTCTATATTCTAGATTGGAACTTTCTTTCTATGTATTTAAAATACTTGTAAAGATCATTCATATGTAGAAAGGGAATACCCCACGATATGTCTCTTGGATTTCCTTTGATCTGCCAACATTTCCTTACATTTCCGCTTGAGTAACTAAAATTGATTTTTCACTATTACTTTCTGTTTCTTTTTGCATTGTTTTGCAACTGCACAACTTTGTTTTGATTTCTGTGTTAGTCTTATACTTGAATTACTGTAACATTGTTTTGGATGAGGAGGAGGAGAAATTTCTACATTCATCTTCATAAACGATGGAAGAATGCTATTTCTTTAACTAGTAGTTCGGTATATTCTCCTGCATTTTGTAGGGATTTGTAGTGCACCTTCTCCGTCTTCTTCATACCTTTGTGGCTCTGCTTTTCTCTGTTAAGGTTCTTCTCGAAGAATTAACAAAATAGTAATTGGTTTTAATTATCATTAATAATAACGTCCCTCTCTTTATTATATACACTTTGATTCTACAATTTTTAGAAACTTTGTCTTTTACCAATATTTTTACGGACTACATGCTAATTTGGAAGCATTTTCCCCTTTTCCAAATTGGACTGCCAGAAATTTAGAATTTTTTTCTCCGTTTCCAATTTTGTTTAAAACTGTCCATAAATAAAATTTTCTTATATGATTTAGGAGTATGTTTCCTTGAAACAATGAGGTAACAAGAAATTTAAAACACCGGATTTGGATAAGAATCTTCTAGGGCTTGTTTGGTATGAGGGATGACAGACAATTAATTACATGATTACTTTAAAAATGAATTTATCCCGTGTTTGTTTGGCATATAATCACAGGATAAGTTGTCCATAATTGTAGTGTAACTTTTATCTATATTGAGGATTGAATAATAATCATGTGTAATGATAATTAATCTCCAATTAACTTGTTCCCAAAAAAAAGCCCTTAAACTCATGCACAACAAAGTTGTTTGGATGAACTTTGCAGCTATGGTTTCTATCCTCAGTTGCAAGAAATTCATTATTCGATATTAATAACAAATTCATTATAATATAATTATTGTGTCGATTGGATGACTACTCTCATTTGCACACTTATTTATGAATATCATACAATCTGAAAGGTTTGCCACATGTACTGATTCTAAGGGTTCAAGACTAGTCTCCCCTAATGTATGTAGGAGTTTTAGCATGAGTTCAATGGATTAAACGTCAAGACACTCTTCTATAATTATAAATTTAAGTCAAGACTTAATATAAACTCAACGGGAATGACGTTTAGCACCGAGTGGATGGTGATATGAGATGGAAGCCCTCACGATTATAGGTAGAGGTTAGGTTTTCTTGTATCAATCTGCTTATCCCATAAACTATGTGCCCTCATAGGCCTTTTAGCTAGTGTGTCATGCCCCGAGCTACCCTCAAGACTCGGACACGGAACTTAGGACAACAAGTGATCCCAAGCTAACCTTGTTCGCATGATCATTAGCATACTAAAAGTTATAAACTGTTGCGGAAGCTGAATCATACATAAAATGAAATGATGGGGAATACCCATATTCTATAACTAAGATATTTGAAAATAATAAGTTTAATACAAAAGCATTATTAACTCAATGCTAAGCTGATCTAACTATGTCTGAAAATAGCCTCTAAACTACACTAGAAATACTAGGACAAGCCCCAGCTAAATGTAGAAAAAACCTAAACTAAATGACTAAAGACTGAAATGAAACTCATGACTCTTGTCCTCGGAGAATGAGGTCTCACCACTGAATCTGCTGAACTAGAGATCAGGAAATCGATCAATGCGTCATCTGGATGTTGAGGACCTGAACCTACATCACGAGAAGATGTAGAGCACGTCTGCATCAGTACTTTAAAGGTACTGAGCATGTAGGATAGAGTAAAGCTGAAATAAAACATAACTAAACAAGCACAAAACAAGTATAATAATCTTAATGTGATGTGTTGATTTCTGAGCTAACTGGATGCGATGACCAATTTATAACATGCTGAAACTGAATATAAATATACTGATCAATGTTCAATGCAGAGAATCTGACTGAGGTGTGGGAGCTACTAATTACCGATAATAAAACCACATGAGCTAAATGTGGAGTCCGATGTATACGCCCCATCGAGAGGACACAATATACCCTACCAAAGGTATACAGGCATGCTGGCGCGATCACTAAACTGATTGCCCACAGAGGGGACTTATAACCTAGTCGTCTAGTAGTTTTGGGACTATTGGGTACGCTAAACCCTAGTCAAACTCGGTATTATGCTACCCTCGATAAATTCTGTAAATTAACTGATTATATCTGAATTTCTGTAAAGACTAGATAGAAAGAAACTGAATATGCAAATTGAGAATGCAACAATTAATTTGTTAATCATGCATTTATAACTGGGGAATGTATATCTGAAGTTTCTGAAATATATGACCTAGCATGTGTAATTCAAGAAGTAAAGAAATACAAATCTATGGTTCTGAAATGCATGCGATAATCTGAGTAATAACATGATAATCTTATTTGGACCATATATTTAGTAGATTCATGAAGTCATATCAAAGTTCTAGAAACCCTAGGTTCAATCATGATAAGAGAATCAAGAGTTGACTTAAATTAAGGACCAAATGGGTGAAAGGAACCCACTAGTGAAATCCCACATACTTGGTGAAGAAATTCACAGAAAAATAATTAGGTTTCGGGGCTGAAAATGTTGTAGCTTGTGGCGTTCTTGAACTAGGGTTATTGAGTTTTTTTTATTCTCTCTAGCTTCTGATTTTCTAAATTTTTATTTACTGATTTGAGTTCGATATGTTTGAATTATGTTTCTAGGCTTAAACTGACTAAATTCTGATGATTTGTGGTCAAAACGACGTTGGGTTTAAAAAGAGTGAGAAAGGTCAAAAAGACCCCTACGAAAGGTTGCTGTCGGGCCTCACGATGGCTAGGACTGACGCCTTTACTAAAATGTGCATAACTTTTTACTCGGAGGTCTGATTTTTGCAAGGTCAGAGGTATGGAAATATAATTCGATTATCTATTTGTGTGTAGGTCATGGGAGACCTAATTCATTATTTTGTAAGAATTATGATCATTTAAAGTTGACCCAACTGCATTTCCCTTTAAGTGGATGCAAATTTTCCACCTACGGACCGTAGGTCCACCTACGAACCATGCTTGTAATCCATAGCTCTTGTTATAGAGTTGTTGAAGGGAGTCTTGAGCAACGATCAATGACTATAGACCGTCGTTTGACCTACGGACCATAAGTCCGTCCGTCGTACAAGACTTAACCAATTTTTCTAGGCTGAAATTTTTCGGAGTTTCTGATCTAATCGGCGATTGTCCAGGATGGACCGTGGTTCAGGATACGTTCTGTCGATGCCACCATTGGTAGCACCTGTAGATTTTTTCTGAAAAACTAATTTTTGGTCTGTTTTGGATACGTGGTGTTACATAGTGGATCTACCTAATCTAATAGTTGAGTTCTATATAAGGCAAGTAGAACACCTTTTTTTGGTGTGGGATGAACACCGGATTCCTTAATTAAGCTCACATGGTCTATATCGGTTAAATATAATCACACTATGATAGTATGAACTAGAATTGGAGTTATGTACTATAATTACTCAATCAGCTTTCTTAGTGTGGGTGGGAATATGGAATCCTATTCGTACGTTGGACAAGGATGCTTTGAGGGTACTTATGGTTTGATTCCATTATAGAATGATGATCAATATGTTTAATATGCTTGTATGTTATGCTTTTAAACGAATATTCATGTTGAACATTAAACTTGGTAAAGTACATACATCTCAGCTAAAGTGTCCTTTTTAGCATGATTTCAAGAATTTTTTTGCATGGGTATCATAATTAGTGCATCTTGTAGTAACCCATATTTTTTCTACATTCTTCTACAAACTGTAGGTTGTGGAATTTGGGGTGATATTCCTTTTTGTTCAAATATTGGATTGACTATCCTCCAAAGATTGTGGTGAGTCCTCATGGATCCAAGGACGAGTGATTTCTTGTTTTTTCGGTTATTTCATTTTACTAGTCATTCAGAATCTTTATTGTAATGGTTGTGACCCTATATTAAGACTTCGATTGTAATAGATGGCTAAATGAAACTATGTTTATACTTCCGCATTGCTTATATGGAAACTTCTTAAGACTTGATAAAAATGTGTTTTTTCTCTTTATTGTTCATTAATTTCGTGATGAGATACTAAGTGGCTTACATAGTTCCTTTACGGGTGTTATGTGTCATGTTATGTTAAGGGGGTACCCTTGTGTCGTAACAAGCACATTGACATAGACAAGTAGAGACACAACAATTTGAAGAGGATGAAGAGTTATCATCACAAAGAAAATAATAAACAAGGAGTACAACAGAACCCTACCTAATACAAGAGAAAAGAGTGTGACACTGATTAAACAAAGAGCATGTTGTTGCCATTTATGAAGATGAATGTCGAAGTTGCTCCTACTCCTCCGCATAAAAAACACAGCAACTGTATATCAAGTACAAGACCAGTGCAGAAAGCCTTACAAAAGCTCTGCAGTTTCAAGACTAATGCAAAACGAAACACAGAGTGACAATGATATGAAGAAGAAATTTGAATCAAGTTAGCGCATATTTTTGGAAAGGTTAGTAGAATAATGGGAAACTAAGAGACAGATTTTAATGATGGACTTCCGTCAATTGCCTAAACCTTCTTGTATATACATACCTGTAGATGTTTAGGTCAACTTAATTTTTAAGATTTTTGGAAAGTATATGACTATAACACTTACCGGAAAAGGAATAAATTCCCCCTTAAACTTCTACCGAAAAGTCAGTTACACGCTTAAACTATTATGACAACCTATTACACATCTAAACTACTAAAAAGTTAATATATTTACTACTATAACTAACATGTCAAAAAAATAAAAAGCGCATTGAATTAAAATAAAGTAAAAAAATGAAATGAAAATATTCTTTCTATCCACACCACACCCCTTCCTTCTTCTTCTTTATTTGTTTTCATTATTTTTATTTCTGTTTCCATCGATCCAACCTCATCCCATCTCCAATAAAATCCTCTCCCCCCCCCAACCCCAATCATATTCTATTTAAATAGTAATTTTATTTTACCATTTTTATTATATTTGATATTTCAGTTCAATTTTGTTGGTGGTTGATAAAATTGATGATATCTGGTCAGTGGGAGCTTGCAAAACTTAAAATGAAGATTGCATTTCAAGGATTTTTTAAGTAATGTGAATTTTAAATGTTGTATTACCTGTGCTACTTGAAGAGAGAACTCTGTATATTAATTTTCTTTTTCTTTTCCATTTTTTCTTTGTTTTAGATTTCGTTCAAAGTTGTTTTTGTGTATTAATGATTGTGAACATAGAACGACTTGTTTCAAGGAAATGTTTTTGTGTTATTTCATATTGTCTTGTTGTACTAAAAATATTTTAATGGTGAAATATAATGATTTGGTACTAATATGATGAAAATGTTAGTGGTTCTATGGTGGTGTTCATGGAAGAAGAAATAATTGATCGCATGGAGAATTTTAGTTGAAATGTGACATGGCATATGGTGTGGCAGTAGATAGAATTAATGTGGCTCAAGTGTGATACACTTTCCATTGTAGTAAATAAATTCCTTTTTTTAGTAGTTAAAGTGTGTAACAGATCATCATAATAGTTAAAGCGTGTAACTGACTTTTTGATAAAAATTTGAGGGGGAATTTATGTTTTTTCCCTAACACTTATAGACTAAATTCACTAGTTCCATCACTTTTTTTTGATATAGACCCAAATTCTCAACACAAACGCTCAAACATTATATAATCATTAATATTCGAATTGTAAAAACACATTAGAATTACAAAGAGAGTACTGAAATAACTAGTAACTAAACATAGATATTAGAATAAGGAGAAGAAGTTAAGACTCTAGAAAGAAGATGACATAAAAATACAATTTCTTCATTATACGCCTAACTCTTTTGTCTAACGCCTATTCTTATATAACTTATAGCTAATTGGGCCTAATCTCAAATAAAAATCTCTAATAATTTACTCATCCCAATAATCACATATAAATAAACAGCATTCGAAACTTCTAACACATAAGTCAGTACAAAGTTGACTTGATTTACAACATTTTCTTTTGGCCTAATATCAATATTATTCAGCAAAATCAAACAATTCCACTCTATGTATCTGCATAAAATTGAAAATATTCTTTATTAGTGTCTATTTTCACGAGCATCTACGCTCATTTGGTTTTTGTAATGAGAAGGAGAACAACCCTATCTTCCTTGCAATTAAGGTAAAAAAAAAAAGAGTCAAGCTAGGAACATTCTATATAGTGGTCCCCCTGATTAATTATGCACCTTCTTAGTTACTAAAGCGAGATTCCATTATGCTTTGGCATGACCTTGAACAAACTATATTAAAAATTTTAAAACAATTATTTTTAAACATAAATGTGTTCAATAGTTTTGCCTTAAATGATATTTATGTCTTTGAACATTAGGTCTATATAATACAAAATTCAACAAATGTTTTTGTATTTTTTATTTATTTCCACATGATTGACATAATTTTCATTGGATCAAATTAAATCCTTATTAGCACCACGATGTCTCACATTTTATGGTAATGAGCTTCCTAAAAAGGTGATTTCATACCCAGGGGAGTCAACCTTGAGACGTGTAATTGAGAATAAAGGAGTACTTACCATGACCATTCATTGTATCAAAACTCGGTAATAAAGATATAAAGCTTAAGGGAAAAGGTTAATCTGATGGAGTAGATCTTTACCAAAAAAACCTGCCACAGAGTGAAAAGAGAAGAGCTAAATGGACGTATGGCTACAAAAATAAAATAATATCACTTAATTTGGAATTTTTACGATTGGATCCGCGTTTTAAAAAACTTTTCGAAAACACATCTAGAATTTGAAATGTTATTTAAAAACGTATGATTTATATCCCATCATTTTTAGGAACTGACCTAAAATATTTATTTATGAAAGCAAAAAAGGCAAAAATATGTGTGTTCTGAACAAAAAAATCTTGATCATATATTTTTTTGTTATCCTTCCCCGCTTTATTTTCAATTTTTATATTTGTATATGTTTAACAATTAAACTAAAATAGATCTCCCAACGGAGATATGAAGTAAATAGGGATGGGGAGGGGGGCTCAATTTGGAAACCCTATGAATTAGAGTCTAGATATATGGAAATAGGCATGTTTGCTTACTCTTTTGACTAGGCCGTGGTTTTATCACTGCATTTTGTTTTTTGTTTTGGGCAATTTGGTCTATTTTGTATAGACATTTATTTTTGAATAAAAGAAACTCCCAAATCCACTATTGAACGAAAAAAAAACTCAAATTGCTAGTGTTATATTCTAAATTACTAGTATACCTAAAATGATAGTAAGTAAAGTAATTTTTGCCTATTCATTATTAGCATATGGTGAGACTTGAGATATAAATACTATTTGGATTGTAATATTAGAATAAGGCAAATATGAATAAATAAAGAGTTAGATTAAGATGACAAATGATAATAATGAAATTTTGAGTTTTCTATAACAAAATTTTAAAGCAAGAATATATCTTCATGTAGTAAACTGCAACTATTTTATTTCATTATTGAGATAATTTCCATGCAGGAAAGTTAGAATCAAATTAAAAATAGTAATCATTTGAATGCTACTGTTGTCCACAATTTACTAGACAACTGGAAAAGATTTTGGTGTAATATTTTCAATAGATTGAATCATGATATTATCAAAATCAATTTCTACTCCACCAGTATTTTCTGGGAGCACGAGAGTCTTCAACGGTTTTAGGCATATCATGAAAGTCTACCATTACAGTGTTTCTCTTGGCTTTTCTTTGGTCTACCAATCTTTCTTCAAATTTTCCCCTTCTTAATTTAAACTTCATATCCAGGTTTTTTGTCTTTTTTTTTGCGTTAGTCTCACTAGTACATAATTTTGTGTTGTTCTCTCAGCTGTCCATAATTATACTGCAGTTATTTGTTTTTATGATGAGCAATCTAAGAGAAGTTTTGTTTCATGAGGATCAACTTGTACAGCTTTCTCGATACACAATTTAATCTTTATTGTTGGTTTCTTATGTGTAGATAATGTAATCTAAATTATTCCTCTATCACTCTGTCCGTGTTTCTCTGACTTATTTTTCTTGATCACTTGACTTCATCATTAGTATTATCAAATGCATCATCACTAAGAATCAAAGTCATCGTGGTCTTTGGAATTAATTTTCTTCTTGAATGTGTTATTTCTGCTTTTTCTCAAAGTGCACAGGATATATCATAATGTTTTTCTGAATTATGAGGGTCTTATTTATCTTTGTAGGCTGGAAGAGTATATAAGGACAAATATATTTGGCCAACTATATTGAATTAACATGTGACAAGATAATATTGGCTCCATCAATAGAATTTATGTGTGAAATGGCGTGACAAGTAAATTACATTGAAGGAGTCAATGTTACCATGTTATATGTTATTTCAATATAGTTGGCCAAAAATATTTATCCTTATACAACCTCTTTTATCTTACAGTATGAATAAGACCCCCATAATTGTAATATATCTTATGCACTTTGAGAAGGCGCAGATGTAAGATATCTGAGAAGATAATGCACTTGAAAGACAACGATGATTTCATTCTTGATGATGATGTAGATGTAAATTCAGGTGATCATAATGAAGTGATCAAGAAAAACAAGTCTAAGAAATCAAGATGGAGTTTTAGCGGAACACATCATATTAGTTCGCCTACAATTAAGAAACAAACATTAAAGATTAAATTGTATATAAAAAAATGTGCAAGTTTCTCCTCATCAAAAAAAAACTTCTTTCATATTGCTCACCAGAAAAACAAAGCAATAGGGGTATAATTAGGAGGAGACTTATTGAGAGAATAACAAAAAACAATGTAATTGTGAGACCAAAGAAAACACTAAACAAAAATTATCAAAAAAATGTAGATAAAGTTTTAATCAAGCAAGAGAAATTTTGAGGAGAGATTAGCAGAACAAATGAATCAAGACAAATATTGTAATAGTAGTCTTTCATAATATGCCTAAACCTGCTAAAGACTCTCATTCTCCTAGAAGACATTGCTGGAATACAAAGAAATCTTGATTAGCTCATGATTTAATTTGTTGTAAATTATACACCAAAATCTTACTTCGTCTAATAAATATGGAGAGTAGTAGAATTAAAATGATAACTATTTTTAATTTGATTTTAATTTTCCTGTACGATAAATATTTCAATCCTTAAAAGAATACAGTTTCAATTTGAATGTACTTCTACTCTTTCTTTAAAGTTCTTCTATATTCAACTCAGAATTTATTTATTATCTTTTATCATCATAATCCAACTCTTGCTTTACTCATATTTTTCTTACTCTAATATTTTTAAATAAATGGTATTTATATCTCGGGTCTCAAAAAATGTTAATCCTTAATAGACACAAATTAGTTTTACTTGCTAGTCATTTTAGGTATACTAGTTATCTAGAAAATGTGGCTAGCAATTTCAATTTATTTATTTTTGGTCGTTTCATTCAACAGTGGAGTAGGAGCTTCTTTTATTTTAAAAAAATAGACCCAAAAGCTAAAGAGAAAAAAAAAATTCAAGAGAAAATCACGACCCGATCAAAAGACTAAACCAGTGTTCACTTATATCTAAACACTAATTCTTACGGTTTCTAAATTTAGCTTCCCTATTTCCTTTATATCTCAATTTGGAGCTCTCTTCAACTCTACCTTCATTTTCTTCTTGCTTTGCATCATTCATATCTTCCTTTGGGATGTCGTGCAATTCATCTTTGTAAGTTTTTTTAATGAGTACAAACAAGTAGAACATTATTGTGTAGAAAATAAACATTTGATTGGTTATTGAGCAAAAACTAAAATTAAATTAGTCTATTTAATATTTAAAACAAACCAAATAAAATATGACGTATATTTTTTATTTGATTCGTATTGACTTTGATTCTGTTTAGTTCAATTATTAAACATATACAAAAATAAAACTGAAATACAATGTGTGGAAGGAGAACAGAAAAACGTAAATGATCAAAATAATTTATTTACAGAACTATTTTCATTTGGACTTTTTTTCTTTCATAAAAAATTATTTTGGGCGAGTTCTTAAAAATTGTGGGGGAATAAATCATATATATTTTAAAACAACATTTAATGTTCTAAATATATTTTTTAAAAGTATTTCAAACAAAAATTCAATTTTAAAATTGCAAATAAATTTAGATTTATCATATTTTGTATAACCCCAAGTCCACTTAGGTTTACCCTTTTTTCCTTATAGACGCTCTTTGATAAAGAGATTCTCCATCAGAATTAATTTTCCTCTTAATATTTATAGATTTTGTTGTTACTCAAGACTATATCCTTTTTTAAAATAAGAATGGTCGTGGTGGAGTGGTATGTCATGACCTGAGCCTACATTCTAGATGTGGTTGACACTTGAAAATCATTGTTCCTCCCAAGCGAACCCTCATCCTGGCATAAAACAAGCAGAAGACGAAGTCGAGAATGCATAATATCAAACTAAAATAAAGTCTAAATTAATGATGTATTAAATCTCAAAATATACTAAGTATTAAACATTGATTTTATAGATAACATATGAGATTGAATGACCCTCAAAAGTTTTCTATCTATGAATCATCTACTATACATTGACAAGCGTTGAAACAAGATTCATGAATACTCCATATGATACTAATATTAACAACACATAGAACTGGAGTCCTCTGGAAGCAAGGTGACCTCACAGAAAAAGCTGACGAGCATATGAAATGATCTCAACAGACTGATATGGACGAGCATAACTTCATGGAATAAGATTGAGATCAATTGCCTAAAATCTTTGACCCTCATTCTGGGAATTCAGCATAGATGTGAATCTATCTAAAATGTATGAGCGTACTTCATACATACAATTCTTATATTAGAAAAGTTAACAGGATATTGTAATGGATAAACTTTTAGGAATACACCTGAGAATGACTGATTGATATAACACTATAACTCTTTCTAAACACGTCAATATCTGATTCATAATACTAGAATTGATTTCTCATAATATTATCATCCTAGGGTACAAAGTGGATACTTTGAAGATATGGATCTATTCAATCATCTCTAAACTAGTCTGTGTTTTCTTCTTTTACTCACCAAATGTTAATATTAAGGCTATTGATCTCTCCATGCACTTGCACTAAGATTCCTTCGATGTCTTCTTTCTTAGATACTTCTCGTAACTTCTTTGGGCTTCTATAAAAGACTATCTATAACTAGTACCCACATTGACATATAAAGTCTCTTAATCTACCTCTTAAGGAAAAATAATTCTTACATTAGCCTATTCCATGTTGGCAGTTCAAATATACTATCTAGACACACATGAAAAATCATACTTAACTAGACCTTTATCATACTAAATACGATCTTGGTTAGGGAAACTTCAAAGGAAAAAGGGCTCACATGATTTGGACGATGCTTTTCACTTTGATGTATGCACTGTTATAGTTCTAATGTTACTTTAATATATGTTTTTATTCTAAAATTGTGAAAGTTCTACTTTATGTGTTAAATGATGAAACTTATACTATTTCAACTCTTAATTCATGAATGTTTTAAGCATTTTGCATGAAATATTATTTTACTAAAATGTCCTTTTTTGCAAGTTCTTGCATATGCCATACTTAGTAGATTATTCTTTACTAACCCCATAATTTTCTATGTTCTATAAGTATAGGTTGAAGAATTTTGGAAGATTTGAAGGTGAATCTTGGGATATCTAATCTCTCAAGATTTGGAATGTCCTCATATAATCAAGGACATAGTCTATTGTTTCCTAGTTTTATTATTAATACTTATTATGTATTTGTTTTTATGTAAAGGATCGTGTCCCTAAATATTATGGTGTGTCTTTAAGTTGGATTGTAATGATGAGTGTAACAACCTGTTTAGTCGGTTCGAGCAGTAGAATTTTTTTGATAAAAACTGACTGGGTCGATGGATCACGCGAAAGACCGTCATGTCCACGACGGACCGTGATGGACTCCGTCGTCCCATACTTGTGTAATTTCTTCTACTGCTCTCCTCATTACCCTCGTCGACAGGTAGGACAAACCGTCATAGGCACAATGGTCCGTCGAGCGTGTTCGTTGCAAAACACTTCAACTCGGAAATTTGGGTACTGGGATCAACTCTCTGAACTTCACGACAGTACTGCAGCACGGACCGTCATAGATACGACGGACCGTCACAAACCTCTTTACTAAATTTGACTCTCTAAACTTTGTGACAGACCTGCAGGACAGACCGTCATAGATACGATGGACCGTCATAAGTTGCGTAACCCCAAATTGGTCAGACTTTCGCTTGAAGTTTTAAAGGGGTGTTTTGGACTATTCATGATTATAATCATGAAATTAGTGGGGTAAGTGCAATAACATATTTAGTTGGGGGTTAAAGGAGATAACTTCAAAATAAATAGTGTGTTTCTTTTATCACCTTTTATAATTGATTATATGATAATGAGGGTCAAAAGAATCTGAAAGGTAAAAAGAAAAGAACAGAGAGGGGAGAACGAGCGAGAGAGAGAGAGAATGAAGAGGAAAGCAAATTCATTGGGTAAGTAGCTTGCTTGATCACGATTCCTTGGTGGAGGTAGGTTATGGTTTATTTCTATTTGATAGATAAACTCTAAATAGCGATTGATATGTATTGAGTGATATTGTAATGTATTCTATGTGCTTGATAGTGTGGTTGTATGTTTTGATTGTGTGGTTTGTGGTTGGCCTAAAATTTTGAGACTGCTGAATCTTCAATCTTAAATCCTCTCTATTAAGATGACGCCTTGAAATAAAAAAGGCTTGATGACCTAAAACAATGAGATAAATGGATCGGAGTGTCATGTTCCGACACGGTAGTATTAGGGGATCGGAGTGTCACGTTCTGACACGTAGTATTAGGGGATCGGAGTGTCACGTTCCGACACGTAGTATTAGGGGATCGGAGTGTCACGTTCCGACACGGTAGTAATAATGGATCGGAGTATCATGTTTCGACACGTAGTATTAAGGGATCGGAGTGTCACGTTCCGACACGATAATAATAAAGAGAAGTAATCTTGAATTATGTTAATATACTCAAATTCGAAGAACCTATTTCCCAAATGAGTATGGTGTGAAGGCTTGAGTGCTCATAGGTGTGCCAGGTGTTATTGCCAATGGTTCTTGTACTTGTTGTTGCCACCTGCTAAGTATTGTAGTTGATTTTATATTATTATTCAGTGTATATTGCTTTCTATTTTATGTTTGCCGATGATACCTACTCAGTACGTGTTCCTTGTACTGACCCCTGCTTGTAATTTTCTTCTTTGGTATTTGTGGAGTGCAGCAAGCGTAGCATCGACTTCGACTCGCCCTAAACTCTAGCCAGTCTCCAGCATATCAGATTTCAGGGTGAGCTATTGTTCCTAGCTCGAACTGGATTCTCTCATTCACGTCTTGATGTCCTTGAATTTTGGACATGGACCATCTTTTTACTTATTTTAGCTTCTTAAATACTCTTAGATTTAGAAATTTGAGGATAGATGTTCTTGGTGTGATGACTTCCAGATTTTGGGGATGATAATTGATAAACTTTAGAAGCTTATTTATTGGTTATATTAATAAATTTTGGGTCTTACGCATTATATTTTGTTCATAATGGTTGAAATATTGGTGAATGTTGGGGTTTAGATTTGTTGGTTCGCTCACATAGGAGGATAAGTGTGGGTGCCACTCGCGGCTCGTTTTGGGTCATGACAAACTTGGTATCGATCATTAGGTTTGTTGGTCTCATCACACAAGAACGATTCTAGTAGAGTTTTGAGGAATAGTAGGGGGACGCCCTTACTTTTCTTTGAGAGGCTATAAGACTTTCAGAAAATTCCATTCTTTCTTTCTTTCGTGCTATTACTTGGATCCAATTGGTATCTAGGTGATACAAATTGGTATCTGACATCCTCACTCTATTTCGCAGATGGTTAGAACTAGAGCAAAACCTGTGCCAACACCAACACCGGCAAGATAGGGTGCGTTTGAGCCAACCATTGGGGTTGTAGCTCGAGGAGGAGCAGTGGCAAGAGGCCGTGGTAGAGGTCGCAGGAGGACGCCCTCTAGAGATAAAGCACAAACACCCGATCAAGCTAGTAATAGGGCGATGACTCCTCCATCGACTGATGAGGTAGTGAGAGAGAGTGAAGAAGAGGAAAATGAGCAGGTTCAAGATGAGGAATTACCACCCCAGCCTACCCCAGAGATGATTAACCAGGTTCTTACTTATCTTAGCGGGTAATCTGATCAGGGCCAGACACCTTCAGTGTTTGCTGCACCAGCACCTCAAGTTCGGGGAGTACAACATGCAGCTGATGTGGCTCCCCGCATGGATGCCTCGTTGGAAGTAGGCACGTTTCCTTGATTGACTACATGGTCTATAATGACGAGTGATCGGCATGAACTTTTCACTAAATTCTTGAAGTTGAAGCCTCCAGTCTTCAAGGGTGCTGAATCTGAGGATGCCTATGATTTTCTGGTTGATTGTCATGAGCTGCTACATAAGATGGACATAGTAGAACGATTCGGTGTTTAGTTTGTAACCTATTAGTTTCAAGTGAATGCCAAAATGTGGTGGCGGAAGTATGGTGAGTGTCAACCAGCACAGACACCATCTATGACTTGGGCATCATTCTCTAGCTTATTTATGGAGAAGTATATACCCCGGACTTCGAGGGACAAGAGGAGAGATGAGTTCCTTAGCATAGAGCAAGGCAGAATGTCTGTTACTGCTTATGAGGCTAAGTTTTGTGCACTATCCAGGTATGCCACCCAGCTTTGCTTCAGTCCATAAGAGCGGATTCGCCGTTTTGTGAAGGGATTGAGGTCAGATTTGCAGATCTCAGCCTTACAGGTAGCTGCAGCAGCAAAATCCTTTCAGGAAGTTGTTGATTTTGTGATAGAGGTTGAGGGGGTGAAGCCAGACGATTTCACCATGGCATCGACATCTAAGAAGTTTCGTAAGGGAGGTGAGTTTAGTGGTTCTTACTCGAGAGGGCAGAGTTCAGGAGGTTACCAAACCCGACCTATTCAGTCTTCACTGCAAGCTGTAGCTGGGGGTCCATCGCAGACCAGTCCGCATTTCTCTGAGTTTGGAGGTTATCCCCATACTTCGTCGTTCTCCCAGAGACCTATGTTTGACTCCAGAGATTGCTATGGATGTGGAGAGACTGGAAATATTAGGAGATATTGTCCAAAATAGAGTTACAGACCCCCAATAGTAAGAGGTAGAGGTGGTCATGGGAGAGGCCGCCTTTTTGGAGGACGTGGTAGCCAAGGTAATGGTGGTCACGAAATAAGCCGGGGTGGAGGGTGAGCTGGAGCTACTGCAGCGCAACATGGTAGGAGCAACGGGCAGACAGGTGATAGGGCCCATTGTTATGCTTCCCCGGGAGGTCTGAAGTAGAGACATCTCATGCTATTATCACATGTTATCTTTTGGTCTGTGATTGCATGGCTTTTGTATTATTTGATCCTGGATCCACATTTTCATATGTATCTTCCTCATTTGCTACTGGTCTTTATTTACATTGTGATTTGCTTGACATGCCTATTCGTGTCTCTACTCCTGTGGGTGAATCTGTGATAGTTGAGAAGGTGTATAGGTCTTGTCTTGTGACTTTTGTAGGGAGCAATACTTATGTAGATTTGATTATTCTAAAGATGGTGGATTTCGATGTAATCCTAGGTATGACTTGGCTTTCTCCAAATTTTGCAATCTTTGATTGTAATGCTAAAACTGTGACATTGGCCAAGCCTGCGACAGATCCGCTAGTGTTGGAGGGTGACTATACTTCCACTCCAGTTCATATCATCTCCTTTCTTCGTGCTAAGAAAATGGTTAGTAAGTGTTTTTTAGGTTTCTTGGCACATCTTAGGGATGATACTTCCCAAGTACCTTCTATTGAGTCTGTCTCGATAGTCTGGGAGTTCCTAGATGTGTTTCCCGCGGACCTTCCTGGTATGCCACAGGATAGGGATATTGATTTTTGTATTGATCTGGAGCCGGGTACTCACCCCATTTTCATACCCCCTTATAGAATGGCTCTAGTTGAGTTATGGGAGTTAAAGGCCCAACTTCAGGAGTTGTTAGGTAAAGGTTTTATAAAGCCAAGTGCATCCCCTTGGGGTGCTCCTGTTTTATTTGTGAAGAATAAGGATGGAGGTTTACGGATGTGCATAGACTACAAGCAACTAAATAAGGTAACTATTAAGAACAAGTATCCTCTTCCTCGCATTGATGATTTGTTCGATCAGTTACAAGGTGCTTGTACGTACTCAAAAATCGATTTGAGATCTGGTAATCATTTGAAAATACGGGCAACAGATGTGCCAAAGACTGCTTTTCGAACCAGGTATGGGCCTTATGAATTCTTAGTAATATCTTTTGGGCTTACGAATGCCCCTGCTGCTTTCATGAGCCTGATGAACGGGATTTTAAAGCCATATCTGGATCTCTTTGTCATTGTATTCATTGATGATATATTGATATACTCAAAGAGCAGGAAAGAACATGAGGAGCATTTGAGAATTGTATTGAAAGTGTTGAGGGAGAAAAGGCTTTATGCCAAATTCTCCAAGTGTGGGTTTTGGCTAGATTCAGTGTCCTTCTTGGGGCACGTAGTTTCTAAGGATGGAGTGATGGTGGATCCTTCTAAGATTGAAGCAGTGAAGAGTTGGGTAAGACCTGCTAATGTTACAGAGGTAAGGAGCTTTGTTGGTTTAGCTAGCTACTACTGTCGATTTGTCAAGGGATTTTCTTCTGTTGCTTCCCAATTGGCAAATTTGACTAAGCAGAATGTTCCATTTGTATGGTCGGACGAATGTGAAGAAAGCTTCCAGAACCTCAAGACCTTGTTGACTACTGCATCAATTCTTACCTTGGCAGTGGAAGGTAACAATTTCATTGTATATTGTGATGCATCTTATTCTGGTTTGGGTGAAGTGCTAATGCAGGAAAGGAATGTAATTGCTTCTGCTTCAAGGAAATTAAAAGTGCATGAACGTAACTATCTGACCTATGAATTTGAGTTGGTTGCAGTTGTGTTTACATTAAAGCAATGGAGAGATCATCAATATGGGGTCAAGTGTGAAGTCTATACAGATCATCGTAGTTTACAGTATGTCTTTACTCAGAAAGATTTGAATTTGAGGCAGAGCAGGTGGACGGAACTACTGAAGGACTATGATATTACTATCTTGTATCACCCAGGAAAAGCTAATGTTGTGGCAGATGCTTTAAGTAGAAAAACAGGGAGCATGGGAAGTTTACCCCACCTACAAATTTCTAGACGCCCATTGGATAGAGAGGTTTAGACTTTGGATAATTACCTCATGAGGCTGGAAGTACTAGAGAAAGGAGGATTTTTGGCCTGTGTGGTGGCAAGATCTTCTTTTCTTGACAAGATTAAGGGAAGGCAGTTTGCTGATGAGAAGCTGAGTCGAATTCAGGAGATGGTATTACGAGGAGAGGATAAAGAGGAAATAATTTATGAGGAAGGCGTTTTGAGAATTAAGGGGAGGGTATGTGTGTCCCGTGTTGATGATTTGATTCACACTATTCTTATAGAGACTCATATTTCAAGGTATTCTATACATCCTGGTGCAACCAAGATGTATCATGACACAAAACAACATTTTTGGTGGAGTAGGATGAAGCGTGACATTGGTGATTTTGTTGCCCAATGCCCGAATTGTGAGCATGTAAAGTATGAACACCAGAGGCCCGGAGGAACACTTCAGAAAATGTCCATTCTATTTGGGTAATTTTTAACAGATTAACTAAGTCTGCTCACTTCATTCCGATTAAGGTGACTTACAATGCAGAGAAGTTAGCCAAACTCTATATCTCAGAAATTGTTTGATTGCATGGAGTTCCACTTTCCATTATATCAGATAGAGGTACGCAATTTACTTCTAAGTTTTGGAGAACATTGCATGATGAATTAGGTACTAGGTTAGATCATAGTACTGCATTTCACCCTCAGACCGATGGTCAGTCTGAGTGAAGGATTCAGGTTTTAAAGGATATGCTTCATGCATGTGTGATAGAATTTGGTGGTCATTGGTATAACTTCTTACCCTTAGCAGAGTTTTCATACAATAATAGCTATCACTCAAGTATTGATATGGCCCCATTTGAGGCACTGTATGGGAGGAGATGTAGGTCTACCATTGGTTTGTTTGATGCATTTGAGGTGAGACCATGGGGTACCGATCTTTTGAGGGAATCATTAGATAAAGTAAAATTCATTCAGGAGAAGCTTCTAGCAGCTCAGAAAAGGCAGAAAGAATATGCAGATCGAAAGGTTAGGGACTTGGATTTTATGGAGGGTGAACAATTCTTGCTGAAGGTCTCACCCATGAAAGGTGTGATGCGGTTTGGTAAGCGAGGTATGCTTAGTCCGAGGTATATTGGTCCATTTGAAATTCTGAAGTGCGTGGGGGAGGTGGCTTATTAATTGGCATTGCCTGCAGGACCCTCAGGAGTGCAACCGGTATTTTATGTGTCTATGCTGAAAAAATACCATGGGGATGGATACTACATTATTCGTTGGGAATCAGTTCTTCTTGATGAGAATTTGTCTTATGAGGAGGAGCCTGTTGCTATTTTAGATAGAGAAATCCGCAAGTTGAGATCAAGGGAGATTGCATCCATCAAGGTTCAGTGGAAGAATCGGCAAGTTGAAGAGTCCACTTGGGAGAAGGAGCCTGATATGCAAGAAAGATATCCACATCTTATTACAGATTCAACTACTCTTTCTCGCCCTTGTTTTTCTTCTTGTGAGCGTTCGAGGACGAACGATGGGTAAATTGGTATCTATTGTAACAACCTGTTTAGTCGGTTCGAGCACTAGACTTATTGTGATAAAAACTGACTGGGTCGGCGGATCACGCGATGGACCGTCATGTCCACGACGGACCGTGATGGACTTAGTCGTCCCATACTTGAGTAATTTCTTCAGCTGCTCTCCTCATTACCCTCGGCAACAGGTAGGACGAACCGTCATAGGCACAACGGTCCGTCGAGCGTCTTCGTTCCAAAACACTTCAACTTGGAAATCTGGGTACTGGGATCAACTCTTTGAACTTCACGACGGAACTGCAGCACGAACCATCGTAGATACGATGGACCATCACAAACCTCTTTACTGAATTTGACTCTCTCAACTTTCTGACGGACCTGCAGGTCAAATTGAATGGATTTAAAATAATGTTACGGCATGGATCGGGATTAAAAAATTTTCCATTTTCATCCATTAAATAATATTTTAATTAAATCACTTGAAAAGTTTGTTTTAAATTGTCAAGTTGCAAATATTTAGTTACTAAGATCTGATTGAGTTATTAAATGGTAAGATGAATAAAAATTCTCAATTGGAAGGCATGTTCCTAAAGGGCCCAATGAATTCCTAATTGGAATTAGGGGATCTTTTTTAAATGATTCTTTTATCACACTGTGATATTTTACATCTTTGAATGGCTCCATTCGAGAACAATTGGCTGCTAACAAAATTATCAACGACTGACATTCCTTATTTCTATTCAACAACGTATGAATAGTTCCTTGAGGTTGGTTAAGAGATTGTCGAATTTTTGCCAGGAAGGACCTTCACAAGTTGCGTAACCTCGACTTGGTCAAACTTTCGCTAAATGTTTCAAAGGGGTGTTTCGGACTATTCATGATTATAATCAGTAAATTAGTAGGGTAAGTATAATAATTTATTTAGTTGGGGGTTAAAGGAGATAACTTTTTAAATAAATAGTGTGTTACTTTTATCACCTTTTATAATTGATTATATGATAATTAGGGTAAAAAGAATCTGAAAAGGAGAAAGAAAAGAACAGAGAGGGGAGAACGAGCGAGAGACAGAGAACGAAGAGGAAAGCAAAGGCATTGGGGAAGTAGCTTGCTTGATCACGATTTTTGGTGGAGGTAGGTTATGGTTTATTTCTATTTGATAGATAAACTCTAAGTAACGATTGATATGTATTGAGTGATATTGTAATGTCTCCTATGTACTTGATGGTGTGGTTGTATGTTTTGATTGTGTGGTTTGTGGTTGGCCTAAAATTATGCGACTCTTGAATCTTCAATCTTAAATCCTCTCTATTAAGATGACAGCTTGAAATAAAGAAGGTTTGATGAACTAAAACAATGAGATAAATGGATCGGAGTGTCACATTACGACACGTAAGTATTAGGGGATTGGAGTATCATGTTCCGACACGTAGTATTAGGGGATCGGAGTGTCACGTTCTGACACGTAGTATTAGGGGATCGGAGTGTCACGTTCCGACACGGTAGTAATAATGGATTGGAGTGTCACGTTCCGACACGTAGTATTAGGGGATTGGAGTGTCACGTTCCGACACGATAATAATAAAGAGAAGTAATCTTTAATTATTTTCATATACTAAAATTCAAAAAACCTATTTCCCAAATGAGTATGGTGTGGAGGCTTGAGTCCTCATATGTGTGCCTGGTGTTGTTGCCAATGGTTCTTGTACTTTTTGTTGCCACCTGCTAAGTATTGTAGTTGATTTTATATATATATATTGCTTTCTATTTTTAGTTGGCCGATGATACCTACTCAGTACGTGTTCCTTGTACTGACCCCTACTTGTAATTTTCTTCTTTGTTATTTGTGCAGTGCAGCAAGCGTGCCATCGACTTCGACTCGCCCTCAACTCTAGCCAGTCTCCAGCATATTAGATTTCAGGGTGAGCTATTGTTCCTAGCTTGGACTGGATTCTCTCATTCACGTCTTGATGTCCTTGAAGTACGGACATGGACCATCTGTTTACTTATTTTAGCTTCTTAAATACTCTTAGATTTAGAAATTTGAGGATCGATGTTCTTGGTGTGATGACTTCCTGATTTTGGGGATGATAATTGATAAACTTTAGAAGCTTATTTATTGGTTATATTAATAAGTTTTGGGTCTTCCGCATTATATTTTGTTCATTATGGTTGAAATATTGGTGAATGTTGGGGTTTAGATTTGTTGGTTCGCTCACATAGGAGGATAAGTGTGGGTGCCACTCGCGGCTCGTTTTGGGTCGTGACAATGAGATTCTCTAATATTTATGAAAGACTAGTTTTTATTTAATATCTTGAAAAGTTTTAATTCCGCACAACTTTTCATGTCTTATGTAATGAATGATAGTTAAAGGGATTATACAAGACCCCAAAGGGTCATGTACGCCTTGACACAAACCGAGGGTTCTCTCTCACTTCTAAGGGGTACTTTCGAATCGTGATAGTTTTTCCTTGGGGTTTGAGAAAAAGAAAATGGGGAATTAAGAGATAAAAATCTGACTATTTTGGACTTTAATTAGTCAAGAAAATCTTTCAGGTTTATCTTACAGGTAAAAACACAAAAAATGACCCTTTTTAATGTTTTATTGTCGGCTAATTCGGCACTGCACTGTAATAGGTTGCTAAAATTGTCATAACTTCTACTTGGAACTCGCATAGAAGAAAAATTTGTAATATTGGAAAACCGGTTCAAATAGCATTAATTTTATAGGATAAGGATCACGTAACTTTTCATATTGTAAGAGATTTGGTTTCAAGTTGACCTAAGTAAAATCTGATATTTAAAGACACTCTTTAAGAAAGCATTCAACTCAACTTTTTGCTAGGAGATTCTAGTAATCTTTATTAATATAAAAAATCATTTCCAAATTAAACAATTGACCTTAACACCTACAAAAATTAAAAATCACCCAGTATGATCTTATTGACAAATGAAGAATTATTCGAGTCTTAACTTAGAAATTTTTGTGGTGTTACATGGTATGTAATAATTTCTTCTTAATTAGATATCTTGAGTTTTAGACCACTAGTTATGAAGTTACTTTTGTTATGAAGCGCTTTACCACCAAATGTGAGACATCGTGGTGCTAATCAGAATTTAATAGGCTCCAATGCAGGTACGGAACACCCTGTGCAAAAAGTTTTTTAAAAAAATTGTTGAATGTTTGCCAGTGAAAACCTAAAGTTTAATGACATAGATATCAGTTAAGGCGAATCTAACGAACACATGTATGTTTCTGAGTAATTGTTTTGAAATTTTTAGTCTAGTTTGTCAAAGATCCTCTTAAAAAATAATGAAGCCTAGGTTCACTGACTAACAAAGTGCTTAATTAGGGGATGTGACTCTTCTTATTCTCCTTACAAAAAAATGAGCTTAAGCACTTGTGAAGAATGTCGGAAATGTTTTATAGAGATAGCAAGAGTTTTGTTGTTTGACATTGCTTAATGATATTGATATTATGCGAAAAGAAAACGAGTAATGGAACTTGTCAACTTAATCTATTAGTGTTATAGTCATATACTAGCAAAAAAATTTCAAAAGTCAGCTGAAATGACCATCTATATGTATGCAATTACAAGTTTGTGATTTGAGTTGGTTTCCGTATATTCCAGATTTGTAAAGATAATTCATAAATAGAAAGGGAATACCAACATTGAATTAAAATATGAAGTGAATGCTAATACTCTAAAAAATTACAAGACATAAATTAAGAGTTAAAATTATGGTAAGAAATTCATAACTAGAAACATCCAAATCTCAAAACCTTTTTATATTCCAACAATGAATTTTAGAACGAGGTCATAAGCAGATTTAGGCATTTGATTGAACTCCACAATTACAATGTGTCTCTTATGTTTCCGTTGATCTGCTAATCTTTCCTTAAATTTTCTCTTGCTTGATTCAAATTTCTTCTTCACTATTGTTTTGTGTTTCTTTTTGCATTTTTTTGCAACTTCACAACTTTATTTTGATTCCGCATTGGTCTTGTAATTGAACTACCGTTGCTTTATTTTGGACGAGGATGAGGAGAAACTTTTTTTACCACATGTATTAAGGTTAGTCACAAATTATAGAAATATAAATAAGATGAAATATAAAGAATACTTTTAATCGAAGGCCAAAGAAACAACTGTGTTTCCTTGAAAAATTTAACCCACACATTATACCCGAGGTTGCAGATTAATATGTCCCAAGATAAAACAGATTAAGATATTAAAGAAGTAGTGATACCTTAGACTTCATTAACTTCAACAAACGTAAGAGTAGTAACAAGATCACACACAGACACAATCGATCGACAATTTTGTTCATGAGAGAAAATGTAGGCAAAGAGGAAACTTTTTAGTGTTTGAGAAAACGAAAAAAATCTCATTTATATAACAAATTTTAGCAAGAAACGTGTTTGTTAAGAAAAATTTGTTCAAGCCCATTTTTTTCAAAAAGTTGTATTTTTGGGGAAAAAGAATAACTTTTCGGAAGGAACAAGTCCCTTCAGATTGTTATTATCATTGCACGCTCATTTCAAGTAAATTTTGTTGCGCCAGAATTAATATGTTCTTAATTAACATTCTGGATTAATTTATAAGAGAAAATAAATTGATTAACATGATCTATTCGATTACAAAATTAATTAAATAGATTTTGTCCACAAAATTTATCAATCAATTACATCATTTGTGAAATCCAGATCCAAATATGAAGCATAGTCCAAAGCGAGCTCGAGGCGAGTGATGACGACAACACAATGGGGTACCTTTTTCTTAACCCTTTAAGAAGTAAAGGAAGTATTTCCTAATATAAGAACAATAATTTTCTTTCTTCTACTAATATGGGAGAAATGACTTTTGATTTGCACTTTGCAAATGACTTTTCATTTTCCCTCCAAATATGGTTCCCTCAGTTTTCCATTTTTCTCTTCTTTTTTTCCATTCACATTTTGCTAAAACCCAAATATCCCCCACATGAATGGGAAATGACTACGTTAAAACATATTCATGAAAAACTTGTGTGTCTTTTATATAAGGGTTAATCGCATCAGGATAAACACATTTCCCTTTAAACTTTCAATAGTGAAGATATATCGGATAGACTCGGTCAATCGTTAAATTTGATAACTTAGAATTGTCAAGATTTGTTGTATACATAGACAACATAAGTTACACAATTAACCCTTGAATAGTTGTCTAACAGAGTTATGCCTTTGTATCATGTGATCAAATTTCCCATTATACACAACGCTTCGAGCCCTTCCTATTGCAGCTTGACTATCATAGTGTATGCATATATGGGCCATTGATTTGGAAAAAAACGGAATATCTTCTAAGAAATTTCGAAGTCATTCAGCTTCTTCACCTACCTTATTTAAGGCGATGAATATAGATTCCATTGTAGAGCGAGTTATACATGTTTGTTTGGACTGCTGGTTATTTGTTGTAATGCAAATCATAGTTTTGAGTGTCATCTAAGTATTCCTAAATTCTCCTTATTACCAACCAATGATTTTGATAGGGTTACTTGTGTATCGACTAGGTTTACTAATAGCACAAGCTATGTCTGGTTGTCAAATAAGGAGTCTTGAAAAAGTTATTTCCCAATATCACATTAGCAACTCCTAGATCTTTCATATCAAACCTAATTACTAACGAGCATACGCTTAGTAGATTTTACATTGGCAATGTCCTTGCTCATTATCAACGTATCATCCACATATAGGCATATAATGACTTCCTAATTAGGAGTATCTTTAATGTAAATGCATTTATAACATTCATTGATCTTAAATCCATTTGACAACATGTTTTGATCAAAATTTGCATGTAATTGTCTTGGTACTTGTTTTATTCCATAAAGTGATTTAATAAGTTCGCATACTTTCTTTTCTTTACCAGGAACTACAAAGCCTTCAGGCTATTCCGTGTAAATTTCTTCCTCTAGATATCTAGATAAGGAGGGTTTCACATCCATTTGATGGATTTCAAGATCGTATACTACATCTAAGGATATTAACATCTGAATTGATGTAATCCTAGTCACTGGCAAGTCTGTGTAAAAATAATCTAAACCTTCTTTATGTATAATGCTTTTGACAACATGACAACAATTCTTGTTTGTTATTTTTCAGTAGTTCCATCATCTTTCATCTTCCTTTTAAAGATCCATTTTGAACACAAGGGTTTGTTTCTTGGAGGAGGATTAACTAAGTCCCAGGTATGATTGCTTATGATTTATTCAATATCACTATTTACATCCTTCTTCCAAGCGGTTGAGTCGCTAGACAACATTCCTTCCTTGAATGTTTTATGCTGACTTTCTAGAAGGAATGTTACAAAATTAGATCCAAATGAAGAATTTGTTCTTTGACGTTTATTGCGCCTTGGATTCTATTAATTGGTTTAATTCTCTTTTGGTTCTTCTAGGGGTTGTTTATACCCCCACTTTATGACTCAAGTCTCTTTGTATGGATAGATATATTCAAAAAAATCAGCATTATATGATTCCATTACCGTATTATTGTGACACCTTAAATGTTCAGGACTTTTTATAGAGACTCACTAGATAAAATAATACTTAAAACAATTTTTTTAAGCCGAAAATAATGTATTGAAACTAATTCAGAAGTTTTAGAGTAAAAATATCAAGAAACGGCCATGACGTCCAGAAAATTGTGAAATATGAGCTAGTGTGCCTTGGCATGTTTCATGGTGTTTTATGAGTCAGAATATAATTAAACATTTGGTAGAAAGGTGTTAAAAATGTATTAGAGTGTGTTTAGGTCAAAACATACGGGTACGACTCCCCAAGGATAGCCCTAGTTGTACTTGGAGAGGACCCTTCCATTTGACCCCAAAATTGTCATTTGGACAGTGTGCAACCACGAGCTAGACGGCGAGCCACCATTTGATAAATGCTACATCAATGGCTTATTATGTTGACACTTAGTTTATTCTTTAAAATGGTCTAAAAAATCAGTCTTTGTCGAAAATGAAGCCCGTGCAGGATGGGCCATCTTTGGGACTAGGGGGAGTAGACGTGGTTTCGTTGGTTGGGATCGAGTTCACTGCCACGTTTTTGAGTTAAGTGGGTTGATTATTTTATTAGTTAATTAAGTGATTAAGGTTTAAGAGTTGGTTATATTAAGTTAGTTAATGACAATATATATGCTACCTTAAGTCATAAACTAACTTAACACCCCATAATTCCCAAAACCTGATTCTTTCCAACTTCTCTCTAGTTTTTTGATCTATTCAAAGACCCCATTGAATACAAAGCTTCAAGGTTTACTAGGTATTTAATACATCAAATTTTATCAATCAAACTACAAGGAATCCTACGGTATGGAAGATATTCAGTTTTGAGATCTCTTTCCCCTAGAGGCTCTTCAAAATTGTTTTGAATGAAGTCTAAAAGATGGGATTTCATCAAATTTCGTGATTACTCTTTCAAATTAATTTGATGTTGATTTAATTTGATTATTATTGAGAGATTATGGTTGAATATTTGTTAATTGATGTAGTTCTTAGTTTTTGACCTAGTTCTATGGAAGATTTTATGATTGAAGATTTTTCCCGTAACCCTGGGTTATGAATTGAGGTTGATTTGATTAGTGATGTACTTATTTATTATATAGATTACTATTATATGATGCTATTAAGTTAATTGGTGTATGAATATTATTGGATTGATCATAAGATCTTGAAGGCGGCTTATGAAGGCTATGTTGTAAGACTTTATGATCTTGAGTTCTTTAATTCAATAATGATGGTGTATAGTTGATGATGATGTGTAATTTAATATTATATGTGATTAGATTAAAAAGATGATGGTATGATTAATGTTATGAGATGTGATGAATATGTGAATTGTGAGATAATGTTAAGGGTATGATGATACAAGATTGAATATGAATCACTTGTGTTCCTACTGTAATATGACTATGATTTGTTGATCTCATAAATAAAGGGTTGTTATGAAACGAAATTATCATGCAACACCTAATGAGGTAATTACATGATATACAAGTGGTTATTATCGTATGACCTATATTAATCTATGATAATTAAGAATGACTTAATGACATTTCAAAAAGGGACATTAGCTTAGCACCGAATGAACTTGACAATGAGAGGTGTTGACTCCCCAATGGAAGGGAGGTTCACGAATGTTCTCATTAGTTGAGTACTCCAATGCTCATTTTGCTAATGAGCATGTAGAGGTTTTAAGACATAACTCGTAGTTCTAACTATGTTGCCCCCACAGGAATACTAGTTGTTGGATAAACCTAGAATGCTATGTTATTGTTTTAATTCTTTCTTGGAAAGTAGAGAACCTTCTTTCGATGTAGGGTTTCATGATACCAGATTACAAGTTTAGCTAACATGGTCTATTGTCGGTTAAGGCGATTGTTCCTGAAAATTAAATGAATGAATGAAGTAATAAAGGTGAACAATAACTAGGGTAACTTAAGGGTTTATACTTAATGTAGATAGGTGTATGGGAGTGTACTTACACATTGCACATGTTGGCCTTGAGGGAAGTCCTAGGAGGTTGTCCTTATGCACTTATGATATGAATAATATGCATATGTTGATTTTACATGTTGATCATCTTATATGAGGTTAATGTCATTGATGAACATGGTATTGGTCTAGATTTCTATATATGATGGTGAATACACAAGATGTAATGATATATGAAGGAGGGCATTAATTATGATTTCTTTCCTTGTTTACTTGATTATGTGGCGTTATGGGGCTTCACATGAGCATTGAATTTCTACGCGTGGGATGGGATTGTTTGTAAGGGTCTTGTATGCTATGATTTATGAACTCGATTACATGAATTGTTCTTATGACTTTATATTGAAGCTTTCCATGTTAATATGACCTTATGTTGATATCCATGTTGACCTGATTATATGATTATGTTGGTCTTGTGTTGAAGGGCATGTTTGTTTACTCTTTTGAGTGGACCAAGATTTTCACCTGAATTTTGTTTTTTGTTTTGGTCCATTTGGCCTATTTTTTATTGAAATATTTATTATTAAATAAAAGGAGCTTCCAACTACACTATTGAACAAAAAAAAACTCAAATTCCTAGTGGTATCTTTTAAGTTACTAGTATACCGAAAATGATTAGTAAGTAAAGTAATTTATGCCTATTTAGTATTATCATGTGGAGAGACTCGAAATATAAATACCATTGTTATTGTAAATATTAGATTTAGGAAAATATTAATAAATCAATAGTTGGATTAAGATGACAAAAGAAAATAATGAATTTCTTAGTTGTTTATAACAAAACTTTAAAGCGAGCATATATCTTCATTTAGCAAATTGTAATTGTTCTATTTAATGTTTGAGATAATTTTAATACAGGAAAGTTAGAATCAAAATCAATGTAATAATCATTTGAAAACCACTTTTGTCCATAATTTAGACATCTGGAAAAGATTTTGGTGTAAAATTTTATATAGATTGAATCATGATATAATCAAAATCTCTTTCTATTCCAACTGTGTCTTCTGGGAGCACGATAGTCTTTAGCAGGTTTAGGCATATCATGAAAGCCCACTATTATAGTATTTCTCTTGGTTTTCCGTTGTTCTATCAATAATTCCTCAAATTTTCTCCTTATTAATTAAACCTTTATCTCCATGTTTCAAGTATAAAGTTTTGTGTTGTTCTCCCAACTGGTCTATAATTATACTGCAGTTATTTTGTTTTTATGGTGAGCAGTCTAAAAGAAGTTGTGTTTGATGAGGAGCAACTTGTACAATTTTCTTGATACATAATTTAATTTTCATCGTTGGTTTCATAAGTTTAGATAAAGTGATCTGATGTGTTCCTTTATTAATCTATCCGTCTTTATTGGATTTGTTTTCTAGATTACTTGACATTCATCATTAGCATTGTCATATGCATCATCATGAAGAGTCAAGTTATCGTGGTCTTTGGAGTCCCTTTTCTTCTTGAATATACTATTTCTGCTCTTTGTCAAAGTGCACAAGATATATCAGAATTTTTTTTATAGAATGAGGATGTTATTTATCATTGTAGGCTGGAAGGGTTTGTATAAGGATAAATATTTTTTGCCAACCATATCGAATTAACATGTGACATTATAATATCAGCTCCTTCAATAGAATTCACGTGACATCTCATATCTTATGAAACAATTGTATTGCACAATTTAGAGTATGAAAGAAGGGAAACTTTTCTTAAATTTTCTGTAATTCCTCAGATATAGAAGTGGGACCCTCACAACCATGAATAAAATCCTACTAACACGACTTCATAGACAAACTAGGACACTTAAACATTGAGGCTCACATACCAAATTTGTCATAACCCAAGCCTACATACTTGAAATGTCCGACACTAGCGAACTGTCATGGTCCCCAAGAGAACCCCCATCCTTATTAACTACAAGTGGAAGACTATCTTGAATATACATAAATATCAAAATGAAAGAAATGATAAATCAACAATGTATTAAATCTCAAAACTGTCTAAATATATTAAGTATTAAACATAAGTTTTAAAGAAAACCTCTAAACTAAAAGAATCTCTAAAACTATCTATCTATTAAGCCTCTACGATTTACAGATTAGTGTTGGGACAAGATCCATGACTACTCTAAAGATGACGACGGATAAAGTGATATTAGTAAACTCTTGTTGAGTATCCTAATAAATAACATCAACACTTTGAATGTACGAGTATGAAATATAGTCGAATAAAAATAACTGAATGAAAGGATTGCAATAGATGTTGATAAAAAAGCGAAACTGTCATGCCCGGATCTTAAAACCTGGACGTTACCGACACTTTACGACCATTGTTGTCCTTTAGCGAACCCTTGACCTGGCTTACTAAACTTAGGGGAAGACTATTCTCATATCATATAAAGAATTAAAATAATGCTAGTCAATTGAGTTAAATAATTGTCTTGGCCAAAATGATACTGAATTTTAGCACTTGATCATATAAAATATAAGAAAATTAGACAAAAAAAAGAACTACTAACTGTCTATGAAGCCTCTAAACTTACAATGGATGTTGGGAAAGACCCCACAACATCCTAATGAACTAAAATAGAAAAGTAATAAAAGGATTTCCTTGTGTATGCGTCATCACCACCTTGCTTATTCTTAGGGCACTCCCTCATGAAGTGACCCTCTTGACAACACTTGCAACAACCTGTCTGGCCTTAACAAAATTTACCTGAGTAGGTTCTACCACATGCAGAAATCCCAATACCTCCTTGTGCCCCACTACATTGGTATTGGGCTGGTCTAGTATTGAAAATCTGTGAGTTCTGGCCACTATACTCGCCTCTGTTTTTCGGGCGCGGGCGTACTAGCAGATGATGGTGCATTCCCCTTCTATTTTGAAATTATTGTCGACTTGAACCACCTTTATACTGCCCATACTCATTCCCAGTCTTTTTTTTCTTGTTTTTGTATTTCTCTCTCTCCCTCAGCTTCTCCTCTTCAACTTGTTGCACATAGACCATAATCCTTGATATGTTCATGTCACCAATCAACATTGCAGCCCTACCTTTTTTTCTTGAAGCACGACCCAAACCGACAACTAACAAGCTCGTTCTTCTCCTCATGTCCTTCACTATCCTCGGAGCATAGCCAGACAGTAGGGTGAACTTCAACCCATACTCATGAACACTCATGGAGTCCTGTGTCAAAGTGTGGAACTCCCGTACCTTTGCTTACTTTAGTTCTCGAGGGAAGAACATCTCCAAGAAAGCTTCTTCAAAGAAAGCCCAACTTGGATGTGGTTCATCCTCATCTCTTCCCTCCTTCCATTGGTCAAACAAGTTTCTAGCCACACTCTTCAATTGATATGCAGTTAGTTCAACCCTCTCAATATTAACCATATGCTTTCTGCAAATTCTTCCAAAAAATTCTCCATATCCTAATAGTGCTCGATTCGGTGAAGCTGGGATGATTCATTCTCATAAACTCACGAACCCTTGAGGTGTCAAACTCTTCTTGTCGAGCTCATCTCTGTTGCCCGACTTGGTTTGTTACTACTTGACTTAACATCAAAACAGCTTCCCCAAACATTGCATTGGTAACCTCTCCTTGGGGTTGCACATCCAGTGCATTTGGAAACTCTTGTTCCTCAACATTTATTCTAGTTTTTAGACCTTTGACTGCCCTTCATGGAGGCATGATGATATGAAAATAGACATAAGCACGAATTAGAGAGAAACCTTTAACGATAAACACTAATGAGAAGAATATGAAGAAGTTAAATGTTCCTAAATGTTATAGCCTCCTAATTATATATGTGGAGCTCTTCACACCAATTACTAAGATTCTGCAGACACGACTTCATAAATTCCATAGTACTCTTGAACCTTGTGCTTTGAAACCAAATTTGTCATGCCCGGAGCCTACACCCTGGACGTTGCAGGCACCCAACAACCTTTGCTGGCTTTGAGAAAACCCTTGTATTGACTTACTTAAATTAGCGGAAGAATATACTCATCTCAGACAAATAATTAAAAGCATTCTCATCAATTAATTTCAATAATTGTCTTGGCAAAAATGGCATTAAGCCTCAACTTTTGAACATATGAAATATAAGATAAATTCGACTACAAAACTTAACTAAAAACATTTAGCCTAAGTGATGATACAATGTTTTACCTCATACTGTCAAGGATCATCCTATACCTTGTCATTGGTATAGGTTCTTATTTACCTAGTGGATCGACTAGATTTACACACGTGTTTATGTACAAAGTATGAACCGTCATTTCCCATGATAGATTCATGGTCTACATGGAGAATTGAGTTAATATGAACTCTCATCCCCACATCGGTGCTCAATACTACTCCCAAAATAGACTTCATCTCATACTTTTAAAAAACATCTTTCCTTTGGATTGGGATAATTTACTGAACCTTTTTCTTTTAAAAAACTTGTTTTGGAATCAATGTTCCCCTTTTCTTGTTCAAAACTCTTTTGGGAAATCTAACTTTCCCCTAAAAATAAATGTGAAAACATTTATAAAATTATTATGGAATACATAGTTCCCTTATAACTTTTGAGAAATGAACTCAACATTTACTCTTTTGTTAATATGGTATTGCATAATTCCCTTATAGCTTTTGAGAATTTAACTCAACTCTTTGCTCTTTGCTCAACTTGTAACTTGAGACTTAAAACAAATTTAAAATATTTTTTTAAGACTCTTTTAAAACATTAAGAACTTACTTTGAGTTACTTCTTAACTTTTAACCTTGACTCTTAACTTCCCTTGAATCTGATTATAGATTCAAGAATCATGATCTTATGTTTATAGATGATTTCATGATGATTAGATGTACTTTAGAATGTTTGTATCAACTATTATTTATAGGTACATCAAGTAGGAACTTTTACGAAAAGATGGGGGAGAAATGGGAACTCCAGGTGATCCTAGCACTTTGAGAGGCACGGGGCACCAGATATTGACGGATAGATGTTGTCCTCAGGCACTCCCTGGCTAGCGCTGTGCTCCAAAGCCTTATTGACAGAGTCTGTCCTAAGGGGTTCTCGTAGGCATGGTGCTCCAAGGCCTGTCTGATGGGTTTTCCGACATTACTTCTCCGATTTTCAATTCTAAACCTCCCAAACTTCCATGTATCTTCCCCCAAAACATTAGATTCATCAAAATAGTCAATAACCGATAGTTTAGACACGTAAAACATCTCTGAAACAAAAATTAAACAACTAATGGTATTCTACAAACCCAACCAATGGGGATTTAACAATTTGTTCATCAAAAACTTCATGATTTATCATTCAATCTATGTGAAACTTGTTGAATTGAATATATTTGGGTGTGGGTAAAATGACCCAACACATAATGATCTCACATGCCTCGAAGGGATCACCCCCAGCAAAATCCACGCAACGATCTTAGCTTTCTAGATCTTCCTCTTCTTTGATATTTTTCTCCCAAGACCTAAGCGTTCTTAATTTTTCTAAAACTTATTAAGGACTTGGTTTTACCCCAAAAAAAGCCTCAAATCGAATTAGGAAATACAAGGGTTGAAAGACAACTTTACCCTTACTAAAATTGGAATTGGGCTTTCCTCTGTCCAACAACCCAACTTTCGAAAGGCATATATCCCTCATACAACATTGGATTTATGCAAAATAAGAGGCATTGGAAAGATCTTCCCAAGGGATTTACAACCTTATAAATATATCATCCAAACTTCTCGTGAGTTGGAAATTATGTACATTTTGAAATGACCGAAACACATATTTAAAAGCTGAAAATTTTCTAGATTTCCCTATATATTCCCAAAATTAATTATTCTTGGGTTCTTATCTTATAATTAGTTTTTCAAGTTGCAATATGTTAACAAACCATCAAAACTTTATAAATATACCTACTCATCTTTGAATTGAACATAAGTGATATATTAAAATACAATTTTAACTCTATTTGGTAGATTCTCTAATAAAAAACTATTACTATGAGATATGTGGTGATATAATATCTCGCCTATGCTGTAAGAATTGTCATACATCGTTTTGGGTATAGAACCTCTTAACTAAGTGGATCCACTGAAAAATAAGAATTCATCTCAAATTGTGATCTTTTACCCATGTTAGCAAGCCATAGTTTATGAGGATTTTGAGTTCTCTAAACTGTTTCCCATATCGTTGCTCAATATTATTCTCAATAATATATATATTCTTGCTCAAGTTTATGAAACATACTTTTCTGAGATAATTACTCATACTAGCCTCTTATAAGAGGTCACCGCTTTAAAATATCTCTGAACTCATAAACTTGTTTAGCAATCAATGTTTTTATTTTCTTAAAATAATACTCTCTTTCTTCATGTAAGAATGAAACTTTGCAAAATACTTAGCTCCCTTATACACTTTCTCAAACCCCTTTTTACTTCTTCAAAACTCAGTTTAAAACACCAATGTTATGTTTAAAAGATACTCAAAAATCAAAATTTAAAATAGGATTCATGCTAAAATATAAACATTAACTAATTGAATCATGCATATGAATACAAAAATATAGAAAAGTCAATACTCTGACTCATGAATTCATAACTCAACAATACTACTTATTTCAAGAATATTCAATTCATATGGCTCATGTTTAATATAGACATAAAGAAATCAACTCAAGAATATTAATACAAAATGTATAAAAACTCAATAATTATTATTAGAAATTTAAAAAGAATCAGGAACTTAAGAACTCAAAATTAAGTTATCTCAAGAATAATAAAATATAAGGATAGAGCCTTAGATTTTTATTTTACTGATGTGAAAGTAAATGTAGGACGTGAGGAATAAAAAGTACAAAACTACTATAGCATTACAGACCTGGAAAAAAAAGGTTTATGATGAATTTTGAAGAAGAATTTGATTAGAATCCTTTAAACCCCGGCTTTTAGGAGAACAGTCAAGAAAACCTTTTTCTAAGACTTTTGAATTAGTTTATTCAATCCCTATGAATAAGAATTAGGATTCTCATTAATGATTCAAATTGTATGATAAAAATTAAGTTGGAATGAGTAAAATTCTTGGATAAGGACTTACTTTGAAGAATTAAGTTGAAAAGATTGAAAGAATCTTGAATGTAAGTCTTTTACTTTGATTCTTCCTTAGGATTTTGCCTTGCGGATTGAGAGAGAAGAGAATGGGGGATTAAGAGATGAAAATCTTACTTTTCGGCCATTAATTTATCGAGAAATTCTTTAAGAATTTTCTCAGACGTAAAAATACAAAAAAAATGACCAATTTAATGTTTTATTGTCGGAAAATTCGTCACTGTACTATAATAGGTTGCTAAAATATTCATAACTTTCTACTTGGGACTTGTATTGACGCAAATTTGTTTCATTGGAAAGAAGATTCAGATACCTTTAATTGATAGGATAAGGATCATGTAACTCTTCGTATTCTAAGTGATATGGTTGTTTTATGTTGACCTAAGTAAAATCTCATATTGAAAGATATTTGGTAAGAAAGTTTTCAGCTCAACTTTGTGCTAGAAGATGCTAGTAACTTTAATTCATATAAAAAAATCATTTTTAAAGTAAAGAGTTGACCTTAACACCAAAGAAAAATTAAAATTCATCCATTATGATCTTATTCACAAATAAAGAATGATTCTAGTCTTAACTTAGAAATTAACATGGTATTACATGGTAAGCAATCATTTCTTCTTAATTAGACATCTTGAGTTTGATACCCCTAGGTATGAAGTCGCCTTTGTAAGTAAGCGCTTTACCAACAAATGTGGGACATCGTGATGCTAATCAAAATTTAATCGGCTCCAATGAATGTATTGAACACCATGTGCAAAATTTAAAAAAAAACAAAACTCTTGTTGAATGTTTACCTATGAACACCTAAAGTTCAATGACATAGATATAAGTTAAGGTGAAACTAAAGAATACATTTAGGTTTCTGAGTAATTGTTTTCAAATTTCTAGGCTAGTTTTACCAAGATCCTCTTAAGGAATGATAAAGTCAGTTTCAATGACTAATAAGGTTCTTAATTAGGTTATGGGGTTCTTCTTGTTCTCGTTACAAAAAAAATAAGAGCATAGCCACTTGTGAAGAATGTCATAAATGTTTTGCAGAGATAGCAAGAGTTTAGTTGTTTGACTTTGCTCAATGATATTGATATTATGACAAAAAAAACAAGTGATGGAACCTTTCAACATAATCTATTCATGTTCCAACCATATACTAGCAACAAATTTTAAAAATTCACCTGTCATGAACGTCTATATGTATGCATTTACATTATTTATAATTTGAGTAGTTTTCTGTATTTTCCAGATTGGAACTTTCACTATATGCATTTACAAGATTACCCCACATTAAATTAAAATATGAAGCGAATGCTAACACTCTAAAAAATTAGAAGAAATAAATTAACTGAAAAAATTATGGTGAGAAATTTATTACTAGAATCATCATATTCTCAAAACCTTTTCATATTTCAACAGTGATTTGGAGTACGCAGGTCATAAGCACGGTTATGCATTTGATGGAACTCCATTGATATGCTAACCTTTCCTTAAATTTCCTTTGATATGCTAACCTTTCATTAGATTCAGATTATTTCTTCATTATTTCTTTGTGTTTCTTTTTGCATTGTTTTGCAACTGCACAACTTTATTTTGATTTCTGCATTGGTCTTATACTTGAACTACCGTTGCTTTACTTTGGATGAGGAGGATAAACTTCTACATGCATCTTCATAAACGATGCTGGAATGCTCGTTGTTTAACCCGTGGAGCATTTTTTTCTCCTGCATTTGGTAGGGATCTGTTGTGCACCATCTCCATCTTCCTCAAACCTCTCTGACTCTGCTTGTCTCTTATAAGGTGCTTCTTGAATGAATTAAGAAAATAGTAATTTGTTTTAGGTGATCATTCATAACTTGCATCCCTCTCTTAATTATATACACCTTAATTCTATGATTTTAGAAACTTTATGCCTTTCCCCAATATTGTTTAGGACTGACCACAAATTTAGAAACATTTTCCCCTTTCCCCAAATTGTTTTGGACTGCCACAAATTTAGAATGTTATTCACCTTTTCCGATATTGAATAAAACTGTCCAAAAGTATACTTTTCTTATATGATTTAGAAGTATGCTGCCTTGCAACATTGAGGTAACAACAGTTCAAAACACTGGAATTGGATAAGAATCTTCTAGGGCTTGTTTGGTATGTGGGATAAGAGATAAATAATTATAGGATTAATTTTCGAATAAATTTATCATGTGTTTATTTGGCATATAAACATAGGATATGTTGTCCATAATTGTAGTGTTACTTTTGTCCACAATGAGGATAAAATAAAAATCCTATCTAATGATAATTTATCTGAAATTAACTTGTTCCCGAAACAAACAGATCCCTTAAACTCTTGCATAACTATGTTTTTTGGATGAAATTTCCAGCAATGGTTTCTATCCTCAATTAGAATAAATTCATTATTATATATTAATAACAAATTCTTTCTAATCTAATTATTGTGTGGATTGGATGATTATCCTCATTTGCACAGTTATGTATGAATATAATATAATGTAAAAGGTTGTCACATGTAGTTATTCTAAGGGTTCGAGACTAGTCTCCCCTAATAAATCTTGAAGTTTTAGCATGATTTCATTGATTGAGTGTCAAGACATTCTTCCATACTTATCAATTTGAGTTAAGATATAATATAAAGTCAATCAGAATGATGTTTAGCGCCGAGTGGATAGTGATATGAGATGGAAGCCTCATGGTAGTAGATGTTGGGTTTCTAGGAACAATCTCTTGGTGTGGAAGCGCTTAGGTTATTAGAGGTTAGCAATCCTCTTATCCCATAAACTAAGTTCCCTCATAGGTCTTTTCGCTACTGGATCGACCTAATCTAATAGTTGAGTTCTACCTTAGGCGAGTAGAATACCCTTTTCGGTGTGGGGTAGACACTGGATTCTATGATTAAACTTTCATGGTCTATGTCGGTTAAATCTAATTGTATTATGATAGTATGAACTAGAATTTGAGTTATGAACTAAACTTACTTAATCAGCATTCCTTAGTATGGGTAGGAGTATGAAAGCTTATTCATACATTTCAAATGGATGCTTTGAGGTTACTTATGGTTTGTTTCCATTATAATATGATAATAAATATGTTGAATATGCTTGTATGTTTTGCTTTTAAACTAATTGTCATGATGAACTGTAAACTTGGTAAAGTACATACGTTTCAACTATAATGTCCTTTTTAGCATGATTTCAAGGATTTTTATGCATGACTATCATACATTGAGCATTTTTGTACTAACCTATATTTTTTCTAGATTTTTCAACAAAGTACAGGTTCTGGCGTTTGAGGTGATTTTCCTTTTTATTCAATGCTTTGATTGACTATTTTCCAAATATTTTGGTGACTCTTGATGTATTCGAGGATGAGTGATTTCTTGTTTTCTCATTTCTTTTATTTTACTAGACTTTCGTATTTTCTATTGTACGATTTGTGACCTTATTTTGAGACTTCGATTATAATAGATGGACAAATGAGACTATATCTATACTTCCACTTTGCTTTTATGAAAACTTCATAAGGCTTGATAAAAATGTGTTCTTACTGTTTATTGTTCTTTACTTATGTGATAAGATGTTAAGTGGCTTACATAGTGCCTTGAGGGGTGTTATGTGTCTTGTTACGTTTAGGGGGTACCCTTGTGTCGTGACAACCAAGTTGACATAGAAAAGTAGAGCCACAACGATTTGAAGAAGCTGAACAATTATCATCGCATAGAAAATAAGAAAGAAAAAGGAGCACAACAGACCCCTACCCAATGCAGGAGAAAGAAGTGTGACATTGGTTCAACAAACATCATGTTGTTTCCATTGATGAACATGAATGTAGAAGTTGCTCTTCCTCTTCCTCCTCGTCAAACAAAACAAAGAAACTGCAGTTCAAGTACAACAACAATGCAGAAAGCATAAAAAATCCTCTCCATTTTCAATACTTATGCAAAAAGAAACAGAAAATGAGTGTGATATGAATAAGAAATTTGAATCAAGTGGGAATTTATGGAAAGGTTAGTAGAATAATGCGACTCCAAGAGACGGATTTTAATTGTGGACTTCCATCAAATTCCTAAACCTTCTTGTATATACATACCAATAGATCTTTAGGTCAAGTTAATCATGAAGATTTTCATCAAGTATATGAGTGTAAAACTTATAGATTAAGTTGACTAGTTCCATCACTTTTTGACTAATGGAAACCTGAATTCTCAACACAAATGCTCAAACATTATATAATCATTGACATGACTGACACTCGAAAACCATTGTTGGCCTTGAGCGGACCCTTGCCCTGGCTTATTTAACTCAGCAGAAGACAACAATCAGTACTATAATGATCAAAGAACTGAATTAAACTGTATAGTAAGATAACTGGAATTTTTTAAAGATTTAAACGTTCAACTTGGCCAAAAATGGCAACCCATGTCTTTAACATAAGAATGCAAATTCAAAGACAATTGAACTACTAACATATGTTTGTGTATCTATGTAGACTTCAACAATGAGTCAGATGAGGATCCTCGTTACCTGCGTCTGCATCATGATACGATGCAGGACAAGTAACATCAGTACATTTAATGTACGAGTATTCGGGTTGAAATGCTAAAACAACTTAAGTTCGAAAGGAGTAAGATGGAAAACTTATATTGGCTCTGATCAACTCATGGATAACATAACTCAATAATACTGACTCATTTCAATATATATAAATTTAAAAGTACGTGAAATATATAGAAAAGTTGTTTGAAAACATGCTATAAATTCTTAATATATAAAAGGATACAAATAACTCTGAGATGTATGTAAAAATACAAATAATCTTATGTGTGTGTGTATATATATATATATATGAATACATAACTTCATTGGGAGTTTCTCTAACCGAAAACCATCACTTAAGAGCTACAATGATGATAAAATGATCTACCTCACACTGCCATCGCAACCAATACCTGGCTAAAGGTATAAGACCAGAACTTCCTACTGGATCCTTTAGTCTACCTTGAAAAGGGTTTATCTAATAAGTATGTCACCTTTCTACCTATAGTGGCTACATGGTTTATAGGGGTTGTGAGTTGTCTGAACTCTTTCGCATATCGGTGCTCAATACTACTCCAAAAAAAACTGAATCTTATGTCATAAAAAAATAAACTGGTTTTGTGATTTGGGATTAGTGCTAAAAAGATTAGCTAAAAGGCTATCTTGGAAGTATTAATTCCCTGATTACTTCATTTAGAAAGATATTTTCTTTAACTTAAAACTAACCCGAAGGATCTTTGAAAATCCAAGTTTCCCTTCTTTTTAAATAAGAAAACATTTTAATTTCTTTTGTTAATACTTAGTTATCATACATTTCTTTGAAGGAATACTTCACTTTACTCCGAATAGAACTCGAGCTTAAGTCTTAGAACGACACTCAAAATGTTTTTGAAAGACTAATGAAACTTGAAATGATCTTCTTCTTTTTATGTTTACTCCTTACTCAATATGATCTTTAAGTCTTAAAACAAGTTTAAAGTATTTGTAAAGACTTCTAGAAAGACTCTAGGAATTCTCTAGACTTGGCTCTAACTTCTTTGAATTTGAAGTTGTGGATTCAACGTTTTAATTTCATGTTTTTGGGTGATTTCTATATGATTAGAAGTCATTAAGAGTATTAAGAATAATTATAAAGTGTTAAAATATTTCAAAGGCATAATTAGACTTCATTACAAAGCCTGGGTGAAAAACGTCGATTTGAGCGCGTTTGGGGCAAGCCACGCCATCCCCACTTGGCTGAGGCACCAAAATGGCGCAGTGTAGGTGCGCCACCTCAGGCCCTCTAGCGCAGATGGTCCGCACGTTCCTAGTTCTGCCCAAGTGCGTCCAAATTATTTTCTCCTCTCATTTTTCAACGCTAAATCTCCAAAACCTCCATAGTTGTTTTCCCAAAACCCTTAGGATCATTATTACATTCAATACCCGATAGATCTAACTTGAAAAAAAAATCTGGAATTACGAATCGAAGTAACAATGGGCATTCAACAACTCAATCAATAAAAATCATCAATGTCCTCGAAGAACCTCATCATTCTTATTAAACCAATTTGAAAACCATGGAATTGAAACAAGCTTGATGTATGGGTGAAACTGACCCAACACTGAAAGATCTCATATACCTTGGTAGGGATTACGCCCGTCGAAATCCACTCGCTAATTTTGAAGTTCCTGAAGAATTCATGAATTTTCTCCCATTCCTTCTTCCTTTCTCTTTTATCCAAGCCCTTAGCGTAAATCTAATATTCCTAACTAAAGTAAACATTGTTTTTACCCCAATACACCCCTAAAACAAAATAGGAAATTAATTGGTGAAAAGACTAGTTTTCCCTTCCTTAAATCTGGATTTAGACTTTCCTCAATCAACAGGCTAAGTTCTAATAGACATATCTCAGTCATACGATATCTAAACTTAGCAAACTCAGCGGACTTGGAAAATCTCTCCAAGGATTTCCAACCATTTCAATAACTATCTATAACTCATTATGATGTATAAGTTATGACCATTTCAAAATGACTAAAACTCTCTCTCTAAATATAGACAAATATTCCAGATTTTTCCCCTTTTTACCAAAGATGAATATTTTTAGTTTCTTAGATCATTCTTACCATTTCAAGCTGTGAGATGTTACAATATCTCCCCGTTGGGAACATTCGTACTCGAATGAGATTTCTTTTGCTAAGGTAAAAATAGTAACATCAAGTTCAACACTCAACACACAAAAGCAAGTAACTACATGCTTACTTATAGTTTATAAATAAGAGAATTAGTACCTTGATCTGCATTCTCTCTGAATTCAAAGAGATGTGATATATCTTCTTCATATCCTCAAGTCACTTATTTAACAAATTTGTTCCTCCAACGGTCCTTGACTGATGCAACCTCCTTTGTTCTCAACTTGCGAACTTGGCGATCTAAAATCTAAATTGAAATCTATTTATATGAAAAGCTATACCTAAGCCCAATAATTTTAGTTGGTATAATCAACGAAGGATCGCCCATGAACTTCTTCACTATAGAGGTGTGAAACATTGGATGAACTACTGCCCAATCTTGTAGTAGGTCTAAATCATTAGTTGCATTGCCAATCTTTTTGGCTATGCGATAAGGTCCAAGGTACCGTGGACTAAGTTTCCCCTTCGTACCAAATCTCATAAGACCCTTTATGGGTTAAACCTTCAAGTATATCACATCATTTACTTTGAAATCCAACGGTCTTCTCCCAACATCTGTGTAGGATTTTTGACTACTCTGTGACATTTTCAATTACTTTTAATCACCTGCAGCTTCTCCATAGCTTGGTGAACAAGATTTGGTCCTACAAACCCTGATTCCAAGACATTGAACCACCCAAAAGGAGATCTTCAACTTCTCCCATAAAGTGCTTTTTTTTGGATGCTCGAATGATAATTGGTATGATAAGAAAACTCAATGAAAGATAAGTGATCATCCCAATTACCCTTGAAATAAATCACGCAAACCGTCAACATATATTCTAAGGTCTGCATAGTTAGCTCTTCTTGCCCATCAATCTAAGGATTAATGAAGTGCTTAAGTTCATTTTTGAACCCAAATCTCTCTTGAATGATTACCATAACTATTCAGCGAATTGTGCATCTCTATCTAAGATGATTGAAATTGGGACTCCATGAAATCTCACCACTTCCTAAATCTATAACTTTACATAATCTTCTACCGAAATAGTTGTCTTTACCGACAAGAAGTGGGCTGATTTTGTCATTATATCGATAATCACTCAAATTGAATTATGCTGCCTGCAATACCTTGGTAACCCTATGATGAAATCCATATTAATTATCTCCCATTTATATTTTGGAAATTCTATATAATGAGCCAAACCACTAGGACTTTGGAGCTCTACTTTAACTTGTTTGCAATTCGGGCACTTGGAAACAAACTCTCTAATTCCCTTCTTCATACCATTCCACCAATATATTTCTCTCAAATAATGGTACATATTTGTGTAAACCAGTTGAATAGAATATCTAGAGTTATGATCTTCCTCATAAATCCTCTCTTGAAGTCCATTACATAGGTACACACAATCTACCTTGATATCTTAACACACCCTCTCCCCGTTGTTCAAAATCTAATACTCCTTGATTATTCACATTTTCCTTCAACTCAAACAAAATGGGATCTTAGTCTTGCTTCTCTTTCACTTATAGCACTAATGATGACTCAGTCCCATTTGTCACAACTACTACTCCTTGTGTGGAATCGATGAGTCAGACTCCTAAGCATGCAAGTCTACGCACTTTTTTTTCTAGTTCCTTCTTCTCTTCCATAAGAAGGGAGGTACTACCCATAGACGACATACTTAAGGCGTCAACAACAACATTAGCCTTACCTTGGTGGTAAACATTACTCATGTCATAATCTTTGAGCAATTCTAACAACCTCATTTGTCTAATATTAAACACTGTCTGCGTAAACATATATTGTAGGCTCTTGTGATAAGTTAAGACATACACATGAACACCATATAAATAGTGACCCCATATCTTCATGGCGAATACTACTTCACTCAACTCTAATTCATGGGTTGGATAATTCTTCTCATGAACCTTCAACTTTCTGTAGGCATAATCTATAATATTCTGCACTAAAAGGCATTCAAAACAAACTCTAGAAGCGTCATAATACACAACAAAAACCATGAGTACCTTCTAGTAAAGTCAAAACTGGGGCAGTACTCAACCTCTTCTTCAACTTTTGAAAGCTTTTCTCCAAAGCATTAAGCCATTGAAACTTTATTGTCTTCTAAGTTAGATTTTTCAAAGGAGATAAAATAGACGAAAATCCCTTAACAAGCCTTCTATAGTAGTCAGACAAACACAAGAAATTCCTAATATTAGTTGGACATGTGTGTCTAGGCTAACTCTGAACGTCTTCTATCTTTTGGGTAACAACTCTAATTCTATCACTGAAAACTATATAGCCCAAAAATGCCACAAACTCAAGTCAAAACTCATACTCGGAGAACTTGACATATGACTCTTTATCTTTAAATATCTGAAGGACTATTCTGAGAAGACTAGCATGATCTTCCCCATTCCTTGAATAGAGTAGTATGTCATCACTGAAAACAATAACAAACATATCCAAATAAGGTTTGAAGACTCTATGCATAAGACCTATAAATGATGCTGGTGAATTCTTCAAACTAAAGGACATGACCAGAAACTCATAATGCCCATGTTCGGTTTTGAATATTGTATTTCGAATATAAAATTCCCTAACTTTCAATTGGTGTTAGCCTGATATGAGGTCAATCTTAAAAAATGAGAAGCACCCTGAAACTGATAAAAAGATTATCTATTCTAGGAAGAGAATACTTATTCCTAATGGTAACCTAGTTTAATTAACGGTAATCAATACATATCCTAAGGGAACCATCTTTCATTCTCACAAACAAGACCGGAGCACCCCAAGGTTAGACACTTTGTCAAATGAAATTCTTATCTAAATGATCCTTTCAACTATTCTTTCAACTCTTTAAACACTGTTGGTGCCATTATAAAGGCGGAATAGAGAAATGACGAGTATCAAGAAGAAGATCAATCGCTAAGTCTATCTCTCTTAGGATGGACTCAAGGAAGATCATCTAGAAAGACTTCCAGGAACTCTTTTACTACTGGAACTGAGTGAATAGGAGCTATCTCAGCACTCGATTCATTAAGTCGAACTAACTGATAGACACACCCTTTAGTTTCAAATAATAAACTCGCTCCTGGGTCTAGCAATGCAGAAACAGTAAAGTCAAAGACTTGAATCATATCATTGTGAACATTTGGCAAATTTATATGCTCTTGGCAATTGTTGAGAGCATTCAAGCCGTTTGTTCCCCCACCAGTACTAGAAGTAGTTCCCCTTGATGAATCCATGTCTAGAGGAGAAACCGATAAAGTCTACACTCTATTACCACCATTACCACTCCCCTTGCTTAATCTTTGGATAGTCTTCCATGAAATACCCAGTCTTACTGCACTTGAAACTACCACTGGAGTCCTCAAAAAAACACCGGAAAGGTTCTTACAACACTTGGATCAAGTAGGAAGCTTACGCCCTCCTTGCGCCACACTACTCTGTGAGTATGCATGTTTAGCTCTAGAATTCTGACCACAGTACTCAGATTTTTCATAGTTGAAGGTGCATTAGCAAAAGATGGGGAAGGACCCTTCTATTATTGTTGGAAGGATGATCAATTTGCATTACTCTTCTACTGCCCGGATTAGCTCTCTTTCTTGTATAATTTTCTCTCTCCCTGAAATTCTCATCAACTTGTTGTACATATATCATCAATCTGGATATGTCCATGCTACCTATTAGCATCATAGCCCTGCCCTCTTTTCTTGAGGGATGACCTAAGCCAGCGATCAAAGAGTTCATCCTATTCCTTATGGCCTTAAAAATTTCAGGAGCATAGCAAGATAGCTGGGGAACTTTAACCCATACTCATGCACACTCAAAGTGTCTACTTTCAGTTTATGAAACTCTCGTACATTAGCCTCTTTCTATTATAGAGGAAAGAAATGCCCCAAGAAAGCTTCATCAACACAGGACCAACTCAGGCGTGGTGCATCCTCATCTTTTCCCTTCTTCCACTAATCGAGACAAATCCTAGCCACATTTTTTAGTTAATATACGGCTAGCTCAACTCTTTCAGCATCACTACCATGCATCATATCAAACACCTTCTTCAGTTACTCAATGAAATTCTCTGTATCCGTAGTAGTGCTTGAACCGGTAAAACTGGGAAGATTCATTCTAAAGAATTAACAAATGCTCAAAGTATAAACCTCTTCTTGTCTAACTCCTCTTTGCTGCCCTACATGTTTAGTCACAAATTAACTCAACATCCGGATAGCCTCACAAAATTCAGCATTTGTGACTTCTCCTTGAGGTTGTAGTTTAGGTGCATTAGGAAACTACGGTTCATCTACATTCCTCGTAGTTGGAAGAGCTCTTGTTGCTCTTCATGGATGCATTTTTATCTGAAAACAGGTGCAAACACAAATTAGAGAGAAACCTTTTATAGATAAACTCTATGCACGAAAAAAATATTAATGAAGTGAAGTATTTCCTAAATGTTGTAGCACGCTAATTATAGATGTGGCGTTCTTTACACCTATAACTACAACTCTTCATACACGACTTTATAGAATCCCTAGGATTCCTTAACTCTATTCTGGGATACCATATTTTTCATGCCTCGAGCCTACACGCTGGGCTTGGCAAGCACTCAAAGACCATTGTTGGCCTCGAGCGGACCTATGGCCTGGTTAACTTAACTCAGCAGAAGAAAAAAATCAATACTATAATGATCAAACAATAGAGCTAAACTTAATAAATAAGATAACTGGAACTTTTTAAAGATTTAAACATTTAACTTGGCCAAAATGGCAACCTAGATTTATAACATAAGAATGAAAATATTAAGACCACTGAACTACTAACATCTCACTGTCTACCTGTGAAGCCTTATAAAACATATATTGATGTTGAGATACACCCGACAACATCCTAATAAAGAAAATACAAAAAGAAAGCCACTGAAATGCATGGAGGATCATCAACTGACTCTAGAGTGATCGGTTGGATCAACGGTGCACCGAATGTTGATCCTTGTTACTTGCGTATGAATCATGATATGATGCAGGACAACTGGCATCACTACATTTAATATACGAGTATGTGAGTTGGAATGCTAAAAAAACTTAAGCTTGTAATAAGTAAGAAGGAAAACTTATCTTGGCTCTGCTCAACTCATGAATAAAATAATTCAATAATGCTGACTCGTTTCAATATAAAATAGTTTAAAAGGTAATGAAAATATAGAAAAGATGTTAGAAAACATGCTATAATTTCTGACTGTATACAAATAACAATGAGATATATGTAAAAAACAAATAATCTGATGTATATTCATTAAAACATTTAACTTTAGTGGGAGTTTCTCTTACTGACAACCATAAGAGCTACAGTGATGATACACCGATCTACCTCACACTGCCAGCGCATCCAATACTCGGCTAAAAGTATAAGACCTGAACTACCTAATTGATCTACTAGTCTACTGTGAAAAGAGTTCATCTAAAAAGTATGACCGTTTTCTACTCATGGTGGAAACATGGTTTATGGGGGCTCTGAGTTGTTTGAACTCTTCCCCATATCAGTGCTCAATACTACTCCCAAAATATATTGTCTCTTATGTTCTAAAAACAAACCGATTCTGTGATTTGAGATTCATGCTCAAAAAATTAGATCAAAGGCTATATAGGAAGTATCCATTTCCCTCTTTGCTTCATTTAGATAGCTATTTCTCTTTAACTGAAAACTAGCCAGAACTACGAAGACCGGGTAAAAATGTCAATTTGGGTGCGTTTGGGGCACGTCGTGCTAGCCCCTGCTTACTGAGGGACCAAAATGGAACACTGCAGGCGCGCCGCCCCAGACCCCACGACACAGATAGGGTGCCCCACGTCTGGTGCTGCCCAACTGCATTTGAATGATTTTCTCTTATGGTTTTCAACGCTAAATCCCCTAAACCTCCATAGTTGTTTTCTCAGACCCATAAGATAATTAGTACCTGCAATACCCTATAAATCTAACTCGAAAAGCAATACGGAATTACAAATCAAAGAAACAATTGGAATTCAACAACTTAATCAACAAAATTCAACAATGTCCTTCAAGAACTTTACTATTCTCATTCAAATTATTCAGAAATCATATAATTGAAACAAGCTTGGTGTGTGGGTGAACTTACCAAACACCAAAAGATCTGGCATAGCTTTATAGGGATTACCCCCGACAAAATCCACTCGTTAATGTTGACGTTCTATGCGAATTCTCAAATTTTCTCCCTTTCCTTCTTCCTGTATCTCTTGTCCAATCCCTAAGCATAGAGTCCAATCTTCAAAACTGAACAAAACTTAGTTTTTACCGCAATAAACCCCTAAAACTAAATTGGAAATTAATTAGTGAAAATACTAGTTTGTCCTTCCTTAAATTCGGATTTAGACTTTCCTCAATTCAGCAACCCAACTTCCGATAGACATATCTCACTCATACGATATCAAAAAATGCACAAAGTCGGCGGTTTTGGAAATATCTCTCCAAGAAATTTTCAACCATATCAAGAACTACCTCTAAATCATCATTAGATAGAAGTTATGATCGTTTGAAAATGACCAAAACTCACTTTATGATCTTAGAAATTTTTTCCAGATTTTTCCTTTTCTTTCCAGAGATGGATATTTTTAGTTTCTTATCTTATTCTTAGTCATTTAAAATAGTGAGATGCTACACTGAAATAACTTTTAACTAAACATAGATACTAGAATGAGGATTATAAGCTAAGACTATCCAAATAAGATTACAGAAAGGGACAATTGCTTCAGTATACACCTAATCTCAATTAAAACTCTCTAATATTGTACTCATCTCAATAATCACATACTAATCAACACCATTGAAAACTTGTAATGCATAAGTCAGTACAAACTCGACTTTATTCACAATATTTTCTGTTGGCGTAATATCTATATTATTCAACAAAGTCAAAGAATTGCACCCTATCTATCTGCATAAAATTGACAATATTCTTCAGAATTGTGTATTTTCATAAGAGTCTATGATCATTTTGTTTTCTGTAATGATAATGCGAACAAACCCCATTTTCTTGGCAATTCTTTTGAAGAGAAAAAAAAAGAGTCAAGCTAGAAACATTCTATATTTTGGTCCCCCTGATTTAGCACCTTCATAGTTATTAAAGCTAGACTCCATTATGCTTTAACGGGACCTTGGACCAACTAGACTAGAAATTTTATAAAAATTACTCTTAAATATAAATGTGTTCAATAGTTTGGCCTTAAGGAATATCTATATGTCTTTGAACATTATGTCAGGTAAAAATTCAACAAAAGATTTTTAATTTTTTATTTATTTCCATATTTTCTACATTACCTGCATTGGAACCAATTAAATCCTTATTAGCACCACGATGTCTCACATTTGATAGTTCTGGGCTTCCTAAAAAGGTGATTTCATATCCTGAGGACTCAACCTTAAGACCTCTAATTAAGAATAAAGGAATACTTGCCATGAACATTGTTTGTATGAAAAGGAAATAGTCATTAGTCAATAATAAAGATTTAAAGCTTAAGTGGAAAACTTAGTCTGATGGAGTAGATCTTTATCAAAAGACCTCCACAAAGCAAAGAGTGAAACGAGAAGTAGCTAAATGGACGTATGGCTATAAAAATAAAAAAAATCAATTAATTTGGAATTTTTATAATTCTGAAAATATATTAAGAATGTGAAATGTTATTTAAGAAACATATGGTTTATATCTCCTCATTTTTAGGAACTGACCCGAAATATTTATTTATGAAAGCAAACTAGGAGTTTCTGAACAAATATTTCGATCATATTTGTTTTTTTTTCTCCTTCGCCACTTTGTCTTTCCATTTTATTGTTTTATATGTTTAACAAGTAAGATAAATTGAATAAAAATCAATAACAACCAAATATTTAAATATACATTACATTTTATTTGATTTTAAAAATAGACTAATTTGATTTTAGTTTTGAGTAAATAACTAACCCAAATGTTTATTATCTTGCCAATAATATTCTAGTTTCTATTCATCATTAAAAAATCTCAAAAAGATGCGCTGCACGACATATTAAAGAAAGATAGAAGGGCACGTTGGTTTACTCTTTTGACTGGGCCATGATTTTCTCCTGATTTTTTTTATTTGGGCTATTTGGTATATTTATTGTAGACTTTTATTTTTTAATAAAAGAAACTCCCAACTCCACTATTGAACAAAAAAAATCAAAGTGCAACGGATATCTTCAAATTACTAGTATAGCTAAAATGACTAGTAAGTAAAGTAATTTGAGTCCATTCAGTATTATCAAATGGTAAGACTCAAGATATAAATACCATTTGGTTTGTAAATATTAGAGTAAGGAAAATATGAATAAATCATGAGTTTGATTAAGATGACAAAAGACAACAATGAAATTCAAAGTTGTCTATAACAAAACTATAAACCAAGCACACATCTTTATTTAGTAAATTGCAACTGTTTTATTAACCGGTTGAATTTCCATACAGGAAAGTTAGAATCAAATTCAAAGTAGTAATCATTTGAATTTACAAGACAATTGGAAAAGAGTTTGGTGTAAAATTATCAATAGATTGAATCATATATTCCACCAGTGCCTTCTGGGAACACGATAGTCTTCAGCAGGTTTAGGCACATCGGAAAGGTCCACCACTACAATCTTTCTCTTGGCTTTCCTTTGTTCTACCAATATTTCCTCAAATTTTCTCCTTCTTAATTCAAACTTCATCACCATGTTTTTTTATGTTTTGTATTTCTTTTTGAGTTAGTCTCACAAGTACAAAGTTTTTGTTATTCTCTCAATTGGGTTGTAATTATACTGCAGTTGTTTTGTTTTTGTGGTGAGCAATCTAAAAGAAGTCGTGTTTTATGAGGAGCAACTTGTACATTTTTCTTGATACACAATTTTATGTTCATTGTTGGTTTCTAATATGCAGATAAAGTAATCTAATGTGTTCCTCTATTATTCTGTTTGTCTTTCTGGGACTTGTTTTTCCAGATTAGTTGACATTAATTATTAGCATCGTCGTATTTATCATCACGAAGAATCAAGTCATCCTGATCTTTGGAGTTCATTTTCTTCTTGAATATATTATTTTTGCACTTTCTCAAACTGCAGAGGATATATCATAATTTTTTCTGAATTATGAGTGTCTTATTTATCATTGTAGGTTGGAAGAGTTCGTGTAAGGCAAAATATTTTTGGCCAACTATATTGAGTTAACACATGACATGATAATATTGGCTCATTCAATAGAATTTGATGTCACGCCATTTCACACGTGACGTCAAACAAGAGACATCGTCAATCCAACAATATTTTACCATTAGTAAAAGGGATAACTACAGATGAATATTCTTGTTATAACAAGAATATTTTTCTGTAGTTTGTTGTTTTATTAATGGTCAAATTTTGTTGGAATGTTTATACAATTGAGCTATAATTGACGACGTCAAGTGATATCATGTGTGAGATGGCGTGACATATGAATTCTATTTAATGAGTCAATGTTATCATGTAACATGTTAATTCAATATAGTTGGCCAAAAATATTTTTCCTTATATATACCAACTCTCTCATCCTACAACTATGAATACGACGGTCATAATTCAAAAAAAAATTTGTGATATATCTCTTGCACTTTGAGAATGCGTAGATGTAATATATTCAAGAAGTTAATGGTCTTGAAAGACCATGATGACTTCATTCTTGATGATGATTCAAATTAAAACGTTGGTAATAAAAATGAAGTGATCAAGAAAGACAAGTCTAAGAAAGAAAGACAGAATCTTAGAGGAACACATCATATTAGTTCACCTTCAAATAAGACACAAACAACAAAGATTAAAAAAATGAACAAGTTCCTCCTCATCAAAACCAACTTCTTTCATATTTCTCACCAAAAAGAAAAAGCAACTGCAATATAATTTGGAGGATACCAACTGAGATAATAACACAGGCCTTTGTTGTTGTGAAACCAACGCAAAAAAGAAACACAAGACATCAAAAACAAGGAGATGAAGTTGTAATCAAGCTAGAGAAAATTTGAGGAGAGATTGGAAGAACAAAAGAAAACAAAGAGAAATATTTTAATAGTGGACATTCATGATATACTACACCTGCTAAAGACTCTCATTCTCCTAGAAGACATTGTTAAAATAGAAATAAATTTTTATTATATCATGATTCACTTTGTTGCAAATTATACACCAAAATCTTACTTTTTTTCTAATACATGTGGACGGTAGTAGAATCAAAATGATAACTTTTTTAATTTGATTCTAAGTTTCCTGTAAGAAAATTATTTCAATCCATAAAAAAATACATATGTAATTTCCTAAATGTAGTTGTATTCTTGCATTAATGTTTTGTTATATTCAACTCAGAATTTCATTATTTTCTTTTATCATCTTAATCCAACTTTGCATAACTTATAGTTTCCTTAAACTAATATTTTTAATTAAAATGGCGTTTATATCTTGGGTATCACCACATGTTAATCCTTAATAGGCACAAATTAGTTTTACTTACTAGTCGTTTTAGTTATACTAGTTTTCTAGAATATGTGACTAGAAATTTCAATTTATTTATTTTGGTCATTTAATTAAACAATGGAGCAAGAGCTTCTTTTGTTAAAAAATATGTCTGAAAAAAAATAGACCAAAAGGCCCAAAATAAAAAACAAACACAAGAGAAAACAACGACCCAATCAAAAGAGTAAACTAGCATGCCCTTATATCCAAACCATAATTCTTAGGGTTTGCAAATTGAGCTTCCATGTTTACTTTATATCTCCATTTGAAGCTCTCTTAAACTCTACCTTTATTTCGTCTTGGTTTGGATCATTCATATCTTCCTTTAATATGTCGTGCAATTCATCTTAGTGAGTTTTCTTGATGAGTACAAACAACAACAACATTATTGTCTAGAAAAAAACATTTGATCGGTTATTGAGACAAAACTCAAAACAAAATAGTCCATTTGAAATTATTTAAACCAAACCAAATAAAACATGATGTATATTTTGTAGTTGGTGCGTATTAATTTTGATTCTATTTAGTTCAATTACTAAGCATATACAAAAATAAAAATGAAAGGCAAAGTAAGGAGGAGAATAAAAAAGACATACATTATCAGAATTTTTTTTTCCAGAATTCTTTTCGTGTGGACTATTTTGCTTTGACAAAAAAATATTTTGGGTGAGTTTTTAAAAATTGTGGGGTTGTAAATAATATATTTTTAAACACTATTACAAGTTCTAAATATATTTGCAAACTCTAAGTCAACTTCAAAAAAGCAAATAAAGTTATATTTATCTTATTTTTTATAGGCACAAGTCCACTTAGCTTTTCCCTTTTTTTCCTTGTGGCAACTTTTTGATAAAGAGATGCTCTATCGGAATAAGTTTCCATGTTAAGCTTTACAAGTTTATTTGTTGCTGAGGACTATATCCTTTTGATGCAAACAATGCCCGTGGTTAAGTGGTATGTCAGGACCCGAGCCTACATCCTAGATGTGGCCAACACTCAAAAACCATTGTTGGTCCCCAAGCGAATTCTAGTCCTGATTTACTACAACCGAAGACTAACTCAACTATGAATAACATCAAACTAAAATAAATTCCAAATCAACGTTGTATTAAACATCAAAACTTTTGGAATATACCAAGTATTAAACATTTTTTTTAGAGAAAACCTCTTAAACAGAAAGACCTTTTAGAGTTGTCTATCAATAAATCCTCTACTATATATTGATGAGAGATGAAACAAAACCCACGACTACTCCAAATGCTACTAATTTTAACAACTCATAAAACTGGAGTTCTCTGGAAGCAAGGAGACCTCACTCAAAATCTTCCGAGCATATAAAGTTATCTCAACAGACTCTTATTTAGGATCTCAATGAAATTATTAGGCTTGAAATAAGAATATCTGGGTACAAAGTATGAATACGACTTCAATGACTTAAGCGATAGACCGATAGATTTAAAGTTTAGCAACACTTTCCACTCTACTCTCAAGGAATCCAACTGATCATCATCATCACTAACGCAAATTAAAAGGGGTCAAAGCTAAGTATGAAATATCATAAGCATGATTCATTCGAGAAATCTTATGTAAGAATATTAATGACGTATATTATGTTGATATCCATTGACAGTAAATCATGAATTTGTGATACTGATCATACTAAGAGATGTGAGTTCTTATATGCAAAGGTTCATATCATGAGGCTGATATGCATAAATTTATGTAATAAGATTGTGATCAATTGCCTAAAGTATTTTCTCCTCATTCTGGGAATTGAGCATAGATGTGAATCTCTCTAAAATGTATGAGCATAGGTCATAGACACAATTTTAATATTAGAAACATCACTAGGATGTTATAATGTCTAAACTTTGAAGAATACACTTGAGAATGACTGGATTGATATAAAACTATAACTCTTTCTGAATACGTCAGTATCTTATTCATAATACTGGTCTTGATTTCTCATCTTATCATCTCCTGTGGATCAAAATCTGATACTTTCAAGATATGGATCTATCCCATCATCTCTAAACTAGTCTATATTTGCTTTTATTACTGACAAAATGCTAACATTATGTCTATTAAGGTCTCGATGAACATTCACTAAGATTCCTTATTAGTCTTCTTTCTCAGATGTTTCTCATAACTTCTTTGGGATTTTATAAAAGACTATCTATAACTATTACCCACGTTGACTTATAAAATCGCTTAATCTAACTGTTAAGGAAAAAGTAATGCATACATTAGCCTATTGCATCTTATCAGTTCACATATACTATCTAGACACACATTAAAAGTCATAAACTTAATTAGAATTTCATCCTTCTAAAAACGATCTTGGTTATAATACTTTATGCTCTTGTTAATCTAATGACTTAGCCTCACTTCCTCTCTCTAATATAAGAATCACAATACCACACTTGTGCCACTCACTTTAATAGAAAAGTATTAACACCTTCAATCCTCACCTAATTTATGTCAAACCTACTAGATCAGATCTTTAAAACTAACATCATCACCCTAGTGTTTCCATCCCCCCCACCTATATTTTTTAATCATGACACTCATCTCAAATTCAAGCTTTGTTTATAGTACTTAACATGGGCAGAAACCACTTCTCATTTACTACACTAACAACTTGCAGATGGAATCCATAAAACAAAAGATCCCTAAAACCTCATGGAAAATAGTGGATATTTGCCTAATAGATAATCTAATTAACATCTATCAATAAATTCTCTTTTACAACCTATGTACCATTTACCAACTCACTATACATCATTCAAAATTACTTCTATAATCATCTGCATAATATCGGTTCTCCCATCGAAATCATAGGCCTATCTTAGATCTATAACCACGTGAATACTCTACTCTTATATTCAACACATATACTTGGTCTTCACTAGCACAATAACCCATCGACAAAAACTAATTTGTGGTGAAAGTATACTCGAACTCGTCCATACTAGTAACTCTTACGCTACCTTCTATCATGAAACTATCAAAACTCATCACTTCTTAGTCTACTCATAAGGTTAAATCCTCATTACTAACTAAATGGATGCATTACTGTAACGACATAAATTTCCTCATCACTACCTTCCTTTCTTAGATTACTCTACCCCTACATGCATTATTCTAACTCTTTCAACTTTTACTATTTCTACTCATAACATCGTAAATCATACTATCTTTTGGGGGTAAAAATAATACCAAAGATCTAAAACGCACCTCCTCAAATGGTCTCAATTGAAAAAAGTTTTAGAGATGAAAGTTTGGGAATACATCTCGTTTTAGCTTGAATGCACGAGTCATATGAATAAGACTGCATTTCATGAATCTCAACACTAATTCTCACACATGGGCTTGTCTCTAACCCTTCTAAAGTCTCAAAACTTTTTGAAAACCATTATTGACATCTACTCATCGATAAGGTTCAGAATTTTCTATTTCAACCATCTTGGGTAGGAGGGGTAGTTGAATGGATTTGATAAATTCACTAGTTTGAGTAAGGTTCTTATGAAACAATTGTATTGCACAATTTAGAGTGTGAAAAAAGGGAAAATTTTCTTAAATTTCAGTTATTTCTCCTTTATAGAAGTAGGACCCTCACAACCATAAATAAGATCCTACTAACATGATTTCATAGACAACCCAGGACAATTAAATTTTGAGGCTCTAACACCATGTTTGTCATAACCCAAGTGTAGCACCCTGCAGCCAAAACAGCCAAAAAATTAGTTTTTTCAGAAAAATCTGGAGGTGTTACCAGCGTTGGCATCGACGGACCGTAGCCTTTACCACGGTCCGTCCTGCACAACCGTAGATGGGATCAGAAACTCCCAAAAATTTCAGCCTAGAAAAATTGGTTAAGTCATGGACGACGGAAAGACTTACGGTCTGTAGGTCAAACGATGGTCCATAGTCCTTGACCGTCAATCAAGACTCCTTTCAACCACTCGCTGACAAGAGCTATAGATGACCAGCATGGTTCGTAGGTGGACTAACGGACCGTAGGTGGAAAAATTGTAGCCAATTAAGGGGAAATGAAGTTGGGTCAACTTAAAATGATCATAATATTTAGCACAAAATTAATTAGGTCCTAAATTACATTCCCACACATAGATAATTGAATTATATTCCCATAGCCACCAACCTTGCTAAAATTAGACATCCGAGTAAAACGTTATACCCATTTTAGTAAAGGCATGTCGAAAAAGCCCTCACGATGGGGCATCGGGCGAACGACGCACCATCACTCCTGGCCGTCTTGAGGACCAATAGCAACCTTCCGAGGGGTCTTTTTGACCTTTCCCACTCCATTTAAACCCTAAGTTACGTCATTTTTACCCTAAATCCTCATATTTTAGTAAGTTTAAGCCTAGAAACATAATGAAAACAGATCCATGTCAAATCATTAAATCAAAACTTATAAAATCAGAAGCAAGAGAGGAGAAAAAAATTTCAAGAACCTTTGTTCAAGAACGCCACAAGCTCTTGCAGTTGCAGCCCCGAAACTTGAGTATTTTTTTGTGGATTTCATCACCAGATATTTGGGATTTCACTAGTGGGTTCCTTTCACCCATTGAGTCCTTAGTTTCATTATGTTCTTGATTCTCATATCATGATTAAACCTAGGGTTTCTAGAACATTGATATAACCTCATGAATTTATTAAATATTTTTTCCAAATCATATTATAATGTTATTAATCAAATTATCGCATGAATTTTAGAACCCTAGCTTTTTATTTCTTTAGTTCTTGATTTACACATGTTAGGTCATATATTTCAGACACTTCTGATATACATGCCTCAGTTATAAATCCATAGTTTCCAGATTAATGGTTTCATTCTTAGTTTGCATGTTTACTTTCAAGTTATCCAATATTTACCGAAATTCAAACATAAACACTATATTTAAAGAATTCATTGGGAGTAGCATAATTCTGAGTTGGACTAGGGTTTAGCGTACCCAATAGTCCCAAAACTACTAGCCAAGTAGGTTGTAAGTCCCCTCTGTGGGAAATCAGTTTAGTGATCACGCCAGCATGCCTTTATACCTTTGGCAGGGTATAATGGGGCCTCTCGATGGGGCGTATACATCAAACTCCACATTTAGCTCATGTGGTTTTATTATTGCTTATTAGTAGCTCCCATAGTTCAGTCAGATTCTCTACATTGACCATTTATCAGTATATTCAATGTACAGTTTCAGCATGTTATAAATTGGTCATTGCATCCAGTTAGCTAAGAAATCATCACATCATGTTCAGATTATTAAACTTGTTTTTGTGTTTGTTCTGTTATGTTTTATTTTATCTTTACTCTATTCTACATGCTCAGTACCTCTCAAGTACTAACGCATATGTCCGCTTCATGTTCTCATGATGTAGGTTCGGGTTTTCAGCATCCAGATCACGCATAGATCAATTTTCTGATCTCCAGTTTAGCAGATTCAGTGGTGAGTCCTCATTCTCCGAGGACAAGAGTCATGAGTTTCATTTCAGTATTTAGTCATTTAGTTTCAGTTTTTGCTAGATTTGGCTAGGGCTTGTCCCAGTATTTCTAGTCTATTTTAGAGGCTATTTTCAGACATAGTTAGATTCAACTTAGTATTGAGTTAATATTTCATTTGTATTAAACTAATTGTTTTCAAATATCTCAGTTACAGAATATTGGTATTCCCCATCTTTTAATTTTAAGTATGATTTAGCTTCCTCAACAATTATTATCTTTAGTATGCTCATGATCATGCCAACAGGGTTATCTTAGGATCACTTTTGGTCCTAGGTTCCGTGTCCGCGTCTCAGGGGTATCTCGGGGCGTGACACCAAGCCTAAAAACTCTACTTGTCTGACACTCGAGAACCGTCATTGTCCACAAGAGAACCCTTATCCTTGTTGACTACAAGTGGAAGACTATCTTGAACATACGAAAATCAAAATGAAAGAAATGATAAATCAACAATGCATTAACTCTTGAACTCTCTGAATATACTATGTATTAAAAAAAAGTTTTAAAGAAAACCTCTAAACTGAAAGAATCTCCAAAAAAAAAAATCTATTAAGCATCTACTATATACAGATGAGTGTTGGGACAAGATCCATGACTACTCAAAATGCTACTAATACTAACAACTCATAAAACTAGTGTCCTCCGTAAAACAAGAAGACCTTACTTAAAATTTGACGACTGAATTGCGATCTTAACACATTCTTGTTGAGGATCCTAAGAAATGACGTCAATACTTTGAATGTACGAGTACGTAATATACCTGAACAAAAAAATTGAATGAAAGGACAACAATAGATGTTGATAGAGAAGTGAAACCATTAAAACTTTATATAAATACTTACTCCGCTTTGAACTGAACATATTGACTAAAAATAAACTTTTAACTCTATTTGGGAGATTCTCTAATCGAAAACTATTAGTATGAGATGTGTAGTGATACATATCTCGCCTATGCTACTAGAATTATCATATACTGTGTCAGGTATAGAACCTCTCAACTAAGTGAATCCACTGAGCAATAAGAATTTATCCCAAAAGTATGATCTTGTACCCATGTTAGCAAGATATGATTTATGACAATTTTGAGTTCTCTGTAATGATTCCTATATCGGTACTCAATATTTATCTTAATAATATATATACTCTTGCTCAAACCTATGAAACGTACTCTTTCTTAGGTCTGAGTTTATTACTCAAACTAGCCTCATAAAAGAGGTCTGTGCTCTTAAATATCTCTGAACTCATAAACTCGTTTAGAAATTAAAGTTTTTATTTTCTTAAAATAATTATCTCTTTATTCATGTAAGAATTAAACATTTGAAACATACTAAGCTCCCTTAAACTCTTTCTCAAACCCCTTTTTACTTCCTTAAAAACTCAGTTTAAAACACAAATGTTAGCTTTAGAAGATTTCAAAATTAAAAATTTAAAATAGGGTTCACGCTTAAATATAGACCTTATGAATTAACTCAAGGACATCAATACAAATATAGAAAACTCAATACTCAAAACTCATGAATTTAGAACTCAACTATACTACTAATGTCAAAAATACTCAATACATAAGGTTCATGTTGAATATAGACATTAACGAATTAAATCAAGACTATTAATACAACATATATAACAATTCAATAATTAGGAATAAAATTTCAAAAAGAATCGGCAAATTAAGAACTCAAAATTAAGTTATCTAAAGAATAATAAAATATAGGGATAGATCCCTACATTATTATTTTGCTGATTTGTGAGTAAATGTAGGACGTGAGGAAGAACAGGTTCAGCACTATGATAAAATTAAATACCTTTAAAAATGATTTTTAAAGAATTTTGAAGAAGACTTTTATTCGAAGACTTTAAACCTATCTTGAAGGAGAACGTTAAAAAAAACCTTTCCTGAGATTCTTGAATTAGTTTCTTCAAACCCTATGACAAAGAATTAGGATTTTCATTAATGATTTATAATTTTATGATGAAAATTAAGTTGGAACGAATAAAATTCTTGCAGAAGGACATACCTCAAATAACAAAGTTGAATGGATTGAAAGAATCTTTACTGTAAGTCTTCTACTTTGATCTTTCCTTAGGTTTTTTGCCTCGGGGTTTGAGAGAGAAGAGAATGGTCGATTAAGAGATGAAAATCCGACTCTTTTGACCCTTAATTTGTCAAGAAATTCTTTCAGGTATTAAAAAAGATAATGCACATGAAAGAGATGACTTCATTCTTGATGATGATGCAGATGAAAATGCTGGTGGTGAAATGAAGTGATCAAGAATAACAAATCTAAGAAAGAGAGATGGAGTCGTACATGAACACATCATATTAGTTTGCCTATAAAAAACAAACCAACAATAAAGATTAAATTGTGAATAAAAAAATTGAACGAATTCCTCAACATCAAAAGCAACTTCTTTCATATTGCTCACCACAAAAATGAAGCAACAGCAATATAATTTGAACCAGACCAATTGATAGGATTATACAAAACTTTGTAGTTGTGAGACCAATGCAAAAGAGAAACACAAAACATCAAATACATGGAGATGAAGTTTTAATCAAGCAAGAGAATCTGAGGAGTGGTTGGCAGAACAAAGGATAACCAATAGAAATATTGTAATAATGGACATTCATGATATGTCTAAACCTGCTAATGATTCTCATTCTCCTAGAAGACATTACTGGAATAGAAAGAAATTTTGAATATCTCATGATTTAATTTGTTGTAAATTATACACCAAAAAATTATGTTTTGTCTAATAAACGTGGACACTAGTAGAATCAAAATGATAACTATTTTTTATTTGATTCTAAGTTTACTGTATGAAAATTATATCAATCCTTAAAATAATAGAGTTGCAATTTCCTAAAGGGAAAAGACTCAAATATACGATCGAACTTTAATAAAAACGCTTATTTATGTCATTCCTTAAATGTTTGGCTCATCTATGCCATTACCGTTCAAGAAAAGTCTCATTCATGCCATTATTTTATAATAGTGGTTTTGCAAAACCATTTTTGATACATGGTCAATTATAAGCCGGACATGTCATCAATTTTTGTCATTAAAAAAGCTCATAAATCTGGAAAAAATGGATTAATTTTTTTGGATATTTTTTATTAAATAAATTGATGGCGTGGCTGACTTATAATTGGCCACATCATTAATTTTTTATTAAAAAAATCAAAATTTTGAATAAAAATTGAACTAACCTTTTTTTGATTTTTTTTAAAAATTGATGACGTGGCCGAATCATAATTGGGCACGTGTTAAAAATGGTTTTGTGAAACCGTTGTTAAAAAATAATGGCATAAATGAAATTTTTCTTTGACCTTAATGACATAAATGAGCCAAACTTTTAACTGATTGTTTAAATAAGCCTTTTCTGAAAGTTCTATGACATATTTAAGCCTTTTCCCTTTTCTAAATGTAGATCAACTAAAAATTTCATTATTGTCTTTTATCATCTTTATTCAACTCTTGCTTAAATCATATTTTCCTTAAACTAATATTTTCAATTAAAGAAGTTATTTATATATCGGGTCTACCATCTTTTAGTCTTTAATAGGAAGAAATTAGTTTTACTTACTAGTCATTTTAGGGATACTAGTTATCTAGAAAATGTGAGATACAATTTCAATTTATTCATTTTGGTCATTTTATTCATAATAGAGCAAGAGCTTCTTTTATTAAAAAAATATGTCTGCAAAAAATAGACCAAAAAGACCAAAAGAAAAAACTAATTCAAGAGAAAAAACGATCCAATAAAAAGAGTAAACCAATGTGCCCTTATATCCAAACCGTAATTCTTAGGGTTTCAAAATTGAGCTTCCTTATTTCCTTTATATCTCCATTAAGTCTCTATAACTCTACCTTTATTTTTGTCTTGCTTTTGATCATTCATATCATCCTTTGAGAGGTCAAGCAAATCATCTTTGAGATTTTTATTAAAAAAGACAAACAACTAGAACATTATTGGCCAGAAAACAAACATTTAATTGGTTATTGAGCCAATCCTAAAATGGAATTAGTCTATTTTAAATTGTTTATAACAAACCAAATAAAATATGATATGTATTTTTTATTTGGTGCGTATTGATTTTGATTTTTTTAATCCAATTATCAAACATATACAGAAATAAAACTGAAAGGAAAAGTGTGGAAGGAGAACATAAAAGCATACATTATAAGAATTTTTTTATCCGAATTCTTTTCGTTTGGACTGTTTTTCTATCATAAAATAAAAATTTTGGGCGAGTTCTTTAAAATTATAGGGGTATAAAATTATATAATATTTAAACAACAGTTCAAGTTCTAAATATATTTGCAAAAGGTATTGTAAAACACTAAGTTTTAAAATTGCAAAAAAGTTACATTTTTATCTTATTTTTTATATGCACAAGTCCACTTAGCTTTTATCTTTTTTCCATGTGGTAACTTTTTCATAAAGAGATGCTCCATCGGAATATCTTTTCCTCATAAGAGTTATTTCTTTCTTTGTGACTCATGACTATATCCTTTTGATGCAAACAATGATCATGTTGGAATGGAATGTCACGACCTGAGCCTACATCCTAGATGTGGCCGACACTCGAAAACCATTGTTGGTCCACAAGCGAACTCTCATCCTAGTTGACTACAAATGAAAAAATAAATCAAGCATACATAACATTAAACTAAAAGAAATTCTAAATCATTGATGTATTTTTATACATCAAAACTCTCAGAGTATATTAAGTATTAAACATAAATCTTAAAGAGAACATCTGAAACAGAAAGACCCCTCAGAGTTATCTATCAATGAATCCTCTACTATACATTGACAAGTGTCGAAAAAAGACCCACAACTACTATAAATTATACTAATATTGACAACTCATATAATTGGAGTCCTCTGGAAGCAAGAAGACCTCATTCAAACGTTGACAAGCATATTAAAAGATCTCAATAGACTCTTGTATGTTTAGGATCTCTAGGCAATTATTTGGCGTGAAACAAGGATGTACAAAGTATGAATAGGACTACTATAACTTAAGAGATAGAGTGATAGATTTAAAGTTTAGCAACAATTTGCACTCTACTCTCAAGGAATACAACTGATCGTCATCATCATTATTGCAAATTAAAAGGTCTCACTAAAAAATCTTAGTGAAAGATCATAAGCATGATTCATTTGAGAAACCTAATGTAAGAATATGAAGGACGGATATTATGTTGATAGAAATTGACAGTAAATCATTAATTTTTTATACAGATAATACTAAGAGACGTGAGTGCTTATATACATAGGTTCATATCATGAGGCTTAGATCCATAACTTTATGGAATAAGATTGAGATTGATTACCTAATGTCTTTGCCCCTCATTCATGAATAGTGTGAGTGTAGATGTGAATCTATCTAAAATATATGAGCATAGGTCAGAGATACAATTATGATATTAGAAACATAACACTAAAATGCTTTTCGAACACAACAATATCTTATTCATAATACTAAACTTGATTTCGCATCTTATCATCCCCCTTGGGTCTAAAGTTGATAATTTCAAGATATGGATCTATTCAATCATCTCTAAGATAGTCTAAATTTGCTTTTCTTACTCACAAAATGCTAATATTATGGCTATTGAGATCTCCATGCACATGCACTAAGATTCTTTCTAAGTCCTCTTTCTCAGATGTTTCTCCTATCTTCTTTGGGCTTCTATGAAAGTCTATCTATAACTATCACCCACATTGACTTATAAAGTCGCTCAATATAATTTTAAGGAAAAAATAATGCTTACATTAACCTATTCCATGTTGGCATTTTGAAATATATACTATCTAGACACACATGAAAAATCATAAACTTAATTAGAACCTCGTCTTACTAAATAAGATCTTGGTTATAACACTTAATTCTCTTTTTAATCTAATGACTTAGACTCACTTCCTCTCTCTAATCGAAGAATCACAATACCACACTTGTACCACTAACCTTAATAGAAAACTAACACCTTAACTATTCACCTTATTAACATTAAACCTAATAGCTCAAATCTTAAACCTAACGTCATCACCCTCGTGTTGCCATCCCCGCCCCCTCTTTATTTTTCTTAATCATGAAACTCATCTAAAATTTAAGCTTTGTGTCTAGTAATAAACATGGCAGAAACCACTTCTCATATACTACTCTAACTTACAACTTGTAGATAGAATCAATAAAACAAAATATGCATAAACTCATCGAAAAATAGTCAAAAATAGTCGAGCTTTTGCTCATAGTCTATCGAATTACAATCTATCAACATATTCTCTTTTATAATCTAAGTACCATTAACCAAGTCACTATACATCATTCCACAATTACTTCTATAATCATTTGAATACTACGGGTTCTCCCTTAAAATCATAATCCTATCTTAGATCTATCACCACATGCATATTGTATTCTTATATTCAACACCTATCATTGGTCTTCACTAGCACAATAACACATTGAGATAAACTAATTTCTTGATAAAGCATACTCTAACTCATCCATACTAGTAACTCTTACACTACCTTGTATCATGGCACTATCATAACTCGCCACAGTTTAGTCTACCACTAGGGAAATCCTCATTAATAACTTAGCGGGTGTATTACTGCAACAACATAAATATCCCTATCACTACTTTCCTTTCTTAGATCACTCTACCCTTACATGCATTATTCTAACTTTAACCACTTTTACTATTACTAGTCATAACATCATAACTCATACTACCTATAGGGGTAAAAATAATACCAAAGATATGAAATCCACATCCTCAAAAGGGTCTGAACTTAATAATGTTTTATTGAAAAGAGTTTGGGAATACATATCGTTTTAGCTTGAATGCATGAGTCATATGAATAAGAGTGCATTCTCTCGAATCTCAACACTTATGATCACACATGGGCTTCTCTCAAGCCCTTCTAAAGTCTCACGACTTTCTTAAATTGTTGTTGATAGTTACTCATCGATAAGGATCTGACTTTGCTATTTCAACCATAGCTGAACGGATTTGAGAAATGCACGAGTTTTAGTAAGTTTCTTATAAAATAGTTGTATTGAAAAAGATAGTGTATGAAAGGAGGGAACCTTCTATTAAGTTTTTGTAGCTCCTCAATTATAGAGGTGGGGCCCTTACAACCATAAATAAGATCCCACAAACACGACTTCATAGACAACCTAGGACACTTAGGCTTTGATGATCTAATACTAAGTTTGTCAGAACCCAAGATTACACACTTGACACATCTGACATTTGAGAACGGTCATGGTCCCCAAATGAACCCTCATCCTTGTTTACAACAAGTGGAAGACTATCTCAAACATAAATAGATGTAACACCCCGTATCAAAAACAGATAAAAAAATGTATATTTTCAGAAATTGCATTTTCCAACGACGGAGCCAACTATGGACCATCAGTCTACACCGTCGATGGCTAGCTGACACTCCGTTCTAAGTCACAAACGATCGTCGATAAGTACGGACAATCAGTCAACTTAAAGTCCATCAGTTCACTTCGTTGATTGAACAACTAACTTCCAGTTCTCAGTCATGAACGACGGTCGACCAGTACGGACATTCACTCGACTTACGGTCTGTCAATCGACTGCGTCGATTGAACAACTATCTTCTAGTTCTCAGTTGCAAATGACGGTCGACCAGTACGGACCGTGAGTCCACTTACGTTACGTTATTTGATTTCTTTCAATTGATCAACTTCCAGTTCTAAGTCGCAAACGACGATTGACTAGTACAGACTATTAGTCGAATTCATCAATTTGTCTGCTAACTTTCAACTCTCATTCATAAACGACAGTTAACCAATATGGACCGACAGTCGACTTACGGCCCGTTAGTCAGGTCCATCAGTGATTCTAACAGCTTTTCAGTTAGCTTCTTCATTCCCTTATTATGAATTGACCTGGGGTTTGTAGTATTACAATATATCAGCATGAATGAGTTACTAACATGTTCCAGATCAAATTACCATGTAATAACTCAATTTATTACGTAAATTTCGAAACCCTAGCTATGTATTTCTTTAGTTATTGAATTATACATGCTAGGTTAGATATTCAAGTTATTAAATTATACATGCATCATTATAAAATTAATTGTTGCATTTTCAGTTTGCATGTTCAGTTTGAGCTGTCCCAATTTTGTAGAAACATAGTTATAATCAGTTAATCACTAAATTAATTGGGAGTAGCATAATTCCGAGTTGAAATGCGGTTCAACGTAACAAAATAGTTTTAGAACTACTAGCCAAGTAGGTTGTAAGTTTCTTCTGTGTCCATCAATTTTAGTGATTATGCTAGCATACCTTTATACCTTTGGTAGGGTATATTGGGTCCTCTCAGTGGGGCGTATACATCGTACTACACATTTAGCTGATGTGGTTTTATTATTGATTATTAGTATCTCTCACAGTCAAATCAGGCTATATTAAATTCACCATATCTACATTGTGTTACTATTCAGTCACAGCATGTTATAAATGTGGTCATTGCATCGAGTTAGCTCATCATTCAATATATCATGTTAAGAATATTATACTTGCTTTTGTGCTTGTTCCGTTATGCATTCTTTTAGTCTTACTTTATCCTGCATGTTGAGTTGCTTTCCTGTACTGACACATATGTGAGCTACATCTTCTCGTGATGTAGGTTCCGGTTCTTATCATCCAAATCAGATTTATATTGATTCTCAATCCCTAATTTAGCAGAATCAGTGGTAAGTCCTCATTCTTCGAGGACAATAGTCATGATTTTCTTTTCTAGTATTTTTAGTTCTTTAGTTTTAGATTTGCTAGACTAAATTGGGGTCGTGTCCTAGCATTTCTAGTCAACAAGAGGCTATTTTAACACATACTTAGTTTCATCATGGTATTGTGTTAATACGTTAGTCGTGTTAAATTCATCAATTTCATATATCTCATTTATAGATATGGGTATTCCCCATCTTTTCATTTTAATTATGATTTAGCTTCCGCATCAATCTATTATCTCTAATATGCTCATGATCATGTCAACAGGGTTAGCTTGGGATCACTTATAGTACTAGGTCCCATGATTGTGTCTCGAGGGTAGCTATCAGTATAAAAACTTGATATCAGGGCACTAGGTTAAGTATCCCATGTTTTCTGAAAAGTCACACTAAGTAGAGTTATTTTCATTGGTGTGAAGTGCACCACATCTAACAAGATGGAGACTATTGAGTATTTTAGGAAAAACGTCATTTTGTTGTTACTCTTATAGTCCGTAAGTTATGATCTAATTCCATTTTAACTCGCCATTATACATTTAAGAACATGCCTCCCCATATATCTAATGCTAGGAATGCGAACGCAAGGAATGCAAACACATTTCCTCCAGTCCCTGATAAGGAAGTCTCTAATATAGAGTTCATGAACGCCATTCAGATGTTGGCTAAGAGTGTGACCAACCAGACAATTGGATTCAAGCTACTGTGAATGCTAATGGTGGATAAGCAACTACAAGGGTCTGTGAATTTGTAAGGATGAATCCGACTGAGTTCTTAATATCGCAAACTAATGAGGATACCCAAAATTTCATAGATGAAATCAAGAAGATCGTTAAGGTAACGCAGATCACTGGGAATGATCGTGTTGAGTTTGCATCATACAAGCTGAAAGATATTGCTTACATCTGGTACACTCATTCTAAAAAAAAGGTGTATAGATGCAACTCCTTTTAGTTGGGATTGCTTTAGTGAGACCTTTTTTGACAGGTTTTTCCCAATAGAGTTTAGGGATGCAAGGGACTAGGAATTCATGAACTTAAGGCAGAGTAGCATGACTGTCCAAGTATATGGATTAAATTTAACCAACTCTCCAGGTATGCTCCTCTAATTGTTGCTGAAAGAGCTTAGATGAATAAGTTCTTGTATGGAATGTCAGATTTTGTGAAAATAGAGTGTAGAAATGTTATGTTAATGGGGGATATGAACATCTCCAGGCTTATGAATGATGCTCACGAGGTTCAGGGAGATAAGCTTAGGGAACATGCCAAGGACAATAAGAAGGCTAAGACTGGGAACTATGATTGCTCTGAGTAGAAGTTGAGTGGTGGAAATCGCTCACAATTTCAGCACAAGTCTTTGACCCAGCCCCTTGATATACCGTGGTTTCACGGTATTATTAATATTTTTTCCTTAAGTTTAGTGTGTCCAAAAGCCTTTATGTGCTAATTTTTATATAAGTTTCTTTTTATTTTGCAGGAAATCTATGCAAAGCTGAATGCGGAGATTTTGAGCGAAAAAATGCAGAAGAGACCACCTACGGAGCTTATGACGGTCCATCGTGCTTGTGACGGTCCGTAGGTGGCAGCGTAGTGAAGTTGCTGCTGCTGAAGGAAGATGGTGAAGTCTGACCAAGTGTGGGGTTACGAAGCTTGTGACGGTCCATCGTGTCTATGACGGTCCGTCCTGCAGGTTCGTCATGAAGTTCAGAGAAGTGATCCCAGTACCCATATTCAAGAGTTGAAGTATTTTGAAACGAACGCCCTCGACGGACCGTTGTGCCTATGACGGTCCGTCATACTTGCCGTCGAGGGTAATGAAGAAGAGCAGCTGAAGAAATTGCATAAGTATGGGACGACGAAGTCCATGATGGTCCGTCATGACCATGACAATCCGTCTCGAGGCCCCGTCGACCAACCGTGTTTTGGCAGATTTCCAGCAAATAGAGTCCTTGTTTAATAGGTTTTTTATTTTTTTAAATAGTTTGAAAAACATCGTTTTTGAAGTTAGATTCTTAGACGGTTAGACTCTGGATTGTTAGACATCATACTATTAGACTTTGTGTATTAGTATGAGATTCTTGATAATTTTAGACTTTTGATTATCATTGATTGTTGGTGATTCGTGGTGATTAATCAAGAAAACTTTTGGATTCTACTCTTTCTCATTGAAGTAAGTACATGAATTCTTATTTAATATATTTTAATACTGTGATTATGACTATGAGTAACTAAACTCCATAATTAGGGTTGTGGGAACCATAGGCAAATAATGAGATAAAACTTAACTAAAATAACAATTCTAGAATAGTGTCTTGCATGTATTAATAATTCTTTCGCTTAGAAATCTTTTTAACGGATGGCCAACGTTGAACTCACCGTAATGCTACTTGTCTGACCAAGGAGGTAGATAATAGGAAAAGAATTATTAACATAGATTTAGTGTATACTATCTAATAGGCTAGTATTGATTAGTACGAGGTAATAAGTTAGTCAAATATCGAATAAGATGCTTAATATGAGGTAAAGATAAGGGTTAGGAAAGCAACGCACGTAGCCGGACCAAGGTGCAGAGTGAGATTTTCCAGATGCCGGACCAAGGATTTAGAAATACATAACCTATCCCTTTGCATGCAAGATACTATGAAAGAATTGTTATAGTTAGAATTATCAAGTTATGAACTTGTGGGGAACACGTAAACCCTAGTTACTTTGATTCATTGATTAAAATCCAACTTTCAAAGCTGTTAAGTGTCTATTTCAATTTTGTCAGTTATTTTCACTTATTTAGAAATAGAAACCCCCCTTTTATTGTTTTTTACTTTCCAAGGATGTCATTGACCAAACAATAGTAATAACTGGTTGAAGTTAAGTCTAGACTATTTTCCTCGTGGGAACGATTCCAACCTTACTAGTTGGGTTATTTACTTGACACGACCATCTTATTTCTTATTTGAGAGGTAGGTTTGAGCGTATCAAATTTTGGCGCCGCTGCCGGGGATTATAGCTTTTAGATTAACTTGATCTTATTACTATAGTTTAGTTGATATTTTCTTGATTTTACTTTGTTTTATTGTTTTTGATTTTTTTAGAACTATCCTCCTTGTATGCCAAATACACGGAGAGCAAGAGAACCCTTATTTCCCTACGATCACGAGTTAGAGAGTACACTGCGCAATATGAATTGAATCTTGGGAATAAATAATGATAATCCGAACTAGAACATCCCAGCTCCGGTTGATGTTCATTGTCAGATGTTACCCGATGCTCCGGGTGAACACCAACAGAGGGGACAAAATCCCATTCCACGGCCCCAAGCATACTACGGAGTCTATGATAACATAGCAGACTCGGATGGGCCACTATTTTTGCCTCATCTACCCACTGGCCACACTTTTGTGGTAACTAGTAGCCTGATGCAAATGCTAACTGCCAGAGGTTTGTTTTCAGGGCTACCTTCTGAGGATCAACATGCCCATATAGCTAAGGTAAGGGAACTGTGTAAAAGTTGTGTACGGAGGCCTGATTTGGATTTAGATGTAATAGGTCTCAGAGTGTTTCCTCTCTCACTGACGGGAGAGGCTGCTATGTGGTTCACTGAGCTCCCATACAACTCAATCTTCACTTGGAACCAACTAAGGGATGTCTTCTTAGCATGCTACTATCCACTCTCCAAGAAACTAAACCAGAAAGACAGAGTGAATAACTTTGTGGCACTACCAGGAGAGTCAGTTAGTAGTTCTTGGGATAGATTCACCTCATTCTTGAGAAGTGTTCCAAATCCCTGTATAGATGATGAGTCACTGAAGGAATACTTCTATCGGGGACAGCATGATAACAATAAAGCGGTGTTGGATACTATAGCAAGTGGATCTTATGGGGAGTGTCCTTATGCTGAGATCGCTGAAAAATTAGAGAAATAACCCGGAATAACAAAGCTTTGAGTACTAGGAAGTCTGATACAGGAAGAAACACCTTCGCAGTGCAGTACACTCACAACCCAGCCACAGATGAGATTCGTGAAGAAATGGCTCAGATGAGAATTGAGCTTGGGTTGGTACTCAAACATGTCACTGGGGGTGCAGAAAAGATAAATGCAGTCAACTACTTGGCTAAACCACCACCTCCTAATGATGAATGCTATTATGCGGAGGACACTTATGCAGTAAATGAGCAGACGGGGGGTTTCCTACCAAGCGCCCAAGGCTCAAATCAGGATAACTGGCGCCAAGGTCAAGGGAACCAACGTCGGAACTATGGTAACTACAATCGTGAGGGCCCTATGTCCCTCCTCAAAATCGTGAAGTTACTCCTAGAGATGGTGGAGATAGTATGGCACGAGTTGAGGATATGTTGCACAAAATGATGAAGAGGTTCGATGCTAGTGATGAGCATATTAAAGAGTTGAGGTGTGATTTAGCTAGTATTGGGCAAAAAGTTGATACAGATGCAATTTCGATTAAGTAGATCGAGTTGCAAATGGCCCAATTATCTGCGACAGCGAACACACGGCAACCAGGCACTCTTCCTAGCAACACTGTCCAAAATCTAAAGAATGATGCGCACTGTATGGCAATCATTACTTCGGGTGGTAAGCAAACCATTGACCCACATATGCCGTCTACTGAGGAAAATGTGAGAAAGGATAATGACAATGTGGTAAAGGGTAGTGGTGAAGTAGAAGAAAGTAATGGAAAAGATGCAGAAGTACCTATCAAGGTAATTCCGATGCCTAGGCCACCACCACCCTTACCTCAGAGATTAGTGAAAAAGACCGAGGATAGTAAATATCGGCGTTTAATAACAATGTTGAACCAGATTTCTATCAATGTCTCTTTGGTAGAAGCTCTAGAAAAAATGCCCGGTTATGTCAAATTTAGGAAAGATCTGGTCACCAAGAAAAGATCAGTCACTTTCGAGGATGAGGATAGACTACAGCATTGTAGTGTTATTGCTACAAGATCCCTCGTTCAAAAGAAAGACAATCCTGATGCGTTCACTATTCTTTGTACAGTTGGGTCATTACATTTTTCGAAAGCATTATGTGATCTTGGGGCAAGCATAAATCTCATGCCCCTCTCGATTTACAAGAAGTTGGGTTTGGGGGATCCAAAACCCATTATGATGCGGCTAGTGATGGCTGATCGGACAGTGAAACGGCCTATAGGGATACTTCATAATGTGTTAGTAAAAGTGGAGTCATTCATCTTTCCAGCTAATTTTGTTATTCTTGATTGTGAGGTCGATTTTTAAGTGCCTATTATTCTTGGGAGGCCATTCCTTGCTACAGGTAGAGCCTTAGTTTATATAGAGAAGGGACAGATGACATTTCGGTTGAATAATGAAGAAGCGACCTTCAACAATTGTAGGACCATAAGGCAGAGTGGTGAGCTCCAATCAGTATTTGCCATATCCCACAAAGAAAAGATGAAGAAGGAGAATGAACAAAAAATTGCAAAACAAGAGTTAATGGTTGGGGATTTGGTGCTTTTAGTCATTTCTGGGGTGCTTTGTCTTCCGGGCATCTCAAGTCCAAATAGAGTGGCCCTTACTTGATTACCCAAGTATTCCCTCATGAAGTAGTTGAGTTAAAAGCCAGGGAGGGAGTGCGGTTTAAGATGAATAGAGAACGAATAAAACTCTATTTGGTCATAAGGCATCGGGGAATAAAGCAATAGAGGAAAACAATCTTGATGAAGGTTGAGTAATCAAGTTTCCCCACTCGTGCCGTGAAATTAAATCATGCGCTTGTTGGGAGGCAACCCAATACTTATAGTATTTTTCGTAATGGTAGCATTTTTCTACAAATGGGTTTTTAAATTTGTAGGCACATCACCAAGAAATTCTACAGAAAATTACTCTGTAGCAGTCACTAACGGATACAACGATGGACCGTTGCGCCTACGACGGACCGTCGCATGCATCCGTCATACCAGGTATGTCTTTATGTTATTTTCAATCAAGGGCACACACGACAGAACCAATGACGGGTCGTCACAGCTGCGACGGACCGTCGTCAGGGAACCGTCGCGTGATTAATGAGACATACCCAACCCGACCTGGTTGGAGTTTAATATAAACTTTCTCCATTTAAACTCCCCAACCCCTCATTTCACTCCCATTCCTTCATTATTCCCCCCAATACCCTCTCTTTTCTACTTATACAATCTCTCCCTCTATCAACCGATCATTGTCCCCCCCCCCCACAATTCTCCAAAGCCCTAAAAGTGTTTATCTACTAGCTGGAGTTGCTACTGTGGGTGTCTGCCTGACCACTGAGAACTTGTCCATTTGTTTTCTCTAATTCTGAGGTATGTGTCTCTAATTTCTACTCATTTATCTTGCATTTTTGTTTATTAGTTAGTATTAGCTTAGTTCTTAGTCATATGTTGTTTCTTTTATACGATTCTGTCTAACCTAGGTTAAAAATGTTCAAAATTGCCATATTTACAACCCTAGACATAGGTGCTTTTGCATTACTAGTTTCCTAGGTAGTTGGGTTAGACAAATGTTGGTCCATACATTACAAGTTAAATTTTAGGTTAATCGGGGATGAATGGGGTACACCATTTCTGTCACTGATCTACAAAACGAGACCCCGATGACGGTCCGTCGCGCCCACGACGGACCGTCATAGGGTCCGTTCCAAAAGCCCTAACTCCCCACTGTCCATTTGTTCTAAGTGTCCTTCAACGGACACATGTGACGGACCGTCATACCCACGACGGTCCGTCCGGCACAACCATTCTGGTTGTCAGAGACCCTGTTTCTAAGGGTCTCTCATTTTTTTTAAGTGTCCCCCAACGGACACATGTGACGTATCGTCGTTTTCACGACTGTCCGTCCTGAACAACCGTTCTTGTTGTTAGAGACCCTGTTTCTAAGGGTCTCTCACTTTTTCTAAGTGTCCTTCAACGGACACATGTGACGGACCGTCATACCCACGATGGTCCATCCTGCATCACCGTCATACCAACGACGGTCCGTCCTGCATGACCGTTATGACAGTCAGAGACCCCTCTCCTATGGGTCTCCATAATTTTTCCAAGTGTCCTACGACGGACCGTCATACTTGTGACGGTTCGTCACTCACATAACGTCATACTAGGCAGAGACTCTCCTTCAGGGTTCTCCATATATACATTGTCTAAGTAATACACGACGGACCCCATGACGGTCCGTCATAGTCACGACAAGCCATCAACAGGCCCGTTGTGTGTCACTGTTTCTATAGCAAGGACATACTATTGTCAATATTTTGTTTGGTATGGTTTTGCTTGTCTTGTTTTCCACTACATGTACTAATATTAATCCTTTAAATGTACTATCTACTATAGCACCCAAGCAAGACTGCATCTACGCACGCAGGCGATCTATGTCTGTCGCCCCGTCTGCCCGCATGGTCATCGGCTCTGATGATGAGCGTGACCCTGAGTATGTGCCCCCAGGCACTTCCACCCCTTCCCGTGCTGCACGTGCTCCCAGAGCAACATCAAAAAAGGTGGCGTTCGGCGTAATCACTGCCTCCCAGTCTGATGAGGAGCGCACACTGACCGGTACACCCTCTGGGTCAGCCACGAATGAAGAAGGAGCGTCTGGATCCTTAGGAGTATCATGGTCCGAGGAAGCCTCTGGCTCTGCTGAGGTTCCCGCACCCGCCACCACTGCAGCGTCGGCCTCGTCTGATGATGCTGAGAGTTCAGAATCTACATCAGTCTCACCATCTCAGGTCCCCACTGATGCAAATGACCAGCCCAACCACTGGTGTGTCGACGGGCAATTTCAACTTTACTCCGACACCAAGTTCCTTATTGATAAAGGAGTGATGACTCGAACACTCACCTTGGAGCACGGGTCCTTACAGGAAGCCTCCCGACAATGCCTGAGATCCACAATCTCTTCACCAGGCATTGCTTGGAGTGGACAACACGTCCGTTGGGACGTTACAGTGAAGAAATGGTTCGAGATTTCTACGCATCCTATGTAGCGACTCTCCGATCGCAAATAGATAGGCGGGCTTCCCCCGCTAAACAGGCCCCACTGGAGCAGGTCCGAGTACGGGGCGTACAGGTTGACATTTCTCTGCCTGCCATCCGCCGGTTTTTATACGGCGAGGGTGTTGATGCTACTCGAACCCCTCTCACTACCAAGTTCGACTACCGCTGGCAGATAGTTAAAGATGGACGGTATCATCATGAGCCAGCACTGAGAGAGACCACGAAGAGGTGGATGGACCTACACCTGTCAGTAGATGGTGAGGGTGCCGACTGGGTAACTAAGCCAAAGGGGGCCATCAAGAAGGCCAACCTCACTTTCACGGCGAAGTTCTTGTGGCTGCTTGTTTGTCACTACCTTTCCCCCACAGCTGTTAATAACATCGTTACAAGGGATCGAGCAGTGTTGATGGCGGCGATGATAGCCGGTTTCGAGGTGGACTTCGCGTGGCTTCTACAGACAGTCATGCAAGAGAGGGCATTCAAGGTCACTACTAATTACCCTTTCCCGTGCATGATTTTCACTCTTTGCAGGTCTGCAAGCGTGCCTATATGGCACGTAGATCAGCTCAAGACCCCGTTGGGCACTGTTGACATCGGCCTCATCAGAGACGAGGCCAATGAGTTGTCTCCACACAGATGGCCCCGTCCAGAGCTGCCCCCACTGGCTGATGATCTTGCTGATATGGTAGCCCAGGCCCGTATGGCTACATAGTAAGCATCCACTAATACTACCCCGGTCGAGTCTATCCCGGGTAGTAGCACTGCCCCGAGCTCCTCTCGCACAGCCCCTCTACCAGCACTGGTCCTGCTTGATAGGGTCCAAAAATTGAAGGCACAATTGGCTACATTTCTACATCATATCCAGACGTGGATGCAGAAGTCGATTACTGAGTCCGAAGAGCGTCTAGAGCGGAAAATGGTACAGTATACAGAGCGGAAGATCGCTGAGGTTAACCAGCTTTTGGACACCTTCGAGTTGAGGGTGCTAGCCCAACCAGACCCTCCGATGGATGTGTCGACTCTTTAGGCTGCAGTTGATAGTCTTCGTACAGATATCGACACGATCTTAGAGGCTAGGGTGTCGGAATCTGAGGCCCCTTCTGTCGAACCTGCTGAGGACACAGTGCTAGCGGCCCTATTCGCCACCTCAAAGATTCCACCACCTCCCCCTAGAGAGAATGCCAAAAGGCGTAGGGGTCGAAAGAGGACGAGGTGTGAGCACGGAAGAAGGAGCGCCGAGAGATGGAGGCTGCGAGGAGAGCCTCACTTGCTGTGGAGGAGGCGCACTAGATGAGAGCATCAGAGTTAGCGGGTGGGGCTTCTAGCTCCCGTACTGTGGAGATAGCAGGAGGCACTTCTGATAGTGCGGTTGTTGCTTAGGACACTACTGAGGATGTCCAGATTGTAGAGGACGTGGGTTCCGGGGAACCGGACCCACCAGCTTGCTGATCGACGGCGCTTTGCGCCACAGTTTTTCTTCACCTACCATTCTCGTATTTAAATTTTTATGCATTGGGGACAGTTGCATGCTTTTTTGTTGGGGGTGGGGTAAATGGAAAGTAAGTGTTAGGGTGAAGTCTGAGTATCCCAATTCACTATCCTCTTTTGGGGTTTTCTTGCATGTGTTCGTTTCCCCCAAAAGACTGATTACTTTTTCTGTTGAACCCACATGTTATATCTTTTGTACATAGTTTAATTCTAGAGAAGATGGCTAAAATGATATCCTGATAAACTGGAAAATGATGCATGACTAGGAAAAGCCCAACAGATCTTTTCTGGGAACAATGTGTTGGCCTTTGTCCCTCCTTTGACATGTGCACCTCAGCTTATGCAAAAAGCATAAGTTGAGGGTGGCTAATGCAGTAAACAACCTTCGTATGGCCCTGACCCAACTTTGGGTATTGTGTACCTTGAATCATGGAAAAGCCATGAGTTGATGGTGGCTATTATGAGGAATGCTCTGGAAAGTGGGGTTGAAAGAACAAAAAGAGAGAAAGTAAGTAAAATTACTCAAGAATTAGTTGAAAGAAAATTAAAGAAAAACAAAAATATACAAGAAATACAAGCAAGAAAAGAAGAGAGTCACTTACACGAATGAAGAAAGAAGAGAAAATAGCAAGGTGAAAGAATATGAGAAAGTTGGCAAGATAAAATGATAGAAAATGGAAGGTTTAGACGATATGTCAAGGAGCGCAAAAAGTCACTAAAGTATACCTAAATATACCCTACCTGACCCTGAGCCTATGTTACAAGCCAAGAAAGTCCTATCGTGATCCTAAGGGTTGTATAGCGAACTTAAGGCAGTGAAAATAAGTGCAAGCTTATGGCAATAGGTATGAATGAATGTGACTTTGTTCTGAGAGCGAGTGTTAAAAAGTAATCCTTATACTCAAACTGAAATCATTGTGTGAAAATGAGGATTTTGTTTTGAAGTGAGTACATTAGTTGCAATACCGGAATTGTTAGCACCTCGATGAGAAATTGAAGAGGATATGTGTTAGTTCATGGTGAGTCTATGTCATGTTCTGATCCCACATAATTCAAGACAAATAATGATAGCATGCATAGATATGATGAGATTAATCGAGATTAATAGACAAATGATTGCAAAGGATAAAACATGGATACTATTGTACAAAGATGTTGTATTGAGTGATAGTGCATCGCTTAAGGACAAACAACGAATTTAATATGAGGGTGTTGATATACCGTTGTTTCAGGGTATTATTAATACTTTTTCCTTAAGTTTTGTGTGTCTAAAAGCCTTTTTGTGCTAATTTTTATATATGTTTCTTTTTATTTTGCAGGAAATTTGTCCAAAGATGAATGTAGAGATTTTGAGCGAAAAAATGCAGAAGAGACAATCTACGGAGCTTATGACGGTCTGTCATGCTTGTGATAGTCTTTCGGTGGCAGCGTAGTGCAGCTGCTAAAGGAAGATGGGGAAGTCTTACCAAGTGTGGGGTTACGAAGCTTGTGACGGTCCATCGTGTCTATGAGGGTCCGTCGTGCAGGTTCGTCATGAAGTTCAGAGAAGTGATCCCAGTACCCATATTTCAAGAGTTTATATGTTTTGAAACGAAGGCCCTCAACGGACCCTTGAGCCTATGACAGTCTGTCATACTTGCCATCTAGGGTAATGAAGAAGAGCAGATGAAGAAATTGCATAAGTATGGGACGACAAAATCCATGACGGTCCGACAAGACCATGACGATCCGTCGTGAGGTCCGTCGATCCAGCCGCGTTTTGGCAGATTTCCAGCAAATAGATTCCTTGTTTATTAGGTTTTTTATTTTTTTATAAATAGTTCGAAAAACCTCATTTTTGAAGTTAGACTCTTAGACGGTTAGACTCTGGATTGTTAGACATCATACCATTAGACTTTGTGTATTAGTGTGAGATTCTTGATAATTTTAGACTTTTGATTATCATTGATTGTTTGTGATTTGTGGTGATTAATCAAGCAAACATTTGGATTCTACTCTTTCTTATTGAAGTAAGTACATGAATTCTTATTTAATATATTTAAATATGTGATTATGACTATGAGTAACTAAACTCCATAACTAGGGTTGTGGGAACCATAGGAAAATATTAAGATAAAACTTAACTAAAATAACAATTCTAGAATATTGTCTTGCATGTATTAGTAATTCTTTCGCTTAGAAGTCTTTTTATCGGATGGAAAATGTTAGAACTCGCCTTAATGCTACTTGCCGGACCAAGGAGGTATATAATAGGAAAAGAATTTTTAACATAGATTTAGTGTACACTATCTAATAGGCTAGTATTGATTGGTACGAGGTAATAACTTAGTCAAATATCAAATACGATGCTTAATATGAGGTAAAGATAAGGGTTAGGAAAGCAACACACTTAGCCGGACCAAGGTGCGGAGTGAGATTTTCTAGATGCCGGACCAACGATTTAGAAATACATAACTTATAACTTTGCTTTCAAGATACTAGGAAAGAATTGTTATATTTAGAATTATCAAGTTATGAACCTGTGGGAACACGTAAACCCTAGTTACTTTGATTCATTGATTAAACTCAAACTTTCAAAGTTGTTAAGTGTCTTTTTCAATTTCGTTAGTTATTTTCACTCATTTAGAAATAGAAACCCCCCTTTTATTATTTTTAACTTTCCAAGGAAGTCATTGACCAAACAATAGTAATAACCGGTTGAAGTTAAGTCTAGACTATTTTTCTCGTGAGAACGATCCCAACCTCACTAGTTTGGTTATTTACTTGACACGACCGCTTTACTTCTTATTTGAGTAGTAAGTTTGAGCGTATCACCCCTTCGTCAGCTAGTGGTCCATCCTCTGAGAAAAAATATGATCAATAGGTTAGGGCACTAAACTCTAAGTCTCGTGGAAGTGTTTCAACAACTAAAACTTACCCCACTTTCCCTAACTCGTCTAACAACCATCTAGCAAAGTGGCTCGTAGTACAGAAAGGTTGTTTTGGATGCGGTCAGTCTGGTCATAGGTTGAGGGATTGTCTTAAAGACACAGGGTCAAAGAGGTAGTAATGTTAGATCCTAGTCTACAACTTTAGTAGCACCAGCAATTCGTCCGAGTAATCAGGGTAATTCATCTAGTACATGTGGTAGTCAGTGCCACGACAAGTTATATGCTCTTCAGGCTTGCCAGGATCAGGAAGGTTCTCCTAATGTAGTCATTGGTACATTGACCTTGATGTTTATTCTTTGTTAGATCCAAGGTCTACTCTCTCATTTTTAACTCCTTACAAAGTAGTCCAGTTCAGTGTTAGTCGAAAAACTCTCTCAAAACCTTTCTCAATCTCTACTCTTGTTGGTGACCCAGTCATAGCTAGACGGGTATATAGAAAATATCCTATCACAGTCTCTGAGAAAATTATCTCAGCTGATCTTGTAGATTTTTCAAATGGTAGACATTTATGTCATTCTAGGCATGTATTGGCTACACTCATGTTATGCCTCAGTCGATTGTACAAATTAGGATTGTTCATCTTCAGTTTCCAAATGAACCAATCTTAGAATGGAAGTGCAGTAGCTTAGCGCTTATGGGTCGATTCATTTCTTACTTTAAGGCTAGAAAGATGATCTCGAAGGTTTATCTCTATCATTTAGTCAGGCTAAGGATTCAAGCACTGAAAAAGCAACTCTTGAGTCAGTGAGTTTCCAGAAGTGTTCCAAAAGATCTTCCCGGAGTTCCTCTTAAAAGTGTAATTGACTTTTGAACGTATCTCCTTCCAGATACCTAGCCTATTTTTATTCCTCCTTATAGAATGGATCAAACTAAACTTAAGTAATTGAAAGAGTACTTGAAAGGCCTTCTAGATAGGGTTTCATTAGACTTAGTATTTCTCCATGGGGTGTACCAGTGTTGTTTGTAAAGAAAAAAGATGGTTCTCTTAGTATTTGCATTTACTATAGATAGTTGAACAAGGTCACAATAAAGAATTAGTATCTTATTTCCAGGATTGATGACTTATTTGACCAATATCATGGTGCTAGTACTTTCTCAAAGATAGACCTCGAATCGGGTTATCATAAGCTAAGAGTCAGAGATAGTGATATTCAGAAAACAACCTTCAAAACTCGGTATGATGATGATAAATTTGTAGTAATGTAATTGGGATTAAACAATGCTCCTACAGCATTCATGGATTTGATTAACAAAGTGTTCAAACAGTACTTTGACTTGTTTGTTATCGTCTTTATTTATAATATCCTCAGTTACTCTAAGAATGAGGAAGAAATATGAGTCATTTGAGAGTTGTTCGGTAGACTCTCAAAGATCATCAGTTAATTCCTAAGTTTAGCAAATGTAAGTTCTCGTTGCAATTTGTTACTTCCCTTGGTCACATTGTATCTAGCGAGGGGATCCAAGTGGATTCGCAGAAGATAAAAGTAGTGATACAATGGCCCATACCTACCTCTACTACATATACAAAAGTTTCATAGGTCTATCGTGTTATTATATAAGGTTCGTGGAAGGATTTTTATCCATAGCCTCACCATTGACTATGTTAACTCAGAAAATTGTTAATTTTCAATGGTCCGATAATTGTGAAAAAAGCTTTGCAGAATTGAAAACTTGATTGAGTAAAACTCTTGTCTTGACTCTATAAGATGGTTCAGATGGTTTTGTGATCTATTATGATGCATCCATAGTTGTCCTAGGTTGTGTGTTGATGCAGCGAGATAAGGTTGTAGCTTATGCTTCTAGATAGCCAAAGGTGCTTGAGAAGAACTATCCAACTCATGACCATAAGCTTGCAGCAGTGATTTTTTCACTCAAGATCTGAAGACACTACTTGTATGGCGTTTCTGTAGATATGTTCACTGACCATAAGAGCCTTCAATATGTTTTCACCAAAAAAGTGTGGAATATTCGCCAAAAGAGATGGCTTGAGTTCCTTAAGGATTACGATATCAATATGCATTACCATCCTTGTAAGACGAATGTAGTAGTAGATTTTTATGGGTAGTGTATCCCATGTTGAGGAAGAAAGGAAGGAACTAGTGAAGACTTCACAAGCTTGCTCGCTTGGGAGTTTCGCATTATGAGCATAGCAGAAAGTAGTGTAAAACTCCAGAATGGGACATAATCTTCTTTTCTAGTGGATTTTAAGGAAAAGATAGACAATGATTCAATATTTATTGAACTTTAAGGTGCATTCCCCAATCAGAGAGTGGAGGTTTTCTCCAAAGAGAGAGATGGTGTACTTTTCTATTAGGGTAGATTGTGTGTTCCTTATATGGGTAAATTCTGAAAGTATATTTTTGTAGATGCCCATAATTCCAAAAATTAATTTATTCATGTCTCACAAAGATGTACCGCAATCTGCGGGAAGTTTATTGGTGGAATGGGATGAACATGGATATAGCAGATTTTATAAGTGCCCAGTTGCCAACAAGTCAAGGTAAAACATCAGAAACCAGGGGGTATGACTCAAGAGATCGACATTCCTACATAGAAGTGGAACGTGATCAATATGGATTTCATCACAGGGTAACCTCATACTCACATACAGCATGACTCCATTAGAGTGATAGTTGATACGATGACTAAGTCTTCTCGATTTTTGGCGGTCAAGACTACAAATTCGGCAGAGGACTAAGACGGGGTTTACATTAACAAAATTATGAGGTTGCATGGGGTTCCTTTGCCTATAATCTCTGATAGATGTTCTCAATTTTCTCTCATTTTTGGAAGTCATTTTAGAAGGATCTTGGTTCTCAAGTTAACCTTACCACAACATTTCATCTGTAGACTGATGGACAGGCAAAGCTTACAATTCAGAACCTAGACAATATGTTCAGGGCTTGTGTCATAGATTTCAAGGGTAGTTGGTATGATCACCTTGCTCATATTGAGTTCCCCTACAACAATAGATATCATTCAAGCATTTAAATTGCCCCTTATGAGACACTATATGCATGTAGATATAATCTCATATTGGTTGGTTTGGACTATAAAAATAATCCTTGATAGGACCAAATTCACTCCATTATACTATGGAGAAAGTGAAACTCAATAGAGATAATAAAGATAGCCTAGAGTCGGCAAAAACTTATGCAGATGTAAAGAGAAAGGAACAAGCATTCCAAGTTGATGATTAGGTTTTCTTGAAAGTGTCACCTATGAAGGGGCTGATAAGATTTTGCAAGAAAGAGAAGCTCTGTACTCGATATGTAGGAACTTAAAAGATCATGAAAAGGGATGGCAAGGTTGCATATGGGTCAGAGTTTCCAACAGAACTAGTAGTAGTGCATCGAGTCTTCCACATCTCGCGCTTGTAGAAGTATGTGGGTGATCCAACATTTGTACTTCAATTAGAGAGTGTGGTAGTGAAAGATAGTCTTTCTTATGAGGATGTATCGGTTGAGATTCTTGATCGTCAATTTAAAAGGTTGAGAAACTAAGAAGTCTCTTAAATCAAGGTTTTCTTGAGGAGTTAGTGCGTAGAGGCAGCTACTTGGGAAGCAGAAGCAGTCATGAAAGCCAAGTATCCTCACCTCTTTCCAATCGATTACACTCCAGCTAGAGGTAATTGTTCTTCTTCAGCTTTTCATCCATTTATGTAGGAATTAAGCCTTAGAATCATGTTCCCTCATTTTGTGCTTGCATTTTTAGCGTAATTGCATGTTGTTCGAACTCAATTAAGTCAAAAAATAAGTTCTCAATATTTAGTCATATGAATTGCAGCTCTCTCCCTCTTCTTCAGGTAGTTAATTCATTATTATAGAATGAATGGACCAAAGGGGGAGATAATATAACGCCTCGTATCCATAATAGATCAAAAACATACAAATTTTCAAAAGTTGGAGCTGCCAGTGACGGATCAAATTACGGACCGTCAATCTACTTACAGTTCGTTAGTTTTCTCCGTATATGGACCAGCTGACTCTCAGTTCTAAGTCACAAATGATGGTCGACCAGTACAGACCGTAAGTCGACTTACTATTTGCCAGTATACTTCATCATTTGAACAGATAACTTCTTGTTCTCAATCGCAAACAAGGGTCGACAAGTACGGACTATCAATCTACATACGCCCGTCAGTCAAATCCGTTGATTGAATAACTAATTTCCACTTCTCTGTCACAAATAATGATCGACCAGTACGGACCGTCAATCGAATTATGGTCCTCCAGTCGACTCCGTCGATTGATCTACTTAATTTTCTTTTAGTTCTCAACCGCAAATAAGGTCGAATAGGACAGAACATCAGTCGACTTATAGTCCCTCAGTCAACTCTATAGATTTCTACCTCACTTTCAACTCTCAGTCACAAATGATGGTTAACCAGTGCAGATCGTCAGTTGACTTACGGTCCATCTGTTGACTCCATCAGTGACTCTGACAAGTTTTGATTGAGGAGTATTTTGGTATTTTCCTTGTTCATTTTTCCTCTCAAATACGTTGTTTAGACCCTCAATAATAAGTTTTTAGTCATTTTAATTTTAGAAATAAGTCTAGAATTTACCCAAGTGAAAATTATTAATCAAAACTTAGAAAATTTAAAGCAAGAGAAGAGAAAAAAAGGTTAAGAAACCTACTTCAAACACGCATAAAGTTTTCATCAATTCCAGCCCCGAAATCGAAATATTTCTCACCAGGTATGTGGAATTTCATTAGTGGGGTTCCTTTCTCACATTGGGTCCCTAAAATTCAGTCAGTTTCTTTATTCCCTTATTATGAATTGACCTACGATTTCTAGAACTATATCAGATCATCATGTATTAGTTATTAATATATTCCAAATAAAATTACCATGTTATTACTCAGTTCATGGCATGAATTTCAGAACCCTAGTTATGTACTTCTGTAGTTCTTGAAGTACACATGCTAGGTTAGATATTTCAGTTATTCAGTTATACATGCCTCAGTTTTTCATGCATCATTACCATATTAATTTTTACATTTTCAGTTTGCATGTTCAGTTTGAGCTATCTAGTTTTTGCAGAAACTATATTATAATAAGTTAATCACTAAATTCATTGGGCGTAGCATAATACCGAGTTGGACTAGGGTTCAGCGTACACAAATAGTCCCAAAACTATTGGCCAAGTAGGTTGTAAGTTCTCTTTGTGAGAATCAATTTAGTGATCACAGGTCGGGGGCTTTCTATTTGCTTGCACTGCCGGCTATCGCTAGAATGCCTTCATACCTCTAGCACTATATATTAGGTCCCTTCGATGGGGCGTGTACGTCAGACTTCATATTTATCTCATGTGGTTTTATTATCGTTTATTAGTAGCTTCTACAGTCCAGTCAGACTCTATTGCATTGACCATACTTACAATTTAGTTAGTATTTAAACTCAGCATGTTATAAATTTAGTCATTGTATCCTGTTAGCTCAACTTTCAGTAAATCATGTTCAGATTATTATTCTTTTTTGTGCTTGTTAAGTTACGTCTTATTTCAGTCTTACTATATCCTGCATGCTTAGTACCTTTCAATTACTGATTCATACTGCGCTACATCTTCTCGTGATGCATGTTCAGGTTCTCAGTGTCCGGATCATGTTTATCACGTTCAGATCGGTTCCCGATCTCCAGTTCAATAGAATTAACGGTGAGTCCTCATTCTCCAACAACAATAGTCATGAGTTTCTTTTCTAGTAATTTTAGTCCTTTAGTTTATGTTTTGCTAGACATAGTTGAGCATGCCCCAGCATTTCTAGTCAATTAAAGGCTATTTTCAGATATAGTTAGTTTCATCTTAGTATTGAGTTAATATGTTCTTCATATTAGATTGATCATTTTCATGTTTCTCAGTTATAGAATAAGGATATTCCCCATCTTTTCATTTTAATTATGATTTAGCTTCCACATCAGTTTATTATCTCTATCATGCTCATGATCATGTCAGCAGGATTAGCTTGGAATCACTTGTGGTCCAAGTTTCCGTGTCTGTGTCTCAAGGGTAGCTCGTGGCGTGACAATAAATATCAAAATGAAAGAAATTATAAAATCAAAAATGTATTAAATCTTTCATAAAACTCTTTGAATAGAATTAAGCATTATACATAAGTTTTAAAGAAAACCTCTAAAGTGAAAGAATCTCCAAAACAATCTACCTATTAATCCTCTACTAAATAAAATTGGGATAAGATCCATGACTACTCAAAATTCTACTAATACTGACAACTAATAAAAGTGGAGTCCCCCAAAAATAATGAGACCTCACTTCAAAAGGGGAAGATGCATAAAATGATCTTAAGAGACTCTTGTTGGGAATACTAAGAAATGACATCAATACTTTGAATATACGAGTATGTAGTGTAGCTTAGTAAAAAATAATTCAATAAAAGGATTGCAATAGATTTTTTAAAAAGAAGTTAAACAATTAAAACATTATAAAAATAACTATCATCATTGAACTGAATATATAAAGTTATATAATTAAAGTACTTTTTAACTATATTTGAGAGATTATCTAATCGAAAAATATTATTATGAGATATGTAGTGATACAATATCTCGCCTACACTAGTAGAACTGTCATATATCGTGTCAGTTGTAGAACCTCTCAACTAACTGGATTAGTTGATCAATTAGACTTCATACCAAAAGTATGACCCATGTTAGCAAGACATGGTTTATGAGAATTTTGAGTTGTCTGAATTCATTCTTATATCGGTGCTCAATATTATTTACAATAATATATATATTTATACTTTTGCTCAAATCTTTGAAATGTACTCTTTTTGAAGTTTGAGATTACTCATACTATCCTCTTAAAATAAGTCACTACTCTTAAAATAATTCGCTCATTCTTTATGTAAGAATGAAACATTTGGCAAATACTTAGCTCCCTTGTACTCTTTCTCAAACCCCTTTTTGCATCCTCAAAAACACAGCTTAAAACACAAAAGTTAGCTTTAAAAGATTCTCAAAATTTAAAATTTAAAATAGGGTTCATTTTTAAATATAGATATTAACGATTTGATTTAAGGATATCAATAACAATGTAAAAAACTGAACACTCAGGACTCATGTATTCAGAATTCAACAATACTACTCATTTCAAGAATACTCAATCCATAGGGCTCATGTTTAATATAGACATAAACATTTCAACTCAGGAATATTGGTACAAAATATAAAATATTCAATCATTAGGAATAGATTTTCAAAAAGAATCAGGAACAAAAGAACTCAAAATTAAGTCATCTCAAGAATAATGAAATATAGGGATACAAACCTAGATTTTTATTTTACTTATTTGAAAGTAAATGTAGAACATGAGGAATTACAAGTTCAACAATATGACCGCATTACATACCTGGAAAAAATTATTTTTGACGAATTTTGAAGAAGAATTTGATTAGAAGCCTCTACGCCCTAGCTTGAAGGAGAACAATCAAGAAAACTTTTCCTAAGATTCTTGAATTTGTTTTCTTCAAACTAAATTAAGAAAAATTAGGATTGTCATTAATGATTCATAGTTGTATGATGAAAATTGAGTTGAAAAGAGTAAAATTCTTTGAGAAGGACTTACCTTGAAGAAAAAAATTGAAAAGATTGAAAGAATCTTGAATGTAAGTGTTCTACTTTTATATTTCCTTAGGGATTTTCCTTTGGGTTTGAGATAGAAGAGAATGGGGGATTAAGAGATGAAAATATTAATGCTTTCACCTTTAATTAGCGAAAAAATTCTTTCAAGATTTTCTTAGAAGTAAAATTACAAAAAAGACCCATTTTTAATATTTTATTGCCGGCAAATTCGTCAGAACTTTCTACTTGGAACTCGCATTAACGCAAATTTTTTATCATGGAAAAGCATATTCAAATACCTTTAATTTTATAGGATAGAATCACGTAACTCTTTATATTCTAAGAAATATGACTGTTTCAAGTTGAACTAAGTAAAATCTCATATCGAAAGACATTTGTCATGAAAGCTTTCAACTCAAAATTGTGCTAGAAGATTCTAGTAACCTTAATTCATATAAAAAAAGTCATTTCCAAAGTAAAGAGTTAACCTTAACACCTAGAATAATTAAAAGTCACCCAGTATGATGTTATTCACAAATGAATAGTGATTCGAGTCTTAACTTAGAAACTTTTAGGGGGTACATGGTAAGTAATAATTTCTTCTTAATTAGAAATCCTGAGTTTGAGACCAATAGGTATCAAGTAACTTTGTCAGGAAGTGTTTTACGACAAAATGTGGGATATCGTGATGCTAAGAATTCAATGAACTCCAATGCAGGTACTGAACACCTTATGCTAAAAATCTTAAAGAAAACTATTGTTGAATGTTAACCTATGAACAACAGAAGTTCAATGCCATATATCTGTTAAGCCAAAATTAAAGAACACATTTATGAATCTGAGTAATTGTTTTGAAATTTCTAGTCTAGTTTGTCCAAGATCCTCTTAACGAATATTAGAGTCTAGTTTCAGTGACTAACAAGGTGATTAATCAGGGGATGGGGCTCTTCTTATTCTCAATACAAAAAAAATGAGCATAGACACTTGTGAAGAATGCCATAAATATTTTGCAGAGATATCAAGAGTTCGGTTGTTTGCCTTTGCTGAATGATATCGATATTATGCCAAGAGAAATCTAATAATGGAACCTTTCAACTTAATCTATAAGTGTTACAGTCATATACTAGCAATAAATTTTCAAAATTCAACTGCCATGAAGATCGATATGTATGCATTTCAAAGGTTTGTAATTTGAGTGGTTTTTGTATATTACATATTGGAACTTCCTCTTTATGCATTTACGCCATTTTAAAAGATCATTTAGATATAGAAAGGGAATATCCCACATTAAATTAAAATATGAAGTGAATACTGATATTCTCAAAAATTACAAGACATAAATTAAGTTTAAAAATTATGATGAGAAATTTATAACTAGAATCATCATAATCTCAAAACATTTTAATATTCCTACACTGATTTCGAGCACGCAAGTCATAAGCAAGTTTAGGAATTTTATGGAACTTTAAAATTACAATATGTCTCTTGGATTTCCTTTTATCTACTAACCTTTGCTTAATTTCCTCTTTCTTGATTTAAATTTCTTCTGCACTATTACTTTGTGTTCCTTTTTGCATTGTTTTGCAACTGCAATACTGTGTTTTGATTTACACATTAGTCTTGTACTTGAAATACTGTTTTTTTAGTTTTGGATGAGAAGGAGGAGAAACTTCTAAATTCATCTTCATAGATGATGGCAGAATGCTCTTTCTTGAACTAGTGGTGCACTATTTTCTCCTGCATTTGGTAGGGATATGTTGTGCACCTTCTCAATCTCCTTGAAACCTTTGTGGCTGTGCTTGTCTCTGTTAATGTGCTTCTCGAAAAAATTAAGATAATAGTGTCATGCCCAGAGCCTACACTCTAGACGTGGCCGGCACCTAACAACCATCATGGCTTTGAGAGAACCGTTAACTTGAGTTATTTAACTAGCGGAAGATTATACTAATCTCATATAAAGAATTAAAAGCATTATCATCAAATCACTTAAATATGAATGTAATATAAGTTTTGTTGGAGATTCTCTAACCGACAACCATCACTTTGAGCACAAGTGATATTACAACGTATTAGTTCACGTTGCCCAGGGAGCATCCTGTACATTGCCATCGGTATATGACCTTACTTAACTTAGTAGATCCACCAGCACAACTTATGTGATCATCTAAAAAGTATGACCCGTTAATTCTCATGTTGGCTTCATGATTTACTAGGATACTTGAGTTACTCTACAATCTCATCCCCAAATCGGTTCTCAATACTACTCCCAAAACATACTTTACCTTATACTTTTAATAAAACGGCCTTCCTTTCTGTTGAGACAATTTACTAAACCCTTTAACTTTTAAAAAGATCCTTTTTGGAATCAATGTTCCCCTTTTTAGTCAAAACTCTTTTCGAAATCTCAGTTCTCTTTTAACTTAAATGTTAAAACATTTATAAACCTTTAGAGAATAATTAGTTCCGTTATAGGTTTTGAAAAATTAACTCAATACTTACTCTTTGATTAACTAGAAATTTAACTCTTCAGGGAATACATCGTTCCCTTATAACTTTTGAGGATTTAAGTCAACTCTTTACTCTTTGCTCAAATATAACTTTATCCTTAAAACAAAGTTAAAATGTTTGTTTAAGAATCTTTGAAAACATTATGAAATTTCTTTGACTTGATTCTTAATTTTTAAACATTACTCTTAACTTCCTTGAATTGGATTATGGAATCAAGGATTAGGATCTCATGTTTTTTGATGATTTCATGATGTTTTGATGTACTTTAGGGTTTTCAAATCAACTAGAATTTATGGGTACATCACTTAGGAGCTTGTACGAAAAGATGGTTGAAAAATAGGAATTCCAGGTGACCCTTCTGTTCTGAGAGGGATGCTAGAGCCTAACGCACAGAGTATGTCCTGAGGGACTCTATAAAGCGCGGCACCCTAGATCCTGTCAGATGTGTTTTCTGAATTTTTTTCTTCGATTTTCAATTCTCAACCTCTTAAAATTCCATGTATCTTCCACCAAACACTTAGATTCATTAATATATTAAATACACAACAGTTTAGACATGTAATACAGCATTAAAACACAAACTAAACCACTAAAAGTATTCTACAATCCAACCAATGGGGATTTAACAATTTTTTCATCAAGAACTTAAAGATTTATCATTCCATCTATATGAAACATGCTAAATTAAACATATTGGGGTGTGGGTGAAAGTACCAAACCTAGAGTAATCTCACATACCTCAATAAGGATCACCCCCGACGAAATCCACACAACAATCTTGGCGTTCTTGGACAATTCTTGCTCTTCCTCTTCTTTTGTCTTTTCCCCATGCCCTTAGCATTCTTAATTTAGTTAAACATTATTGGGAATTGTTTTTTACCCCTAAATAATCCTTAAAATAAATTAGGAATAGTAAGGTGAAAAGTCAACTTTACCCTTACTAAAATCTTGATTCTACAGTCCAACTTCTGAAAGACATATCTCCCTCATACAACATTAGATTTGCAAAAATTCAGAGGTGTTAGGAAGATCTTTCCAATTGATTTCCATCCATAAATTTACTCATCAAAAATCCTCCTGAGATGGATGTTATGGCCGTTTGAAAATGACCAAAACTCATTTTTGAAAGATAGAAATTTTCCAGATTTCCCTAGTTACTTATTCCCAAAATTGATTATTCTTGGTTCCTTAGCTTATTCCTAGTTAATTTTAGTTACGATATGTTACTGTATCTTCCCCTATGGAATATTCGTCCTCGAATGTGAACTCTTTCACTAAGCTAAGGGTAGTAAAATCGCTTCAGTATTCAACTACCAAAACATGCATGCTTACACATAGTCTTATAAAGCTTTAGGAAAAGAATTTAATACCTTGATCTTCATTCTCTCAGGATTCGGAGAGATGTGGATATCTCCTCTTCATATCCTCTTCAACTTCCCAAGTTGCTTTTCAACAAATTAATTCATCCAATGGACTTTAACTAATGCAATTTCCTTTGTTCTCAGCTTGCGAACTTGACAATCCAAAATTTGAACTGGAATATCCTCATCGGACAAGTTATCATTAATTTCCACATTCTCAGTTGGTACATCTAATGAGGGATCAACCAAGCATTTTTTCAACATAGACACATGGAATATCGGGTGAACCGCTTCTAACACTTGGGTAACTCCAACTCATAAGACACATTGCCCATTCTCTTTGATATTCTATAAGGTCCAATATATGAGGGGCTAAGTTTCCCCTTCAAAACAAACCTCATAACCCCTTTCATGGGTGAAACTTTCAGATACACTCAATTATCCACCTTAAACTCTAACGACCTTCTCCTAACATCTCTGTAGGACTTTTGGCGACTTTATGCAGTTTTAAATCACTTTCACATTCTACATAGCTTAATGAACTAGATCTGGTCCTATCAACCCTGCTTTACAAACTTTTCACCATCCAATTAGATATTTGCATCTCCTCCCATAAAGAGCTTCATATGGGGCCATTCGGATGCTCGAATGACAACTACTATTGTAAGAGAAATCAATGAGAAGTATTTGATTATTCCAATTTCCCTTGAAGTCAATTACACAAGATCACAACATAAATTCTAAGGTCTTGATAGTACATTCTACTTGTCTATATTTCTAATCATGAAAAGCACTGCTCAAGTTCACGTTCAAACCCAAACTTTTTTGGAAAGATTTTCAAAACTGTGCAATATATTATGAACCTCAATATGAAATAATGAATACCGGAACTCCATGGAGTCTTACCACTTCTTGAATATACAACTTAGCATAATCCTCTACATAATAGGTAGTTTTTATTGTCAAGAAATGGGCTAATTTTGTCATTCTATCAACAATCACCCAAATAGAATAGGGTTGCCTTCGAGATCTTGTCAAGCCTGTGATGAAGTCCATATTTATAAAATCCCACTTTCATTCTGGAATTTCCTTATTTTGAGCTAAACCCCAGGCCTTTGGCGCTCTATTTTCACTTATTGGCAATTTTAGCACTTGGCAACAAACTCAGCAATATCTATCTTCATGTTTTCCCTTGAATATACCTATCTTAAGTCGCGGTAAATCTTGGTGGAGCCTGGGTGGATGAAGTATCTTGATCTATGAGCTTCCATAATCTACTGTGGTACTTGAGCACACAATCTCCCTCTTGTTCAAAAGCCAATACTCTTTACTTATAAATATTCGCCTTTAAGTCAGGCAAAATGGGGTATTGGTGTTGCTTCTCTTTCACCTCTGATACTAATGATGACTCAACCCCATTGGTCACCACTATGCTTCCTTATGTGAAATCCATAAGTCTGACTCCCAAACGTGCAGGTCTGTGCACATCTTTAGCTAACTCCCTCTTTCCTTGTTCAACATGGGTTGTACTACCCATGGACGACCTTTACAAGGAATCAGAAACCACATTAGCCTTACTTGGGTGGTAAAGAATACTCATATCATAATGCTTGAGTAATTCCAACAATCTTCTTTGTCTGAGATTTATCTCTTTCTGAGTGAATACATATTGGACGCACTTGTGATCTGTGAATATGTCAACATGAAAACCATACAAGTAGTGACGCCATATCTTTAAAACAAAAACTATTGCACCAATTCCAAGTCATGAGTTGGATAATTCTTCTCATGGATTTTTAACTGTTGGGAGGTATAAGCTATAACCTTGCCATTCTGCATCAACAAATAGCCAATCCAAATCTTGATGCATCACAATACACCACAAAACCTTGAGTACACTCTGGTAAGGTCAAAATCAACGCAGTAGTCAATCTCTTTTTCAATCCCTGAACGCTTTTCTCACATGCTTTAGACCATTGAAACTTGATTGTCTTCTGTGTTATCTTGGTCAAAGGAGATGAGATAGACAAAACCACTTCAACATATCTCCTGTAATAACCAGCCAAACTCAAGAAACTCTTTATATCCATTAGTGACGTGGGTCTTGGACAACTCTAAATGCTTTAATCCTCTGAGTCCAACTCTAATCCCTTTACAGCAAATTATGTGGCCCAAGAATTCCACAGACTTAATCCAAAAATCACATTTGGAGAATTTGGCATATATATATTTATCTGTCAATGTTTGAAGAACAATCCTTAGGTGACTAGCATAATCTTCTTCATTTCTTTAATAAACTAGTATGTCAACAATGAAGACGATGACAAGTTGATCTAAATAAAGTTTGAAGCCTCTGTTCATAAGATCCATGAACGCTGCATGTGCATTTGTCAAACCAAAGGACATAGCTAAAAATTCATAATGCTGAAAGTTATCTTTGGAATATCATATTCCCAACATTCAACTGCTGATAGTCTGATGTGAGTTTAATCTTGGAAAAATAAGAAGCACCCAGAAGTTGATCGAAAAGATCATCTATCCTTGGGAGAGGATATCTATTATAAATAGTCACCTTATTAAATTGGTGGTAGTCTATACACATCGTAAATGAACCATCTTTCTTCCTCTCAAACAAAACAAGAGAGACCCAAGGCGAGACACTTGGTCAAATAAAGACCTTTTCTAGAAAATCTTTCAAATGGTCTTTTAACTCTATTGGTGTTATTATGTTTGACGAAATAGAGATAAGACAAGTATTTGGAATGACGTATATGCTACAATTTATCTCTCTATTGGGACAGACTCTAGGTATATTATCAGGAAAGACTTCTAGAAACTCGCAGACTATAGGTATTGTCTGAAGAAAAGGTACCTCCGACACTTTAGTTATTAACTCAAACTAAATGATAGATGTACCCCTTTGAAACTAACTTCATTGCATTAAGGTACAAAATGAAATGACCCTTAGGCTCTACTGAACTACTAGTCCATTCTATGACTGGCTCATTAGGAATTTGAAACTTGACAACTCAAGTTCTGTAGTCTTTTGATGCATAACAGGAATGGAGCCAGTCCATACCAAGAATGACATGAAAATCTACCATGCCTAGCTCTACTAGATCAGCCATAATGCTCTTGTGATTGATGGAAATAGGACAATCACGATGGACTCTTTCTCCTAGAATAGACTCCCCAACATGTGTATAAAACAAAGGGGTTCAGAATGTTTTTGAAGAAAAATCTCAAACTGATTTGCAACATAAAGAGTTACAAAGGATAAACTTGATCCTGGGTCTAACAAAGCATAAACATCGAAATTAAAGACTTTTATCATACCTGTAACAACATTTGGAGAGTTTTCTTGATCTTGGCGGCTAGTGATTTCATAGAGACGGTTTGCCCCTCTGCTAGTATCAAAAGTGGCTCCTCTAGGTGCATCCCTATCTGGTGGAGTAACTTATGAAGATTAAGCTCTGTTGTCCGAATTTTCACTACCTTGCTTATTCTTAGGGTAATTCCTCATGAAGTGGCCCTCTTGACCACACATGGAACAACTTGTATTGCCGTCTCGACATCTACCAGGGTGGGTTCTACAACATCTACCACATTAATAGATTCCACTATCCCCTTGTGCCACACTACCTTTATACTAGGCTAGTCTAGACTTGAAGTTCTTGGAATTATGGTCATTATGCTAATCTCTATTTCTAGGCGAAGGTGCAGTAGCAGATAATGGTGCATGCCCTTATGATTTCCGAAATTATGGTCGACTTGAACCACCATTCAGTTGACCAGACTCATTCCAGTCTTCAATTTCTTATTTCGATATTCATCTTTGTTGTCACACTTAAAAAATTCAATATGTGTACTAGACCCTAACATAAGTTTCATAAGGTTAAGAACTTTTTAAGTTCCATTTTAATTATTTAAATTTTTTTGGAAGTCTAGAAAACAAAATGTCCAAGAACATCCATGACGTCCGAAAACTAGTTCAAGGAGGTACTAGCATGCCTCAACGTATTTGACTAGCTATTAAGAGTTGGAAAATGATGATAATTTGTGGAAGGGTGTATAACATCTGTTTATGTTGATTCCTGGTCGAAATTTCCGGGTACGACTCCCCAAGAACCAACCAAGAGCCCTTGAGAAGGACCCTTGCATTTTGGGGTCAAGGACCATCTGTGCAGTGTGCACCCACAAAGAGAATTGACGGGACGTGTGTGGATCGAATCGACATCGATGCCATAAATATACCAACAGTTAGAGGAATCCCTAAAGGACTTATTTTGTTATGTTCCTTAACTCATCCACGGATGAGCAACACAGTAGGAGGGGCAGGTCGTCGACTCACAGACAGACCGTTGGTCGAGGTCTCGTTTGTGAGGGCCTTACTTTGCTGCATATTTTTAGTTGGTTCCAATTAATTAATTAAAGGGATACTAATTAAGTTAATTAACACCCCATATAAAGACCCCAACCCCATTAGACTAATTAAAACTCTCATAACTCACAAACCCAAATACTCTTCCTTCTCTCTTCATTCTCTCTCTAGTGAAGAACACCATTGAAGACCAGGATAAGGGAGGATTTAAGCGATCCAAAGAGTGAAATTTCACCATAAATCTTCATTATTTAACAAGGTATGAGATCTAATTCACCATTGAAGCCTCTTTCCTTAAAGGGTTCCATCATATTGATTTCAAAAGTTGGGTTTTCAAGTTGGTTTCATCCAATCTCGAAAATTATGTTATGAATTGATTTGTTTATTCTTATTTTGGATATATGAATATATTAAAATTTATTATGAATTAATTATGATATATCTTGATGGATTGGTCTAGTTTGTAGAAGATGACCCTTATCCCTTAACCCTAGGTTATGATCTTTCTATGAATTATATTGTATTGGTTCAATTGAATTGGTTATTGGTTGAATACTACTAGATGATGTTTTTGTATCAATCATTTCTAAAATTAAAATGAATTATTGTCAGATTATTCTAGTTCTTGAGAATGTTGATCTAGGTTATGAAGTATGTTATGAATCGAGCTAAGTATCTTATCTTAAGCTAGGAACTAGTATTGGATTGTGATGTAGTGATTCAGTTAAACTTGTTATCATCTTAATTATGGTTATATTATGAAAATATACCCTAATTGTGTTGAATTAAGGGTTGATGGTAAGACCTTGATGATGAATTATGAAGGAGACTTGGTAGGTCTTCAGATCCTTATCTTTTACTTCATATCATGGTTAATTGAGATTAAGTCATTACGTTATTTGGATTATTCCTTCTATTAGGATTTATAGGGCTAGTATGATGTTGAATTTAAATGTATTGACTATGATTTGTGAGGTGTTAGTTTGAGATGTAAATGTTATAACGATTGTGAATGATTTATAAATGTGCCTTATCATGATATGAAAATGTTAATGTACTAACCTCACCTATCTGAATTGTAATGAAAGGACAATACTCATTCAATTCCTATTAAACTATGATGATGATGAATTATACAAGTGTTAGAACATATTTCCTACATTAATATGTAATGATTAATAAAGACATTAAGGACATTTCAAAAAAGAGACATAGCTTAGAACTTACTGAACTTGACAATGGTAAGTGATGACTTTCCATAGAGGAAGATTCACCCTATATTTCCACATGTCGTGTTGACTCCCCAATGAGGGATACTCATACAATGGATTCCCATGAGAGGAGGCCCCAATTCCCAAGTGGTATGCAGAGGTATTATACCTATCACTTAGTTCTTGAACTATGTTGCCCCCATAGGAAGACTAGCTAGTGAATCTACCTAGAAAGCTACGCTTATGTTTGGTTTTATGGTAGGCCACCTTCCTTCGGTGTAAAGTTTTACAAAACCGGATTCCACACTTAGCTCTTATGGTCTATGTCATTTAAGGAAAGTGCTACCTAAACTAAAATTAAGAAATGAAGTATAAACTAGTTAGGGTAACTTGAGAGGTTGACGTAGATTAGGTAGGGGCATGGGAATCTACCTATCTGTTGCACTAGTTTGCCTTTAAGGGAAATTTAGGAGGTTGCTACTATGTATGAATATGTTTATAACGTTATATGATATGCATATGATGAGCTTGAACATAGTTGATACTGTATGTTCATTGGTGTGAGTTATAAATATATGTTTATCTATATTGTCTATGTACTCTTAAATGTTATTATATGTGAAGTGGGATGTTGGTCATAATTATTGTTGGGTTACTTTGATTAAGGTTATGGGGCTTTGCTTGGTCGTTGCACTTGTTGAATTAATAGGGTTGTGGGTAATTGTCTTACTCTGATTATGATGAAGTGTACCCTTATTCATGCTTGTGGTTATTTATGATTTCATGATAGAGTTACCTGACTATGTATTCAATTACATAATATGCATGTTGATTTGACTATTTTGATGTTGTTGGTCTTGTGATTTACATGCCTATAAATTAGTTAATATATATTATTGATTTGGCATGGTCTTGTTGAATGTGCATAGAGGTTTTTAATGAAAAGTGCATACTTAATGAAATGTCCATTTTAGCATATTTTCATGATATGTGTGCAGATGGTCTCATACTTAGTACATGGGGTGTTAACTCAATTTCTTCACTTTCCCCAACAACTTAGGTTCCGGGCGTTGAAGGGCTTTTAGAGACGACTTGAACAAGACTTGGATCTCTTGATCATCCAAGTAGGGTAGGTCCTCACTTTCTAAGTGTGATGCCACTATGTATCTATTGAAGTTGTTTTGAGTTTTAGACTTCTATTTTTCTTTCCATTTCATTTGGATATTAAAAGTTGTATGACCTATATATGGTCTTCTTTCATTGATGTATGGGCTATTCCCATATTAATATATTCTTATTAGATATGACAAACTTGGTATCAGAGCATGAGCTTGAATATCTTTTATTCTATGTCTCTCTCAACCATGTCTATGTCGATTTGATAATCATAATTGTGAAGCCCGTCACACTTAAGAATAGGAATCTATGTGATGCTTAGGAAACTCTCACTTTCTTGGAAGTCCAATATCGTGCCTTTGGAGTGTTAGTTCAATGTTCATTTGTATCCAATCCTCTTATTGTGATTATAGACAATGAATACTCGAAGGAATGCGGAACAAAGACATGAAGAAGAGATTGCCAATGCGGGAGTTCCTTCCTATTGTGATCAAGTTCCTCCTCTTGATGAAGATGTGAATGATGACAAATCCCTAGTCAATCCTCCTCATTTGACGGATGAGAACATAAGTTCCATTCTCTTCCAAATGGCCCAAGACATTAATACCTAAGCACAAGCCAGCACTACTCAAGCCCAAGCCATGACGACCCAAGTTGATCGAGACGTTGTACCCCGAGCACACCAACAAGTTGCTACCATATCCTTCCATCTAAGGGATTTCACTAGGATGAATCCTCCTACTTTCTACGGGTGCAAGATTTAAAAAGACCCCCCAAGAGTTCATTGATGAAATCTACAAGATCCTCTATGCTATGGGGTTTCCTACTAGTGAGAAGGCCGAGTTCGCAACTTATCAACTCAAAGATATGGCTCGTACTTGGTATGTCCAATGGAGGGATAATAGGTCGTTAAGGGGTGGACCTGTGACTTGGGAAGTGTTCAAGAAGGCATTTCTTGATAGGTTCTTTCCTAGGGAGAAGAGGAAAGACTAGGTGGTGGATTTCATCAACCTTCGCAAAGGAGGTATGAGTGTTCTTAAATACTCTTTTAAATTCACTCAATTGTCAAAATATGCTCCTTCTTTGGTTTTTGACCCTGGAGATGAAATGAACCGCTTTGTAATAGGAGTATCAGATAACTTGCAAGAGGAGTGTCATTAGGCGATGCTACATGAAAACATAAACATTTCTCGTCTCATGGTTCATGATCAACATGTAGAAGAGGCAAGAGCTAAGAGGAAGAGTCAAGATTCCAAGAGGACAAGATCTTTTGATGGTGGTTCATCAAAGGGATGGATTGAGGTATAAGACAAGAATAGGTTTAAGAAGAGGGTTATAATCAAGTTCCTTCTAAGGTTCCAAAGGCTAGGTATGATAGGGTGTCTAACCCTAAGCCTAAAAAGGGAAAGAGTACTAGTTCACTGAACAAGAAGCTTACTTGTGCCATCTTTGGAAAGGTTCATCTTGGTGAATGTCTAGTTGGAAGGGGAATTTACTTTGGTTGTGCCAATATTTTCCACAAGGTTAGGGATTATCCTCATTTGAACGGCCAAGACAAGGGTAGTAGTTCAAACGAGGCTCTGAAGAATAATCTTTAACATGCTCTCTGCTCTAGAGGTGAGCAATGTGACCGATATGTTAGTAGTCTTCGCTATTGATGTATATGTTTTTTTGATTCGGGTACTACATTATCTTTTGTTACTCCCTTGATAGCTAAGAACTTTGACATTTTTCCCGCTATATTGCATGAACCTTTTATAGTGTCTACCCCGTGGGTGAGTGGGTTGTTGCAAAAAGGGTATATACAAATTTTCCTATTATGTTGCCTTATAGAGTTTCTTATGTTGAATTAGTAGAACTCGATATTCTTGATTTTGATGTCATTTTGGGTATGGATTGTTTGCATGCTTGTTTTGCCTCTATAGATTGTCAAACAAGGGTGGTGAATTTTAACTTTCAAAATGAGCCCGTTTTAGAGTAGTTGGGGGAAGTTCTATTCCTAGAAATCGTATCATCTCTTGTTTGAAAGCATGCAAAATTATCTCAAAAAGGTGTTTATACCATATAGTAAGTATCTAAGATTTAGACTCTGAAATTCCTCCCATTGAGTCGGTCCCCGTAGTGAGGGAATTTTTGGATGTCTTCCTAATGATCTTCCTGGTATTCCTCTCAAAAAGGAAATTGATTTTGGTATCAACTTGTTACCAAATACAAATCCATTTCAATTTCTCCTTATCGGATGACTCCGACCGAATTGAAAGAGTTGAAGTCTCAAATCAAGGATTTACTAGACAAAGGCTTCATTAGACCTAGTATTTCTCCATGGGATGCTCCAGTTTTGTTTGTGAATAAGAAGGATGGGTCCCTTAGAATGTGCATTGATTATCGTCAACTCAATAAAGTCACTATTATGAACAAGTATCCTCTCCCTCAGATTGATGACTTGTTTGATCAACTTCAAGAGGCAAGCTAATTTTTTAAGATTGACTTGAGGTTGGGGTATCATCAACTTAGGTGAGAGGTGAGGATGTACCAGAGACGGTATTTCGGACTTGATATGGTCACTATGAGTTCTTAGTAATGTCCTTTGGTTTCACGAATGCCCTAACAGCGTTTATGGATCTTATGAATAGGGTGTTTTGAAATTACCTAGAGTCATTTGTCATTGTCTTCATTCACGACGTCTTGATATATTTGAAAAATGAGTGTGATCACATGAACCAATTGAGGGTGGTGTTACAAGTGCTTAAGGAAAACCAATTATTTGCCAAGTATAGAAAATGTGTGTTTTGGTTGAGGTCAGTAGCATTTCTTGGTCATATCATCTCTAGTGAGGGAATTCAGGTTGATCCAAGGAAAACGGAGGAGGTGAAAAATTGGCCTAGACCGTTCATTCAATTCACATTAGGAGTTTCTTGGGTCTAGAGTGTTATTATCGGAGGTTTATGGATGGTTTTGCGTCCATTTCATCTCCCTCGACTACTTTGAACCAAAAGAATAAGAAATTTGAGTGGTTGGCGGCATGTGACAGAAGCTTCTAAATTTTGAAAGATAGGCTTACCTCCGCTTAGGTGTTGACTTTACCAGAGGGTAGAAAGGGTTACGTTGTTTATTGTGATGCATCCCAATTGGATTTAGGGTGTGTGCTTATGCAACATGGGAAGGTGGTAGCCTATACTTCTAGACTACTTATGGTGCTTGAGAGAAACTATCCAACTCATGATCTTGAATTAGCGGTCGTGGTTTTTGCCGTGTAAATATGGAGGCATCACTTGTATGGTCACCATGTTGATGTGTATACCGACCAGAAGAGTCTCCAATATGTGTTTACTCAAAAAGAGTTGAATCTCCGAAAAAGAAAGTGGTTGGAATTGTTGAAAGATTACGACATGAGTTATCTCTATCACCCTGGCAATGCCAATGGGGTTGCGGATGCTCTAAGTTATTTATCCATGGGTAGTGTGTCCCATGTAGATGAAGCCAAGAAAAACCTAGTGAGAGACATTCATAGGTTGGCTAGATTGGGTGTAACGTTGGAAGATTCTCCGAATAGTTATTTTATGGTCCATCATTGTTTCGAAACATCTTTGGTAGTTGAAGTGAATTCCAAACAACACCTTGATCAATCATTTATGGAGTTAAAGAAATCGGTTTTTAGAAATCTTAATGAGTCATTCTCCTTGGGGGGATGGTTTCTTGAGGTATCAAGGAAGATTATGTGTTCCCATGTAGACGGTTTGAGGAATAGGATCCTTCAGGAATCTCATAGGTGTTGTTACTCCATTCATCCAGGTTCGACAAAGATGTACCATGACCTTAGGCCGAACATCAAAAGTGTCCAAATTGCAAATAAGTGAAGGCCGAACATCAAAAGTGGGGTGGATTACTACAAGAAATCCAGGTTCCTACTTTGAAGTGAGAAGAAATCAATATGGATTTTGTAGTAGGTTTGCCTCGGACTCAAAGACATTATGTTTCTATATGGGTGATTGTGGATAGGTTGACCAAGTCCGCTCATTTCATTCCTGTCAAGTCTACTTATTCGTTGGAAGATTATGCAAGCATCTTCATAGATGAGATTGTTTGTTGCCATGGTATTCCGTTATCCATCATACTAGATAGGGGTGCACAATTAACATCTAGGATTTGGAGGTCATTCCAAGAAAGGTTGGGTACTAAGGTGAAGCTAAGCACGCTTTTCATCCCTAAGCGGATGGTCAAGCGGAGTGTACTATTCAAACCCTTGAGATATGCTTAGAGCTTGTATTATTGATTTAAATGGAAATTGGGATAAACATTTTACTTTGGTGGAGTTTGCTTACGATAATAGTTTCCATTCATCCATATCCATTGCTCCTTATGAAGCCTTATATGGTAGGAGGTGTATCTCTCCTATTGGATGGTTTGAAGTGGGTGAGCCTTCGCTTCTTTGTACCTATTTGACTTTATAAAACTTTTGATAGGTTTATATTATAAGAAACACATTGTGAACGTCCTATAGCCGGCAAAAGTCTTATGTCAATCATAGGAGAAAGGATTTAGAGTTTGAAGAAGGAGGAGACAAGGTGTATTTGAAAATTTTGCCTATGAAAGGGGTGGTTAGATTTGGCAAGAAAGGGAAACACAGTCCTCGTCATGTGGGTTACTATGAAATCTTCCAAAGGTTTGGTAAGATTGCCTATGAATTGAAACTCCTTAGTTAATAGGCTTCGGTTCATCCAGTTTTCCATGTTTCCATGCTTAAGAAGTGTATCAATGATCCCGAGTCTATTCTTCCTATTGAGGTTCTTGGTGTGAAGGATAACCTCTCTTATGAGGAAGTTTTGGTTCAAATCCTGGATAGTCAAGTAAAGATATTTTGGAATAAAGAGGAGGTTTCCGTAAAAGTGTTATGGAAGAATCACCTAGTTGAGGGTGCAACATGGGAGGCCGAGGACGACATGATGTCTCGTTACCCTCATATATTTAATAACTAAGGTTAGTAGTTCTTACTGATAATGAAAATAACAACTAAAAATATAAATTTCTTTATTTTTGGTGAAGTTTTGCAAAATGTGCATTTTTTGATAGTGTTAAAGTGACTAATAGTGAACTATGCTAATAATTTGCGAATTTTTCTTGTTTTGAGTCATGTTGTGCATTTGGATATGGTGAGTTTTAGTAATTAATATGTAACATGTTGGTAATTTGAACTTTGACAAAATTGACTTATAAATGCTATGTTGAGCTCTTGTCATAATGTAATGTTGAGACTTATGAGTTGTAATTGAAGTTTTGAATTTCCTTGTGTAAGTGATATGGTTGACGTTATCTAATGTTGTTGGTTGGGATGCTACTCTTGAATCTATTCTTTCCTTCTATAGATTTTTAGTGTCATTCGGCGACAAATGTTATCGGGTGTGGGGGGGGGTAATGTAACACTTAGAAAATCCATGACGTGTCCTAGGGCCTAACATAAGTTTCATAAGGGTTAGACACTATTTTAAAGTTAATTTTAATGAAATTAGGTCATTTAGGAAGTCTAGAAACCAAAATGTCCAAGAACGTTGATGACGTCCGAAAACTAGTTCAAGGAGGTACTAGCGTGCTTTAGCCTATTTGACTAGCTTTTTAGAGTCGGAAAATGATGCAAAATTTGTTGAAGGGTTTCTAACACATATTAAAGTTTATTCATGGTCGAAATGTCTGGGTACGACTCCCCAAGGACCAACCAAGGGCCCTTGAGGAGGACCCTTGCATTTTGGGTTCAAGGACCGCCTGTGCAGTGTGCACCCACGAAGGGAAGCGACGGGACGTGTGTGGATCGACGGGACCTCGATGCCATACATCGACCAACACTTAGACAAATCCCTGAAGGACCTGTTTATGGCAGGTCTCTAAACTAATCAACTGATGAGCAGCACGGAAGGAGGGGCAGGTTGTCAACTCACAAACCGACCATTGGTCGAGGTCTCGTCTGTGAGGGTCTGACTTTGCTGCACGTTTTCAGTTGGTTCCAATTAATTGATTAAGGTGTTAGGTCGTTACCTAGGGGTTAATGGAAGCCTAATTAAGTTAATTAATACCCCATATAAATACCACAACCGTATTAGACTAATCTAAACTCTCATAACTCACAAACCCGGACTCTCTTCCTTCTCTCTTCTTTCTCTCTCTTGTGAAGAACACCATTGAATACTAAGCTAGGGGAGGGTTTATGGGATTCAAAGAGTAAATTTTCACCATCTATATTCATAAATTAACAAGTTATGAGATTTAATTCATTTTTGAGACCTCTTTCCACAAAGGGTTCCATCAAACTAATTTCAAAAATTGGGTTTTCAAGTTGGTTTCATCCAATCTCCAAAATTATGTTAATAATTGATTTGTTTATTCTTATTTTGGGTAATATTTATAGATTAACATGTATTCTAACTTAATTATAATATATCTTGATGGATTGGTCTAGTTTGTAGAAGATGACCCTTATCCTTTAACCCTATGTTATGATCTTGATATGAATTATGTTGTATTGGTTCAATTGAATTTTTTATTGGTTGAATTACTACTTAATGATGTTTTTGTATCAATCATGAAAAAAATCAAGGTGCATTATAGTCCTATTATTCTAGTTCTTGAAAATGTTGATCTAGGTTATCAAGTATGTTATGAATTGACCAAAGTATCTTATCTTAAGCTAGGAACTAGTATTGGATTGTAATGTAGTGATTCAGTTAGCCTTGTTATCATGTTAATTATTGCTATATGATGATACTATACCCTAATTGGGTTGAATTAAGGGTTTATGGTAAGACCTTGATGATTAATTATGAAGGAGACTTGGTAAGTCTTGTGATCCCTACCTTTTACTTCAAATTATGGTTAATTGTGATTAAGTCATGATGTTGTATTGAAGTATGCCTTGTATTAGTATCTATAGGGTTGGTATGATGTTGAATTGAAATTTATTGACTATGATTTGTGAGGTTTTAGCTTAAGATGTAAATGTTATAAGGATGGTCAATGATATACCAATGTTCCTCATCATGATATGAAAATGTTAATGTGCTAACCTCACCTATATGAATTCTAATGAAAGGACAATTCTCATGCAATTCCTACTGAGGTATGATGATGATAATATTATACAAGGGTTAGACCCTATGACCTACATTAAGCTATGATGATTAATAAACACATTAAAGACATTTCCAAAAGGGACTTAGCTTAGCACCGAGTGAACTTGACAATGGGAGGTGATGGCTTTCCATAGAGGAAGATTTACCCTATAGTTCCATATGTGGTGCTAACTCCCCAATGAAGGGTACTCATGCAATGGATTCCCGTGAGAGGAGGCCCCAATTGCCAAGTCGTATGTAGAGGGATTATACCTATCTCTTAGTTCTTTAACTATGTTGCCCCCATAGGAATACTAGCTAGTGGATCCACCTAGAAAACTACATTTATGTCTGCTTTTACTTCGGCGTAAGGTTTTACAACATAGGATTCCACATTTAGATCTTGTGGTCTATGTCAGTTAAAGTAAGTTCTCCCTAAACTAAAATGAAGAAATGAAGTACAAACCAACTAGGGTGACTTTAATGGTTGACTTAGCTTAGGTAGGGGTGTGGGACTCTACTTATTCCTTGCACTACTGAGCCTTGAAGGGAACTTTCGGCGGTTGTTATTATATATGAATATGTTTATAATTTTGTATGATATGTGTATGGTGAACTTGCACATTGTTGATACTATATGTTGATTAGTGTCACCTATGAATATATGTTGGTCTATATTGTTAAAATATGATGCTATGTACTCTTAAATGTTATGATATGTGAAGTTGGATGTTGGTCATGATTCTTGTTAAGTTACTTGATTGATTAAGGTTATGGGGCTTCGTTTATTCATTGTACTTGTTCACTTGATAGGGGTTGTCAGTAATTGTCTTACTTTGGTAATAATGAAATGTACTCTTATTCATACTTGTGGTTATTTCTGATTTGATAATAGATTTACTTGAATATGTATTCAATCACATGATATGCATGTTGACTTGACTAGTTAGATGTTGTTGGTCTTACGACGTACATGTCTATGACTTAGTGAATATGTATTATAGATTTTGCATGGTCTTGTTGAATGTGAAAAAAGGTTTTTAATGAAATGTGCAAACTTAATTAAATGTCCCTTTTAGCATGTTTTCATGATATGTGTGCATATGGTCTCACACTTAGTACAAGTGGTGTACTAACCTCATTTCTTCCTTTTCCCCAGTAATTTATGTTCCGGTCGTTGAAGAGATTTTAGAGACGACTTGAAGAAGACTTGGATTTCTTGATCGTCCAAGTAGGGTAGGTTCTCACTGTCCAAGGGCGATGCCACTATCTAGCTATTGGAGTTGTTTTGAGTTTAAGATTTCTATGTTTCTTTCCTTTTTAGTTGGATATTAGACGTTGTATGACCTATATGTGGTATTTTCTACAATGATGTATGGGCTAGTCCCAATTTTATATACTCTTATTAAATGGTTATGAGATGAGACGACTATTTTGAGACTTTGTTATATTCTATATATCTATGTACAATAAAAGTGGAAGACTAAGTAATCTTCTTATACGAAGTGTCTATATATACTCGATATATATATGGTATGTTTATGTACAGGTATATGTAAACCTCCTAGTAGAAGTAATGAAAACTTTTAAATTTTTCGCTAAATTTGACCTATGAATGTAATGATGTAAGCTAAGAGGCTATTCTTAATCCTCAAAGAGGACGACGATGCCGGTTAGGTCTTTATCTCAGATGTGACATTTTTTCCTCAGCTTCTGCTCTTCAAATTGTTGCACATAGACCATACAACTAGATATGTCCATGTCACCAATCAACAAGGCAGCCCTACCTTCCTTGCTTGAAGCACAGCCCAAACCGACAACAAACAAGCTCATTCTGCTCCTCATATCTTTCACCATCTCCTGTGCATAGCGAGACAGTTAGGTAAACTTCAAACTATACTCGTGCACACTCAAGGCGCCCTGTTTCGAAATGAGGAACTCTCGTACCTTTGCTTCCTTTAGTTCTCAGGGAAAGAAACACCCCAAGAAAGCTTCTTCGAAGGAAGACCAACTTTGATGTGGTGCATCCTCAACTCTACCCTCCTTCTATTGGTGGAACCAAGTTCTAGCCACACTCTTCAGTTTGTATACAACTAATTCAACCCTCTTAGTATTATCAACCACATGCATTACCTCAAACACCTTCTTCAACTCATCCACGAAGTTTTTTGGATGCTTAGTAGTGCTTGATAAGGTGAAACTAGGAAGATTCATTATCAGAATCTCACGAACCCTCAAGGTGTCAGCCCCTTCATGTCTAGCTCGTCTCTATTTCCCAACTTGGTTAGTCACCTCCAGGATCAGCATTCAGATAGACTCGCGGAACTCAACATTAGTAACTTCTCCTTGAGGTTTCACATTCAGTGCATTAGGGAGCTCTTGTTCCTCAACATTTCTCCTGTATAGTCAACCCTTGATTGATCTTCATGGAGGTATGATGATTTGAAACACATGCAAGCACGAGTTAGAGAGAGACTTCTGAGGGATGACCTCTAACGCACAAAAAATAATTTGAAGAAATGAAATGTTCCTATACGTTGTAGTCTCCTAATAATATATGTGGCGAGCTTCACACCGATGACTCGACTCTTCAGACACGACTTCATAAAACAACTTAGTTCATTATAGAAATGCAATAACAACTCAACTTTACTTATATATGAAAGTAATATAACTTTTATGAGAATTTCTCTTACCGACAACCATAACTTTGAGCCTAAGTGGTGTTACAATGTTTTACCTTACGTTGTCCAAGGACCATCCTGTACCTTGCCATTGGTATATGACCTTACTTAACTTAATAGATCTACTAGCTCAACTTACGTGATTATCTAAAAAGTATACCTGCCAATTCCCATGATGAACTTGGCGCTCTGAGAGGCACGGGGCGCCAGAGCCTAACGGACATAGACTATCCTCGGGCGCTCTTGCTGGTGCACCAGAGCCTACCAGACGAAGTCTGTGTAGAGGGGCTCTGGTAGGCGCGAGCCCTAGGGCCTCTCTGACGGGTTTTTTGACTTTTCTTTTCCAATTTTAAATTCTAAACCTTCCAAACTTCATTGGATATTCTCCCAAACACTTAGATTCATTAATTTACTCAATAAACAATAGTTTAGACTCATAAAATAGCCTGGAAACATAAAACAAACCAATATAGGTATTCTACAACCCAACCGATGGGGATTTAACAACTTGTTCATTAAAAACTTCAAAATTTATCATTCAATCTATATAAAACTTGATGAATTTGACATATTGGGTGTCAGGGAAAGGAACAACGCAGAATGATCTCACATACCTCGATAGGGATCAGCCTCGACGAAATCCATGCAACGATCTTGGTGTTCTTAGACAATTCTTTCTCTTCCTCTTCTTTTCTCTTTTCTCCAAATCCCTAAGAATTCTTAATTTTGTTAAACTGAATTTGGAATTGGTTTTTACCCCTAAATAACCCTCAAAACAAATTAGTAAATACTAGGGTGAAAAGACAATTTTACCCTTACTAAAGTCCGAATTGGACTTTCCTCAGTCCAACAACCCAACTTCCGAAAGGCATATCTCCCTCATATGACATCAGATTTGCACAAAATCGGAGGTGTTGGAATATTTTCCCAAGTAATTTCCAACCATACAAAGAACTCATCCAAAATCCGCTTGACAAGGAAGGTATGGCAGTATTAAAATTACCAAAACTTACTTTTGAAAGTTGGAAATTTTCTAGATTTCCCTACTTAATCCCAAAATTTATTATCATTGGTTCCTTAGATTATTCCTAGTTTATACCAGTTACGAGATGTTAGAAATTCTAAGTGGTCTTAGTGATTATTCATAACTTGCATCCCTCTTTTAATTATTTACACCTTAATTCTATGATTTTCAGAAATTTTATATCTTTTCCAAATATTGTTTAGAACTTCCATCTAATTTGGAAACATTTTCCTCATTTCCAGAACTGTTTTGACTGCCACAAATTTAGAAATTTTTTCTCCTTTTCCAATATTTTTTTAAATTGTCCGCAAATATACTTTTTCTTATATGATTTAGGAGTATGCTTCCTTGCAACCTTCAGGTAACAATACTTTCAAAACACTTTATTTAGATAAGAATCTTGTAGGGATTGTTTGATAAGAGGGATAACAAATAATTAATTAGATGATTAATTTAAGAATGAATTTATCTTGCGTTTGTTTGGCATATAAACACAAGATAAGTTCTCCATAATTCTGACGTTACTTTTGTCAATATTGAGGATGGAATGACAATATTTTCTAATGATAGTTGATATCAAATTAGATTTTTCCCAAAACAAACATAGCCCTTAAACTCATGCAGAACTAAATTGTTTAGATGAAGTTTCCATCTATGGTTTGTATCCTCAATTAAAATGTGTTGATTGGATGATTATCCTCATTTGCTTAATTAGGTATGAATATCATACCATGTGAAAGGTTTGTCATATATAGTTATTCTAAGAGTTCAAGACTAGTCTCCCCTAATCAATCTAGGAGTTTTAGCATCAGTTCGTTGGATTGAGAGTCAAGACATTCTTTCATAGTTATCAATTTAAGTGAATACTAAATATAAACTCAATGGAAATGATGTTTAGCACCAAGTGGATAGTGATATGAGATGGAATTTCTCACGATAGTAGATGTTGGGTTTCTAGGAAGAATCTCTTAGGGTGGAAGCCCTTAGTTAAAAGAGTTTGTGTATTCTAGTAGCAATCTTCTTATCCCATAAACTATGTGACCTCATAGGTCTTAGCTAGTGGACCAACCTAATCTAGTAGTTGAGTTCTACCTTAGGCAAGTAAAAAACCCCTTTTCTGTGGGGGTAGGAAACGGATTCCATGATTAAGCCCTCAAGGTTTGTCTCAGTTAAAGCCAATCATATTATGATAGTATGAACTAGAATTGGACTTATGAACTATAATTACTTAATCAACTTTCCTTAGTGTGGGTAGGAGTATGGAATCTTATTCATACATTGTACAAGGATGCTTTGAGGGTACTTATGGTTTGTTTACATTATAATATGATGATCGTTATGTTAAATATGCTTGTATATTGCGTTTTACACTTATTTTCATGATAAATTCTAAACTTGGTAAAATACATACATTTCAACTAAAATGTCCTTTTTAGAATGATTTCAAGGACTTTCATGCATGGCTATCATACTTAGTGCATTTTTGTACTAACCCATATTTCTTATAATTTATTCTACAAAGTGTAGGTTCTGACGTTTGAATTGATCTTCCTTTTTGTTCAAAGCATGGATTAAATATTCTTCAAAGCTTCTGGTGAGTCCTCATGGATCTGAGGACGAGTGATTTCTTGTTTTTTTTAGTTAATTCATTTTACTAAACTTTCAGATTTTCAATTGTAAGGGTGTGAACCTTTTTTGAGACTTCGATTTCAATAGATATCTAAATGAGACTATGTCTAGACTTATGCTTTGCTTTTATGAAAAATTCTTAAGAATTGATAAAAATGTGTTTTTAATCTTTATTGTTCTTTACTTTTGTGATGAGATGCTATGTTGCTTACATAGTGTCTTTAGGGGTGTTATGTGTCATGTTTACTTTAGGGGGTACCATAGTATCGTGACAATCACGTTGACATAGACAAGTAGAGCTACAACGATTTGAAGAAGAAGAAGAGTTATCATCACACAGAAAATAAGAATAAAGAAGGAGCACAACAGACCACTACCCAATGCATCTGAAAAGAGAGTGCCACCGGTTCAACAAAAAGCATGTTGTTTCCATTGATGAAGATGAATGTAGAAGTTTCACCTCCTCCTCCTCCTAATACAAAACAAATTTCACTGCAATTCAAGTACAAGACCAATGCATAAAGGAACACAAAAGCTCTACAGTTTCAAAACTAATGCAGAAAGACACAAAGTAACAATGATACGAAGAAGATTTGAATCAAGTAAGTGGAAATTTATGGAAAGGTTAGTAGAATAATGGGAAACCAAGAGACAGATTTGAAAGGTGGACTTGCATCAAATTCCTAAACCTGCATATATACCTATAGATGTTTAGGTCAAGATCATTTTGAAGATTTGTAACAGGCATATGATTGTAACACATATAGATTAAGTTTAGTAGTTCCATCCTTTTTTATTATACAGACCAGAATTCTCAAAACAAACGTTCAAACATTATATAATCATGGATAGACAAATTGTAAAACACAACATCATAATTATAAACAAAAAAATGAATGTCACGTCCCGAGCCAGCACCCTGAGCATAGCCGACACTCGAAGACCATTGTTGGCCTCGAGCGGACCCTTGGTCTAACTAACTTTACTTAGCGGAAGAAAAAAATCAATACTATAATGATCAAAGAAGTGAACTCAACTAAATTATAATATAACTTGAATGTTTTAAAAATTTAAACATTCAACTTGGCCAAAATGGAAACTCAAGTCTTTAACATAAGAATGAAAATGCAAAGACCACTAAACTACTAAAATTTGACTGTCTATATATGTAGACTTCTAAAACTAAGATGGATGTTAGGACAGACACTAGAACATCCTAATAATAAAAATACTAAAAACACAATAAAAGAAGTCCTTCAGAATATAAGGAGGTTCACCAACTGATTCTAAAGTGCTCAACTCAATCCATAGTGCATTGGATGCCGATTCTCATTACCTACATTTGTATCATGATACGATGTGGGCAAACTAGAATTTGTACACAAAATGTACGATTATGCGAGTTGGAATGCTAAAACAACTTAAGCTTGAAAGGAGAAGAAAGAACACTTGTCTTGGGTATGCTGAACTCATGAATTACATAACTCAATAATACTAACTCATTTCAATAAAAAGGAATTTAAAAGCAAGTGTAATATAAAAATATGCTTTTTGAAAATATGTTATAAATTATGAATGTAAAAATAACTCTAAGATGTATGTAAAAATACAAATAAGTATATATATATATATATATATATATATATATATATATGGGGTACTTTCTCTATGCGACAACCATTACATAAGAGCTACACTTATGATACAACGATCTACCTGACGCTGTCAGGCATCCTTTACCCGGCAAAAGGTATAAGACCTGAACTTTCTAATTGATTCACTAGTCTGCTATGAAAAGGGCTTATCTAAAAAGTATGATCCTTTTCTACCCATGTTGGATATATGGTTTATGTGGTTGTGAGTTGTATGAACTCTTCCCCATATCAGTGCTCAATATTACTCCCAAAATATACTAGATATTATGTTTTAAAAACATATTGATTCTGTGCTTTAAGATTAGTGCTAAAAAATTAAACTCAATGGTTATCTTGGAAGTATCAATATCCCTGCTTGCTTCATTTAAAAATCTATTCTCTTTAAGTGAAAACTAGACCGAAGCCTCTTTGGAAATCTCAGTTTCCATTCTGTTTTACAGTTAATTCATTTTAAGTTTTTTGGGGATAATTAGTTCCCATATATTGGTTTGAAGGAATAATTCACTTTACTTTGAAATGAATCGAGCTTAAGTCTTAAAATGACCCTTAATGTTTTTGAAACACGTGAAACTTGAAATGGTCTGCTTCTTCTTATCTTGACACCTTACTTAATATTATCTTAAAGTATTAAAACAAGTTTAAAATATTTGTAAAAGACTTCTTGAAAGGGCTCTAGGAATTCTCTAAACTTGGCTCTAACTTTCCTTGAATTTAAAGTTACGGATTAAAGGTTGTAAATTCGTGTTTTTAGATGCTTAATATATGATTAGAAATCATTTAGATTAGTTGGAATCATTAAGAAATGTTAAAACATTTTAGAAAGGCTTAATCGGACTGAATTACAAAGACTGGGAAGAAAACGCCAATTTAGGCGCATTGGGGTGTGGCACACCAGCCCCAGCTAACTGAGGCACCAAAATGTCGAGTTGCAGGCATGCCTCCCTAGGTCATCAACCGCAGTTGGGGCGCACCGCGCTTTGTGCTTCCCAGGTGCGTCTGAATGATTTTCTCCTCTTGTTTTTCAATGCTAAATTCTTTAAACCTCTATAATTCTTTTCCCAATCCCTTAGGATCATTAGTACCTTCAATACCCAATAGATCTAACTCGTAAAACAATCTAGAATTACGAATCAAAGCAACAGTGGGTATCCAACAACTCAATAAAAAAATAAATAATGTCCTTCAAGAACTTCAGTGTTCTCATTCAACCAATTCGAAAATAAAGAAATTGAAACAAGCTTGGTTTGATAGTAAACTGACCCAACACTAAAATATCTCACATATCTTGATAGGGATCATCCCCGACAAAATCCACTCGCTAATGTTGACGTTCTTGGTGAATTCTTGACTTTTCTCCCTTTCCTTCTTCTTCTTTCTCTTCTCCAAGCCCGAAGCATAAAGTCTAATCTTACAAAATGAATTAAACTTAGTGTTTACCCCAAAAAGCCCCTAAAATGAAATAGGAAATTAATTGGTGAAAAGACTAGTTTGCCCTTCCTTAAATCTGGATTTGGACTTTCCTCAATTCATCATCCCAATTTCCGATAAACATATATCACTCATACAATAACAAAAATGTGCAAACTCAACGGTGCTAGAAATATCAATCTCTAAGGGCCTCCTCCAAACATCTGCATAGCATTTTTGATGACTATGTGTCATTCTAAATCTCTCTTGAATCATTTTCACATTCCCATAGCTTGATGCACTAAATATGGACGTATTAACCCTGCTTCCTCGATTTCGAATAATCCAATATGACATTTGCATCTTCACACATAAAAAGCTTCGCATGGAGCCATTTGGATGCTCGAATGATAAATCTTATTGTAAGCAAACACAATGAAAGATAGGTGATCATCTAAGGTATGCATAGTACACTCCACTTGCCCATCCGTCTAAGGATGAAAAGCAGTGCTTAAGTTCACCTTTGAGCCCAAACCTTTCTAGAAATATTTCAAGAACTGTGCAGTGAATTATGCACTTCTATCTGAAATGATTGAAACTAGGACTCTGTGATGTCTCACAACTTCGAGAATATAACTTTGCATAATCCTCTACCAAATGTGTGGTCTATACTGGTAAGAAGTGGGCTGATTTTGTCATTCTATCGACGATCACCCGAATTAGATCATGCTACCTTCGAGACCTTAGTAACCCTTGGATGAAGTTTATATTAATCGTCTCCCACTTCCATTTCGGAAGGTCTATATTCTTATCCAAACCTCTAGGCCTTTGGTTCTCTACTTTAACTTGTTGGCAATTCGGGCACTTGGAAACATACTCAACAATGCCCTATTTCAAACCATTCCACCAATATAGTTCTCTCAAATAGAGGTACATCTTTGTGGGACCTGGATGAATGGAATATCTATATCTATGATCTTCCTCCATAATCCTCTCTTGAAGTCCATTTTACAATAGGTACACATAATCTACTTCGATATCTCAACACACCATCTCCCCCTTGTTCAAAATATAATACTCTTTTTTTATGAACATTTGACTTCAATTCAAGCAAAATGGGATCTTCGTTTTGCTTCTATTTAAATTCTGATACTAACGATGACTCAGTCCCATTTGTCGCCACTATTACTCCTTCTGTGGATTCCATAAGTCATACTCCTAAGCGTGCAAGTCTATGCACTTCTTTTGATAGTTCCTTGTTCTCTTCCTCAAGATGGGTGGTACCACCCATAGACAACCTGCTTAAGGCATCAACAACAACATTAGCCTTACCTGGGTGGTTTGAATTTCTCAAAGATTAATATCTTTCTGAGTGAACACATATTGTCGGCTCTTGTGATTAGTAAAGGCATCCACATGAAAGACATACAAATAGTGATGCCATATCTTCAAGCATAATGCTATAGCAGGCAACTCTAAGTCATAGGTTGGATAATTTTTCTCATGAACCTCCAACTGTCTTGAGGCATAAGCTATAACCTTGCTATTTTGCATTAACACGCAGCCCATACCAACTCTAGATGCATCCCAATACACCATAAAACCATGAGTACATTTTGGTAAGGTACCAACTAGGGCAATAGTCCACCTCCTCTTCAACTCCTAAAAGCTTTTCTCACAAGATTTAGGCAGTTAAGACTTAACTGTCTTCTGAGTCAGCTTTGTCAAAGGACATGAAATACACTAAACCTCTCAACAAACCTTCTATAGAAGACGGGGCTCTATTGCCCCCATTACCACTCCCTTGATTATTCTTTGGACACTCTCTCATAAAATGCTCGGTGTGACCGAACTTGAAACAACCAGTTGAGCCCTCACAACAAACACCAGTGTAGTTTTCACCATACTTGGCGTAGGCAGGAGGTTTACTCTTCTACTGCTCGAATTCATTCCCTTTTTTAGATCTATTGCTTTTATACTCTTCTCTATACCACAACTGCTCCTCTTAAAGCTTTTACACCTAAATCATTAACCTGTATATGTCCATAACAGGTATCAGCATCGCAGCCCTACTCACTTTTCTCTATGATTGACCCAAGCTAGAGACAATCAAGCCCATCATGCTCCTCATGTCCTTAACTATTTCAAGATCATAGCAGACAGCTGGGTGAACTTCAAGCCATACTCATGAACACTCAAATAGACTAATTTCAATGTATAAAACTCTCTTACCTTAGATTATTTCAATTCTCGTTGAAAAAAACAACCCAAGAAAGCTTCTTCAAAACAGTCCTAACTCGGATATGGTGCATCCTAATCTCTTCCCTCCATCAATTGATTTATCCAAGTCCTAGATACTTTTTTCAGTTTATATGCAGCTAGCTCAACTCTTTTAACATCAGAACATGCATTTCATCAAAAACCCTTTTTAGTTTCTTAATGAAATTCTCTGGATCCCCAGTAGTGCTTGAACCAGTGAAACTGGAAAGATTTATTCTCAAGAATTCACGAATCCTCAAAGTTTCAGCATCTTCTTATCTAGATCCTCTTTGTTTCCCAACTTGTTTAGTCACAACTTGGCTTAACATTCAGATAGCCTCACGAAATTCAGCATTTGTGACTTCTCCTTGAGGTTGCACTTCAACTGCATTCGGCAACTCTGGTTCATCTACATTTCTCCTAGCTGGAAGACCTCTTTCTGCTCTTCGTTAAGACATGGTTATCTAAAAACACATGAAAGAATGAATTAGAGAGAATCTTTTTAAAAATAAACTCTAACACATGAAAAGGAATATGAAATAAGTGAAGTATAACCTACATGTTTAATCCTCTTAATTATAGATGCAGCATAGTTCACATTGATAACTAGGAATTTACATACACGGCTTCATACACTCCCTAGGACTCTTGAACTATGTGCTCTAATACTGAGTTTGTCATGCCCCAAGCCTACCCCCTGGGTGTGGCGGCACTCAAAGACCATTGGTGGCCTCGAGGAACCCTTGGTCTGGATCACTTAACAGCAGAAGACCACATTCAATAGTATAATGACTAAATAAGTGAACTACACTGAAAAATAAGATAACTGAAATGTTTTAAAGATTTAAAAATTCAACTTTGCCAAAATGGAAACACAAGTGTTTAACGTAAGAATGAAAATTCAATGACCACTAAACTACTAACATCTGACTGTCTATATATGCAGACTTCTAAGACTGAGATGGATGTTGGGACAGACCTCACAACATCCTAATAAAGAGAAAAATGAAGAAAAAAACAATAAAAGAAGCTCTACAAAATGCAAGAAGGATCTGGAATGCTCGACTAGATCAACGGTGCGTTGTATGACGTTCCTCGTTACCTGCATCTGCATCATGATATGATACAGGACAACTTGCATCAGTACATTAAATGTATGAGTATGCGGGTTTTAATGCTAAAACAAGTTAATCTTGAAAGGAGTAGAAAGAACACTTACCTTGGCTCTTCTCAACTTATGAATAACATAACTCAATAATACTGACTCATTTCAATATAAATCAATTTAAAAGTAAGTGCAATATATAAAAAAGGTGTTTGAAAATATGCTAAATTAGAATGTACACAAGGATATAAATAACTCTGAGATGTATGTAAAAATATATATAAGATAATGTATACATATAAATACATTTAACTTTTGTGGGATATACTCTAACTGACAACAATCACTTAAGAGCTTCATGATGATACAATGATCTACCTCACTATTCCAGCACATCCTATACCTTGCCAAAGGTATAAGACCTGAACTTCCTAATCGATCCACTAGTCTACTGTGAAAAGGGTTCATATAAAAAGTATGAACTTTTTTTATCCATGGTGGCGATATGGTTTATGGGGGATATGAGTTGTTTGAACTCCTCCCCATATCAGGGCTCAATATTACACCCAAAAATATACTAACTATTAAGTGTTTAAAAGCATATTGATTCTCAGATTTGATATTAGTGCTCAAAAATTTAGCTCAAAGGCTATCATGGAAGTATTAATTTCTCTGCTTGCTTCATTTCGTAAGTTATTTCTCTTTAACTGAAAACTAGCCCAAAGTCTCTTTACAAATCTTAGTTTCCCTTCTTTTTAAATGTGAAAACATTTTAAGTTCGTTTGGGAATACTTAGTTCCCATATATTGTTTGGAAGGAATACTTCACTTCACTCTGAGCTGAACTCGAGCTTTAGTCTTAAAATGACACTTGAAACATTTTTGAAAGGCTTATGAAACTTGAAGATCTTCTTCTTATTATCTTTACTCTTTACTCAATCTAATCATTAATTCATAAAACAAAAAAAGTTTATACTTGGAAAAGACTTCTTGAAAGGACTCTAGGAGTTCTCCAGACTTTGCTCTAACATTCCTTGAATTTGAAGTTATGGATTCAAGGTTGTAAATTTGTGTTTTTTAGGATCTCTATATGATTTTAGATGTTATTTAGAGTGGTTAGAATCATTAGGAAATGTTGAAACACTTTAGAAAGGCTTAATAAGACTGAATTACGAAGACAGGGTGAAAATGCCAATTTAGGAGCGTTAGGGGTTCACCGCGCTAGCCCCAACTGACTGAGGCACCAAACTGGCGTACTGCTGGCGCACCACCCTAGGCCTTCTAGCGCAGATGGGGCGCGCAATGCCTGGTGCAGCCCAGGTGCATCTGAAGGATTTTCTCCTATCATTTTTCAACTTTAAATCCCCTAAACCTGCATACTTCTTTTCCCAAACCCTTAGGATGATTAGAACCTTCAATATCCAATAGATCAACCTCAAAAAACAATCCATAATATTGAATCAAAGCAAAATAGGAATTTAACAACTCAATCAAATAATTCAACAATGTCCTTCAAGAACTTCACTATTCTCATTCAACCAATTCAATAATCATGGAATTGAAGAAAGTTTGGTGTGTGGGTGAATTGACCCAACACTAAAAGCTTTCACATACCTTGATAGGGATCACTCCCGATGAAATAACTCGCTAATCTTGACGTTCTTGGCGAGTTCTTGACTTTTCTCCCTTTCCTTCTACTTTTCTCTCTTCTCCAAGCCCTAAGCGTAAAGTATAATCTTCCAAACTGAACTGCACTTAGTTTTTACCCCAATAAACTCCAAAAATGAAATAGGAAATCAATTCTTGAAAAGAATATTTTTCCCTTTCTTAAATACAGAGTTGGACTTTCCTCAATTTAAAAGCTCAACTTTCGGTAGATATATCTTCTCATATGATATCGAAAATGCGCAAACTCAGGGATGTTTGAAAGATATGTCCAAGGGATTTCCACCAATATCAAGAACTATCTCTAACTCATCCTGAGCTAGATGTTATGGTCATTTGAAAATTACCAAAACTCACAAATATTTTCAAGATTTTTCCATTTTTTCCGAAGATGAATATTTTTAGTTTATTAGATTATTCTTTTAGCAATTTCAAATTGTGAGATGTTATACTGAAATAAGTAGTAACTAATATTGAGATTATAATAATGATGATAAGTTACGACTCTAGAAAAAAGATAAGAGAAAAGGACAATTTCTTTACTATATGCCTAACTCTTTTGTCTAACCCCTATTCTTATTTAACTTATTGAAAATTGGGCCTAACCTCAATTAAAACTCCATAATATTTTACTCAGACCAATAATCACATATAAATCAACACCATTCACAACTTCTAACCATAAGTCAGTAAAAAGTCGACTTGATTAACAACATTTTCTTTTGGCATGATATCAATATCATTCAACAAAGTCGAAAAATTGTACTCTATCTGTCTGCATAAAATCGACAATATTCTTCACAAGCATTTGTGCTCATTTAACCTTTATAATGAGAATGAGAACAACCCAATCTTCATGGCAATTCTTTTGAAGAGACAAAAAAAAGAGTCAAGCTAGGAACATTCAATATTGTTGCCCCCTTGATTTAGCACCTTATTAGTCACAAAAGTTAGACTCTGTTATGCCTTAAGGGGACCTTTGACAAATTAGACTAGGAAATTTTAATACAATTACTTTTAAACATAAATGTGTTCAATAGTTATGCCTTCGGTGATATCTATGTCTTTGAACATTAGGTCTGTAAAGGTACAAATTCAGCAAAAGATTTTTTTATTTTTTTATTTATTTCCACATGGTCTACATTACCTGCATTGGAGCCGATTAAATCTTAATTAGCACTACGATGTCTTGCATTTCATGGTAAAGAGCTTCCCAAAAAGGTGACTCTATACCCAGGGGACTCAACTTTGAGATCTCCGATTAAGAATAAGGGAGTACTTTCCATGACCATTGTTTGTATCAAAAGTAGATAATCAATAGTTAGTAATAAAGATATAAATATTCAGGGGAAACCTTAATATGATGGAGCAGATCTTTACCAAAAAACTACGACAGAGCAAAAAGACAAGAAGCTAAATGGACGTATGACTATAAAAATAAAATAATATCACTTCATTTGGAATTTTTATGATTGGATTCGTGTTTAGAAATACTTTTTGAACATACATTTAGAATTTTAAATGTTATTTAAAAACATATGATTCATATCTCCTCATTTTTAGGAATTGGTCGGAAATATTTATTTATGAAAGCAAAAATAGGAGTGTTCTGAACAAAACGAATTCGATCATGTTTTTTTTTCTCCATCCCCACTGTCTTTCAATTTTATTTTTTGTATATGTTTAACAATTAAATTAAACTGAATAAAATTGATAACAACCAAATAGAAAAATATACATTATATTTTATTTGATTTTTTAAAAATAATTTTAAAATAGACTAATTTGATTTTATTTTTCTTTAAATAACTACCCATATATTTATTTTCTTGCCAATAATGTTCTAGTGGTTCTTCATCATTAAAAAATATCCGGAAGATGCATTGCACGTCATATCAATGAAAGATTTTTATGATCCAAAGCAACAGGAAAATGAAGGTAGAGTTGAATAGAGATCCTAACGGAGATATGAAGGAAATGGGTAAAAACTCAAATTGCTAGTGATATCTTCTATATTACTAGGATAGCTAAAATGGCTAGTAAGTAAAGTAGTTTCTGCCTATTCAGTATTAGCATATGGTCAGACGCGAGATATAAATACGAATTTGATTATAAATATTAAAGTAAGGAAAATATGAATAAATCCAGAGTTGAATGAAGATAACAAAAGACAATAAAGAAATTCTGAGTTGTCTATAACAAAACTTTAAAGGGAGCATACATCTTCATTTAGTAAATTGCAAATGTTTTATTCAATAAATTAAGATAATTTCCATACACGAAAGTTAAAATCAAATTCAAAATAGTAATCATTTGAATGCTACTAATGTCCACAATTTACTAGACAGCTGGAAAAGATTTTGGTGTAAAATTTTCAACATATTGTAATTAAAATCTCTTTCTGTTCGACCATTTTATTCTTGGAGCACGAGAGTCTTCCGCAAGTTTAGCCATATCATGAAAGTCATCATTACATTCTTTCTCTTGGCTTTCTTTGTTCAACCAATCTTTTGTCAAATTTTCTCCTACTTAATTCAAACTTCATCTCCATGTTTTTATGTTTTGTGTTTCTTTTTGCATTAATCTCACAAGTAAGGACTTTTGGGTTGTTCTCTCAACTGTTTTGAAATTATAGTGCATTTTTTTGTGGTGAGTAATGAAAAAAAAGTTGTGTTTGATGAGGAGCAACTTGTACAGCTTTCTTGATACACAATTTAATCGTCATTGTTGGTTTCTTATGTGTAGATGAAGTAATCTAATGTGTTCTCGTATTACTCTGTTCGTCTTTGTCGTACTTGGTTTTCCTTATTACTTGACATTCATCGTTAGCATTACCATGTGCATCATCAAGAAGAATCAAGTCATCATGGTCTTTGGAGTTCATTTTCTTCTTGAATATGTTATTTTTACGCGTCCTCTAAGAACACAGGATATGTAATAATTTTTTTCTAAATTATGAGGGTCTTATTTATCATTGTAGGCTGGAAGAGTTGGTATAAGGGCAATATTTTTGGCCAACTATATTGAATTAACATGTGACATGATAATATTGGCTCCTTCAATAGAATTCATGTGTCACATCATTTCAGACATGACATAAAACAAGTGACTTCGTCGATCCAACAATATTTGACAACTAATAAAAGGAATAACTACACAAAATATTATGTAGTTTTCCCTTTTATTAATGGTCAAATTTTGTTGGAATTCTAATTTAGTTTAGCTACAATTGACGACGTCAAGTGACGGTTATGTGTGAAATGGCGTGACACATGAATTCTATTGAACTAGTCAATGTTATCATGTCACATGTTAATTCAATATAGTTGGCAAAAAATATTTGTCCTTACTAACTCTTTCATCCTACAAATATAAATAAGACCCTCATAATTCAAAATAAATTGGGATATATCTTCTGTACTTTGAGAAACCGCAGCTGTAAGATATTCAAAAAGATAATGCACTTGAAAGACCATGATGACTTCATTTTTGGTGATGATGCAGAGGAAAATGTTGGTGATGAAAATAAAGTGATCAACAAAGATAAGTCTAATAAAGAATGATGGTGTTTTCGAGGAACACATCATAATAGTTCTCCTCAAATAAGAAACCAACAATAAAGATTAAAATTGTGTATCAAAAAAATTGTACAAGTTCCTCCTCATAAAAAGCAACTAATTTCATATTGTTCACCACAAAAACAAAGCAACTTTTATTATAATTAGGAGGAGACAAATTGAGAGAAGAACACAAACTTTGTAGTTGTGAGACCAATACAAAATAGAAACACAAAATATCAAAAACATGGAGATGAAGTTTTAATCAAGCAAGAGAAAATTTGAGGAGAGGTTGGCATAACAAAGGAAAACCAAGAGAAATATTTTAATAGTGGACATTCGCGATATGCCTAAACCTGCTAATGACTCTCATTCTCCTAGAAAACATTGGTGGAATACAAAATTTTTTTGATTATCTCATGATTCATTTTGTTGTAAATTATACACCAAAATATTTCTTTTTGTCTAATAAATGTGGGCAGAAGTAGAATCCAAATAACTATTTTTAATTTGATTCTAAGTTTCCTGTAAGAAAATTATTTCAATCCTTAAAATAATACAGTTGGAATTTCCTAAATGTAGTTGTATTCTTGCTTTAAAGTTCTATTATATTCAACTAAGAATTTCATTATTGTCTTTTATCATTTTAATCCAACTGTTGTTTTACTCATATTTTCCTTACACTAATATTTTAAATTAAAATGGTGTTTATATATCGCTTCTAACCATGTCTTAATCCATAATAGGCACACATTAGTTGTACACACTAGCCGTTTTAGGTATATTAGTGATCTAGAAAATGTGCCTAGCAATTTCAATTTATTTCATATTTGGTTGTTTCATTCAACAGTGGAGCAGGAGCTTCTTTTATTCAAAAAATATGTCTGAAAAAAATAGACCAAAAGTCCCAAAAGAAAAAACAAATCCAAGAGAAAACAACGACCCAATCAAAAGAGTAAACAACTGTGCCTTTATAACCAAGCTGCAATTTTTAGGGTTTCCAAATTGATCTTCCCTATTTCCTTTATATCTCAATTTGGAGATGAATTTAGCTCTACCTTCATTTTCATCTTGCTTTGGACCATTCATATCTTCCTTTTGGATGCGGTGCAATTCATCTTTGTGAGTTTTCTTAATGAGTACAAACAACTAGAACATTGTTGGCTAGAAAATTAACATTTGATCTGTTATTGAGCCAAAACTAAATCAAATTATTCTACTTTAAATTATTTATAAAATAAACCAGATAAAGTATGATGTACATTATTTACTTGGTGCATATTGATTTTGATTATGTTTAGTTCAATTATTGAACATAGGGAAAATGCATAAGAACCCCCTCAACCTATGCCTGAAATCTCAGAGACAAACTTATACTATACTAAGGTCCTATTACCCTCTCAGAACTTATTTTACAAATAATCTCTACCCCTTTTTGGCTTACGTGGTACTAGTTTGAAAAAAATGTCAACACATGTTGGGCCCACAAGATGGTGCCACGTAGGCCAAAAAGGGGTGGAAAATTATTTATAAAATAAGTTTAGGGGGTAATAGGATCTTAGTATAGTATAATTGTGTCTTTCGGATTTTGGACATAGGTTGAGGGGGTACTTGTGCATTATCTCTTAAACATATACAAAAATAAAACTAAGGCAAAGTGGTTAAGGAGAAAAAAAACATACATGATTAAAATACTTTTTTGGAGAATTCTTTTCATTTGGAGTGTTTTTCTTTCAGTAAAAAGTATTTTGGGGGAGTTCTTAAAAATTGTGGGGCATAAATCATTCATTTTTTAAACAACATTTCAAGTTCTAAATATATATTTCAAAAATTATTGTCAAACACAAAGTCAATTTTTAAAATTGCAATTAAAGTTATATTTATCTTATTTTTTATAGTCACAAGTCCACTTAGCTTTTCCTTTTTTTTTTCCTGTAGCAACTCTTTGATAAAGAGTGCCCGATCGGAATAAGTTTTGCTCTTAAGTTTTTTATCTTTCTTTGTGACTCAAGACTATATCCTTTTGATACAAACAATGATAATGTTGGAGTGGTATGTCGCAACCCGAGCCTACATCCTAGATGTGGCCGACACATGAAAACGATCGTTGGTCCCCAAGCAAGCCCTCATCCTGGCATACTACAAGTGCAAGACTAACTCGAACATACATAACATCAACCTAAAAGAAATTCTGAATCAATGGTGTACTAAATCTCAAAATATCAAAGTATACCAAGTATTAAACATATTGTTTAAAGAGAACATTTGAAACATAAAGACCCTCCAAAGTTGCCTATCTATGAATCCTCTACTATATATTAACGAGTGTCAAAACAAGACCCACAACTACTCCATATGCTACTAATATTAAAAACTCATCAAAATATAGTCCTCTTGAAGCAAAGAGACCTCACTCAAAAGCTGACGCGCATATAAAATGATCTCAACAGACTCTTATTGAGGATCTCAACGAAATTATTTGGCATGAAATAGGATATATGGGTACAAAGTATGAATAAGACTACCATGACTTAAGAGGCTAATAGATTTAATGTTTAGCAACACTTTTAGCCTAATCTAAAGGAACACAACTTATCATCGTCATCAATATTTGAAATTAAAAAGGATCACTAAAATAGCTTAGAGCGAAAGATCATAAGCATGATTCGTTCGAGAAATATGACGTGAGAATATAAATGACATATAATATGTTAATAGACATTGATAGTAAATAATGAATTTGTGAAGCTGATCATACTAAGAGACGTGAGTACTAGTATGCATAGGTTCGCATCAGGAGTTGATATCTGTAACTTTATGGTATAAGATTGAGATCAATTTCCTATAGTCTTTTCCCCTGGGAATTGAGCATAGATGTGAATCAATCTGAAATGTATGAGCATAGGTCATAGATACAATTCTGATATAGAAACATCAACAGGATTTTGTAATGGATAAACTTTGAGAATATGACTAAGAATGACTAGATTGATATAACATTATAACTTTTTCTGAACACATCAGTATCTGATTCATCATATTGGACTTGATTTCTCATCTTATGATGCCCCTTGGGTCTAAATCTGATACTTTCAAGATATGAATCTATTCAATCATCTCTAAACTAGTCTATATTTTCTTTTCTTACTCACAAAATGCTATATTATGTATACTGAGCTCTCTGCGCACATGCACTAAGATTCCTTCTAAGTTTTCTTTCTCATATGGTTCTCGTAACTTCTTTGGGCTTCTATAAAAGACTCAATACTATTAACCGCATTGACTAATAAAGTCTCTTAATCTAACTCTTAAGGAAAACATAATGCTTACATTAGCCTATTCTATGTTGGAAGTTGAAATATACTATCTAGACACATATGATAAATCATAAACTTAATTAGAACCCCATCCTACAAAATATGATCTTGGTTATACCACTTAATGCTCTTGTTAATCTAATGATGTAGCCTCACTTACTCTCTCAAATATAAGAATCACAATACCACACTGGTAGCACTCGCCTTAATATAAAAGTAACACCTTAACTCCTCGCCTAATTTACGTCAAACCTACTAGATAAGATCTAAAACAAACATCATCACCCTCCTGTTGCCACTCCCCTTTTTATCATGACACTCATCTCAAAATAAATCTTAGTTTCTAGTACTAAACATGGGCAGAAACCACTTCTGATATAGTACAATAACTTAAAACTTGTAGATAAAATCAATAAAACAAAAGATCCCTAAAACATGAAGGAAAATAGTTGATATATGCCACATAGTCTAATAATTACAATCTATGAACATATTCTCTTTTACAACTTATATACTATTTACCAACTTAATATACATCATTCCATAATTACTTCTATAAACATCTAAATACTACGGGTTCTCCCTTCAAAATCATAAGCCTATCTTAGATCTATCACCACATGATTACTTATACTTGGTCTTCACCTATCATAATAACACATCCACATAAACTTATTTCTGCTTAAAGTATACTCTAACTCATCCATACTAGTAATTCTATCGCTACCTTCTTTCATGAAACTATCAAAACTCATCACTTATTAGTCTACCTATCGGGGGAAAATCCTCATTAATAACTTAATGAGTACATTACTGCAACAACATAAATTTCCTCATCACTAACTTCCTTCTTTATATTACTATGCCCATACATGCATTATTCTAACTCTGGCCACTTTTACTATTACTACTCATAACATCGCAACTCATACTATCGTTTGGGGTAAAATATTACCAAAGATCTAAAAAACACATCCTCAAAAGGGTATCAATTGAAAAAGAGTTTTAGAGAAGAGAGTTTGGAAATACATCTTTTTTTAGCTTGGATGCACGAGTCATATGAATAAGAGTGCATTCTATTGAATGTCAACACTTATACTCACACATGGGATTTTCTCAAGACCTTCTAAAGTCTCACGAATTTCTAAAAAAACAGTTGTTGAAAGTTACTCATCGATAAGGATCTAACTTTTCCATTTCAACCATCTTGGGTATGAGGGGTAGTTGAATAGCCTTGAGAAATGCACTAGTTTGAGTAAGTTTTTTATGAAACAGTTATATTGCACAACTTAGAGTATGAAAGAAGGGGACTTTTCTTAAATTTCTGTAATTCCTCTGTTATAGAAGTGGGGCCCTCACAACCACAAATAATATCTTATTAACACGACTTTAGAGACAACCGAAGACACTTATACTTTGAGGCTCTAATACCAAGTTTGTCACAACCCAAACCTCTAAACTTTACATGTACGACACTCAAGAACAGTCATGGTCTCCAAGAGAACCCTCATCCTTGTTGACTATGAGTGGAAGACTATCTCAAACATACATAAATATCAAAAAGAAAGAAACGATAAATAAACACTCTATTAATTCTCAAAACCCCTAAATATACTAAGTATTAAACATAAGTTTTATAGAGAACCTCTAAACAGACTGAATCTCCAAAACTATTTATCTATTAAGCCTGTACTATATACAGATAAGTGTTGGGAAAACATCCATGACTACTCAAAATGCTACTAATTCTTACAACTCATAAGACTGGTGTCCTCCAAAAATAAGGAGACCTCACTCGAAAGGTGACGAAGGATAAAGCGATCTTAACATATCTTGTTGATGATCCTAAGAAATGACATCAATACTTTGAAGTGAATAAAAACTAATTAAATGAAACCACCGCAATATATGTTGATAAAGAAGTGAAATCATTAAAAATTTATCAAAATACTTACACATATTTGAACTGAACATAGTTAGTGATAATAAAAATACACTTTTAACTCTATTTGGGAGATTCTCTAATAGAAAACTATTACTATGAGATATATATGTGGTGGTATAATATCTCGCCTAAGCTACCAAAATTGTCATATATCGTGCCTGAACCTCTCAAGTAAGTGGATTCACTAAGCAATAAGAATTCATCCCAAAAGTATGATCTTGTACCCATGTTAGAAATATAAGTTCATCAAGATTTTGAGTTGTCTGAACTCATTCCCATATCGCTGCTCAATATTACTCTCAATAATATATATACTCTTACTCAAATCTATGAAACGTACTCTATCTCAGATTTGAGTTAATTACTCATACTAGCCTTTTAAAAGAGATCACTTCTTTTAAAGATATATGAACTCATAAACTCGTTTAGAAATTAAAGTTTTTATTTTCTTTAAATAACACTCTATTTCTTCATGTAAGAATGAAACATTTGAGCTACTTAGCTCCCTTATACTCTTTCACAAACCCCTTTTTAATTCCTCAAAAACTCAGTTTAAAACACAAAATGTTAGCTTTAAAATATTCTCAAAACTTATAATTTAAAATAGGGTTCATGCTTAAATGTAGACATTAATGAATTAACTCAAGGATATCACTAACAATATAGAGAACTCAATACTCTGAACTCATGAATTCAGAACTCAACAATATTACTCATCTCAAGAATACTCAATTCATAGGGCTCATGTTGAATATAGACATAAAAATCAACTCTGGAATATTAATACAATATATATAACAATTTAATAATTAGGAATAAAATTTTAAAATGAATCACGAACTCAAGAACTTTAAACTAAGCTATTTAAACAGTAATAAAATATAGGGATAGAGTCTTAGATTTTTATTTTACTGATTTGAAAGTAAATGTAGGGCATGAGGAAGAACAAGTTCAACACTATGATAACATTACATACCTAGAAAAGAAAATTTATGAAGAATTTTGAAGAAGAATTTTATTAGAAGTCATTAAACCCTAGTTTGAAGGAGAAGAATCTAGAAAACCTTTTTCTATGAGTCTTGAATTAGTTTCTACAAACCCTATGACCAAGAATTAAGATTCTCATTAATGAAGCATAATTGTATGATGAAAATTAAGTTGGAAAGAATAAAATTCATGGAGAAGGACTTACCTTGAAGAACAAAGTTGAAAAGACTAAAAGAATCTTGAATGTAAGTCTTCTACTTTGATTATTCGTTAGGGTTTTGCCTTGTTTTTTTAGAGAGAAGAGAATGGGAGATTAAGATATGGAAATCTTACTATTTTGACCTTTAATTAGTCAAGAAACTCTTTCAGTATTTTCTTAGAGGTAAAAATACAAGAAATGACTCATTTTTAATGTTTAATTGTCACCTAATTTGTCACTGTACTGTATTAGGTTGCTAAAATTGTCATAACTTTCTACTTAGAACTCGCATTGACACAAAATTTGTATGTTGGAAAGCAGATTCAAATACCTATAATTTGATAGGATAAGGATCATGTAACTCTTCATATTCTAAAAGATATGGTTATCTCAAGTTGACATAAGTAAAATCTCATATTGAAAGACATTTAATAAGAAAGTTTTCAACTCAACTTTGTGCTAGGAGATTCTATTAACTTTAAGACGTGACCTTAACACCTAGGAAAAACTAAAAATCATCTAGTGTGATATTATTCACAAATGAAGAATGATTTGAATCTTCACTTACAAATATTAGGGGTGTTACATTGCAAGTAATCATTTCTTCTTAATTAGACATCTTTAGTTTTAGACCCCTGGGTGTGAAGTCACCTTTGTTAGGAAGTGAGTTACCACCAAATGTGGGACATCATGGTGATAATCAGAATTTCATCGACTCCAATGCAGATACTGAATACCATGTGCAATTTTAAAAAAAAATCTGTTGAATGTTTACCTATGAGCACCTTATATTCAATAATATAGATATCAGTTAAGTCGAAACAAAAGAACACATTTAAGTTTCTGAGTAATTGTTTTTAAATTTCTAGTCTTGTTTTTCCAAGATCCCCTAAACGAATAATGGAGCTCTTCTTAACGATGGGGCTCTTCTTATTCTCATTACGAACAAATGAGCATAGACACTTGTGAAAAATATCATAAATGTTTTCCAAATATAGCAAGAGTTCAGTTGCTTGACTTTGCTTAATGATAGTGATATTATACTAAAAGAAAACAAGTAATGGAACCTTTCAACTTAATCTGTTAGTGTTACAGTCATATGATAGAAACAAATTTTCAAAATTAACCTAACATGAACATCTATATGTATGCATTTACAAGATTTATAATTTGAGTAGGTTTCTATATATTCCAGATCGGAACTTTCTTTATATGCATTTGTTTGAGTAAAAAGACAGGAAAACTTTTAAGAAGAAACAGAAAATTGTAAGCTGAAGTCTTTTCTACTGTATGAAATCACAGGATAGTACAACTTTTTATAGACTTGAAATAACAAACTACTAAGTCATTAATTGATCACTACTTCCATTAACTAAAAAAGTAATTACTAACCAAAACACAACTAGAATGTACTGCACCATGATCAACAGATTTGATAACAACAAGACCTAGAATAGAGGACTCTCTTAACAAACTTAATTGACCAGGTCATACTTTGAATCTATCTTTAGTATTCCCCCTTGATTCAAATTTACAGACATCAAACAAAGCCCTCAAATAGATAATTTTGTGTTTAGCCAATGACTTCGTCAATACATCAACCAATAGCTTACGAGTACTGCAATGCTTCAATACAATCTCCTCCATTGCAACCAAATCACAAATTAAATGGAAGCGAACATCAATGTGCTATGTTCTACTATGAAAATTTGGATTCTTTGTCATGGAGATTGATTCTTTGTTGTCGCATTATATCTGTGTTGCACTTTATTTCTTATGTTGAAGTTCTTCTAACATCCTTCTTAGCCAGATATCTTGGCAAGCCGCTGAAGTAGCTGCAATGTACTCAGCTTCAGACGTGAATAAGGTTGTTATAGCTTGCTTCTTTGAGCTCCAACTTATTACTCCTGATACAAGAATAAAAATATGTGCTGAAATGCTTCGTCTATAATCAAATGAACTAACATAGAAACTATCCGCGAACCCACATAATTTGAAGTTAGAAACTTGTGAATACCAAATACCATAGTCCATACTTTCAGCGACATAACGTAGAACTCTTTCTGTTGTTCCAAAACGAACCTTTGAAGGTTGTTGCATAAACCTAGATATAACACCAATAGAGAATGTAATATCAGACGCGAGTATAGGTTAGGTAAATTAAACCTCCAACCATGCTTCTGAAACTGCTAGCATCGTCCATCTCTGCTCCATCCTTAAGTTGCAATATTTCACCAACATTCATAGGTGTAGTAGCATGCTTGCAATTAAGCAAACCAAACTAGTGAGAAGGTCCTTGGCATATTTCCTTTGTGAGAGAAATATTCCATCTCCATCTTGACGGACTTCAACGCCAAGAAAATAATGTATTAACCCCATATCTGACATCTTAAACTCATTAATCATTTGAGACTTAAATTCATCCACTAGATATATAGAAGAGCTAGAATAAATGATATCATCAACATAAAGGCAAACAATGATGAAATCATTACCTTTCTTTTTTATGTACAATGTTGGTTCATTCTCACTTTTCATATATCCCTTTCATGGAAAATATCCATCGAGTTTGTTATACATCAGGCTCGAGGGGCTTGCTTCAAACCATACAATGCCTTTTTTAGTTTGTATACCTTCGTTTAATCACCCTTCTTTATTGAAACTTCTTGTTGTGCTACATATATCTCTTCTTGTAGGTCTCCATTAAGAAATCTGATTTGACATCAAACTGATAAACTAGCCATTATGACTGTGCAGCAAATGCTAGAACAAGTCTAACAGTTTTGAATCGAGCAACAGGAGAAAATGTTTCTTCAAAATTAATACCATATTGTTGTGCATATCAAGTTGCCACCAGACGAGTTGTATGCTTTTGCAGGGTCCCATCCTCTGCAAACTTTGTCTTGAACACCCCTTTCAAACCAATTGCATTTTTTTTCTTCTGGTAATTCCACCATTTCCCATGTGACATACTTTTAGATATATTTCATTTCTTTTAACATCACTCTCCGCCACTCTTCCTTTTCAGTTGCTTCTCCATAATGTGTAGGATCTGAAATAGCAAAAGAAAATTGACAAGTTCTATACATGTCACTAGCGTACTTCGGGTTTGGATTTTTAAGCCTAGTTGATCTTCTTAATGGAATTGGATCATCCGAAGAGTAGTAGATGAAGAGTTTATACTCCATGAAGTTGAAGAAAATGAATCTGGTGAAGTGGTACTAGAATCGGCTGTCGTAGCTATAGGAGTTGGCTGCTGAATTAAATCAAAAGTTATTCCAGTGGGCTTAGGAATCTGCTCTTGCATTTTATCGTTGCTTCCACTCCAACTCCAGCTATCCATTTCATCAAATACTACATCCCTTCTTATTAAAATCTTTATTCTAAGTGGTTTATGCAATCTATATGCTTTAGATTGTGCGCAATAACCAATACAAGCAGATTTTCATATTTTTCATCCAACTTATGACAAAATTGGGAATTTACCAAAGTATAAGCAATACAATTAAAAATTCTTAAATAACTTACAGTTGGTTTTCTATCCTTCCAAGAAAATGGATTTTGATACATAACAACATTTGTTGGAGAAAAATTCAATAAATGGACTAAAGTCGCTACAGCTTAAGCCCAAAATTGATTCCAAACTCCCTTTGCTTGTAACATTCTTCTTGCCATATCCACAACAGTGCAATTTTTTCTCTCACCAACACCATTTTGCTCCGGAGTATAAGGTGTTGCAGTTCCCTATGAATGCCATTTTCCTCACAGAAGAGATTAAACTCCTTAGAAAAGAATCCGTCGCCTCTATCTGTATGAAACATTTTTATGCTCAGACCACTTTTGCTTATCAACCTAGTCTTAAAGTACATGAATTTTTTAAATGCTTCTTATTTACTTTCTAAGAAATAGACCCAACTCATGCGACTACAATCATCAGTAAATAGTAGAAAATAACGACTCCCACCAAAAGATGCAGTATGCATAGGTATACATAAATCTACATGTATTAATTCAAGACACTTCGAAGCCCTCCATGCTTTTCTAGAAGGAAAAGACTTCCTAGTTGTTTCCATAAATGCACCATTCACACAATTCAATAGCATCAATTTTTTGGTAGTCCAAGAACCATACCTCTGTCAACTAGCGATTTCAGGCCCTTTATATTTACGTGACCATACCTCAAATGCCACAACTTCGACTCATCCTTTGCACTTGCAGCAAGTGCAAAACTTTCTATGTTAGAAACTTCTAGCGGAAACATCTTGTTTGGAGTCATAATTATGTAAACCTTTTTTCCTGATTTGTTGTTTGTAGTGACACAGGCATCATCATCAAACCAAACCAAACAGAATGCCCATCAGACAATAGTTGTCCAACACTTAATAAATTGTCCTAAGTCAGGTACGAATTGAACGTTTTCCAACATTTTTATTTTTTGTTGTGGCTAAAGTTAATACCCACAGTTTGATTTCCTTCAACCTGCATCTCTTTTGTGTTGCCATGCTACACCTTTTTATTTTGCTTCACATCTAGCCCTAGAAAAAAGATTTGGTGCCTCTCATATGATTTGAACAGCCACTATCTACAAACCATACATCACTTGGCTTGTGATCTATATCAATGAAATCCATAAAGAAATAATTTTCATCCTCATTTTCTGTTGCTGCAAAGTTTATTTTCTGGTCTTTATACCAGCAATTAGCCTTTATATGCCCGTAGAGCTGACAATGATGATACTGAATGTCATTCTTTGTGTTACTTTTCTCATTGGATTGCCTATGGCCATTATTCCTTCCTCTGCCACTTCCATAGCTACAACCTCGACCACTACGTAATCCTCCTCTTCCTCGATCTCTGCTTGTTGGACCATTGTTCTCACCATATTTAGTTGTTGCTTCCTTCACCTAGAATGCTTTATCTTTATTTTTTTCAATAGATAGATTGAGTCTCACCTCATGGGCTTGAATAGATCCCATCAGTTCATCAAAGGAAAAAACTGATATATCCTTAGAATCTTCTATAGAAGAGACTAAATGATCGAATTCTGGAGTCAAGCTTCGCAATACTTTTTCCACAATCATTTGATCAGTAAAATTCTCGCCACATGATTGAATTTTGTTGACAATTGTCATTGCTCTAGACAAGAAATCAGCAATTGATTCCCCATTTTCATTATCAATGTTTTAATGTCACGCCGAAGTGATTGAAATCTTACCACAATGACCTTTGAATCACCTTGAAACTCCTTCTGCAAAATGGACCAAGCTTGCTTTAATGTGGTTGCTGCTGCGATCCGTGAAAAAGGGCTATCATGAAGTGGCTGCTTAAAAAATAAGTGCTTTAGCATCTTTTTTTACAATCTCGCATGTTATTTTCTTCGTCACGATCTGCAAATCCTCGTTCTAACAAGTCCCAAAGATCTTGAGATTTGAGTATTGTTTCATACGAATGCTCAACCTCGTAGTTTTCTCCCTTGAAGATAAGAATGAGTAGTTGTGACACACTCAATGAATTGCCATTTCTTGCCATGGCTCTGATACCAAAGATATTGGAGTAAATAGGCAGGAAAACTTTTAAGAAAGAAATAGAGAATTGTAAGCTAAAGTCTTTTCTATTTTTCTGTATTTGAAATTATAGGAAAATGTAATTTTTATAGACTTGAAACAACAAACTACTAAGTCATTAAGTGACCACTACTTTCATTAACTAAACAAGTAATAACTAAAAAAAACACAACTAGAAAGTACTGCACCATGATCAATATATTTGTGAACAACTAGCCCTAGAATATAGGACACTACTAACAAACTTAATTGACCTGGTCATTCTTTGAATTAGTCTTCAATCATATTTACATGATTTGTAAAGATCATTTATATATATAAAGGTAATACCCCACATTTAATTAAAATATCAAGCGAATGCTAATACTACCAAAATTACAAGACATAAATTAACATTAAAAATTATGATGAGAAATTTATAACTCGAGTCATCATAATATCAAAACCTTTTGATGGAACTCCACAATTACAATATGTCTCTTGCATTTCCTTTGATCTTTTAACTTTTCCTTAAATTTCCTCTTACTTGATTCAAATTTCTTCTTAACTATTGCTTTATGTTTCTTTTTGCATTGTTTTCAAACTGCACAACTTGGTCTTGATTTCCGCATTGGTCTTGTACTTGAACTACCGTTGCTTTGTTTTGGATGAGGAGGAGGAAACTCCTACATTCATCTTCATAAATGACGGCAAAATGATCTTTGTTTAACTAGTGGTGCACTCTTTTCTCTAGCATTTGGTAGGGATCATTCGTGAACCTTCTCCATCTTCTTCAAAACTTTGTTTCTCTGCTTGTCTCTATTAAGGTGCTTCTCGAAAAAATTAAGACGACACTAATTTGATTTAGGTTATCATTCATAACTTGTGTCCCTCTCTTAATTATATACACATAATTCTACGACTTTTAGAAACTTTATGCCGTTTCCCAATATTGTTTAGGACTGCCAACTAATTTAGAAACATTTTCACCTTTTCCAAAATTGTTTTGGACTGCCACAAATTTTAAAAAAAATGTCCTTTTCCAAAAATATTTAAAATTGTTCACAAATATACTTTTCTTCTACGATTTAGGAGTATGCTTCCTTGCAACCTTAAGGTAACAACAATTTCAAAACACTGGATTTTTATAAGAATCTTCTAGGGCTTATTTGTATGAGGGATAATCGATAATTAATTAGAGGATTAATTTTAGAATGAATTTATCCTGTGTTTGTTTGGCATATAAACACAGGATAACTTGTTCATAATTGTAGTTACTTTTGCCCACATTGAGGATACAATAACAATCCTGTCTGATGATAAATTATATCAAACCAACTTGTTCCCGAAACAAACAGAGCTCTTAAACTCATGCATAACTAAGTTGTTTGAATGAAGTTTCCAGCTATGGTTTGTATCCTCAATTGGAACAAATTCATTATTCGATATTAATAACAAATTTATTATAATCTAATTATTTTGTTTATTGGATAATTATCCTCATTTTCACACTTAGGTATGAATATAATACAACGTGAAAGGTTTGTTCACATGTAATGATTCTAAGGGTTCAAGACCAGTCCCCCCTATTGAACCTAGGAGTTTTTGCATGAGTTTGTTTGATTAAGTGTCAAGAAATTCTTCCATAATTATCAATTCGATTCAAGACTTAATATAAACTCAATGGGAATGATGTTTAGCATCAAGTGGGTAGTTATATGAGATAGAAGCCCTCATGATAGTAGATGTCGGGTTCCTAGGAACAATCTCTTAGGGTGGAAGCCCTTACGTTAGTAGAGGTTGGGTTTTCTAGTAGCAATCCTCCATTCCCATAAACTATGTTCCCTAATTGGTCTTTTAGCTAGTGGATCTACCTAATCTAATAGTTGAGTTCTACCTTAGGCAAGTAGAACACCCCTTTCAGTGTGGGGTAGACACTGGATTCCATGATTAAGATCTCATGGTGTATGTTGGTTAAATCTAATCACATTATGATAGTATGAATTAAAATTGGAATTAAGAACTATAATTACTTAATCAGATTTCCTTAGTGTGGGTAAGAGTATGCCATCTTATATATACTTTGTACAAGGATGCTTTGAGGGTACTTATGGTTTGTTACCATTAAAACATGATAATCAATATGTTGAATATGCTTGTATGGTATGTTTTTACAATGATTTCCATTATGAACTCTAAACTTTGTAAAGTACATACGTTTCAACAGTCCGTTTTAGCATGATTTCAAGGATTTTTATACATGGCTATCATACATAGTGTATTTATGTACTAACCCATATTTCATCTACATTTTTCTACAAAGTATAGGTTTTAGCGTTTGAGGTGATCTTCCTTTTTGTTCAAACCTTAGATTGACTATTCTCCAAAGCTTGTAGAGAGTCCTCATGGATCCGAGGATGAGTAGTTTCTTGTTTTTTCAATTCTTTCATTTAACTAGACTTTCAGAATTTCTATAGTAAGGGTTATGACCCTATTTTGATATTTAGATTGTAATAGACTGCTAAATGAGACTATGTCTAGACTTCTGCTTTGCTTTTATGAAAAATCTTATGACTGGATAAAAATAGGTCTTTGATCTTTATTGCTCTTTACTAGTGTGATGAGATTGTTCTTTTATGTGTCATGTTATGTTTAGGGGTACCCTTATGTCGTGACAAGCACATTGACATAGGAAGTAGAGCCGCAACGATTTGAAGAATATGAAGAGTTATCATCACATAGAAAATAAGAAAGAACACAATAGACCCCTAAACAATGTAGGGGGGAAAAGTGTTCCACTAGTTCAACAAAGAGCATGTTGATGCCATTGATGAAGATAAATGTAGAAGTTTCTCATCCTCCTCCTCATACAAAACAAAGGACCTGCAGTTCAAGTACAAGACCAATGCCAAAATCATTAAAAAATATCTACAGTTTCAAGATTGATGCAAAAAGAAACACAGAGTGACAATGATATCAAGAAGAAATTTGAATCAAGTAAGTGGAAATTTATGGGAAGGTAAGTAGAATAATGGGAAACCAATACACGGATTTTAATGGTGGACTTCTATCAAATGCCTAAACTGCTTGTAAATACATACCTATAGATGCTAAGGTCAAGTTAATTTTGAATATTTGTAGCAAGTATATGATTGTAACACTTATAGATTAAGTGTCACGACCAAAAACGAGCCGCGAGTGGCACTCGCACTTATCCTCCTAGGTGAGCGAACCAACAAATCTAAAACCCTAATATTTACCAGTATATCAATTATGAATAGTAAAAATAATGCGAAAGATCCAAAACTTATTAACGTAATCAATTAAATAAGCTTCTGAAGTTTAATACTTATTATTCCAAAAAATCTGGAAGTCATCACACCAAGAACACCTATTCTCAAATTTCTAAATCTAAGAGTATTTAAGAAGCTAAAAATAAGTAAAAATAAGATGGTCCATGTCTGAACTTCAAGACATCAAGACGTGAAGGAGAGAATCCAGCACGAGCTAGGAATAATAGTTCACCCTGAAATCTGATATGCTGGAGACTGTCTAGAGTTGAGATCGTCGAAGTCGATGGTGCACTTATTGCACTCCATAAAACAACAAGAAGAAAATACAAGTAGGGGTCAGTACAAGAAACATGTACTGAGTAGGTATCATCGGCCAACTCAAAATAGAAAGCAATATATACTGAATAATAATATAAAATCAACCACAATACTTAACAGGTGACAATCAACAAGTACCAGAACCATTGGCAACAACACCAAGCACACCTATGAGGACTCAATCCTTCACACCATACTCATTTGGGAAATAGGTTCTTCGAATTTGAGTATATTAACATAATTCAAGATTACTTCTCTTTATTATTATCATGTCGGAACGTGACACTCCGATCCCATATACCGTGTCGAAATGTGACACTCCGATCCCCTAATACTAACGTCTCGGAATGTGACACTCCGATCCAATATTACTGTGTCGCAACGTGACACTCCGATCCATTTATCTCATTGTTTTTATTTCGTCAAGCCTTCTTTATGTCAAGGAGTCATATTAATAGAGAGGATTTAAGATTGAAGATTCAACAATCTCATCATTCTAACTCACCACAATTACACAATCAAAACATACAAACACACAATCAAGCACTTAGAAAACTTTACAATACCACCCAATACATATCGATCGCTATTTAGAGTTTATCTATCACATAGAAATAAACCATAACCTACCTCCACCGAAGAATCGTGATCAAACAAGCTACCTTCCCTATGCCTTTGTTGTCCTCTTCGTTCTCTCTCTCTCTCTCGCTCGTCCCCCCCCCCTTTCTGTTCTTTTTATTTTTCTTCTGCGGATTCTTTTTCTTTTACCCTAATTATCATATAAGCAATTATGATAAAGTAACCCACTATTTATTCCCTATTATCTTCTTTAATCCCCAACTAAATAAATTATTAAAATTACCCCACTAATTTCATAATTATAATTATAAATAGTCCGAAACACCCCTTTAAAACTTTTAGCGGAAGTTTGACTAAGTTGGGGTTACGTAGCTTGTGACGGTCTGTCGTATCTATGAAGGTCCATCCTGCAGGTCCATCACAAAGTTCAGAGAATTGATCCCCGTACCCATATTCCAAGAGTTGAAGTGTTTTGGAACGAAGACCCTCGACGGACCGTCGTGCCTATGACGGTTCGTCCTACCTGTCGTCGAGGGTAATTAGGAGAGCAGCAGAACAAATTACACAAGTATGGGACGACGGAGTCCATCAGGGTCCGTCGTGACCATGACGGTCCGTCGGGTGATCCGTCGACCCAGTCAATTTTTATACAAAAATAATTCTACTGCTCGAACCGACTAAATAGGTTGTTACAATAGATACCAATTTACCCATCGTTCATCCTCGAACGATCGCAGGAAGAAAAGCAAGGGCGAGAAAGTGTACCTGAATCTGTAAAAAGATGAGGATATCTTTCTTGCATATCAGCCTCATTCTCCCAAGTGGACTCTTCAACTGGCCGATTCTTCCACTGAACCTTGATAGATGCAATCTCCTTTGATCTCAACTTGTGGACTTCTCTATCTAAAGTAGCAACAGGCTCCTCCTCATAAGATAAATTCTCATCAAGAAGAACTGAATCCCAACGCATAATGTAGTTTCCATCCCCATGGTATTTTTTCAGCATAGACACATGAAATACCGGGTGCACCCCTGAGAGTCCTGGAGGCAATGCCAAATCATAAGCCACTTCCCCCACGCGCTTCAAAGCTTCAAATGGACCAATATATCTCGGACTAAGCTTACCTCGCTTACCAAACCGCATCACCCCTTTCATAGGTGAAACCTTCAGCAAGACTTGTCCACCCTCCATAAAATCCAAGTCCCTAACCTTTCAATCTGCATATTCTTTCTTCCTGTTCTGAGCTGCTAGAAGCTTCTCTTGAATGAATTTTACTTTATCTAACAATTCCCTCAAAAGATCGGTACCCCATGGTCTCACTCAAATGTATAAAACCAACCAATGGGAGACCTACATCTCCTCCCATACAGTGCCTCAAATGGGGCCATATTAATACTTGAGTGATAGCTATTATTGTATGAAAACTCCGCTAAGGGTAAGAAGTTATCCCAATGACCACCAAATTCTATCACACATGCACGAAACATATCCTCCAACACCTGAATCGTTCGCTCAGACTGACCATCGGTTTGAGGGTGAAATGCAATACTAAGATCCAACCTAGTACCTAATTTAGCATGCAATGTTCTCCAAAACATAGAAGTAAATTGTGTACCTCTATCTGATATGATGGAAAGTGGAACTCCATGCAATCGAACAATTTCTAAAATATAGAGTTTGGCTAACTTCTCATTGTAAGTCACCTTGACCGGAATGAAGTGAGCAGACTTAGTTAATCTGTCAACAATTACCCAAATAGAATCAAACTTACCCAATGTCTTTGGAAGACCAACCACAAAATCCATTGCAATTCTTTCCCATTTCCATTCAGGAATGGGCATTTTCTGAAGTGTTCCTCCAGGCCTCTGGTGTTCATACTTAACCTGCTGACAATTCGGGCATTGGGCAACAAAATCAACAATGTCACGCTTCATTCTACTCCACCAAAAATGTTACTTTAGGTCCCGATACATCTTGGTTGCACCAGGATGTATAGAATACCTTGAACTATGAGCCTCTGTAAGAATAGTGTGAATCAAATTATCAACACGGGGCACACATACCCTTCCCTTAATTTTCAAAACGCCTTCCTCATCAATTATTGCCTCTTTAGCCTCTCCTCGTAATAACATATCTCGAATTCGGATCAGTTTCTCATCAGTAAACTGTTTTCCCTTAATCTTGTCAAGAAAAGAAGATATTGCCTCCACATAAGCCAAAAATCCTCCCTTCTCTAGTACTTCCAGCCTCATAAAGTCATTAGCCAGAGTCTGAACCTCTCTAGCCAATGGGCGTCAAGAAACCTGTAGTCAATTGAGGAAACCTGCCTACTTCCAATGAGGCATCCATACGGAGAGCCCCAGCAGTTGCATGTTGTACTCCCAGAACCTGAGGTGCTGGTGCAGAAAACACTGGAGGTGTCTGGCCCTGATCAGATAACCCGCTAAGATAAGTAAGAACCTGATTAATCATCTCTGGGGTAGGCTGGGGTGGTAATTCCTCATCTTGAACCTGCTCATTTTCCTCTTCCTCACCCTCTCTTACTACCTCATCAGTCGGTGGAGGAGTTACCACCCTATTACTAGCTGGACCAGGTGTTTGTACTCTACCTCTAGAGGGCGTCCTCCTACGAGTTCTACCACGGCCTCTTGCCACTACTCCTCCTCGAGCTACAGCCCCAATGGTTGGCTCAGACGTACCCTATATTACCGGTGTTGGTGTTGGCATAGTTGTTGCTCTAGTTCTAACCATCTGAAAAATAGAGTGAGGATATCAGATACCAATTTGTATCACCTAGATACCAATTCGATCCAAGTAATAGCACGAAAGAAAGAAAGAATGGAATTTTCCTAAAGTCCTATAGCCTCTCAAAGAAAAGTAAGGGCATCCCCCTACCGTTCCTCAAGACTCTACTAGACTCGTTCTTGTGTGATGAGACCAACGAACCTAATGCTCTAATACATAGTTTGTCACGATCCAAAACGAGCCGCGAGTGGCACTCACACTTATCCTCCTAGGTGAGCGAACGAACAAATCTAAAACCCCAACATTTACCAGTATATCAATTATGAATAGTAAAAATAATGCGGAAGATCCAAAACTTATTAACATAATCAATTAAATAAACTTCTGAAGTTTAATACTTATTATTCCAAAAAATCTAGAAGTCATCACACCAAGAACATCTATTCTCAAATTTCTAAATCTAAGAGTATTTAAGAAGCTAAAAATAAGTTAAAAAAAGATGGTCCATGTCCGAACTTCAAGACATCAAGACATGAAGGAGAGAATCCAGCACGAGCTAGGAATAATAGCTCACCCTTAAATCTGATATGCTGGAGACTGACTAAAGTTGAGGGCGAGTCGAAGTCGATGGTGCACTTGCTGCACTCCATAAAACAACAAGAAGAAAATACAAGTAGGGGACAGTACAAGGAACACGTACAGAGTAGGTATCATCGGCCAACTCAAAATAGAAAGCAATATATATAAATAATAATATAAAATCAACCACAATACTTAATAGGTGACAATCAACAAGTACCAGAACCATTGGCAACAACACTAAGCACACCTATGAGGACACACCATACTCATTTGGGAAATAGGTTCTTCGAATTTGAGTATATTAACATAATTCAAGATTACTTCTCTTTATTATTATCGTGTCGGAACGTGACACTCCGATCCCATATACCGTGTCGGAACGTGACACTCCGATCCCTAAATACTACCGTGTCGGAACGTGACACTCCGATCCAATATTACCGTGTCGGAACGTGACACTACGATCCATTTATCTCATTATTTTTATTTCGTCAAGCCTTCTTTATGTCAAGACGTCATCTTAATAGAGAGGATTTAAGATTGAAGATTCAACAGTCTCATCATTATAACTCACCACAATTACACAATCAAAACATACAAACACACAATCAAGCACATAGAAGACTTTACAATACCACCCAATACATATCGATCGCTATTTAGAGTTTATCTATCAATAGAAATAAACCATAACCTACCTTCACCGAAGAATCGTGATCAATCAAGCTACCTTCCCAATGCCTTGGCTGTCCTCTTCGTTCTCTCTTTCTCGCTCGTTCCCCCCCCCCCTTCTGTTCTTTTTATTTTTCTTCTACAGATTCTTTTTCTGTTACCCTAATTATCATATAAGCAATTATGATAAAGTAACCCACTATTTATTCCCTATTATATTCTTTAATCCCCAACTAAATAAATTATTAAACTTACCCCACTAATTTCATAATTATAATTAAGAATAGTCCAAAACACCCCTTTAAAACATTTAGCGGAAGTCTGAGTAAGTCGGGGTTACGCAGCTTGTGACGGTCCGTCGTATCTATGACGGTTCGTCCTATGGGTACGTCACAAAGTTCAGAGAATTGATCCCCATACCCAGATTCCAAGAGTTAAAGTGTTTTGGAACGAAGACCCTCGACGGACCGCCGTGCCTATAACGGTTCGTCCTACCTGTCGTCGAGGGTAATGAGGAGAGTAGCAGAATAAATTACACAAGTATGGGACGACGGAGTCCATCAAGTTCCGTCGTGACCATGACGGTCCGTTGCGTGATCTGTCAACCCAATCAGTTTTTATCAAAAATAATTCTACTGCTCGAACTGACTAAACAGGTTGTTACATTAAGCTTACTAGTTCCATCAATTACTTTTGATACAAACACGAATTCTCAACACAAATGCTTAAATAATATATAAATATTGATAACCAAATTATTAAATCAACATTAGATTCACAAAGAGAGCACTGAATGTCATGACCAAGGCCTACACCCTGAGCGTGCCCAGCACTCAAAGAGCATTTTTGGCCTCAAGAAGACCCTTGGCTTGTCTTGCTTAACTCAGCAGAAGACAATGACCAATACGATAATGATCAAACAACTGAATTAAACTAAATAATAAGATAATTGGAATGTTTTAAAGATTTAAAAATTCAACTTGGCAAAAATTGCAACACAAAGTCTTTAACATAAGAATGAAAATGCAAAGACCACTTAACTACTAAGATTTGAATTCCTATCTATGTAAATGTCTAAAACTGAGATGGATGTTGGGACAGACCCCACAACATCCTTATAAATAAAATACTGGAAAAAAAATAATTTAGGAGTCATCCGGAATGGAAGTTGGCTCACCAACAGACTCTGGAATGCTCAACTCGATCAACGGTGCACCAGAGGCTGATCCTCGTTACCTGTGTCTGCATAATGATACTGGGCATGCCAACTAGCATCAGTACATTGAATGTACGAGTATACGAGTTGGAATGCTAAAACAAATTAATTTTGAACGGAGTAATAAGGAACATTTTTCTTATCTCTACTTAACTCATGAATAAAATAACTAGATAATACTGACCATATCAATATACAACAATATAAAAGCAAGTGAAATATATAGAAAAATTTTTTGAAAACATGATATAGATTGTTAATGTATACGAGGATACATATAAATCTGAGATGTATGTAAAAATACAAATAAGCTAATATATATACAAAAATATATTTATCATCTGTGGGAGTTTCTCTAACTGACAATCATCACTTATGAGCTACAGTGATGACACTGTAATCTACCTCACGCTCCCAGCACATCCTATACCTGATCAAAGGTACAATACCTGAAATACTTAATGGATCCACTAGTCTACTCAGAAACGGGTTTATCAAAAAAGTATGATCATTTTCTATCCATAGTGGCTACATGGCTTATGGGAGTTATGAGTTGTCTAAATTTTTCCCCATATGGGTGCTCAATACTACTCCCAAAGTATGTTGGCCCTTATATTTTAAAAACATAGTGATCCTGTGATTTGAGATTAGTGCTAAAATATTAGCTCAAATACTATCTTGGAAGTATCAATTTCCTTAGTTGCTTTATTTAGAAAATTATTTCTCTTTAACTAAAAACTAGTCTGAAGGCTTTTTGGAAATCTCAGTTTTCCTTCTTTTCAAATATGAAAACATTTTAAGTTCCTTTGGAAATAATTTGTTCCCATATACTGGTTTGAATGAATAATTCACTTTACTTAAAATAGAACTCGAGCTTAAGTCTTAAAACGACACTTGAACGTTTTTGAAAGACTTATGAAACTTGAAATGATATTTTTCTTCTCATATTTAATCCTTACTCAATTTGACATTTAAGTCTTAAAACAAGTTTAAAGTATTGGGTAAAGATGTCTTGAAAAGACTCTAGGAATTCTCTAGACTTGGTTCTAACATCCGTTGAATTTAAAGTTATGGATTCAATGTTGCAAATTTATTTTATTGGATGATTTATATATGATTAGAAGTCATTTATAGTAATTAGAATCATTAGGAAGTGTTTAAACATTTTAGAAAGGTTTAATCGGATTGAATTATGATGATTGGGTGAAAAACACTGATTGGGCGCATTTGGAGCGCGCCATGCCAGTCCTAGCTGACTGAGATACCAAAATGACGCACTACAGGCACGCCTCCCAGGCTCTCAAGCGCAGATGGGGTGCGTCGCTCCTAGTGCTGCCCAGGTGCGTCTAAAATATTTTATCCTCTCATTTTTCAATGCTTAATCCCTAAATGACCATAGTTCTTTACCCAAACCGTTAGGATAATTAGTATCTTCAATACCCAATAGATCTAACTCAAAAAACAATCCGGAATTACAAATCAAAACAACAATAAGTATTCAACAACTCAATCAACAAAATTCAACAATGTCTTTCAAGATCTTCACTATTCCAATTCAACCAATTCAAAAATCATGGAATTGAAACAAGCAGGTGTGTGGGTGAACTAACCCAACACTAAAACATCTCACATATCTTACTAGGGATCACCCCTGACAAAATCCAATGGCTAATCTTGACGTTATTAACAAATTTTTTTTACTTTTGTCCATTTCCTTCTTCTTTTCTCTCTTCTTCAAGCCCTAAGCATAAAGTCTAAACTTCCAAAATGAACTAAACTTAGTTTTTACCCCAATAAACCCCTAAAACAAATAAGGAAATCAATTCGTGAAATGAGTAGTTTTCCCTTCCTTCAATTTGGATTTGGACTTTCCTCAATTCAACAACCCAACTTCCGATAGACATTTCTCACTCATAAGATATCCAAAATTCGCAAACCAGGTGGCGTTGGAAAGATCTCTCCAAAAAAGTTCCAACCATATCTAGAACTATCTCTAACTCCTTTTGAGCTAGATGTTATGGCCGTTTGAAAATAACCAAAACTCACTTTCTGAACTTAAACAAATTTTCCAGAATTTTCCTTTCTTTCCAAAGATGAATATTTTTATTTTTTTAGCTTATTCTTTGCATTTTCAGATTGTAAGATTTTCTAATATCTCTCCTTTTGAAAATTCGTCTTCGAATGAGATTTCCTTCACGAAGCTAAGGATAGTTACATCAAGTTCAACACTCAACAAACAAAGCAAGTAACTACATGCTTAGTTATAGTTTACAAAGTACTAAGAAGAGAATTAGTACCTTGATCTGCATTCTCTCCAGATTCAAAGAGATGTGAATATCTCTTCTTCATATCCTCTTCAGCTACCCATGTCACTTTTTCATCAAATTGGTTCCTTTAAAGGGACTTGACTGGTGGAACCTCCTTTTTTATCAACTTGCGAACTTGGTGATCTAAAGTCTGAAACGTAATCTCCTCATACGATAAGCTATACTTAATCCCAATATTTTCAGTTGGTACAATAAATGAAGGATCGCTCATGCACTTCTTGAACATAGATATGTGAAACATTGGATGAACTACTACCAACTCTCATGGTAGCTCTAACTCATAAGCTACATTGCTAATTCTTTTGGCTATGCGATAAGGTCCAACATACCGAGGACTAAGTTTCCCCTTCTTACAAAATCATATAAAACCCTTCATGGGTAAAACATTCAAGTATACCCAATCATCCATTGCGAACTCCAACGACCTACCCATAGACAACCTTCTTAAGCAACAATAATAGCCTTATCTGGGTGGTAAAGAATTCTCATGTCATAATAATTAAGCAATTCTAACCACCTCATTTGCCTAAGATAAAGCTCTCTATTTAGTGAACACATATAGTAGCCTCTTCTGATCAGTGAAGACATCCAAATGAACACGATAATAATAGTGATGTCATATCTTCAAGGTGAATACTACAACTAGAAACTCTAAGTCTTGTGTTGCATAATTCTTCTCATGAACCTTCAACTGCCTGGAGGCATAAGTTATAACCTTGCTATTTTGTATTAACATGCAGCCCAAACCAACTCTAGATGAATCACAACACACCACAAAACTATGAGTACCTTTTGGTAAGGTTAAAACTGGGGTAGTAGTCAACCTCTTCTTCAACTCCTAAAAGCTTTTCTCACAAGCTTCAGGTCATCAAGACTTAACTGTCGTCTAATTCAGCTTTGTCAAAGGAGATGAAATTGACGAAAACCCCTCAACGAACCTTCTATAATAGACAAACAATCCCAAGAAACTCCTAATATTAGTTTGAGACGTGGGTTTAGTCCAACTCTAAATTGCTTTTATATTTTGGGTATCAACTCTTATTCCACCACAGGAAAATAAAAGGCCCGTGAATGGCACATACTTAAGCCAAAACTCACATTTTGAGAACTTTGCATATAACTCTATCATTCAAAATCTAAAGGACTATTAGGAGATTATTAGCATCATCTTCCTTATTCCTTGAATAGATTAGTATGTCATCAATAAAGACGAAGTTGATCGAAAATATCATCTATCCTGAGAAGAGGATAGTTATTTTTATAGTAACCTTGCTGAATTGTTGGTAATCTAATACATCTTAAGGGAATCATCCTTCTTTCTCACAAACAAGATAATAGAGCTCCTAGGTGAGACACTTGATCAAATGAAACTCTTATCTATCAAATCTTTCAACTGTTTTTTCAATTCTACTGGTGCAATTCTATATGGTTGAATAGGGATAGGAAGATTATATGGAAGAATATCTATACCAAAGTCTATTTCTCTCTCATGAGGGAATCTGGTAAGATCATATAGAAAGACTTCTGGGAACTATTTTACTACTAGAACAAACTGAATAGGAGGCATCTAACACTAGAGTCATTAACTCGGACTAACTGATAGACACACCCCTTAGAATCTAACTTTCTCTCCTTAAGGTACAAAATAAAATGACCCGTAGGCACTGTTGAACTGCTTTTCCACTCTAAGACTGGCTCAATCAGAAACTGAAACTGAAACTTGACTACTCTAGTTCTACATTCAACTAAGGATAACAATCATCAAGTCAGCCCTTACCAAGATTGACAGCAAATTCTACCATGTCTAACTCAACAAAATCAACCATTGTACACTTGTGATTGATGGAAACAGGACAATCACGATAGACCCTTTGTGCTAGAATAGATTCACCAACAAGTTTTGAAACTCTGAATGGTTCACTAAGTTGCTTAGGAATAATAAAAAAGTTCATGGCAACATATGGAGTTTCAAAAGATAAACTCTCTTTTGATCTAGCTATGCATAAACATCAAATTCAAATACTTGAATCATACCAATGAAAACATCTGGTGAATTTCTCTACGCTTGGAGATTGCTGAGAGAACACAAACGGTTTGTTCCCCCGCCAGTATCGGAAGTAGCTCCCCTAGGTGAAGCCCTGTGTAGTCGAGCAACTGATGAAGACTAGGCTCTATTACCCCATTACCACTCCCATGCTTATTCTTTGGACATTATCTCATAAAATATCTGATATGACCTCACATGAGACAACCAGTGGATCACTCATGACAAACAGTGGAGTGGTTTCTACCCCACTTGGCACAGGAAGGAGGCTTACTACCTCATTGCACCACACTACCTTGTGAATATGCAGGTTAAGCTCTAGAATTATGACCATAGTACTCACCCTTGTTCTTAGGTGTGGGTGCACTAGCAGATGATAGGAAAGACCCTTTTATTTCTGTTGGATGGATCACCGATTGGCATTACCCTTTTGCTACTCGGACTCATTTCCTGTCTTAGTTATCTTGCTTATATACTTTTATATGTCCCACAACTTCTCCTCTTCAACCTTTTACATATAGATCATCAACCTGGATATGTCTATGTCACCTATCAGACTCACAGCCTCGCCCTCTTTGCTCAATGAACGACCCAAGTCAGCAATAAACAAGTTTATCCTGCTCCTCATGTCCTAAACCATTTCAGGAGTATAGAAGGACAACTGGGTGAACTTCAACATACACTCATGCACACTTATAGAATTTACTTCAGTGTATGATACTCTCGTACCTTAGCCTGTTTCAACTCTTAAGAAAAGAAAATCCCTAAGAATGATTTTTCAAAATAGGCCCAACACGGATATGGTGCATCCTCTATTATGCCCTCTTTTCACTGATCGAACAAAGTCCTAGCCACATTTTTCAGTTGATATGCAGCTAGCACATCTCTTTTAGCATTAACAACATGCATCACATCGTAAACCTTTTTCGGTTCCTCAATGATATTCAATGCATCCTCGAGAGTGCTTGAACCGGTGAAACTGGGAAGATTCATTCTCAAGAATTCATAAATCCTCAAAGTGTCCACCTCTTTTTGTCTGGATCCTTCTTGATGCCCAATTTATTTAGTCACAACTTGACTCAACATCCAGATAGCCTCACAGAATTCAACATTTGTAACTTCTACTTGAGGTTGCACTTCATCTGCATTGAGAAACTCTAGTTTACCTACATTCATCCTACTTGGACGACCTCCTTCTGCTCTTTGTGGAGGCATCGTTATCTGAAAATACGCACAAGCACGAAGTAGAGAGAAACTTTGTAGAGATAGCACGAAAAGAAATATGAAAAAAGTGAAGTATTTCCTAAATGTTAGAGTCTCCAAATTATAGATGTGGCACGCTTCACACAAATAACTAGGACTCTACAGATACGACTCCATAGACTCCTTAGGACTCTTGAACTTTGTGCTCTCATACCAAATTTGTCACGCCTTGATCTAACACCCTAGGCGTGACCGACACTTAAAGACCATTATTGGCCTTGAGGAGACCCTTGGCCTGGCTTACATAACTAAGCGGAAGAGAAAAATTAATAGTATAATGATCAAAGAACTAAACTAAACTGAATAAAAAAATAACTGGAATGTTTTATATATTTGAACATCCAACTTGGCCAAAACGGCAACCCAAGTATTTAACATAAGAATGAAAACACAAAGACCAATAAACTACTAACATTTGACTATCTATCTATGAAGCCTTTTAAAATTGAGATGGATGTTAGGACACAACCCACAACATCCTAGTAAAGAAAATACTTGAAAAAAGGAATAAAAGACCTCGGAATGCAAATAGGCTCACAAACTAACTATGGAGCGCTCAACTTGATCAACGGTGCGCGCGATGCTGATCCTCTTTACATATGTCTGCATCATGATATGATGCATGCCAGCTAGCCTCAGTACATTAAATGTACGAGTATGTGATTTCGAATTCTAAAACAACTTAAGCTTGAGAAGAGTATAAAAGGAACACATACCTTGATTCTGCTAAAATCGTGAATAACATAACTCAATAATGTTGACTCGTTTAATTATAAAGCAATTTGAAAGCAAGTGCAATATATAGAAAAGATGTTTGAAACATGCTATAAATTCTGAATTTATAAAAATAACACTGAAATGTATGTAAAAATACAAATAATCTAATGTATATATATAAATACATTTAACTTTTGTGGGAGTATATCTAACCGACAACCATTACTTAAGAGCTACAGTGATGATATAATGATCTACCTCACGTTGCCAATGCATCTTATACCCAGCTAAAGGTATAAGACATGAACTTCCTATTGGATCCACTTGTATACTGTGAAAAAGGTTCATCTAAAAAGTATGACCCTTTTCTACCCATGGTGGTTACATGGTTTATGGGGCCTCTTTGTTGTCTGAACTCTTTCCCATATTGGTGCTCAATACTACTCCCAAATAAATTGACTCTTATGTTCTAAAAATAAATTGATTCTGTGATTTGAAATTAGTGCTAAAAAAATTGGCTCAAATGTTATATAGGAAGTATCAATTCCCTGATTCCTTCATTTAGATAGTTATTTGTAACGACCTGTTTAGTCATTTTGAGCAGCAGACTTTATTTCTGGAAAAACTGGAAGAAGCGACGGACCCCACGACGGACCGTCATGGGCACGACGGACCGTCGCAGGGTCTCGTTTCAAAACACTTAGAAAATCTGAAATTGGGTACTGAAAATCGACTCTCTGAACTTCGTAACGGAGTGGAAGGACGGACCGTCACAGGTGTGACGGACCGTCACAGGCCATTCACACAAAATCCAGTTTCTGAACTATGCGACGGACAGCAGGACGGACCGTCGCAGGCGCGACGGCCCGTCACAGCTTGCGTAATCCCAATTGGAGTCGGATTTCTGGTTAAGTTTTAAGGGACGTTTTTGACTATTCTTGCCTTAATTATAAAGTTCGTGGGTTTATATTAATAACTCAAATTCTTGGGGGTTAAAAGAGGTAACCCTAAGTTAATTAGTGGGGTATTATTGCCATCTTTTATTCTTAATTATATACTAATTAGGGTAAAAGAAAGAGGGTTTGAATAAGAAAATAGAAAGAACAAGAAGGGAGAGAGAGAAATGATCGAGAAGAAGAGGAAAACCCCAAACTTTGAGGATTAACTTGCTTGATTTCAATTCTTCGGTGGAGGTAGGTTATGGTTTTCATGCTATTCGTAGTAAACTCTTAATAGCGAATGATATGTGTTAGTAGTATTGTAAACCTTCTATATGCTTAATTGTATGCTTGCATGAATGATGTGATTATGTAATTGTGAATAAATAAGCATGATGAAGCTATTGAATCCCAAATCTTGAAAAGAAACCCTAATCTACTTTGTTAATGATGATGCCTTGGTATAAAAGAAGGCTTGATGAACGAAAGTGGTGAGATTAGGGGATCGGGTGCCACGTTCCAGTACCAGGATAGAATATGGATCGGGTGTCACGTTCCGACACCAAGATAGAATATGGATCGGGTGTCACGTTCCGACACCAGGATAGAATATGGATCGGGTGCCACGTTCCGGCACCAGGATAGAATATGAGGATCGGAGTGTCACGTTCCGACACCAGGATAGAATATGGATCGGGTGCCACGTTGCGGTACCAGGATAGAATATGAGGATCGGAGTGTCACGTTCCGACACCAGGATAGAATATGGATCGGGTGCCACGTTCCGGTACCAGGATAGAATGAGGATCGGAGTGTCACGTTCCGACACCAGGATAGTATATTGAGGAGCGGAGTGTCACGTACCGACACGAGGGGAATAAAGATAACGAATCTTGAAATATGTTAATATATCCAATCTAATGAACTAAATTCCCAAATGAGTATGATGAGGAGGTGTGAGTCCTCATTGATGTGCTTGGTGTTGTAACCAAGGGTTATGGTAACTGTAAATGCTGCATGCTAAGGATATTAGTTGATTTTATGATATTGCTTAATACATACTGTTTTCTATTTTGAGTTGGCCGATGATATCTACTCAGTACCCGTGTCTTGTACTGACCCCTACTTTTATTGTTTTCTTCTTGTTTATTTGTGGAGTGCAGCAAACGTGCCGTCATCTTCGACTCAACAGTAACTCAAGCCAGTCTTACTACATCGGAAATTCAGGGTGAGCTAATGCTTCTAGCTTGGGCTGGATCTTCTTCTTCAAGTCTTGATGCCTTGAACTTCCGGCATGGACTAGCTTCTTATGTATTTTTAGCTTCTTAGAATACTCTTAGTTTAGTAATTTGATTATAGATGTTCTTGTGATGATGACTTCCAGATTTTGGGAATAATAATAGTTATTGATTTTATTAATGAGTTTAAGTCTTCCGCATTACTTTATGTTGATATTACCTTGAAATGTTAAGGTTTAGATTGGTTGGTTCGCTCATATAGGAGGGTAAGTGTGGGTGCCAGTCGCGGCCCGGATTTGGGTTGTGACAAACTTGGTATCAGAGCATTAGGTTCGTTGGTCTCGTCACACAAGAACAGGTCTAGTAGAGTCATAAGGAACGGTAGGGGGACGCCTTTACTTTTCCTTGAGAGGCTATAAGACTTTAGGAAAATTTCACTCTTTCATTCTTTCTTTCGTGCTACTACTTGAGTCCAATTGGTATCTAGGCGATACAAATTGGTATCTGACCATCTTCACTCTCTTTCGCAGATGGTTAGAACTAGAGCAACGACTACGCCAACACCAACACCGGCCAGACAAGAAACAACTGAGCCAGCCACTGGGGCTGTGGCTCGAGGAAGAACAGCGGCAAGGGGCCGTGGTAGAGGTCATGGGAGGACGTCCTCTAGGGGAAGAGGACGAGTGCCTAGCCCATCTGATACTAGGGCAGTGACTCCTCCACCGACTGAGGAAGTAATAAGAGAAGGGGAGGATGGGGAAACTGAACAAGTGCAGAATGAGGGATTGCCACCCCAACCTACCCCAGAGATGATCAATCAGGTTCTGGCTTATCTTAGCGGGTTATCTGATCAGGGCCAGACACCCCCAGTGTTTTTTGCACCAGCACATCAGGCTCCGGAGGTACAACATGCGGCTACTATGGCTCCCCGCATGGATGTTCCATTGGAAATAAGCACATTTCCTCGTCTGACTACAGGGCCTGTAATGACAAATGATCAGCATGAACTTTTCAGTAAGTTCTTGAAATTGAAACCTCCAGTCTTCAAGGGTGCGGAATCTGAGGATGCTTACGATTTTCTAGTTGACTGTCATGAGCTACTACACAAGATGGGTATAGTAGAACGGTTTGGTGTTGAGTTCGTGAGTTATCAGTTTCAAGGGAACGCCAAAATGTGGTAGCGGTCACATATTGAGTGTCAACCAACAGAGGCACCACCTATGACTTGGGCCTCATTCTCTAGCTTGTTTATGGAGAAGTATATCCCCCGAACTTTGAGGGATAGGAAAAGGGATGAGTTCTTGAGCCTAGAGCAAGGTAGGATGTCGATCAATGCATATGAGGCTAAGTTTCGTGCATTATCCCGGTATGCCACCCAACTGTGTTTCAGTCCACAAGAGCGAATTCGCCGGTTTGTGAAGGGGTTGAGGTCAGAATTGCGGATTTCGGCCTTACAGATAGCGGCAACGGCAAAATCCTTCCAAGAGGTGGTAGACTTTGTGATAGAAGTGGAAGGAGTGAAGCCAGAAGACTTCACCCCGGCATCGACATCAAAAAGGTTTCGAAAAGGAGGTGAGTTTAATGGTGCTTACACTAGAGGACAGGGTTCGGGAAGTTATACAGTTCGACCCATTCAGTATTCACTACAGACTGTTGTTGGGGGTCCACCTCCGACCGGTCAACACTTCTCTGAGAGACCTATGCATGAACCCAGAGAGTGCTATGGATGTGGGGAGATTGGACATATTAAGAGATATTGTCCAAAACAGAGTTACAGACCTCCAAATGTTAGAGGTAGAGGTGGTCATGGCAGAGGCCGTTATTCTGGAGGACGTGGTGGTCGAGGAAATGGTGGTCACCAAAACGGCCGAGGTGATGGGCAAACTGGAGCCACTACATCACAACAAGGTAGAGGCAACGGACAGACGAACGATAGGGCCCATTGTTACGCTTTCCCTGGGCGGTCTGAAGCAGAGGCATCTGATGCTGTCATCACAGGTAATCTTTTGGTTTGTGATTGCATGGCTTCTGTATTGTTTGATCTTGGATCTACATTTTCTTATGTATCTTCCTCATTTGCTAATGGTCTAACTTTACATTGTGAATTACTTGATATGCCTATTCGTGTTTCTACTCCGGTGGGTGAGTTTGTGGTAGTTGAAAAGGTGTATAGGTCTTGTTTGGTGAACTTTGTGGGGAGCAACACTTATGTAGATTTGGTTATCTTAGGAATGGATGATTTTGATGTAATTCTGGGTATGACTTGGCTTTCTCCGCAATTTGCGATCTTGGATTGTAATGCTAAAACGGTGACGTTAGCCAAGCCTGGGACAGATCCGTTAGTTTGGGAGGGTGACTACACTTCCAATCCGTGTGCTACATCTTCATAATGGTCGAGATCGGTAGTGGTGTTAGTGGTTGTAAATTATGAATATATTGATGTTAGTAGTTGATGGTAGGGATTGAAAAATGTGTAGAGGTTGATAATGTGATTGTTTTAGTTGGATGTGGTACTAATTGTGATGATAGAAGTTGTTGGTAGTGGCGATTGACCATAGTGGTTGTAGTAGTTGATGTTGATGGTGGCGATGGTGGCAGGGATAGTGGTGACTGAAGATGCATGGTGATAGCAGATGGTGGTTCTAGTTGTGATGACGGAGTTTGTCAGTAGTAGGAATTGACTTTAGTTGTCATAGTGGTGGTAGAGGTGGCATTGTCTATACAGATGGTGCTGGTGGTGGCAACTTATAGTAATAGCTAGTAATGATGGTGGTTGTGATGATAGATGTGAATAGTGGTAAACGACGATAATAGTGGTGAAATTTTTTATCTCTTGTATTCATATTAGCAAAATAGAAACAATAAAGAGAAATAGAAAGACAAAAAAGAAAAACTACTAGAGTCCACAGAACTGACTATGTGCCCGCCTATAAGAAATTTAATCCCCTCAAGTACTTGTGGTTGTAGATTAATTCTTCCCAACATAAAATGGATTAAACATTAAAAAAGTAGAGGTACCTCAAATTTTTATAATTTCAACAAACTAAAATAGAAAACAACGAGATCACACACATACACGATTAATTAGTTTTGTTTTATAAGAAATGTATGCAGGAGAAAGGAAGAGTTCAAATTTCAAAATTGAGAGAATAGCCAACAAATGGTAGTATGAAGAGGTGCTAATTGTGCATTATAAAAAAGGTCACCACTCTTTAGAAAAGGCCACAACCTTTCAAATAATCACAATCCTTTAGAAAAGATTCGTAAAGGTCAGAACTCTTTGGAAAAGTCACAACCCTTGATCCTCCATAATACCATCTGATGTGGTAGTCATAGGCATCTCAAACAGGTCGGAACATGTGCACTTGGGACATCAGGAATCTCTTTCGACTCAAATAATGAAGTGAAATATGTGGACTTCAAATGGTCCACATCCTTCCTTAGCTAAGAAACATTGGCATTCAAAGCCATAAACTTAGTGGTAACCCCTTGTCCTCTCTCGTAAATCTTTGCTCTTGTGTTGAGAGCATCAATGGAAGCCCAGAGAGGTGTCAACACAGTTGTAAAGTCTCTCTCAATCATCCAAGGCACCTCACTCTCTAGCCGAGCCTACACATTGATAAAATGGGCAAGGTTCCCATATTAAAAAGCATCGCCTAAGTGATAGGAGTCCTCGAAGTAGTGGTACTAAAGGTTGCCAATGCAGGTAAAGACTCAATATCAACCTCCAAGGATGTATCCACCAAAGCTGCTCTTATTCTGTCAGCCTTAACTCATGTGTACTTGTCCTCTATGCGTTAAATGCCAATGGACGATGTAGTTCTAACCTCAACATCCCCCATCTCATCATGAGGAACTCCAGCCCAACGACATAACTCTGTAATGAGTGTAGAGAATGGGAGGGATGTCTAGTGTTCTTTGGCCCTACTAGTCATCTCTTACTCTAAATCAACCCCAAAATTAGCCTCTTCCTAGCTATGATAGATCCTAGGCAAGCTGCCTTTGGGTGACGCAAAATGGACTTATTTTGTGATGATATGATAGAGGTTCTAAAAAACTCAAACAAATACCAAGCTGCTATGTTCGGGTCCTTCTTCTCGATAGGTGCTCCAACCTCAATCCACCTCGGGGTGGTGTCAGAAATAAGGGGAGATAGCCATCCTTTTAGATCATCTAGAGTTTATGAGGTGATCATGCTCTGTTACTCGTGCTCAAATCCTGCAGCTCTGTCAAGTGCATTGTTGATATCATTGATGTTGCATCTTAAATGTCCTATTTGGGACCATTATAGACTCCCCCGGTCTGAAGCCACTAGCCTTTTTCTTGCCTTGGGTTACCAAATCACTATAATCAGTGTAGAATTCCCGGACCCATGTGGAAATGTATGGGCTATGAGGCCTGGTGAAGAACTCAAACCCGTGGAACCGAATAGTGTACCATACAATTGGGTATTTGTCTGCTACACCGTGCGTGGACAATCGCTTCTACTCTAGATTGGTCCTCAATCCCCCGGCCTTTAATCGGTAGAGTAACGGGGAAGTAGGTTCTTGAACTAGTGGTTATGGAACCATCTTATGTGCGGGAGCAGGCACTGAATCTTCACCATAAGGGGTCAACTCTGGAATCCTAGACGGATCATAGCGAGCTTTGGCACAAATATCTGGTCATTGAGCCTATATTAACTAATTGTCCTTGGGACTTGAGAGTGAAGACTCAGATCAACTGATTCTCCCTCACTGCTGAAGTTATTCTATGGTGTCTCAGCTGCGGGAGACATGCCTTTGCCTTACTTAAGAGGTAGCTTCTTGCTCATGTATTGCAAAAAATTGCTTTCTCTTTAATCACAATACCCCGTGCCCTTTTTCGAGGCGGAGCCACTTTCATCCAAATTGTTTCTAGCCATATCTACAAAACTGATCAAAACGTGTTAGAAATCATTCAAGAAAATTTGATAAATCAATTTGCAGAAAGACTTGTCAAACTAGTCAGCGAGTCACTTAGGCGAGCCAAATCAGGCTCGCCAAAAGGACCAGTTAAAAATCTCTAGAATGAAGGAACACCGGCGAGGTTTAGGAACTTTCAGAAAATCTCCAACACCAATCAACGATCTTAGACTAGTCTATCGAATATTATAGTGTATTTTAAGGGTTAGGGGCGCAAAAAAGGCGATCTAAGGAATCTTTCGGTGGATCGCCGAGTGAACTCGGTGAGCTAGGGATTCGCTCCAAAAGTTATAGAATAAACTTAGCCAAAACACAAAATTAAGGGCGATCAAGGGGTACTTTGGCGAACCACTGAACCATTCAATGAGCTCGTTGCAGCTCGTCAAGCGACCCAACTTGCCAATTTTCAACCCCATTTCCCAAAATCAAGCCTGTAGCCCCTAAATTCAAAAATGAAACACACACACCATGAAATTAGTACCAGAACCATATGATTTATGCTTTCGGGGTACTCAAACTCCCCCCCCCCCATTTGGCTAAAATGGGCCATTTCACAACTTTTGTGCTTACGAATGGTGTCAAACGCTCCACCATTGGGCAAAGTACATAATTTCATACAATTTGGGGTTATTGAGACTTCACCCAACTATACCCTATAATAATTAGCGCAACATAACAATTTAGGACCAAATTTAATGCATAAAACATGAAAAATATTCAATTAAAGCATTTACGTGCAAGTTCAAACAAATTACAGGAAATCAAACACATGAAACAAAATTAAAACAATTACCTAAAGTAATAAACTTAATTTCATAGTAGAGCGAGGGATACATGTAATAAAAGTAGAAGACTAAGTAATCTTCCTATATGAAGGGTCTATGTATACTCGATATATATAACTATTACCTGTATATAGAGGTCTATGTAAACCTCCATATAATAGTAGTAAAAGTTTTATAATTTCTGCTAAATTTGACATGTGAATGTAATGATGTAAACTAAGAGTCCAGTCTTAGTCCTCGAAGAGGACAACACGCCAGTTATGTCTAGGGGATAAACCCGAATGTGACAAGGACAACCTTTCCGAAAGGTTATTAACCTTTGAAAAAATCACAACATTATAAACGGTCACTCCCTTTTAGAAAAGACACAACATTTTGTAAAAGGTCATAACCCTTTGACAAAGTCATAATCCTTCAGAGAGTTACAACCCTTCAATTGCTATTCACACCTTTCAAACTCAACAAAAATAGTGGTGCGTGTGTGATGGAAAAAGTGGTTAGTGGTGGTGACTACTGATTGTGGATAGAATGATGGTGAATATTATCCACATAAAAGTACCTCTTAATTGTATTAAGACCGTGTTTTAGATCTTAATGATAAATCCATAATCAAACCAATTAAGTGTTGCAGATTTTAATGAAAACAAATGAGCTAAATAATATAATGTCATCATTCATATTCAAACCTCCATTAAGTAAAAACAAATGAGGTCTTAGACTCTTCCTCTCATGATTTTGCCAATTGAATGCATAAATCCAGTGAAACTCAATCTTTTATATTCTTGCCGCATCGGATAATTGTATGACTAACACAAATGACTACACATGCTAAAAAATAATTACAGAACAATTAAGTCAATTATCCTCCTCCTCATCCTTCTTTAGAACTCTCCTTCTCTTCTTTTAGAACATATTCCTCCATTCTTTCTTTATTCTTCATCACAATTCTCCAAATGAGTTTTTTCTTCTCCTTCTCCTTCTCCTTCCAAAGTACAAGAAAATCTGATGAAACGGCGAAAAAATATAAAATTTTATAAAGTAATAAAAGAATAAAAAATAATTAAAATTTTAATTAGCTAGATAATTAAAAAGCAAATAACTTTTTTATAGTAATTCTTCTGCATGTAGAATTCTTCGTTGATAGAAGGAGGGGTTGATTGTTTGTGTGTGTTTCTTATTTTATTTTTTTGATTTATTTTGGCTTTTAGATATTCTCATTTGATATTAATAATGTATGACAATAATGGATTGTGTTGAAATTTACGATTTTGTATGAACTGAATTTACTAAAGAATAGAAATGAGATTTTGTTTTTGCAGACAAAATGACCTGGGAGATTTTTATGCTTAGCTCGAATTGAGATTTTGTTTTTGGAGACAAAATGACATGGGAGATATTTATGCTTAGCTCGAATTGTCACCTAAATCCATATACTTCACAAAGTTTCATCCAGACACTTGTAATTGTTAAACCATACTATTTTAAACTATTTGATTGTTGTCCATCTTAATTGGAAACTTGATATTTGAGTTTACATAATTGGTAATTCTATGCATATAATATGCAAATACATATAATTTTGAAAAAATGTATCTATACTACCTTAATAATTCGAACTTCCTTAATCAAATTTTAAATTACATAAGTACACCTAACTAAAAAACCCTAACTAATTGTGCTACAATCTTCTATTTGAACAGCCGTCACTATCAACTCTCACAGGCCAAGACATCCATCTAAGACCCCCCCCCCCCTCCACACACAATTTCAACTGATCGTTATTCTCTCATTAAAACTACAACCTTAATTGGAGTTCTCATCAAACATCCAACTACTAGAGAGAAAAAATAGATCTTTGAGAAATGTACAGGTATTCCTGATGACCAAGGGCAATTTTGTCATTTCACAAATGTTCTAGAATGTTTGTTTTTATGTTATTACACCAAAAAACAAGTGGTAACAGATTTATAATAACAATACAACCAAATATTTTTTTCTTAAATGACATGTGTATCCTAAATGATATATATATATATATATATATATATATATATATATATATATATATGTATATGTGTGTGTGTGTGTGTGCGCGCGCGCGTGTGTGTGTTTGAAATTTTCATTAAACCAAAAAATCTATTAAACAATGAATTTTAGTAATTTTAATATTATTTAAGGGTGAAATAATAATTGTATCATTAATGACCAAAATGAAAATCTAGAAGAATCCATACATGTCTTTATTTTTAAAATTGACCCATAACATTTTTATAATTGTGTTAAAATGAAGAGTTTCTATTAATTAACTTTTTACAAACAATATAAATGCTAAGCTTGTTTTGACATGTTTGTGAAAGAAAATTTTGAACAAATTTAAAATAAAATATGTTTGAATAGTTAATATTTTTGTTCCTAAAAAATACATTAAAGAATTATTGCGTAAATATATTTTTAATAATTGTTACAAAATATGATCACTAAATTTGTATCTTGATTATTAAAATAATCTTTAAAATGATGAATCAATATTTTTTAATTAAGTTGAAGATATATAAAATTATATTTACGTGACTGGAATAATGAACAATTTTAACTATTTAATAAGGAAAATTTATATAGAATATTTTCTTATATCAAATATGATAAACTATTTGACACGGAAAATTTTACAATAAAAAAAATTAATATTCAAATTTCTAAGAAATATTAAAATACAAAAAATATATATATATTGTTATTTTGTGGGGGTAATATTCAAAGCTTCTTTTACGATATGATATTAAGAGTGTAGTATCAAAAAAAATTATTAATGTAATTTATAATATAACATTATGTCAATTGTTATCGTATATAGAAATAAAATTGATTTCATGATTGTTTTTATTTTTATGGAGTTAGAAATCAATATAATAATAAATATTTTCAATATTATAATATAACATTATGATAATTGTCATTGTATATAGAAATAAATTTGATTTCATGATTGTTTTTATTTGTGGAAGTTAGAAATCAAGTTTTTAATAAATACTTTCAATATTAATACCAAAATAAATAGCAGTATTTCTATTATCGGAGACAATAATGAAATGTATCACAAAATTCACCAACAAAGCAAACTACAAACACATTATAAATAAGTTGAAGCAGTAGAGATTTGAAAGATTTTTGAATCGATCTTTATGAATTGATTGATCAATGATTAGTATTTTATCATATGGAAGCTTATGGTACAAATATTACAAAAAGAAGATGATAATATTGTAGAAAATATATACCACTTGCAAAATATATGAAGATTGATAACTTTTTCAAAGATATCAACAACTCATAATCTAATTTTTTGCAATTCTCTATTTCCTTGCTACATAGATATTTTTGGAATTCAACTTTCTCAATTTGGATTGTAAACGATGCATTTATGTCGTATGAACATTTGAAAAAGATTATTAAGTACTCCCTCAGTCCGGTATTGTTTGTCATGATTTATATTTTTAGAGTCAAACTATAAAAACATTGACTAAGATTTTAAGATGTACTTTTTCATCATATTAATATACAAAAAATTGTAATTTATAGTACTTTTCATATAGTTTTAGAATATGTAATTTTTTTGTTTAAAATATCAAATTAATGTGATCTAATTTACCATTGAAAATTAGTCAAATTGACTTTCGATAAGCGCAATATAACAAACAATTCCGTACGGAGGGAGTAATATATTGAAGTTGTTTACTTTAAAATTAATTTGTCACAGAATTATACATCATATACTTAGAAAATTTCCACACTAGATAAACTATGGATTGACCTTTATATAATAGTGAATTGCACTTTTTAGTCTTTATTTCTACTTCTTACAATCTTGAATTATGATAAATTTGTGTCATTCATTTAGAGTAAGAAGCATATTAAATATTAGATTATGAATGTTTTACAATTTATAAATAAATATTTTCTCAATTAATATCAATACATGAATTTTAAAATTAAGTTACTTTATCACCTTATTTATATTAAAATTTTGGTTATTATCGACTAGATATTGATAAAAAAAATATTATAAAACATAATTGTGAAAAAGATTTAATATTTTCATTTTAAATTTTGTTAATCAGCAAAATAGTTTTTTTTTAAAAAAAACTTAACGAAAGGTTGTACTCACTCCATTTCGATTTATATAGTGTTTATTTGACTTAAAAGGAAGTTTTTTTTTTTAAAAAAATACTTTTAAAATTGGTGGTCTAAAATAGACCATAGATGTTCATATGTGATATGACTATAAATCTTCTTACTAAGAATAAAATGTACATTTAAAAGTCAAAATGTTATTAAAAAACTAATACATCATTCTTTTGAAATTGACTACTGAGAAAAATATGTCACATAAATTAAAGTTAAAAGACATAAATTTTCATAGTTTTAAGAGTTAATTACATTATATCTCTACTCTTTTTTCAAATTACAAAAAAAAAATATTAGAATTAAAAATTTAGATTTATCAGCAGACATGCGGATACATCGGTCATGATACATTGTCATTCAGGAAACTTGCAGACACATAGCTCACAGATGAATCCGAGAGAAGAGAGCTATATTTGAGAGGAAATATGGATGTACCCGAGAGAGAAATGTATCCAAGAGACAATAGATACGTATTGAAGAGGGGATGAAGATGTATTCGAGAGATAATATATATGTATTCTAGAGGAGATAAATATGTATCTGACAGAGGAGAGAGATGTTTCTGATAGGGAATTTTGGTAATTTTTTTAAATGCTAGAAAATTTTAGAAATAATATGTGAATTTAGATGTAAAAAAATAAAAAATGTAAAGATAATTAATTATATTGAGCCCGTAACGGACCTTCAATTATCTAGTGTGTGTGTATATACATATACATACATATATATATATATATATATATATATATATATATATATATATATCTTATAGAAGGAACCTGTAAACATTAACATCGTTGATCAATTTTGATTAATATTATCTTTATTGTTTTCTAAAAAAATTATTATATCGACATAGTGTATTCAATGCATTGAAAAGGGCTATTTGATTTATTGATTGGTCCACAGTAAATTTGGAGATAACATGAATTTGAATTCAAGAAAATACGATTTACTATATATATATATATATATATATATATATATATATATATATATATATATATATATATATATATATATATAGAATGAACCTGTAAACATTAACATCGTTGATCAATTTTGATTAATAACATATCTTTATTGTTTTTTTAAAAAATTATTATATCGGCATATTGTATTCAATGCATTGAAAAGGGCTATTTGATTTATTGATTGGTCCACAATAAATTTGGAGATAACATGAATTTGAATTCAAGAAAATACGATTTACTGTATTCTTGATAAATGATTTATATATTTGAATATATATTATTTCAACCTAAGTGCTTGAATTTTGTCAAAATTATCTGCAAAAATATAACTCTATCCTTAACTATGATTACATGTAAAGGTTGTTCTGGTGATTAGTGATTTTTGAATCGCACTTGGATATTCACTCAAACAATTTTTTAAGTAGTTTTCTTCTTTTCAATTTGTTAGATTGTGATAATTTTTGTAATTGTATTACATGTACTTTATATGAGTTAATTTGTATGGTATAACCCTATTTGGGTTGTATAATTATGCAATGATTTTTTCCTTTTTAAAGATTAGAAGCTTAATATTTAGTGCTTCAGAATAGTTGATCTGGATGCTAGCCTATAATTTTTATTGGAGATTCAATATCTCCACTATCATGTCTCTTACAAATAAGTTGGAGGTATTCCCTTTCTTGTGTGCAATTTTGTGTTTTTTTATACTTTCTATTTGAACATTTCCTACATTTTGATATGTGCCTCTCCTCTTGTCTACAACTAATTTTGCTAATTTGAGTTTGACAATTACAATCTTTAATGATAAAATAAGCAAATTATTATCTTTGAAACTAGAATTGATGATTTATGATCACATCAGAGTTATTCATGATTAAAATAAATTGTAGAATTATGAAAATGTTAACAATAATTAGATAGAGTTAGCCTTTTATAATAAAGACAAAATACATTTTTAGATTCTAATGTATATATATATGTGTGTGTATATATGTGTCTATATATATGTGTGTGTGTGTATATATATATATATATATATATATATATATATATATATATATATATATATATATATATAATGTATTTTTTATTATATGGATATGCATTTTATTTGTAATTTATAGTAATTTTTTGTTTAATATTTGAATATCGATTTTTTTATTCTAATATCGAATTAATGTAACTTACTTTAATTTTAAAAATTAGTCAATTTACTTTAAAAATTACAACTAAATAATAAAAAATGGGCCTAAGGGAGTAATTTCTTGTCACATTGTTATCACTTCATCATCTTTATATATATATATATATTGTGTAGGTGGAATATCATAAAATAAGAGTAATATGTAGAATAATTCTCATAAATTTGAGCCTTATGTTTCTCAAAATATATAATTGTTCACTTGAATATTTATTTAATGTATTAGAATATATTGTACTTTTTATAAAATTTTATATTTCTTGATTCGAAATACATATAAATAAAAAAAAAAAAACTAGAAAGTAAAAATAATGGGACATGTCTTTGTTCCTTCCCGCACCCCTCCCTTCTACCCCAATTTCACCACTTGAAGTGAAAACAATAAAAATATTTCCCTGGATAGTAATTATGAGACCAAAAATGTAACTGCAATTAACAAGAATAACTTCATTTTTCTTCAAGGTGAGGCTTGCTTTCTGAATGAATTCCGCTGCGCCCCTCAAAAGAGCTAAGAGCTGAGAAAGGGAATACCAATAGAGTGGGAGAAGATATTCAACAGCGACGACTCTCCGGCGGAGCTGGTGATTAACTCCGCCTTACCACGGCTGCCTGCTGAAAAACAGTAATCGATCACCATGGACGGAGAAGAGCTCAAAGAAGGACTTTCGAACTTATCAGATACAGAATTGACCGACAAAATTGCTAGGCTAAAAAAATCTCTCTTTAGCAACATTGGTGTTAGGCTACCCGATGGAGGTGAAAAGCTTAGGGCAAATATCAAACTGCATGAGGATGAATTAGAATGGAGGAAACGGGTAGGTTCCAATCAGGTTTGACTTTGAATTTTGTTCATTTCCTCTTTGTTTATTACTGTTTAATTTTGCAGTTCCATTTCTAGCATTGTGTGCTTGTAGGTATTTACTTGCTCGTGCATTCAGTGCATGTTGTGAAATTCTAGTCAGAATAACTTGCTAAAATACTATTATAGACTAACTTCTGATTTATCCTATGCTTTACAGTCAGCTGTACAAGAGAATAACTATTAAATTGCAGTGTGTAGCATCTGCATTATGGCCAATTTGACTAAAAAAACACAAAGCATGTAGCATCTTTTTGCATTTCAGAGAAGTATGAAGTATTAGTAGTGAGTTTCTGAACTATGTAGAGTGCCGTTTACTGCAAAATGTAGGTTTTTATGGATTAAAAACTTTCTCTATTACTATGAGCTAGGGTGGAAAGTTATGCATAGTTATTTAAAATTTTGCTAGAGAAGGCAGATGATTGTCATATTTTTCCTGGTTAATGTACTTATCTGTGGTATAGTAAGCAACATAGTTATTAGACTCATTACAGAAAATGACTGAGCAGATCAACCAGTTAAGGAAACACCTTGCCAGAAATTTTCAAGCTAAGGATCTAGATCAATTAAACAATCTCCTTGGCATTGACATCACCTAGTCAAGCATGGTGTATTATTATTTTACATACGGAGCATGTGTTTGATATTCTTAAAGAAACCAATATGATGGGCAGAGCTGGTCCCATGGATTTAAATTTATGTTGTTACCAGATTAGGAGGATACATGTTAGATCCTACAGGATATTGAAGGCCGATTGGGAAATTAAGCTATCTCACTCTTCTTAGCCTAGACATTTTTTTTGCTATAGATGTAGTTAGTATATTCATGCAATCTTCATGTGAGATGCCTTCTACGGATTTTAAGATAGATAAAGACCATATCAAGGATCGTAGTATGAAGGCGATAATGAAAAAAGAAACACTCAATAATATAGGATACTTAAATGCAGGTTAAACCAGTTCACTAATTGCTTGATGATCTATATCTGGACACTTGTATCATTGCAAAATGAGAAACATAACATTGTGACTATCTATTACAGAAGCTGAATATTGACTCGCAGCAACAACAACTTGTGAGTTCATGTGGTTGAAGTAATTACTTGAAGAATTGAAGTTTACAGTCATATGAAAGAAAGTTATGTTTTTATAATTAAGAAGCATTGCACATAATTCAGTTTTTCTCGAAAAACTAAGCATATAGAAATAGATTGCCACTTTTAACAAGTTCCGTCCATATGGTTTTTTTGCTCCATCTTAAGGGAATCTTGAATATTAATGCTGATGAGAACAATGAAATCCAGAAGTTAAGCTTATTCAATGATACCAAGTTGTGAAAGTAGCAAATCAACCTTGGGGAACCTATCTAATACAAGAATATACAGACATACACAAAAAGGAAAGATCGCTTCAGCTTCTTAACACACTCCTCTTTACATTGAAAATATTGTGTTGAAGCGAAAACTTGTTCTACGTAAGACACCTGTATCATATGGAGCAAGCTTAATATATAATTTTTTTGTGGTTAAGAACAAAATTATATTGGTACCAAAGTAATCTGTACAAGCCAAATAGGAGTTGACCTCCTACTTCTCAAAGAAAATTTGCAGCTATAGGACAACTGTTCTGAAAGACTAGGCTATTACAACTAAAGATACTGTACTTCATCGATAAGTCAAACAAAAAAAATTGCTCTATTACACGAACGAACAATACTCCTATGGAAGCTAACCATCGAAGCATTCTGGCCAAAAAGTTACTAGTACATTGTCACAGAATACACACTCCATTGGCACATGAACCCCAAACTTAAGCAATCTATCTACTGTGGATAATCTTCTCCAAACGATCGACAGAATTCATGTTTAGGATGAATATTTTGCTAAAGAACACTACCTTACCTTCTGATATTGTGGCATGAGCCGAGTGTAGAGTTTCTTAATTCAGAATCTACCTCCCACCACCATAGATTGGAGTGTAGTTAAAAGTTCCCGATAACATCAAGTAGCCTGCATAATGTATTTTTGGAATCCAGGATCTTCTCAACTACCCAAGTTGTATTACCTGGGATAGTATGATTCTTCTGGTTCTCCCTTTTCAAATAATACTCACACACCCACTTGAACCACAGACCATATTTGTTTCAGATAGTAGCATTGTTCCACAAGGAAAGATTCAGGATGTTGAGCCCCTCCTGCAGCTCTTGGGTAGCAAATCATGCCCCAAGAAACAAGTGCTTTCCCTGACAGAGTTGCTGCCCCTGTCCACAGAATGAATCTGCAGATCCCCTCTATAAGTTTCAATACCTTCTTAGGTAATACAAATATTTGTGCCTTGTAGATTTGAATACCAAAGACCACTGACTTAATTTATTGAACACTTCCTGCATATGACAATAACTTTCCTGAACAACGCCTAATCTTTTTTGTGATCTTATCTACTAGTGACATATATTGCCAATTGTGAGCCTTTTGAAGTATGGGGAGACACAGACACCCAAGTACTTGAAGGGAATTTTCCCTGCATATAGACAAAAATAGATAAGATTTCCTGCTTAACTGCTTGATTCACACCACTCATATAGATTGAGCTTTTGTCTGGATTAGCCTGAAGTCCTGAGGCATCTGAGAACCTTTGAAAAGAACTTTGAAACAGTAGGAGAGCTGACAAAGCCATCAGAAAAGTCTGGGAGATGGTTCCTGCAGTCATTTTTTGGGTTATTTGGAATGAGAGAAACCACTGGTGTTTTAGTCGGATTTCAACTCCTCTTCATGCTCTAAAAGCTAAATATTATTTTTTTTCTGTTCAGTTGGAGCTTTTCCTCCCCTGTTAGCATTGAGTCATTGACAATTTCCTGGACTTCGTTGGCTCCATGTTTATTATGTAGTCTAACTTAGTTTCTACTTCCAAAGCTTACTAGCTTTTGTTTTTGGCCCAAAAGCTCTCAAAGCTTCTACTTTGTAATATGGCACCATCCAGATGCCTTATGCCAGTGAGAACTTCTTACTTCATATAAGAAAAATGCAGTCTTCCAATAATCCTCCTGCTCTTTCAGATTTTCCTCTTCATAAATAGTTGTTTTTCTAGGACCAATCCAAATTCTGAGATGCTGCATTTCAACTCTTCCTTGGATTGCAGACCCTAGCACCATAGTAAGATGGCAAAACACTCTTTACTGAAACCCATTACATCTATGTTTCATAATGGGATTTGCATGAGTCTTGACATTAAATTCTGCATTTTTGTTTTTCCACAATCATGCTGTTTTAGTTCAATAGTATAGGTGGTTTCTGGATTTGATTTATAATGATAATGACATTCTCAGTTATTCCACAGTCCACCTTCGAAAGAATATGTTTTATCCTCTTCAATGATGATATAATTGAGCATCCTTGCTACTTCTGTGTTGACACCAAGTTGATGGGTGCGTGAGGCATGACTTTTGTCCTGTTGATAAGGTCAATACTTCCGGTTTCTTTGTGTGTGTTGGGACTAGGGGTGGCAGAATGGGTAATATATATGGGTATCCACTCATATTTACCCATTTTAAGTGGGTCAGGTACCCAACATATTTAAAAGGGGTAAACGAATAATACTCATATTATCCATTTAAAAGGGGTAGGTAAATGGGTAAAAGATGTTCATTCATTAAAGAAAGAAAACTGGGGTGGTAAAAAACTTTTTGAAAAATATTTTTTATATTATATCATTTAAAATTATTTCTCCACCACTGAAGAATTTTAAGGATAATGATTTGTTTCTTTTCTTTTGATTTAGCTTCATACAATATTTGTTTTTTTTTTCTTCGAAAAAGTTTTTCTTCTATATGCTGCCGTTTGGTCATAAATTTTTTAATATTCTTGGCAAATATTATTTGGTTGAAATTTAACCATGTGTTTGGTAATAATATTTGAGAAATTTAGAATTTTTTTTTTTTGATTTGGGGTGTGTGGGGTGGGGAGGGATGAAAGAAACTTTAATTGTTTCTTTAATTAAAAAACAACTAATATTTTTTTTAGGGAAACGACATAAATTCCCCCCGGACTTGTTCCGAAAAGTCAGTTACACGCTTAAAGTATCATGATGAGATATATTACACACTCAATCTTGTTTAAAGTGAAATTAGCCCCCTTCCGAAGACAATATCAGTTTTTGTGTGAAAATTTGTTATACACGCGTTTTGACACGTTATTTTAATTTTTTGAAACCATTTTTGCTTAATATTGCTTAAACTAAACTGCATGTTACTTTTAGTCTTTTGGTGTAATCAGTTATACTCTAATAACATTGTCTCTATTATTGATGTGTTAGACTCAATTTAGATGTAGAGAAGTGAAATCAGGAGTACACTTGTATATAAGGTTATAGTACGACCATTGTACTGTTTTGTGATACAATACAAAGTTACCAAGTTCAAAAAAAAAAAAGTAGAAACCTAGGCTTTCTTCCTCCTCTCACGGTCACACCTTCTACCTCTTTCTTCTTAAAATCCATTTCTTCTTTCTTCTTCACTATTCATAAATTGAAGGAAAACAAGAAATTTGAAGAGAGAACATGAGACAATAAAACAATTATGAAGGTTAGTGATGTTGGCGTTGGCTATAGGCGTGGGCAACACCATTGTTGCCGGTAAAACAAATAAAAACTTTCAGATCTGTATAAGTTCTTTTAAAATCTTGATAAGTATGGATGAAATCAAGCATTTATTAGTATTCTTTGTGTGTAAAATCAAATACGCTATTGATGTCTTGTGACAAAAACAACATTGTGATGGTTGTAGGTGGTGCTCCGTCTAAAGAAGACAAAGATAGAAAATTATTTTCTTCGATGGATCTTTGAAAAATGTAGGCAATGTAATCATGAATTTTATGCATAAATGTCATAGGATTTTCAATAGAAGTATTTTCTTCCTCATAATTTTTTTCGGTGTTCTTCTCTAGTGAATCCTCCCGCGAGTTCAAATAAAAACATGAACTTTAAGTTAAAATTATTAACTTTCCAGTGGAAATTAACATCCTCCTCACTATTTTTTACTTCTTTTTAGAGTTCCTTCTTATGATATTGTGATGAATATTTTAAGAAATCATCAATGGTGACAGAATTCGTGTAAAGAACTTAAAAAAAAAAGAAAATTAAAAATGTAAAAGCTTTAAAGAAATTGGGGTCACCAATATAATGAATTTTTTTTTTTTTTTAAAAAATGACATAATAAATATATTACATATTATAATACTTAATATATAATGATCAATAAAATTGTGCCACGGTTTTAAACTTGTCATTTAACATAGATTTTCTTCTCACACACCTTAAGGAAGGTGAAGATTTTGTTTTTAAAGCTTTTAACAAGATGCCTATTATAATATGGGTATCCGTATTTACCCATATTATCCATTGAATAACTCATTTTTACTCATTTAAAATATGAGTGGAGTCTAGTATTTTATCCATTTTTCTTTAACTCGTTTTTGATCGACTCATATGCAACTCGATCCACTCATTTGCCACTCCTAGTTGGGACTATGTTAAGTTTTTCTGATATCTTTACTCAACAAGTTTTCAGATATTTTAGTTAAGGGAAGTTCCTTTGGGGAAAATGGGAGTACAGAGGCAATGAATCTTCAGAGTTCCTGAGAGGTGAACAAACGCAATCAATTGGGGAGAGGAGATAAGACAGGGTATGACACAACTTCAGGTTACCGATGACATGGCTTAGATAGGAGGGTGTGGAGGACATGTAGTAGGGTAGAAAGTTAGTAGGTAGAGTAGTATTGTCTTGCTTAGGGTGGGTGTTTACCATTGCACTAGTTGTACTATTGTAGTTCTTGTTTTATATCTATCATTGTTTATTATTCTTTTCAATAATCTATCCTAGTATGTTGTTTATTGTGTGTTGATTGTCGCACTATTTTGTTGTTGTTTTTGCTTCCTTCTGGTAGACTTTGCACTGTTTCCTTGTTACTTGCTATATTTTCTTCAGTGTCTCCTTCTTTGTATTTGGATTTACTGCACTCATTGCTGTTTTATTAAGTTTTCGTCTTAATTCTACTACTCTATAGGAGCTTTTCTCTATCTTGATTTCCATGCTTCCATGTAGTTCTGAAACTGATGCATGAATAAAGAGCACACATTCTGCCTATGCCTAGTGTGTCTAGCCTACTTCTCATCTTGAAGAGATTTATAGTTCACTCTAGGTATTTTGCGAGTTTCTTCTTACAAACAGGAGTAACTTTGGATTTGGTGTGCATGTGCATGTACACGGGTAACTATGTGGGAATCAGAACTGAGTCTTATTTGTCATTTTAATTTGCTTTACTTATGTAATTAGTTCTAGAAGGAGAGGCTGGAAGTTTGATAATTTTATAGGTGCACCTTATAACTTCGAGGCACAGGCTTCACCATCTGTGTTCTCTTCACAGTCCACCTTTGGTGTTTGGTTTTTGAACAAGTTGGAAGCAGTACAGCTTCATTCCTAAATTCATTTCTCTTCCTCTTGAAGTTAACCATTAATTTTTGTTACTTTTGCTTATTGAATTGCAGGCAGTGTCTAAGCCAGCCAATGCTTTCCAAGAAGAACTATATGCTCTGAATCCATGTGACCACAAAAGTACATTAAACAACCAGTTTTCACATAGAAAAAGACACAAGCGAGAGTTATTGTCACAGGAAGAACCTTATAAGTCTCCTGTAGACAAAGGTGAACAAGTTCTGAATGTTGATCTAAAAGGATGGGATTCTTCTACTCGTTCTAAAGAAAATAAGGCCAGCTGTTTCTCAGAGAAGTAGGTGTTTTGTTTTTTTGGGTTCTTCTATTCCCCTAACTTCTTAGATAATTTTTCTGCTCTGACACTTTATTGTTGCTGTTATTATTTTGGTTATTACTGGAAGCTGTCACTCATTATGAATTTGTTTTTTGAGATGAGATAACTCATTAGGAATTAGTGTATTTGCATAAGATTCAATGTGAAAGATGGGGTCCACTAATTTTTTGTTTAGATCAACAGGAGTGTCAAAGCTGCTCCTGTTTATTCAGAGATCTAAATTCAAAAAGAAAAAAAAAACTGCTCATGTTTGTGCTTTATAAGTTCTGTACTGCTGAAAAGAACTAAAATCATTTTTTAATAATACTCCACATTTCAAACAAAAAGTTGAGATTTCCACTTTGAGCCATCTGAAAACTATGTCAACCTTCCTGAAATAGAATACTTTGTCACAGACTCCATTGTATTTTTCAAATGCGACTTTTTCTCAAAAGTTTATGTACTGCTGTAAAATATGTTGAAGAGTTTTGACAAAGTATTCTATTTCAGGAAGTTGGACAATGTTTTCAGATGGCCCAGAGTTGAAATCTCAACTTTCTGTTTGAAATATGGAGTATTAAATATAACATGGCTTCTTTTCAGCAGTTGTATTTTGCTGACTTGCTGTAGAGTAACATGCACAAGAGTGTAGGGGTGTAAAAATGGTTTAATATCTCTCTTAGAACAATGTTCATTTCTATGATTATGTAATTGCACAGTAGCTGCCTCAATATGATCTCTGTAGTTCGTATCCTGCAACTATCCTTGTATACTTCAATTACACTCCGTTTGCTGCAAGTAGTTTCAATAGAACTATAATTTCTAAGTTGGTAGTTATAAATATAAACTGGAGCACAAATGCATTTACTTTGCAACGCAAAGCATCAGGTCCTTTAGAATTTATGGCCAAGCAATGAGAAATAGGAAATTCCTGCAGTCTAATCTTTGATAAGCCAGACCTTTTTCTATACTGAGATTTCTTAGTCAGTTTCGTTCAGAAATCTTTGTGGATGATACCTTATCTTTGATCTCCCTACCCTTTCCTGTACTAATGTTCCTTATTCAGTTTCATTCAACTATCTTTTTGGATAATAGTCCTTTCTACTTTACTGCACAAAATAGTCTCTAGTTTGATCTGTAGAACATGTTCATTTCTAAAATGTTATTACTAGAGAATAGAGCTAAGCAACCAATGTCCCAAAATTAGAGTGATCTTTTTTTCTTTAAGTAAGATAACGGTATATTAATGTCAGCACAAAGGATGTCCTTAAACCATATTTACAATTCAAAAGGCAGATCTGTGTCCCTGTTCTAATTCACAGGGAGTCCATAATCTAGGAAAGATTCTGCATCTTTTAATACACCAAAAATAAAACGAAAAGTAAAATTCATCTCAATTTTCAAATCATTTTGTATTTCTCTCCTTCCATATAGTCCACCAAATGCATGCTGGAACCATGTTCCACCACTTCTTCTGATTCATGCTACCACAATTGTTGTTCCAACACTTTAAGAGATAACATGTAGACTCTGGCATGACCCACCTGATCCCAACTATGTTAAGAAACAGCTACAAAAACTGATCTGTCTCACGGGCATGCAAAAAAGGTGGTTGATACTCTCAGATTCAGCTCTACATAAAAAGCGCCTGAGCACAGTTGGAAACCCCTTCTATTCAAATTTTCCCGAGTTGAACATACCTCTTTTGCCACCAGATACAAAAAGCAAGTCACCTTGTATGGGATCTTTACTTTTCAGATGAATTACGAAGGCCTATAAAATCCTTGTAGTCCAGTATATGGAAGTAGCAAATAAGCAGAATTGCCAGTCAAGCAACCCTTACTGTTCCCTTTCTCAAACCACTTGGTCTTCATTGCTTCTAAGACCTTGAAAAGGCTCCCAAACTTTGAAAAATTCAGCAATGCTTTGAACCTCAGTCATTCAAAAATCTTCTAAAGTTGAGGTTACATTAGTGCTGTCTCCATACTTCCTCAATCTTTGCCTTAGGTGAAAGAATTCAATTACAAACATCTGGAAACTAATCTTTTGAATGGTCCATGTCCAGTGTTTTGAAGAGTGTGAAGCGGAAAAAAGCGACAAGGCCCTGAAGCGCTCGCTTCAATACAATTTGAAAGTACAAAAGACCAAAATAAAAAGAGAATATTTGTAAGCAGAATTTCAAATTAAAAACTAAAAAATAGACATCACAAAATCCTCCATAGACCATAGGACATACAAAATCAAAGCTATTAATGGTTCAAGTTTCAACATTTAGTTCCTATTCTTCTAAAATTCTACTTCTACAAGATTGTCTAAATCCTATATTCCTCCGTTGTTTTTCTATCGCTAATTATCTTCTTCAACTCCATCATCATATTCTTCAATTCCATGAATTAGGGATAGACTTGTAGCTACTTCTTCTCTTCATGTGTAAGCTTGAAGTATTCCCCCTTAAACCATAATGGTTCTCCTCAACTCCACTTGCCTCCGCAGCAACATCCCAAGTGAAATCAGAATCTCCCAAAAAAATTGTTTCTTCTTCATGATTCTCAGGGACTCCGGTTAGCCATTCATTAGCATCATTAATATTTTCTAAAAGAATTGGATCAACTACAATTGCGAGCATTGTAATGGCGCTTCAATATTTTATTGTATTAATTGAACACCAGGTCATTGGGGCGATTTAAGGGTTAATCTGTTCCTCTACTTGGTATGATTCTGCAGAAGTAATTATTAGGAGATAAGACAATTGAGATATAGTTTAGTTATATCAGTATAATACATCTTTCTGCATAGTTCTCACATGTTCAAACATGCCATAGTTCTTCTCACATTTCGGTTGAGCTACTAGTTAGACTTGGAACTTTGATGGTGATATTTTGTAATTTTGAGATTCTCAACCATAAAGCTTCCACAATTTAAATATTGAAGTAGAACAAATATTTAAAAATTATTAAGTTGAAAAAATAACTTAGCACTTGCTCACCAGATCCACTATTGTATCTTGCTCATCTTTATTGGCGCCCAACTTACCAACACAATCATGGAATCCTTTCCACACTTTTTTACCTAGTAAATCCATCTCATAGTTATCATAAAAGAGTGATGGGTTCAAAGTATTCCCAACTTCATGCAAATGTGAATGAGTTGATCTTCCCACCGTCTACCAATTATCTCAAAGGCCTTGGCATATTTATGCTCATAAAAGTCGCTTGAATAGCCTCTTAGCTGTATACACAACTCCATAAAGGTAGCCCATTGGTGGGTTTTTTCCCCCCATCCACCAACTGAAGTACTTTAATCAAGGGACCGCTGATTTTAAGAGCATGAACAATATTGTTCCAAGAGGTATAAGAAAAATTCATGCATGCAACTTCTACCCCCTACCTCCTTTTGCAAATTACTTGTGTTCCATCTTTTTTTTAAAATGAAGAAGTGTCTAAATTGGCCTTTTGCATGTGCATACTATGCAAGGTCAAGAAAGCAGTAGCAAATCTAGTCTTGCCAAGTTTCACTAATTTTTTTGTGATTCTCATCATCATATTTCAATAACAAAAGCTTTTGAACAATGTAATAATCTACCGTTACTGCCTAAGTGAAAACTGTAGTGAAGGGTCTTTTCTTGAAAACATTCCTGAACATCAAATTTATGCAATGAGCTGCTCATGGAGTCCAATAAATGTGCGGGAACACTCCCATTAACATATCGCCGGCGTTAGCATTTTGACTTGCATTATTTGTAACAACTTGAACAACATCCTTTTCTCCAGTCCTTTTTGTTGTGTTTCGAAACAAGGAGAACATTTTGATGGAATATGTAGACAAGTCACTCGCATGAGTGGATTCAAGAAATAAGCTTCCTTTTGGAGAATTCACCAACACATTGTCATTTTACCAATTCTTGCCATCCACTTAGCCCATCATAATGGAATATCCAAACTTGTTCCATTCTATCCTATGTTCCTCCAGAATTTGTCTCCTCCACTTCTTTAATTAGATAAGGACCTCTTACTTCATGATAGGGGGGGGGGGGAAGGGGGGGGGAGGGGGGGGGTCATTCCTGAACCAAATTGGCCTACGACCTCAATAAACGCTCCAAAAGTGTCCTTACAGTTGACACAAGTGAATGTGATCCCTGCATTGTGCACCCACCATAAAAAACTCGCAACTGCATGATCCCTCAAAATATCCTTGGCAACATCATGAATTTTTTTTTTATCGTTTTTCCCTGCATTATCTCCTGGCTTCTGCGAAAAGTAACTATCTAAAGGACCTTTCCTACATGTTGATCCACAACCTGAAGCCCCTTTTTTGTGATTTTGCAATAAGTGACAAATCAATAGCTTCATCTTCTTCCATTTTTTCTTCATCATCCCCATCAAGATTAGTCACATTTAGTTGATGTAAGCATTTGACGTTTTAGCTCCCTTTTTCCTCAACATAGTTTTTGTTTCTTGCTCCACAACCTTCATGCATTTTGTACATCGTGTGTCATCTCTATGAGTACCAATAAGATGTTTGTGGCAAAAAATTCCGCCTTCAAACATCTTGTCATAAAACAGACATATAACTGCAGTCCTATTGGTTTCACTACCTCTTTCCCATATATCCAGTCCGGGTCAGACAAATTTAATCAGGGGTAAGATTTTGGCGAAATAAATAAGCAGCATATAGCATCATTGTTAAGGAAAAAAATTCAGCAATATTTTATTCACGTTTAAGAAAAAAAATCCACAACATAAATTTAATCAACGTTTAGGAAATCTATCACTTGTAAACTTAAAAAAAAAAGGCACGTGACTTAACCTCAACATTCAAAAGGCTCGTTGAAGGGGGTTATTGTTTTTAGATGATTGTGAAAAGGGATTTATGAATTATTTTTAGGGTAAACTATTTGTTTTTTTAATAAGGTAACATGGTGACTCTAACCCACAACCGTAAGGTTGGAGCTGTAGGTACTTTCCAATTCCACTAAGTAAGAGATGTATTTTGTGTCATTTTCAGGGAGGATAGGATTTCTATCCTTCAATCCCATGGGAATGCTGATCGTCCACCCCCATGGGATTGCTTATCGGTTCAATAGACCTGATTGATTGCTTACCTAATCAAATGAACACTAATTTTGAATAGTGTTCATAATTTGAATCCACCAAAAAATGAACCATAATCTGGTTAAGTGATAGAGTAATTGTAACCCCCATTATCCCATCTCTTATCAACCCGAACCCTTTGCTTAGAGAATGTGTACTTTTTCTTGTTTTTGAATGATTCAAAAGGTGCAAGTAGCACAGACTGAGGATAACATGCCAGAAGGTTGCTTTAGATGGTTTAGACATGTTCTAAATTAACTTACAGATGCACTGATATGTAGATATGAAACTATGGTAAGTAAAAGTGTCAAAAGGCGATGAGTAGACCTAAAATCACATGGAAGGAAGTTGTCTCGAAAGACCTATAAATTATTGGTATCAATGCAGACTCAGCCAAAGATAGGGCACAAGGATCCACATAGTTGATCACTACTAATTGATGATAGGTCTAGACTTGTCAAATAACTTCTAATATTATTGTTATTAATATTTATCTTCTTATTTTATTTTGTTTAGCATAATGATGATGATACTAAATGATCTCAAATGAAAGTGAGGATTCATATTTAGCCCAACTTGTTTGGGATTGAGGTGTAGTAATAGTAGTTGTTCTTTTTTTTTTTCTCTTGAATTTCTCTTTCGAGTCCAAAGTTACTCAGGATATCATTTCTGTCATGATATTAATTGGATATTCTGAAGAAGCACTTGTGATCTTCAAGCTACATTTAGAATTATTTGTTGTACGTGTTTGCTATATATCCATGAGCCATGAAACTTTGACGTGTTTAATTATTCATTTCTTCTTTTCCTGCCTCTCCTTTGCTGCAATTTGTACCTTTTGGTGTCCTATTATAAATAATCAAACCAACGAAAATGTGAGTGCTACTGATTTGATCTTTTTTTTTGCAGGTTTAAAGCCTCTCAAGCACAATCTTCATATACTCGAAGGCATGCAAATGTAAGGCTTCTTATGTATCTTAGTTATCTTATCCCGGCTAGCTTCCATGTAGGCGTGTAGATATTTTTTGTCAATATGAAAACTTGCATTGGTATTTGGGGAGTTGCTGTTGGTCTTCTGTGACACTAGGAATCCACATTAACAAACTCGGGATAAATGTTTGGGTATATAAGAAAATAAACCCTAAAGCACAGTGACGCGTTTCTAGGCGCAACGTGGATAATACCAGCAGTGGGCTAGGCTATTGTAGATAGTATCCGGGTCACTCTGCGTACAACCTTGAGCGATGGTGGGGCAAATCTCAAAGAGGATGTTGCATACGCAAGGGAAGGTGTATGTGATATTCTAGGAAAATTGAACATTAACAGTATATAAGATAACAAGTCTTAGACTCTTATTGACACATTTTTACAGTTGTGCGGGCCTATACCCAAATTGGTCACTAGTGTACGACATTGTTACAGTTTCAGGTAATACCTTTGGTTGATTATCAATATTCACATGCTAAAGACTACTCAGATGGTTATTCTAGTGCACCACTACCTCTTTCTTTCTCTCCTTCTCTTCCTCCCTTGGGGTGGGAGGTGGTTAGTTACAGTAGGTATACATTGATTGATGAACTTATATATACTTTAACCACAAGCCCCTCCTTTTTTCTGTTGTTCCAATATCCTTTACAAGTTCACTAGGGAATAATGATCAGTAATGTTAAACAGAAGAAACAATAAAAGAGAATTTGACTTGATTATTCCCTCAAGCTATTGAACTTAAATAATTATGTTTACATTTCTTAAAAAAGAAAGAAATCTCTATATTACGATAGGACTAAATCAAGTGATCTAATATATTTTCTTATATATTCTAGAATATTCTTAAGGATTCTAAACTCTCTCTCAAGTTGGTGCATAAAAATCGTGTATACTGCTCTTGCTACACATATTTACTTGTTCTAGGACTGGCTAAGACTTGGTGAATATATTACAAGTTGATCAATTGACTTCACGAAATTTGCGGTGATGTCTCCTCAGAGTATCTTTTCTCCGACTAAATAACAAGTAATATCTATGTGTTTTTCCTCTTGTAAAATGTTGGATTTAATGCAATGTGAAGTGTATCAGTGAAGCCTCATTATCGCACACAAGTTCCATTTCATTATTTTTTCCAAATTTTAACTCCTATTGTTGCTTGATCCATATAAGTTCACATGTAGCCATTGCCATAGCCATAGCCCATTATTCAGCTTCTGCACTCAATTGAGCAACCACATATTTTTTCTTACTTCTCCAAAACACCAAATTTCCTCCAACTAAAACTCAATACACTGAGGTAGATCGTTTGCCAGAGGGTGGCTCTGCTCAATCTGCATTTGTTTATCCAATTCGATTTCATTATTTTTCCAAATTTTAACTCCTATAGTTGCTTGGTCCATATAAGTTCTCACATGTAGCCATTGCCATAGCCCATTATTCAGCTTATTCGCTTAGTTGAGCAACCACATTTTGTTTCTTACTTTCCCGAAACACCAAATTTCCTCCAACTAAAATATAATACCCAGAGGTAGATCGTTTGCCAGAGGGTGTCTCTGCCCGATCTTCAATTGTGTATCCAATGATTTGCTTATGTCCTCAGTCTTTGTAAAGTATTCCTTTTCCTGGAGAATATTTGTGTCTGGAAGATGCGAATGACTGCATTTCAATGGTTGTCACAAGGATAATCAAAGAACTGACTTACAACGCTAACCAGGAAAGCAATGTCAGGTCGAGTTGCAGTGAGATGGTGCAATTTTTCTACCAACCTTCTATATCATCTCGGATCAACAAGATCTGATTGTTGCTCCGTATATACCCAATCTTTGAGACCCCCATGAAGAAAAACATTTGTAATATATATATGGTAGAGAGTCCAATAGCAAGAAGTAAAGAACAACCATATAAAAAGAGAGACGGAGTACAGCAGTCTTAGCCACAGGAGTGAAGGTATCATCATAGTCAAGATGAAAAATCTGTGTAGCCTTTGGCAACCAGTCATGCTCTATCAATCTATCTATCAGTGCCAACCTTCACGGTATATAACTAATGACAACCAATTGGAGACTTACCTAGAGGTAGAGGAACAAGTTCCCCAGTACCACTAGAGTGTTAGGCAAATATCTCCTTGATCATGGCTTGTCGCTTGCCTGGGTGAGAAAAAGGTTTACCTGTAGTCCTACGAGCAGAAATAGATGATAGTGATGATTCAAAAACAAAACGAGCTGGTGACGAACAATGATAATTTCGACAAGTACAGATAGGATTGGGACTCAAATAGAACGAATACCTTTATGAGCGGCAACGGGAGAACTCTTCATAGACAAGTTCGCAGCCACAAGTTGGCAATCTGCAAAGAGTCTGGTGTCTGTTGTGAATTGTCCTGACCAGATGGAGAGTGCAGATGATGATGATAAGTCAAAAGAATCTCTAAGACATTTTGGAGGGACATGATGTATTATTGTAGCCTCTCTTGCTTTATTTATTCTTTCCCCCCTGAATATAGTTCATTCTCTTGGTCCTTGGAAACCATGAACTTCTGCTTCATTCCTATGTGATCTTTCTTGCCATTTGAATATTCATCATTTTCCCAGGGGCAGGCTGTTGTTCTAGTGGATGAGGAGGATCCTGATGCAATTAAAGCGACAGAGCCAGTGGACCAAGTAATTGAACGGTAATATATTAGTAAATCAACATTTTCTCAAAGTTACATACCAACATCTGATCTGAGTGCTAGTGAGCAATTGTTAATAGCTCTTATATTCCTCTATTTCCTGCAGAAAGGCAATCACAATATACTATCCTTCACGGTATGACATGAATCACAACCTTATTGATCCAGTATGCATTACTTATTACCTTGGGGCTTTTTTTGATTGCTTACGATTTCCTTATTGTTTTTGCACTGACATAGGGTTGATCCCGAATCCGTTGAAATTTGTTGTTCGGACATGGAATCTCTAGCACCTGAAGCATATTTGTCATCGACTATAATGAATTTCTACATCCGGTGAGTCAACAAAATATTTCTTCTTATATTTACATTGTTGATTGATGAATAGATAGATTAGACATATATTGGGAAATAGGTTCCTTTGAATTTTCCCCAAGAAAAAGGAAAAATTTTATAAAAGGAAAAGAAGAATGAAACTAAAGAATCTTCAGGTCAGTTCCAAAGAAAATTTTCACCTTCTGAACAAAGAGATTTTTCCCAACTTTCTGTTCCAATTAGAGCAATCTCTAGTCTAATGTGAATTATAGAGCTTAGCTGATTAAATATATGTTGTGTCATGTACATATACAGACACAATCATGCAATAAATATATATGTGTGTGTGTGTGTGTGTGTGTTTATTTTATTTATTTTTTCTGAAATCTTGTGTTTGTATTTGATGGTTACCTCTGTAATATCGTTTTGACTTTTCCCAACATCAGCTATCATTTGGTACTATTGCTAGTTAGCCGCCTAATAAATACCAACTAACTAACTAACAAAATTGCTTATGGACTTTATTTTTAGCAGCTGGTTTGGATAATCTCTTCACTGTCTTTATAGAATGAAATTAACTTCTGGGATGCATGAAGTTGGTCAACACTTGTGTTATATTCTTTCTATCAAATGTATCATTATATTTTAACATTATTGAAGTAGTTGCATGTTATAAATAGATATTTTTGATGTTCTCCGCTTTCCACAACCGTTTCTCTTGTAATTCCGATTACTTCATCCCTTTTTTTAAATATAAATTTCGGAGCCTTTGCTTCAGGGATTATTCCTTCTTACTTTATAGTAGTTATTGTTCCGGTTCCAGAAGTTATAACTCTCCCTTCAACTTTTCTATGAAATGAGAAACTGTTCCAATATCCTAGTAAGATAGGCAAGCGGATGGAGACCTAGACTTGGGCGGTGTTTGGATTGACTTTTTTTAAAGTAGCTTATAAGTTAAAATGCTAAAAGTGGTCAAGGTTCTAAACGTGTTGAGTGTTTCACCTCGCTTTATGCGTGCTTCAGTGTCGTCATCAAGGTTCTAAGGCAAACTTTCCTTGCCAATGAGCCTCTTATGAAGAATGAAACTAAACGATTGATATTTCACTTTCTTTTTTCTCTCTTTACGCCTTTTTTCATTAAAGCCCATTTTTTATTTGCGCTTAAAGCCCCCATGGACCTTAGAGCTTTTTTGCGCTTTTTGCCTTTGATAACACTAATTGCTAGTAGGAGCAAGATGAAATTTGCACCGACTTTCTCTATCTGCTATACCCTAATTGCATTGTTTTGTTGTCAGGTACCTCCAGAAGACAAAACCTCATGCAGATGTCAATGAGTATCACTTTTTCAATACATATTTTTACCAGAAGCTCAAAGAGGCTGTACTGAGCAAGGTATTATCTTCCCTCTGAGATAAAAGAATTTCATCCAATTTTAACTAAGCTCATCTTTTCTAATTTTTCTATTAATAACTATGTTACATGAACTTGGTTACCAAGTATAGATCGACCAGTGGTGTGTGAACAATGGCGTACACATGATCTTTTGTAAGCAAATCGACCTTTGAATAAGTAAAAAAAATTGTTAATTATTGGAAATATTATTCAAATCATATTTATTAAAACAGAACTAATGTAAATTACTACATCTTTCCTAGAAATACACATTGCATGAGTAATTTTTTCTTTCAAGCTTTTTCTTGAACCTGTTCAATATAGCAAATATTATATTGTCCAAGTTAATATGTAAGTTGTATGCTTGGTAGGCTGGTATATTTGTTCATTTCTGATTAAGCTGTTGCTGGATCAGCCCTACAGAAAACCTGTTTTTTAGCAGATATAGGGAGAGTCACTTGATTAGAAACTAAAAAAAAGAAAGGAAAATCTGGCGCTGTACTGATTCGAACTCCAATCACATAGTATTGTAGGAACGCGCTTGGTCATTGATCTAGGAGGATCAATCAGTTAGGTTGAGTCATATTTAATATTTCTATACCTATTCTGTTTAACATATTCTATATAAATCTATAAAATGTGAAATTTTCCGACCATTTTGTATAACGTCCCGCCTGTGTGAAAATATCTACTTTGGGGCGTGTATGTCCTTTGCTAATTTTTAGCGTATTTTTAATAATTCTGTGCAAAGTAGTCATGGCATATAGCCATACACATAGACACGGGTTAGTGAAGACAAATGAAAGTTTACGTGTTATAGATCAATACTGAGCTTGGTAGATGGATCTCAAAAGTACTGAGTCTTGTTTGAAGCTTCTTTTTAATGGGCAAATGTGTCGAAGAGAGCGTTTGTAGGAATTGTTTTGTATCTCTCTTTTTATGGTGTAAAGAGATTGGTTTAGAGGATGCAGAACAGCTCGTAGAATTTTTAGGATCACTGTAAGTATCAGTTTTCTATTTCTTCTTTTGAAGGTCCCCCAGCATCTCCTTAATGCTAAAGAATACAACATTACCCATTTTCCAAATAAAGCATGGAGAAGAGAGCATTGGCCTCGTCTTTATTTATTTATTCTGAAAAAGATTGAATAATTAAGGTAAAATGACCCTGTAAAAGGTACTTAGACTCTTAAACTCTGATTGATGTTGGTGTATTAGTCTTTCTCCAGATATTTGTTGTCTTTATATTATCTTAGTTGAAGTATGCAACCATCTCATCTAAGTGTTCAAACTGTTGGAGAGAGCACTATTTTACATAATTAATTATCTCTCAACGGGCCAAACACGTGGAAATCTTTTGGTAATGTGTGGCAGTGAGACTTGAACCCAATATATCTGCTATTCTGATACGATGTTGAAATGTGTATGACCATCTCATTTAAAAGCTTAAGCTTTAGAGAAAACACACATTTATTTCGTTAATTATGTCTTCATATGCAGTATGGATACTCTGAAAACATAATGTAAAGTTGCAGATGACTATTCCATTTGTACTTGATTTTCTGATGGAATATATGCTGAACAGTCAGGAACTATTTGATACTATCTATATTTCTTTCCTAGTTCTTGCAGTGTATCAATCTTTCGAATATCAGTAAATCTGAATCCAATTCCTAATTCTCTACGCAGAATGAAAAGGAAGCTTCATTTATCAGACTAAGAAGGTGGTGGAAAGGGGTGAATATATTTGAGAAAGCCTATATATTTCTTCCCATACATGAAGAGTAAGTTGTGTGGTTCCTTTTATCATGGTTTGATTTACAAAGATTTAATTCAAGTATGCTGTATTTGGAGATTTTTTATTTGGTTTGTTTGTGTTGAAGAATGGCAAAAGTCCCACATTGATGGTTAATGAGATGGGTGGACTCCTGATAAGGTTTGAGCAATACTCCTGCCTCTGAGCTAGCTTCTGGGTATGAGTTATGCCCAAGACCTAATTTAGCAGTTTGTATTAGTATCTTATAATTCCTATGCATATGATTTAGGATCAATTGGAGTGATTCATTCTTTGTAATCATGTAATTAGATTAATTTCGTTCATTTCATAGGACACGTACTGAACTATTTAACCCCGATTAGTTGAGGGAGCAACATAAGTGAGACTGAGTCAATGCAGTTAGTAAGGAAATAGCAATTCTCGGAGAGAAATCCTGTTGCCGAGCAATGTTTTTGGTAACTTAGCAGTTAGTGCTGTTTGGAGGTTTCTTGGTTCTCCAGGAGTACTATGTATATACCACAGTACCGCCAGCATAATAAGAACCCTTGTGCAACCCCACCCAAGGAATTCAGCTGATGTAGGATTGTTCACTCATCTTCCTGTTCCATTACCTAAATCATATCTCCGATGTGTGGCTAGAAAGAGCAATCGAGGAGGAGGAGATGAAAAAGGCGGTGGGTTGTTTTGCAGGTGATAAAGCATCGGATCTCAATGGTTTCTATTTGGATTTGGAAGACAGTTAAAACTGATGTGATGGATACTATTGTTGAGTTTCATGAAAGAGGGGAATTTGAGAAAACTATGAATGCTTCATCCATTGTCATCATCCCTTAAAGGAAGGAGCTACGAGCATGAAGGACTACAGACTTATTAGTATAGTGGGAAGCATCTATAAGATCATCTTTAAGTTGATTCCTATTAAACTTAAGAAGGTGTTAGATGATACTGTCTCTACTTCGCAGAATGTTTTGTGGAGGGTGGACAAATTCTAGATGTAGCTTTGGTGGGAAACAAAGTAGTGGATTGAAGGAGAAAGCAAGGAGTGGTAGGTGTGTTGTGCAAACTTGATCGTGAAAAGGCCTAGGGTCATGTTAACTGAAAATTCCTAAATTCCATTTTACTTCAAATGGAACTTGAGGAAAATTAAAGGAAATGAGTTTATTTTTGCATCTCTTCAGTGAGATTTCCTGTCAACAATGCTGTTTATTCTAGTTATGGAAGCTTTAAGCAGGATGATGGATATAGCTGTCTTGCGGGGTTACTTGAGGGGCTTTGATTTTGTTGCAGTTAGGGGTGAGGGACAATATAAGTGTCTCACTTAGAGATATGACTTTGTGTTTTGGTTGTGGTTTGTGGAGGAATACCATGAAGGAATGGGATTATGTTTTGGAAAATATCTCAGTCAAGGTCTGAGATGGAAGAAGAGTAAACTATTGGGGGCATAAATGGTATGGAGACATATTATTGAAAGATAAATTTCAGAGATACGGAGTATCGTGCCAAAGAAATACGATAATTTAACATATTAAGGGGACACATGGTGGAGGTTTTTTGGGACTTGAGATTTAGAAGGGAACTTCAGGATTGGGAAGTTGTTGAATCCGGTGATGAACCAGACGATTGGTGGTGGGGCTTAGGGAACACTGGAGTGTTCTCTATGAAGTCCTCCTATGAGAAATCATTGCTTAGAGAGGAGAATGCTTTTCCATGTAATGCAACAAGGATACCAAAGGTGCCAAGGAAGGTGCGTTTTTCACTTGACTAGCTGCAAGAAGGGTGATTTGATAGCAGAAAAACTTAGTAAGCAAAATGTTGTTTGCATCAGTTGGTGTTACCTGTGTAAGAAGACAGGTGAGGATGTGGATATTCTTCTTCTATATTGCGGGCTGACCATGAGTTATGGTGGGAATATGTTTAGATGGTTACATTCAGTGGGCAACGTCAAAAATTGTGAAAGAGTTGATGTTTAGCTGGAGAACCGGAAGCAAAAGAGAAGACGAAGGGCTAGGAATGTGGTTCTGCTTGCGTTAATGCAAAATGTTTGGAGAGAGAAATAGTAGAGGTTTTGAAGGAGTAGAGTCTAGTTTCTCCCAGCTGAGAAGCAGTCTCCGTTCCCTTGTATTTTTTTGGTGCTCACATAAAGTTCCTTGTTGTATAGATGATGGGTTGAGTTTGTAGAGCATAGTATCATTTTGTAGATTCTTTAATCTTTACTTTTTGTTCTTGCATACGGCATTTTGGCCATGTATATAATTGATATATTTGCCCGATAAAAAAAGCAGTTCTCTGTTCCTCAAAGCATCTTACATTTATTTCCTTCCAAATTCAGGGGCCATCTCCATCTACTCGTGCTCTTTGCCATTAATCCTGTTTCCTCCCAACTCTATTGAGCTTCTGTAATCTTCCTGGGCATAATCCAGGATATGCTTTTAAAATTAATGAAAAATCCCCATTCTGTCACCTAGCAATGTGGGAATAGATGGTTAACTGACTATCTTTGCCCTTAACTCCACATAGAAAGAATCAGGAGCACATTGTGATCTTTCTTCTCATTAAATTGTCCTGTGTGAGGACAACTTCCTTTGCCAAAAGCCAAATGCTACTTTGTGTGGAATATTAGTTCTCACCAAATATGCTTCCAACGCAAATTATCAATCTGCTGATTAGACTGGTTCATCAGTCGATGGGCTGCATTCACCTTAAAGCACCAGAGTTGTTACCTTGCCACCTTAATACATCTTTCCCTGCCTGGAACCCACTTAATACATCCTTTCACCTAGCTTACAGGTTTAAGTATGCCTCAAGAAAGCTTTACCAAAACATGATCTGGTTCGCTGGCGTTTCTTCTCCGTCGTCATATAAATTGATTCTCCTAGGTAGGAACTCTGTATCAAGACACTCAGGCTGGTGAAAATCTCATTCTTAAAATCTTCTCAACTTTCCACTCACACGGCTTAAGTCTCCGCTTCACACCTACCAGGTTTCTATCATGGGTGGTTGTACTTGTCAGCAGTCACATCTCAATCTATGTAGGTGCTACATAAGCAGGTCAACCAGCTACCCAACAGTTCATGTACATTGATCCAGTGTTATCAAAGCGCGCTTAAGCCCTGAAACGAGGCTCATAACGTGTTGAGCTCCTCGCCTAACTTTATTTGCGCTTTAGTGTATTTCATCAAAGTTCTAAGAAAAACATTTCCTTGCCAATGAGCCTCTTATGAAAGTGAAGCTAAATAATTGAGATTTCACTTTATTATAAAAAATTTTCAATTTCATTGGTTTATAATTATTAGTCTTGGACTAAACATATATATTTTATTCTTTTATCCCTTTGAACCTTTTTTTTGTAAAAGGCCATGCTTTATTTGCGTTTTGCGCTTAAAGCCCCCACAGACCTTAGAGCTTTTTTGCATTTTTCGCCTTTGATAACACTGCATTGATCAGTTCAGCTGGTAGTCCTTGTTAGCAACACATGTCTAGTCATTGCTCATGCCCCCAACTCCCACCCCCCCCCCCCCCCACACACACACACAACAAAAGGAGAATACTGAATAGGGAACTACTTTTTTTTGTTTAGGTATAATAGTTTTATTAGTGATGGAAACAGAACACTATACAAGTGTAAATTCCGGTGATTTATATCTTTTCTAAATGACTAAGAGATCATAATTTCTTCACAAAATGGAACAATCAATTGGTAGTTGGCCGAGGAATCATTGACTTCGCTCCAAGTTATTTTTGTTGGTTTTGGTGCATTTAACATTACTCTTTGTCCTCTTACACTATTTCTGTTGAGTTGCTATTGATGTCCTTGTGTTGGTTCTTCTCCTTTGTAGTCTTCATTGGAGCCTGGTTATAATTTGCATACCAGATAAAGAAGATCAACTGGGGCCAATTTTACTTCACTTGGATTCATTAGGGCTTCACTGCAGCAAGTCCCTCTTTGCTACCATAAGAAAGTAAGCTGAACTCTGTTGTTGGCTGTTAAATAATGTGACATCCATGCTACAGAATTTATTTTTTGTAAATTGTAGTTTTGTGTCACGACTCTATTACACCCCCTAGTCGTGACATGGCGTACTCGACCTCGAAGAGGTCTTATACAAGCCTCATAGCATTCATAACATTTGATCATAAGGAAAAATGACAAGGAATTATAACTTTTCATTTAAAAACCCTTCACTTCAAGAACACGACATTTAAAATCATAGCGGAAGCCTACATCTCACATGGCCATCTAACCAAGACATGAAACCTAAAGATAGACATAACCTATTACAAATTAAATACAAGAGACATAACCTATTACAAATTAAATACAAGAAACTTCTAAATACTTGTCCTAGAATTAATGACGACATACACTTGGTCTTGGAGAACTCTTCCCAAGCCCTTGAATTTAGAGAACTCTATCTCTTGCCGAAACCTACACTTATAGTAAAAAGTAGAAGAAATATGGGTTAGCACAATCAAGTACTAAGTATGATGATCATGCAAAAACATGCTCAGAAAGGGATATTTCGTTTGAAAGACATGCGCATATGTCAATTTGGTAAAACTTTATGAATAAGAGCATATTAGGCATAATCTCCAAAACTAATAAACATACAAATCATATCTTCACATTGGGATATATTCAACATACAAGCTTTAGACAATACATATTCATAAGGAACATAAGCATTACATACTTCACATAAACACATTAAGAACATCCCCCAAGACAACTTTAACTCATACTTGTGCAATGTATAAGTAGCATTCCATAATACTACTCACACTAAGTATTCCTCAAAGCCACGCTAGACTAGGCACATTCATATTCATTGCGTCAAGACAAGGAAATAACTCGTAATACAACCCAAGCAAGATCTACACTATTACATGAAATACATAGTCAACATTCTGTATTAACTTATTTAAGGGTACGTCATTCATTCGACATTAAGTCAACATCCTTAATAGCATACTCATAAGACATAATAGCATAGCCACATAAGTAACCCTAGATTGCACTTGTGTCATGTGTAGATAAGGTCCCATAACCCTACCTACGCTAAGTATCATCTTTGGACTACCATGGTCATACCTATCATACATTAGTCTCATCCATAGTTCATACACATAGTAAAGAGACATTCGTAATCATGTTCATATTCATAATTCATAAACATACTTCATATTCATACCCCATACACATACTTAATATTCACAACACATAACATAATGCATATTCATAGTACATAAACATACCTAATATTCACAAAACATAAAATAATGCATATTCATAGTACATAAACATACTTAATATTCACAATGCATAACATAATGCATATTCATAGTACATAAACATAAGAGTAACACACCATGACTACTCTCAAAGTCCACTTGTGCAATGTATGAATGACATCCCATACTACCACTCATACTAAGTAAACCCTTTGAGGTACCATAGCATATAACTCACTTTCGTATTTATAATTCATATGCTTGTTCATTAGAGGGAATATAGACTTAACCGACGTAGACCAGGTAAGCTATATGGAAACCGATATCATATGACCCCACACTGAAAAAAGGCGTCCTACTTGCCTAAGACAGAACTAACATATTTAGCTTTAGGGTGGATCTACTAGCTAATACCCATGCAGGCACATAGTTATGGGATAGGGAGGTTGCTTCTAAAAACCCTGTCTAGCGGGAGAGTTTCCATCTCATGAGAGCATATGTAGAAGACCCGACCTAACTAGTGGGAGAGTCTGTACCTCATTTTCCATATCAGCTCGGTGCTAGCATTATTCCCAAACTTATACATTAATAGTATTTAGATTGTTTCTACATGTGTGACAGAATACTTTAGCCTTCATCAAATACAATTCATAACATAGCTCATTGATTCAATCAGGTGAGAACTACCTTTCACCTTTATAATCCTAATATACATGTGAGAAATCCTTTTACATACATTCATAGTGTTTTCATGAGAACTATCTTTCAATCAACACAATAGGATCACCATAATCATATTTATGCAAGTGTGTGTTTGATTGTCCCTAGTATGACAACAACAACAACAATATCGTCATAGACACTTCCCTCTCAAAGTGCTCATAAGCATATACATACTATCATAATCATGCATAATCTTCATATATTGCATTCAAGGATTTGTATACCATGCAACTCAACACACCCACATTCATTATACTAGACATGTACATAATAGTTATTCAATTAGTTCATTCATTCATTGCATGTGTATACTCATATAATCATAGTGCAAGTTATCTGGGTATAACCCTTCCACAATCGCACTACGTACAATTCAACATATACCATAATGTAAGCACCTCCACCATAAGTGGATCATTCCATTCATACTCGATAACTGAACACCTTCACCATAAGTGGATCACACATCAATCTATCACAATTCTATGTCATTAAGGATCAATCTCAACCCATATATTCAAGATACTACAAGAGTTTAGACAATTGACATCCTCCATCATCCACATAAGCAATTCAACATAAATTGATTCATAACTTCCCTTTTTAGGTCATGATCTTCATCTCACCAATACATCAATAATTCACCACAATAAGATATAACTAATGCCATGACTTCATAAACTAACTTCATATGAACAATTACTATTTCATCATACTTTCATAATTAACCAATTTCCAAAATAAAAGAGTCTAGGGAAAATCATGGGTTCTTGAAGGAATTCAATGCCAAATCAACTTATAATCATCAATTAAATCTTAATTCATCAATATAAATACTTTGAAAACGTTTTAGCATTGAACCCATGCTTAGATTAGAAAATAGGATTTTGATCTTTGAAAGACTTCGAAATTCTTTTTGATTGTACTCCTTGAAAGAAAGATTGATCAAGGATGAAGGATCACTATACATATATTAAAAAACCTTGAAGAAAATTGGTGAAGAAACTCTTTTGAAATCCCCAAATCCAAGCTTCCATGTCTTCTTCTTCTCCCTTGAGTTCAGAGAGAAAAATTGGAGGAAGATGAACTTTTTGATTTGAAGTGGGTCTTTGTGAAAGTTGTTTATTTTGGGGATATTTTAATATAAAATCCCTTATATAGTTAATTAGAAATAATATAAAATATATCCTCTTTCTAATTTAACTTAAAAATAATAATTTACGAAAACGCTCTTCCACATATGGACTTAGCCAAAAGAACCTAAGGAAATGTTTAAGGAGGCATTTAAGGTCCTTGTGGTTCACTAGCCTTGAACCCTCCCTTAAAATTATACTTTTTAGCCAAAATTTTGGACCTTTTTATATCTCTAATTTATACATAAACTTATAAGGTTCATACATTAGGCTCTAGTTCAACCTATTATTTTGCGAGTCGTTACATTTTGATTCGGAGTTGTTATAATTAATGACTGCAGCTACATCTTGTTTCTGATTTTCCATAACTACAATTGTCCTTGTAATAATGCATATGCCAGAACCCCTTGCCCGGGGGGGTCCAGTCGTTTGGGCTTGGGACTTCCATGTTGGAGGTTTCAAGTTCGAAACCCCTTGCCAGCCTAAGCAATGGGTTGGCCTTTCTGTGTCGAGCTCGTCGCACCAGTCTTGCCTAGTGTAGGTTACCTCTCTTGTGTAATTTGCAAGCGGGGGTTTTACCCTATGCGCACCCATAGGTTAGCGGCTGCGGGTTCACTTGTCATAAAAAAATGCCAGAACCATTTTGACATTATTTCTGAATGTAGGATTGTATAAGCTTTAACTTGACCATTCAAAATTTCTTGTGCTATATATGCTACAATTTAGAAATGATAACTAATTACAGCATGAATTGTAACAGCTTGAGAACTAAAGGGGCAGAAATTAGAGTTCTGTTATCATACTTAGCTGGACAGAAATGGGAACTTTATCAGGCTGATCAATTTGCATGGTAAAATTAGTGACACTTGGGAGGTTAGGAGGGAAAGACCCTAATACCAAATGGGAATTCTTGCATGGCTATATCCGTGCTAATTCATTTCCATGCAATATGCCTAAGGGAGAAAATTGTTTGCTGTTGAGATCTGGAATGCCTCAACAGAAAAGTCACTATTGCTTACTACTTTGTCTTGTTGAATAAGAACTTGACAGGGTTAAGAAGTCTGGTCTCTTTCAAGTTTTCGTACTTTGGTTATATATTTATTGTTTGGATGTTTTTGAATGCGGCGTTTTGATCATTTTACAGTGTTGTAGTTTCATAATCTGAATATTACAATCTTGAGGTTTACTCTGTTATAACCAATTTTCTCTTCAAACTCGCGGTAAGATAACATTTTTAACTGGAAGCTTCTTAAACCTGGAGACGTTTCCTGTAGATTTTTGGTAGAAGAATGGAAATTCTTAAGACAAGGAGAAGTGCTAGCTCTTCCTATTTCAGACAAAATATGGGAAAATCTTCCACGAAGAATTGATGAAAACATCATTCAGGTATTCTTTCATTTGCAACTTATGGCATGACGCAGTCTTTGGAATTCTTTTCATACCAGAAGCTATCTTGTCCAACCAGAAGCTATCTTGTCCATTCAAATACCTTGTGATACAGGGAGTTTGGTTTGGCTGACATCGGATGTGAGCTTTTGTTTTGGGAATTTGCTTGGAAAAATTACTTAAATACACAACTTATTTTACTATATTTTCTAAAATTTCCTACCAGTTTGAAAAAATTACAAAAATTCCTACTCTCTCATATTCTTGGATAAATCACTTTACATGATATATCGGGACGTATGAGATGTATCAGGACGTTGAGTGATGTATTCGAAATCGAGATGTGATGTATCGGAACGTTGAGAGATGTATCTAAAACCGGAACACGATGTATCGGAACATTTTGAAATGTATCTGGATTCAACCAAATTTAAGGGATTTTTGTAATTTGAAGTTGGATACATAACTTTATAAACCAAGATGCAACGTATCGGAACGTTGACAGATGTATCCAAAATCGGGACGTTTTGGGATATATCCGGATTCCACCAAATTTAAGGTATTTTGTAATTTGAAAAAGTAGGATAGGATGTAACTATCTTAATATATGGGACCATCTCATCGAGCACACTTTTATCATTTAATTGTATTCACAACAGTTGCTTTTCAGCTATTGATGTATATACCATTTGTTGATTGCGTGAAAAGAAGTGGCTTCTCTAGTAGTAGAAAACATCAATTGGGGTTGCTTAGTTTGATGATCATCTGTTTTATGGGCTTAGGCCGTCATAAAGTTCCAAATTTTCCATACTGGCTCTGTTTTTCCTTTTTTTTTCTTCTCTCTTTTTATGTTTTTTTCTTGGTTAGAAGGATATCCTAATAGAACTTATAATCAACTGGGGAGGGTGTCTAAAACATTGACTCACTTCTGGATATTCCGTTTGAGAAATTTATAGAACCTATAGAAGCAAACTTGTCTACATATATTGTGACTATGTCTGCAAGTTCACGGAAACAGCATTTCTTGAAATTTTCTGGTAACAGGTCCCACAACAAAGAAATGAGTATGACTGCGGTCTGTTTGTTCTTTTCTTTATGGAGCGTTTCATTGACGAAGTTCATAGAAGGCTTAAAAAGAAGGATTTGACCATGGTATAACTTTTGTTTTATTTATAGCTTTCTCCAATTTTTGGTTGTTGAACATTTGCATCAGTCATCGATTTAAAATGATCTTATTGTCAGTTTGGAAGAAGGTGGTTCAAACCTGCCGAAGCCTCTTGTTTGAGGATGAAAATCCGCAGAATACTCGAGGAAAAATTCAAGAATGTGAGTGAGAATGATTGATATTTTTGGGATTGGTACTGTGTACAGACAGGTAAATACTCTTGCTCAAAGAAATCCACTAGCAGTTTTTCAGCATAAACTAGGGTCATGACATGCCTGCTTGCCTTGCATAGCTGTAAAGTTGGATACTGTCGTCAGTCATACATCAACCATAAATAGGCAGAGGATATAGTAGAACTGATTGACCCATCCAATGGGAAGGAGAAATGCAGTAGACTTCCCTGGGAAATATATACATTGTCCAGAAATCATAATTGAACAATCACCAAGAGGAAAAAACAGAAGATTTGGGCGATGCATCGGTATTGACATCTGCTGAAGCAAGTAGCCCCTAAAACCAGAAGCTGCAGCCATGTCCATTTCAAAGATGGAAGGTATCTATGGATCACCAGTCCCCTCCCCCCTCTCTCGATTTGTGGCAGTTCTCCTTCTGCTAAAAACAGTTTCACATGTTTGCATTTAAGCGAACAAAATAAGTAAAGTGAAAGCTTTAGCTTAATGAAGAAACAACTTCTTTCCGTCCTTTTGGTTCAGGCTGCAGTTGTTACTGCTGCTTCCCGCTTGATAGTTTATTAAATGAGCCAATTCAGTTGGGATCTATAGAACTTGTCTTCATATTCAAAATTTGCTCTGAAATGATGTTTTCACCTCAAGAATTATTTGCAGAAGAAAAGATGGATGGGCTCTGCGCTTCCCAAACAAACCCTCCTAGACGTTGATTTATCTTGGATTATGTAAGAAAGTTATTTTTTTATGTAAGGTCAGAGATGGTCTGAAACCAATATTTGATTATCTAATAGATCTTTCAATTCTATAGGAGAGTGTTTTCGCTTATGTAACAATAATGTACTGATCTTCATATTTTCATATTTGGTTAGTCAAAAAATATTTTTTCTAGGATCATTGTCCCTCTCCATTCATCAAACGATTCCAGCCTCCACCCCTTGCTCATCCCACCTACAAACCCTCAATCCCCATCCCATCCCCGTAGTGTTTTGCTAGATAATGAATATTATTCAGATTTTGAGACGAAAGAACTCTTTTGCTATCATAATATCTAATATTTCGAAAAAATTTCATTGATTACCCATAGTCAGGAATAGAATAATTGAGGGAAAAATATTTGGATGATAAAAAAAAATGGACTGGCAAAGGATAAATTGGCTAGTTCTGAGTATTTAATTAAGAAATCCAATTGTTGGTCATTAAAGAATACAAAAGAAAGAAGGTTTCTCAAAGAATAATAAAATAAAATAAAATAAAATAAAATAATGGTCCTAAACCTATGTATACAAGCTTCTGTGACCAAAGTTAGGGCCCGTTTGGATGGGCTTAATAAAAGCAGCTTTAAAAAAGTACTTATGAAAGTGCTGAAATTTATTTTTAAAATAAGCAGTTATGCGTTTGGATAAAAGTGCTGAAGTTGTTATGCCAAACGTGAAAAGGAGAAAATGGAAGAAAGAGATGTTAGGGTTATATGTGTAATTTAGAAATTGTATAAAAATATTAAGGGCAAAAAGATAAAAATGTGGTCAACTTAAAACAGCTTATAAGCTAAAAAAAAAAAGTACCTCTACCCCAACTTTTAACTTTTGACTTAAAATAAGTTTTTTTTAACTTAAAATAAGTTATTTTGAGTATTGCCAAACAGTTAAATAAGTCAAAAATTAGCTTTTAAATCAGTTTGACCAGCTTTTAAGCTGAGCCAAACAGGCTCTTAGTCTATTGTACCTTATAATCCGTACGGTCTCAAAGAATAATAAAATAAAATAAAAGAATGGTCCTAAACCTATGTATACAAGCTTCTATGACTAAAGTTAGTTAGTCTATTGTACATTATAATCCGTTCGGTCTAATGAAAGTGAAAACAATCCATTTGTGCAACTTGAGATGTGTCAATGGCTTCTAACATGAGCATCACCTCCTTCATCTCTGGCCTCTCTTTTGGGTCTGCATGCCAACATTGCTTCATTATGTTGGCCACAATACTTGGACATTTGTTTGGTATTTCTGGCCTTAAGACTCTAAAATTTCAAGAAATATATTAGTGATTGATATTATTTTAACATTAGCTATAAAGAATATAACATAAAATTTGAAAAACATACCTTGTATTTACATGGACTTGTGTCAGAAGAAGGAATTTTCCATTATATGGAATAGAACAACAATATATCTCCCACAAGCAAATTCTAAAACTATAGACATCACATTTATGGTCATATGGTACACCAATAAGTACCTGCATATACAAAATAAGACAATAAAATTAGTATAAGTAATAAAGAATTCATTTTTTTCCTTCTAAATTAAAAAAATAAAATAAAATACAAGAATGAGATATGTCACCTCAGGAGCCATGTAATCGATGGTGCCAATTTGGGCAGTCATGTCAAGAGGACATGAAGCTTCAATTCTAGAAACTCCAAAATCAATTATTTTGACTCTTGCATCCTTGTCCATAATTAAATTACTAGTCTTTACATCTTTGTGAACAATTTTCTTGGAATGAAGGTAACTCAACCCTCTTGCAACATCTAATGCTATTTGAATAACAAAATTCAATGGCAATTTTTTGATATGATTTTTTAAGAGATGAGATCTGAGAGTGCCTCCAGGGACATATTCAACCACGATATCATATTCGAATGATCGTTGTTTTTTCAATGAACGATTTCTCAACCACGGAATGCGATTGGTAAGCTCATTAGTACATTTTTTTCATCCATGATTTACCACCTGTAGATTCGGATTCAACCAATTGGGGCAATCTTTTTGAAGCTCCAATTAACTAAAGAAAAAGGGTTTGACATATATATTTAAGTGTATGTAGTAAATTAAATGAAGTGAGAAAAAAAAACAAAATTAAATTGAATACATTTGCGATGTTTGGATGATGTAGGTTGTACCATATAGAAACTTTTTTAAGTGAAATCGTTTTTTGGTATATCCCTTCTTTGTTCATTGCCCAAATCCAGTATTTTTACTGAAACTTTATTAAAAATATTAAGTCAGAGAGAATGTATAAGAAAAAAAATATTATTAACCATTGGAAATGTATGAATTTCTATATATGAACATTACTGACGTGGAAGAATCAAATGGTATATTATAGGGTTTTTTAGTATATAGACTAATATTATTAGGGTTAATTGAAAGTTACAATTTTTTCATAATTTTTTCCTTTTTCATTAGTTAGATGGTAAAAATTAAATATTTGATAATTTTACAAACCTAACCCTAATAATATAGGATTAATTACATGAGTGGATTCCTTTTAAAAAATAATTACATATTTTGCTATACTCTTTAATAATTACCATTTGTAGGAATACTATATATTTTGTTAGAATTATCTCTGTCTATAGCCTTTTTATCCTTTTTCTCTCACATTTTTTGTCGCTCTTTCTCCTTTTCTTAGTTTCTACTTTTCTCTCTCCCTTATTTTCCTTTTGTTCTCTTTCATTCTTGCTTTGTTTCTATTAATCTTTCTCCCTTGCTTTCAGATATTTTTTTTCTTCTCCTTTGGTTGCTCTTTTTTTCTTTCTCTCTCTACTTTTTTCATAGAGTAGTCAATAATTTGTAGACTGAATAAAAGTTGTATCAATAATTAATTAGACAAGTAATTTAATTGTAAAAAATGAAGACACTTAATAAACTGCAAAATGAAATAAACTTAAATTTAAAATGTTGCAAAATGAATTAAACCTGAAATTATAATATGTAATGCACATATTAAAGTTGAATTAGAAGAGAATTAAATGTGAATGCAAAATGTAACAAATGAAAGAACATTCTATGATCTGTAAACTAAATAAAACTTGCATCAATAATGAACTAAACAAGTAATCCGATCATAACAAATCAACTAATAAACTGCCAAATAAATTAAACTTATATTAAAAGTGTAATACACAAATATTAAACTTGAATCAGACAAGAATCAAGTATGAATAAAAACATAACTTATGAAATAACATACATCGATCTATAAAGTGTATTAAACTTGTATCACTAATGAATTAAACAAATAATTTAGAAGTAACAAATCAACCAAATAAACTGCAAAATGAATTAAATTTGCATTAAAAGTGTATTACACAATATTAAAGTTGAATTAGAAAAGAGAAATAAGAATGAATGAAGAATACTAATGAAAGAACATAAAATGATCTAAGAGTGAATTAAACTTGTATTAATAATGAATTAAATTATTAATCCAACAATAACAAATCAACCAAATAAATTGCAAAATGAATTAAAGTAGCATTAAACGTGTATTACACAATATTAAAGTTGAATTAGAAAAGGGAATTAAGAACGAATGAAAACTGTAACTAACGAAAGACAAGACAATGATCTATAGACTGAATTAAACTTGTGTTATTCATGAATAAAACATGCACTATATGTGCTTATAAATTATTTTGGTTTTTATCCCTAAGAACGTAAGTGATGTTTGCAATATGTATCAAAAATGTATTGTTCATGATTTTAATGCAATTTTAATACAATTATAAAACATATTTAATTCAACTTTAACACAATTGTGATACAGTTCCATAAACTTTACTTTTTTCAAGTTTCAATCTTGTATTTCTCCTAAAATCAATCATAAACTTAACCGAACTCTCTAAAATTGAGATATAAACTTCAAACTGCATTTTCAATTATTTGTAGAATCAACCTATCCAAACTAATCACGAGTTCGTAAGATTCATAAAATGAATTCAAAATTTGAAGCTTTATAAACGACCATCAATGGTGAATTCTTGTTGCTGTAATTTTAGAGATTTCAACATTCTGTTTGAAAACATAATATTGTACAAATTTTTTATTTTTTCATTTCTCTTTCTCGTTATGTTTTTAGGTAAAAATAGTGAAACAGAAACACAAATTGGTTTGAGAATAATTATTCAAAAGAAAAGCTTAAAAGAAAAAGAAGAATAAAGAAGAAAAAAAGAGGAGGAAGAGAAAGAATAAAAAGAGACGACGAAGAAGAAAAATAAAAACAAGAAGATGGGGAAGAGAAAAATGACCGAGAAAGAAAGCGGTACAATTTTTTCATTCAAAAAAAGTTATATTTAGTTAAAAAAAATTTATTGACATAGATGATAAATATTTTCTTAATATAACATATTTATGTGATTTACCCAATAATATATATATAGGGTTTAGCTAGTATAAGAAAAAAAAGTAGCTACATTATTAATTAGGTTTGGGAAAATTACGTAGAACGGCAAACATCCCTAAGTAATTAGTCAATAAGAGTATAGTTTAATTTATTTACTCTCAATAAATATAGTTTTATTTTTTAGCCATAATTAATGGACCCACCACCTCTTTGTATACCCAACCATAAAAGATTTTTTTATCTTTTTATATATAATTTTATCTCTCGTATACTCATTCCATATCTTTCTCCTAAAATCACTCCTCCACTCCTACTTTAATTTTTGAATTTTAGAAAATTTCACGATATCCTGTTGTGTTACTTTCATTAATTCAATTTTTTTTAAAAAAAATTTTCCTTCATCAACATAATTATATATGTATATGTTTCTTAGTTTTTTCATATTTTTTTTAAAAATTATTTATTTCTTATGAGTTTAAAGTTCTTCAAAATAAGAATACCTGATTGATCTCCATATATGAGGATTAACAGAGGTATGTCATTGCATGTCAATATTGTTAATAATCCACTTTCGTTTTCAATTGGGTTATCTCAGGATTTTGAAGTCAATGTAGGGTATATGACAAAACATAAACAAGTTCAAGTTGAACAATCTCTTGAATAGAGATTCAAGAAAAAAAATGACCCAACGACAATTCAGAAAGTCATCAACAACACCAAATCTAGCGGCATTAAGATTGTTGAAGGTTGAAGCAAGAGAAAAGACAGAAACATAATTTAAGACGAGATTGGATCTCTATCATCAAAACTGGATAGAACTAGAGAAATCTGAAGAACATCAGGTAGTGTAATTTATATACAAGTTACTAATGTTATGTATATAGTGAGTTGTGTATTAAAGTAATATATACAAAGTATTATGAGACAATTGTTATTTGTATACAAATATTTAGTTTTGTATCAAAGAAATTTGTTAATTATTGTATAATACATATATAAAATTATAGTATATTATACAAATCCGTCCATATATACAAAAAATTATGAACATGATAAAATATTGTATATATAAACATTACACACTAAATACACAAACATATTTCAAGCTTACCATATATACAATTGACAAATGAATATTATACAATCATTTTAACCATTAATTTTTTTAAAATAAAATATGAAATTACATATGCACATATATAAAGATAATCCATATTACCAAATTATTGTATATTATACAAATCCGTAGATATATACTATAAAAAAATGAACATAATAAAATATTGTATACAAATAGACTACAGAAGATAGTTAAGAACAAATACAACACATTTTTAAAACATGATTGTCATATATACAATTTTCATATTATGATGATCACATATACATTTAATAATACATAATAAATTACAAACGAAATTGTATAAAAAAAATATTTACAATTTCTCAAATATATACAATATAATCAATGTATATATATACAAATAAAATCATTAATGTCTAAGAGTTTCATACGACTTATTTTTAAACAAAATTGAAAAAATATTTGATTTCGAATAGTTAGCTTTAATAATGGAATTGTGTAAATGTTTGTTACCTTATTTAGTGATATTGTTACCATTTAATAAAAAAGTAAATTATTAAAATAAATTAAAAACAAAAAAAATGTTTTATACAAATTAAAAGATGCATAACAAACTAAACTATACCATTGAATGTAATTATGTAAACTACACCCATATAATGTTATTTAATAAATTATGTTTGTTATATATGAAATTTTCCCGGTAGTTAGCTAATATAAGAAAAAAGATTAATGGTAGAAATTAGTGATAATATATAGAAATTAGTGATAATATATGCCTGCAACTTGTTGTTCATTATAAACACCTTTGTAAAAGGATCCGTATGAGTAATAAGATTGTTGATGTTAATTTTAAGTTTCATAGAATCCAATTCACATTCTTGTTTCTTCGTCACTTCCAATTTTTTGGACAAGTCGTTACAACCTTACTAAATAGTTTATCTAAGTACCTTCCATTCTTTTCAAATCTGTCTTTGATACACACTTGATTTTGCCATTGAACAATACAAAAAAGAAAACGAATATTCTTTTTAGTAATGTGTTATAGCCTATATTTATAGGTTTTGAAATTAATTTTGAAAAGGATTAGGAAAAGGAAACTTGTGGAAAATAAACTTGGATATTTTCTAATTATAATAGTATTTGGTTTAAACAATTAACGTAGAGGTTTTCTAATCAAATTAAACATTATAGTTTTTTACATAATATCTTCGTCTTGGTTGTTTATATTTATACTTAGTTTTATTTTTTCTATAATTTTTATATCTTCTAGATTTTTGTTTCTTATTTGTACACCCAAACTGTGGTGCCATTTTATTTTTACAACATGATAAATTTTTATTTAGTACTTTTTCCATTTTTAATTTTTCTTTTTGGTTTTCGCATAATTGTGTAAACCATTGAGATAGAAATTTTATTCTAGCTCCTAAAGTATCTACCATTCCTTCATTATTCCAATCCTTTATTATTTTTGTGCTAAACGGTTCTGGTAATTTTGTAAAATATTGTTTTCTTATTTCTTTTGCTTCGTCTAAATTGTATTTAGATTTGTAATAGTATTCTTTGAATGCACAAGTTTATTCTTCTATATAACACATTTTACATATAGCTAATTTTGTCATAAGTTGTCTATTTATTATTTTTTTCCTATTTTGTTCTCTTATATCCGTGGTCATACCTCCAAATTCATTTCTTATTGCTGATTCATATTTGTCTACTATATCTATATTTGTTGCTGATGGGGATCCATCCATTTTCTTATCATTTCTAAGTACTTCTAAACTTTCTGGGGGCAGATTTTCTATCCATAATTTTGCCGTTCCTATGAATGTTCTTTCTATATATCTTGGTGTTTTTGTTGTTTCTATTTTGTTATCTATTAACTGTTTGGATATATTTCCTGTCCATAGTAATATTGCTTTATTTATGTCCGTGACGCAATCTAAATCTAAGAAATTATATTGTTCACTTATTGGTTTCGGTATCCAATTTTTATTTAATCTACTGTTCCATATTGCATTATTTCTATCTGATTGTTGATAACTTTCTGTATAATAAGTTGGTGGTGTCCACCTAGGACTACTTCTAGGGCTATTTCTGGGACTATTATCTGGGGTTTTGACTCTTGACGTACTAGGTCTATTCATATCTCCTGTGTTTATTTCTAATTTTTTTAGTTTATTTGTCTGTTCTAAGATTACTGTATATGTTTCACTTATGTCACCCATTTCTTTTATTTCATTAGTTAATTCAAGCTCTTTATCTTTTTCCTTTTGTTTTTGCTTATTTTCATATAATAATTTTAACCTAGCTAATTCTTTTTCTAATTCACTTATTCTTGTATTTTTTATTTCTTCTAATTGTTGTACTTCTTGTTTTGCTTGTATTTTTATTTTTTCAATTTCTCTTGATTTGTCTATTTCTTCGTTTTCTTTTGTTATTCTTATCATAGCTGTTAAACTATCTTCTAATTTTGCCATTTCTTTTTCTAACATTAAGTATAAATTATTTCCAATTTTTTTATATCTTCTTCCTAGATTTGAAAATATTATTTTTATTATCATTCCGTCTTGATTTTCGTATGTTTTTTCGTCTACTGCAAATTCTTCTTTATTCATTATAATCTATGTATTATATTATGCTGTAACTCATATTCAAGACAATCTAATTCTAATTTTAACATGGATATATCTTTTCTTTGTGCTAGTAGTGATTTATTACATAATCCTGCTAATATGTTTTCTTCTAATCTTCTTTTTCTATGTTGTAATTCTTGTTCTTTTTCGGCCATTTTTTCCATTATTTCTTCTATTAATTGTTGTTTATAGATTTCTCTGTTCATACTGTTTTTTCAAATAGCAGACATATTTATATTCTGTTTTTGAAATTATGTTTATCAATTGATCTTTTTTATCATTATCTGTTTTGACTAGTTGTGATAGTTCATATTCTATATATAAAGATCTTAATTTTTTCCATATTTTTCTTACCTTTTTATCTATCTTAGTTCTTTTTACTTTAGTATTTTTATTTTTATTCATCATAACCTTTTGTATAATATTTTAAAAAGCTTACTTAATTTATCTGGATATCTAATCTTTTTTAACCTGTAATTTCTACCATATCGCCTGAGCCAATATTCAGTCATATTTAATCTCCAATATCTAAATCATCATATAAATCATACATGTCATAATAAAGCTCATCTTGTATACTTTGTATGGTTAACTTAGTCCAACCTTGAGTTGTTATTTCTATTATCTCATATGTTAATAATTTATTATAAATTTCTCTTTTTATATCAGTATTAAGATTTTTTAATATATAAAGTAATAATATCTTATAATCAACATCATCGTTTAATAGGTAAGTTTCCATTTTTATCATTTTTATTTTCACTAAAATTTTATTCCTTCCAACCTCTTAATAAATTATACTTGTTTATTATGCAAAAATAATAATTTAATAATCATCTCATCTGGTCACTACTACAACTTTCTTCTTTGATTAGTTACCCTAACAGCGCCTCAACTTTGTTTACTCCCCTAAACGGCCTTCTCTGCCTACCCGTTTCAACCTTAGGATGGCATAGTCTGGGCATACTTATTCGAAGAATATTTCTGTAGCAAACTTTCTAAAGATGGTTATTATAACATTATTCAAAAATGATAAACAATTATAATTAACAAGAGATTTTCAGGAATAAATTAATTTAGCTACTCATGAATATAAAATGGTATACCTGTTTTTGTAGATCTTCCGACATAGTTGGTTTCTTTTCCATAATTATTTGTTTAACTAGCTCTGATACCAATTTGGGGGTGAAAGCGTAAAGAGAGAGTATTCAGAAAGAAGAGAGATGTAAGGATGAAGGTGTGTTTTATTTATGAGGAAAGCTTCTCTATTTATACACATAAATTACACCGTCATACTATTTACTTTACATAATTGGCCGACAAACTTTTTACATGATTGGCCGACAAACTATTTACTTTACGACTTTTGTACATTTGACTTTTTTCAGCCGACGCAAGACGACAAAAATAAAAAAACTCTCACTTTATACATATGGCTGATATTCAGCCAATAATAATAACAATAATAATTTTTTTTATCTTCTTTTTCTTAGTCTATTCCAGTTGTACTCCGGGGACATAGTTATCTTCGCCATTGCATTTTGAACATAGATGGTCTGGATACTTTTGTCCAATTAGTTTGCAGTATCTGGTCATCAAGTCTTGAGAAATGAAATTTTTTCTGATAGCCCTTGTTGTAGGTGTTTGTTCTGGCTTCAGTAGACTTAATATCCATTGTCGTACTTCTTCCATATCTGCTACTCTTATGTCTTTACAATTGGAGTATATCATTGTTTGATCTCTGTTGTAATAACTCCAAATTGCATTTTCATTTAGGTAATTGTTTGATAACTCATTTAATATAGTAGCTATCCCAATAGTCCTTTTGTTTGCATAAAAATCTGGGATATCCACCCTCTGTATCTCTTCTTGTGTATCTATTTTTTCTGGTATTATCATATCTCTAGTTAAACCTATCTTAATAATTTGTATTGTAGGTTTAATTTCTTCATATAATATCTCTGCTGTTGTTGAGTAGAACTTTATATAAAATAAAGTTCCTTTTGTTATTCTTTTATATTGCAGAAATGCCTTATGTAGCTCAGGTATTTTAGCTACTTCGTCTCCTGTAATAGTATATACTGTGCTTATAAGTCCGTAATTGTAGCAAGTTGCTACTAGGTTCGGATTCGTTCCTGGTTGTGCAATTAGTTTATTGTATCCTTGTAGATGTTGGGTTATGTAGTCTTGTTCAGGGTTTCTCGTATTTTTGGCTTAGCTTCAAGTCGTCCTTTGAACTTGCAGCGAGATCAAAATTGTCCATGTTATAAACGTCCAACGAAAACATATTGTTTGGTGTCTTGGTGATGTGAACCTTTCTGCCCGACTACTTATTTGTAATGACACAAGTATCATTATTAAACAAAAGAGAATATCCGTCAGCCATTAGTTGTCCAACACTTGACAAATTGAATCCTAAATCTGGTACGAATTGAACATCATCAAACATTTTTACTTTGTCATGGCTAGTGTCTACAACCACCGTGCCTTTTCCTTCAACCTGCGTCTCTTTTGTATTGCCTAGCTGCACCTTTTTTTTTCTCATCAAGTTCTCTGAATATAGATTTGGCCCCTGTCATATGATTTGAACAATCATTATCTACGAACCATATATCACTTGGCTTATGTTTGTATCAACGCAAGCCATAAAAAGATCATTCTCTTCCTCATTTTCTTCTGCTGCAAAGTTCATTTTTTGGTCTTTAAACCAACAATCAGCCTTTATATGCCCATACCGATGGCAGTGATGACATTGAACGCCATTTTTTTTGTTGCCTTGTTCATTGGACTGCTTATGCCCAATATTTCTTCCTCTGCCTCTTCCATGACCACAGCCTCGAACACCGCGAAATTCTCCTCTTCCTCGGCCTCTACTTGCTGGACGATTATTATCTCCATGCTTAGTGGTTGAGTCACTCACTTGAAATACCTTTTCTTTGTTCTTCTCAACTGAACGTTTGATTCTCTTCTCATGAGCTTGAAGAGATCCCATCAGTTCATCCAAGGAAAAAATTGATAGATCCTTAGATTCTTCGATAGCTGCAACTACGTGATCAAATTTTGCATTCAAGCTTCTCAATACCTTTTCAAGAATAATCTGATCAGTGACCTCTCCATATGATCGCATTTGACTGACAATTGTCATTGCTCTTGACAGAAAACTAGCAATAGATTCACCACTTTTCATCATTAAGGTTTCAAAGTCACGCCGAAATGATTATAGTCTCACCACAATGACCTTTAAATCTCCTTGAAACTCTTTCTGCAGAATGGACCAGGCTTGCTTCGATGTAGTTGCTGTTGCATTTCGTGAAAAAAACGTTGTCATGGATAGCATGCTGGATAAACACCGACGTCTTAGCGTCTTTTTTCTTGGGTTCTCGTTGCCTATTTTCTTCATTAGGAATCCACGTTCTACTAATCCCAAAGATCTTGAGACTTGAGTGTAATTTTCATACGTATACTCCAGAATTCGTAGCTTTCTCCCTTGAAGATAGGAATAAGTCGTTTTGCCACACTCAACGAATTACTGTTAGCTGACATGCCTAGCTCTGATGCCAAATTTGTTGGAGAAAAAAATGTAAGAATCTGGAAATAAAAATAGAAGGGAAAAACTTATGCGACAACTTTTTAATTTCTAATTGATAGGAAGTTACAGAATAACAAAATATGCCCATATGACATATAGGCTAAGAAATAAATAACTAATCCTAAAATATAGGTCCTATAACTTACTTTAACACTATTTCAGCAACACTAAGAAACTACCTAATAGAAAGCAGAAGACTAGTTCAACCAAACTAACCAACTTTGTTTTGAATCACTTTTCAACATGTTGATCCCTTTACTAATCATCTGTTATTTTATTTCATTTGAAGTGTGACACAGTTGCTTGTTTCTCCAAGTTTAATGCTTTGTTTAACTTCTTTTGAAGTGTGACACAGTTGCTTGTCTCATAAAAATGTATGACCTTCCATTAAGATTCTTATTTATTTATTTATTTAAATTAAAAATTTCACTTAGCTATCGGATGATTGATTAAACAAGAAGCAATTTGTAGCCAAGCTGAACTAGCAACTTGAATAGAGATTCTTCTTATCACATCTTTTTTCACTAAAAAACTTTTATAATAATTCTTTATAATTGGCATATATATGCTCTTTTAGGTCAGAGGAATTCTGCACTATATGATTCAAATTTTTTTAGTCTATACTACGTAGGAAGATAAGAAGATAGATTCAAATAGTTTTCTAAGTCATTCGGAATAGTTCTCTAAACTACCATGATTATTTATCAAGAGATTGCTTAATCAACCATGATATAAAGTGTTTCTAGCCGCTAAAAGTTATTTTTGTTGTAGTAGCATGACCATGCTAGAAATACTTTATATCTTATCTTTTGATTTACTCGCTGGTAATCTAAACTTTGTAGTATTCCAAATGTTATGATGGTTGCTTGGTCCTTAGAAGCCTTTATCTCACTCTAGAGTATACGTGTTTAAAATTTTTAGTAATTTTTGTTTACTTGAAACTAGTAGCACCATAAAAGATGGAAGAAGACGAGGTTATTAGTATGAGATATGAATCAAATCCCCAATCTATCAATTTAGCTTATAACAATCTTTTCATTGGGATCATTATATATGAAATACAGTTGAGTTAGAGATTGAATTGGTATATGAAAACTTGAAATTAGTGGGCTTTCATTTTACTGATTTTAATGTGTGTGGTGTCTTAATTGAGATGAGTTAAACTTACAACAACCTGTATTTATAAGGTTAATAAACAGAAATAGAAATAAGATGAAGTAGAAAAATATAAAATACAAGAATTAATTTGAGTTCACAGAAACTACTGTGTATCCTTAAGAAATTTAATCCCCTCACTGTACCCAAGGTTATGGATTAATTTCTCTCAAGATAAAACGGATTAAACCTGTTAAAGAAATAGTGGTACCTCAAAATTCTTTAACTTCAACGAACTTAAGAACAACAATAAGTCACACAGACTCAGTCGATCGACACTTTGATTTTATTTGAGAGAAAAATAAATGCAGAGAAAGAAAATTTTTCAGTGGTTTAAAAAATCAAAAATTGACTTCCTTTTATAGCCATTTTCAGCAAGGAACATGTCTGCTCAGTGAAATCTGTTCATACCCATTTTATCCAGAAAGTTGTATCTTTTGGAAAAAATAACAACTTTTCAGAAAATTGTGTCTGTTAGGAAAATAACGACTTTTTGGGAAGTAACGACTTTTCGGAATGTAACAACTTTTCGGAAAGAGTAACAACTTTTCGGAATGTTACCGTTACCTGCAAATTTATAAGAGATAATTTTAACAGGATTTAATTGATTTAACAATAATTGATTAAATAAATTTTGTCCAAAAAAATTATCAATCAATCACATCATTTGCCAAATCCAAACCAAAGCCGAAGCCGAAGCCGAGGCCGAGCGAGCGACGAAGACGACGGCGCGAGAGGGCATCTTCTTCTTAGCTCTTTAAGAAGTAATTGAAATGCCTTCTATAAAGACAACAATTTCCCTTTCTTTTGCCGATATGGGAGATATGACTTTTCATTTGCACTTTGCAAATGACTTTTCATTTTCCCTCCAAAGTAGTTCCCTCACTTTTCATATTCTCTCTTTTCTTTTCCCATTCACACTTGCTAAATCCCAACAATCCCTCACATGAATGGGGAAGGCTATTGTTAAAACATATGCATGAAAAAACTTGTGTGTCTTGTAGGTAAAGGTTAATCGTATCTGGATAATTAGGTTTCCCTTTAAACTTTCCATAGTGAACATATATCGGATATACTCGGTCAATCTGTAGATTTGATATCTTTGAACCGTTGAGCTTTAGTGTATACCTAGACAACATATGTCACACAATCAAACCTTGAACTGTTCTTAGTTCTCATTGTTTTGTTCGTTTCAGCCATGAACACATCTTGGATAGTAAGTGCTTAAAGAACTGGCCTTATCGGATTCTCCTTGAAGTGTCTTACACTTCACACTTACATTGGTGATTTCTAAATGTGTTATCCCATGGATACACCATTTGATATTCCCTGTATCAAACTTAGAAACCATTAAAAAGCTCTTATGTCTTTATCCTGGTTACTAAACATTGTCTCATCATGAGAATGGACCATAAAATAATAATTTTTTCTTTTCCTTTGACAATGTTGAACCGTCATCAATGACTTTGTTTTATCTCCTTGAACCTAGATCTTGGGATGTCCGGTCTTCTAGGTAGAGTTACCGCCATGATGACTTGTTCTCGGCCATAGTCCCATTCCCGTCGATGATTTCTCAACTCCCTCTCTATTTAGGCATTTTGTAAGTGGATCCGACACATTATCTTTTGACTTCACATAGTCAATTGTGATAATTCCACTAGAGTGTAGTTGTCTCACAGAATTATGTCTTTGTCTTATGTGACGAGACTTGCCGTTATACATAATGCTTCCAGCCCTTCCTATTGCAGCTTGACTATCACAATGTATGCATATAGGGGCCATTGGTTTGGGCCAAAATGGAATATCTTTTAAGAAATTCCAGAGCCATTCAGCTTCTTCACTTGCCTTGTCAAAAACAATGAATTTAGACTCCATTGTAGAGCGAGCTATACATGTTTGTTTGGATGATTTCCAAGATATTGCTCCTCCACCAATAGTAAAACCGTATCCACTTGTGGATTTTAGTTCAGTTGACCCAGTAATCCAATTTGCATCACTATATCCTTCAAGAACGACTGGATATTTGTTGTAATGTAAAGCATAGATTTGAGTGTCATCTAAGTATCCCAAAACTCTCTTCATTGCCAACCAATGATTATGATTAGGATTACTTGTGTATCGACTCAGTTTACTAATAGCGCAAGCTATGTCTAGTCGTGTACAATTCATGACATACATTAAGCTTCCCAATATGCTAGCATAGTCCAATTGAGACTGATTTTCACCTTTATTCTTTGCAAGATGAAGATTTACATCAATCAAAGTGTCTGCCCTTTTAAAATTAAAAAATTTGATTTTTTAAGTATCTTTTGAATATAATGAGTTTGAGACAATGCTAGACCGTTAGGAGTTTTAAGAATTTTAATTCATAATATCACATCAGCAACTCCTAAATCTTTCATATCAAACTTACTAGCAAGCATACGTGATATACCGTGGTTTCACGGTATTATTAATACTTTTTCCTAAGTTTAGTGTGTCCAAAAGCCTTTTTGTGCTAATTTTTATATAAGTTTCTTTTTATTTTGCAGGAAATCTGTCCAAAGCTGAATGTGGAGATTTTGAGTGAAGAAATGCAGAAGAGACCACCTACGGAGCTTATGACGGGCCGTCGTGCTTGTGACGGTCCATAGGTGACAGCGTAGTGCAGCTGCTGAAGGAAGATGGAGAATTCTGACCAAGTGTGGGCTTACGAAGGTTGTGACGGTCCGTCGTGTCGATGACGGTCCGTCCTACAGGTTCGTCATGAAGTTCAGAGAAGTAATCCAGTACTCATATTCCAAGAGTTGAAGTGTTGTGGAACGAAGACCCTCGACGGACCGTTGTGCCTATGACGGTCCGTCATACTTGCCGTCGAGGGTAATGAAGAAGAGCAGCAGAAGAAATTTCATAAGTATGGGACGACGGAGTCCATGACGGTCTGTCGTGACCACGACGATCCATCGCGAGGTCCGTCGACCCAGCCGCGTTTTGGCAGATTTCCAGCAAATAGAGTCCTTGTTTAATTAGTTTTTTTTTATTAATAGTTCGAAAAACCTCGTTTTTGAGGTTAGACTGTGGATAGTTAGACTCCATATAGTCATACTCTGGATCATTGTTAGACTTGGTATTGTTAGACTTTTGATTATCATTGATTGTTGGTGATTTTTGGTGATTAATCAAGCAAACTTTTGGATTTTACTCTTTCTCATTGAAGTAAGTACATGAATTCTTATATAATATATTTGAATATTGTGATTATGACTATGGGTAACTAACTCCATAACTAGGGTTGTGGGAACCATAGGCAAATAATGAGATAAAACCTAACTAAAATAACAATTCTAGAATGGTGTCTTGCATGTATTAATAATTCTTTCGTTTAGAAGTCTTTTTAACGGATGACCAACGTTAGAACTCGCCTTAATGCTACTTGCCGGACCAAGGAGGTAGATAATAGGAAAAGAATTATCAAAATAGATTTAGTATATACTATCTAATAGGCTACTATTGATTGGTACGAGGTAATAACTTAGTCAAATATCGAATACGATGCTTAATATGAGGTAAAGATAAGAGTTAGGAAAACAACACACGTAGCCGGACCAAGGTGCGGAATGAGATTTTCTAGATGCCGGACCAAGGATTTAGAAATACATAACTTATCACTTTGTATGCAAGATACTAGGAAAGAATTGTTATAGTTAGAATTATCAAGTTATGAACCTGTGGGGAACACGTAAACCCTAGTTACTTTGATTAATTGATTAAAATCCAACATTCAAAGCTGTTAAGTGTCTCTTTCAATTGCGTTAGTTATTTTCATTCATTTAGAATTAGAAACCTCCCTTTTATTGTTTTTTACTTTCCAAGGAAGTCATTGACCAACCAATAGTAATAACAAGTTGAAGTTAAGTCTAGACTATTTTCCTCGTGGGAACGATCCCAACCTCACTAGTTGGGTTATTTACTTGACATGACCACTTTACTTCTTATTTGAGAAGTAAGTTTGAGCGTATCAAATTTTGGCGCCGCTGCCGGGGATTATAGCTTTTAGATTAACTTGAACTTATTACTATAATTTAGTTGATATTTTCTTGATTTTACTTTGTTTTATTGTTTTTGATTTTTTTCAGAACTATCCTCCTTGTATGCCAAATACACGGAGAGGAAGAGAACCCTTGTTTCCCAACGATCATGAATTAGAGCGTACACTGCGCAATATGAATCGAAACTTGGGAATAAATGATGATGATCCGAACCAGAACATCCCAGCTCCGGTTGATGTTCATGGTCAGATGTTACCCAATGGTCCGGGTGAACACCAACAGAGGGGACAAAATCTCGTTCCACGGCCCCAGGCATACTACAGAGGCTATGATAACATAGCAGACTCGGATGGGCCACTTGCCTTGCCTCCTCTACCCACAGGCCACATCTTTGTGGTAACTAGTAGCCTGATGCAAATGCTCCCAGAGGTTTGTTTTCAAGGCTACCTTCTGAGGATCCACATGCCCATATAGCTAAGGTAAGGGCAGTGTGTAAAAGTTGTGTAGGGAGGCCTGATTTGGATCTAGATGTAAAAGGGCTCAGAGTGTTTCATCTCTCCCTGACGGGAGAGGCTGCTATATGGTTCACTGAGCTCCCATACAACTCAATCTTCACTTGGAACCAATTAAGGGGTGTTTTCTTAGCACGCTACTATCCGGTCTCCAAGAAACTAAACCACAAAGACAGTGAATAACTTTGTGGCACTACCAGGAGAGTCAGTTAGTAGTTCTTGGGATAGATTCACCTCATTCTTGAGAAGTGTTCCAAATCACCGTATAGATTATGAGTCACTGAAGGAATACTTCTATCGGGGACAGGATGATAACTATAACGCGGTGTTGGACACTATAGCAAATGGATCTTATGGGGAGTGTCCTTATGCTGAGATTGCTGAAAATTAGAGAAAATCTCTCGAAATAACAAAGCTTGGAGTACTAGGAAGTCTGATACAGGGAGAAACACCTTCGCAGTGCAGTCCACTCACAACCCAGCCACAGAAGAGATTCGTGAAGAAATGGCTCTGATGAGAACAGAGCTTGGGTTGGTAATAAAACATGTCACTGGGGGTACAGAAAAGATAAATGCAGTCACCTACTTGTCTAAACCACCTCCACAAAACGATGAGTACTATTATGCGGAGGATACTTATGCAGTTATTGAGCAGACGGGGGGTTTCCGACCGAGCGCCCAAGGCTCAAATCAGGTTAACTGGCGTCAAGGTCAAGGGAACCAAGGTCGGAACTATGGTAACTACAATCGTGAGGGTCATTATGTCCGAGATGGAAACTACAACCGCGACCACAACTTTAACAGGGGTAACTACGGTAACAGAAATGATAGGAATGGGCCCTATGTCCTTTCCCAAAATCGTGAAGTTACTCCTACGGATGGTGGAGATAGTATGGTGCGAGTTGAGGATATGTTGCACAAAATGATGATGAGGTTCGATGCCAGTGATGAGCACATTAAAGAGTTGAGGTGTGATTTAGCTAGTATTGGGCAAAAAGTTGATACACATGCAATATTGATTAAGCAAATCGAGTTACAAATGGCCCAATTATCTGCGACAATAAACACACGGCAACCGGGCACTCTTCCTAGCAACACTGTCCAAAATCCAAAGAATGATGCACACTGTATGGCAATCACTACTCGGGGTGGTAAGCAAAACATTGACCCACCTATGCCGTCTACTGAGGAAAATGTGAGAAAGGATAATGATAATGTGGTAACGGGTAGTGGTGAAGCAGAGGAAAGTTATGGAGAAGATGCAGAAGTACCTATCAAGGTAATTCTCATGCCTAGGCCACCACCACCCTTCCCTCAGAGATTAGTCAAAAAGACCGAGGATGGAAAATATCGGCGTTTAATAACAATGTTGAAGCAGCTTTCTATCAATATCCCTTTGGTAGAAGCTCTAGAACAAATGCCCGGTTATGCCAAATTTATGAAAGATCTGGTCACCAAGAAAAGATCGGTCACTTTTGAGGATGATGATAGACTGCAGCATTGTAGTGCTATTGCTACAACATCCCTCGTACAAAAGAAAAAAGATCCGGGTGCATTCACTATTCCTTGTACAGTTGGGTCATTATATTTTGCAAAAGCATTATGTGATTTGGGGCAAGCATAAATGTCATGCCCCTCTCAATTTACAAGAAGTTGGGTTTGGGAGATCCAAAACCCAATGCAATGCAGCTACTGATGGCTGATCGGACAGTGAAATGACCTTATAGGGATACTCCATGATGTGCTAGTAAAAGTGGAGTCATTCATCTTTCCGGCTGATTTTGTTATTCTTGATTGTGAGGTCGATTTTGAAGTGTCTATTATTCTTGGAAGGCCATTCCTTGCTACAGGTAGAGCCTTAGTTGATATGGAGAAGGGACAAATGACATTTCGGTTGAATAATGAAGAAGCGACCTTCAACATTTGTAGGACCATGAGGCAGAGTGGTGAGCTCCAATCGGTATCTGCCATATCCCACAAAGAAAAAAAAAGAAGGAGAATGAACAAAAAAAGTGCAAACAAGAGTATATGATTGGGGATTTGGTGCTTTTAGTCAGTTCTAGGTCACCTTGTCTTCTGGGCAAGCTCAAGTCAAAATGGACTGGCCCTTACTTGATTACCCAAGTATTTCCTCATGGAAAAGTTGAGTTAAAAGCCAAGGAGGAAGTGCGGTTTGAGGTTAATAGAGAACGAATAAAACTCTATTTTGGGCATAAAGCATCGGGAAATAATGTAATAGAGGCAAACCATCTTGATGAAGGCTGAGTAATCAAGTGTCCCCGGTCGTGCCGCGACATTAAATCAGGCGCTTGTTGGGAGGCAACCCAATACTTATAGTCTTTTTAGTAATGGTAGCATTTTTCTACTAATGGATTTTTAAATTTGTAGTCATATCACCAAGAAATTCTGCAGAAAATTACTCTGCAGCAGTCACTGACTGACACATCGACGGACCGTTGCGCCTGTGACGAACCGTCGTATGCATCCGTCGTACCAGGTACGTTTCTCTGTTATTTTCAAACTGGGGCACACACGACGGCACTAACGACGGGTCGTCACAACTGTGACGGACTATCGTCGGAGAATCATTGCATGATTAATGAGGCATACCCGACCCAATCCGGTTGGACTTTATTATAAACTTTCACTATTTAAACTCCCCAACCCCTCATTTCACCCGCATTCCTTCATTATTCCCCCCATTTCCCTCTCTTTTCAACTTCCACATTCTTTCCCTCGATCATTGCTCCCCTCATAATTCTCCAAAGCCCTAAAAGTGTTAGTCTACTAGGCGGAGCTACTGCTGTGAGTGTCTGCCTGACCACTGAGTACTTGTCCATTTGTTTTTCTCCAATTTTAAGGTATGTGTCTCTAATTTCTACTCATTTATCTTGCATTTTTTTTACTAGTTAGTATTAGCTTAGTTCTTAGTCATATGTTGTTTCTTTTATACGATTCTGTCTAACCTAGGTTAAAAATGTTCGAAATTGCCATGTTTACAACCTTAGACATAGGTGCTTTTGCATTGCTAGTTTCCTAGGTAGTTGGGTTAGACAAATGTAGGTCCAAAACACTACAAGTTTGATGTGGGTTCATGGGGGATGCATGGGGTACCCCCAGTTCTGTCACTGATATACAGAATGAGACCCCGATGACGGACCGTCGTACCCACGACGGACCGTCGTAGGGTCCGTTCCAGAAGCCCTAGCACCCTGTCCCAACGGACACATGTGACGGACCGTTGTATTCACGACGGTCCGTCTTGCACAACCGTTCTAGTTGTCAGAGACTCTGTTTCTAAGGGTCTCTCATTTTTTCCTAAGTGTTCCCCAAGGGACACATGTGACGGACCATCGTCTTCACGACAGTCCATCCTGCACAACCGTTCTGGTTGTCAGAGACCCTGTTTCTAAGGGTCTCTCATTTTTTCCTAAGTATCCTCCAACGGACACATGTGACGGACCGTCGTAGTCATGATGGTCCGTCCTGCATGGTCTTCATGCCGGTCAGAGACCCCTCTCCTAAGGGTCTACTTTTTTTCCCCAAGTGTGCTCTGACGGACATCTACGACGGACCGTCGTGCCTGTGACGGTTCATCCTGCACATACCGTCATACTAGTCATAGACTCTCCTTCAAGGTTCTCCATATATTCATAGACCAAGTAAGACATAATGGACCTCATGACGGTCCGTCATAGTCACGATGAGCCGTCACCAGGCCCGTCTTGTGTCACTGTTTCTATAGCAATGACATATTATTTTCAATGTTTCGTTTAATATGGTTTTGCTTGTCTTGTTTGCCACTACTCGTACTAATATTGATCCTTTACAGGTACTATCTACTATGGCTTCCAAGCAAGACAAAATCTACGCACGCGGGCGATCGAAGTCTGTCGCCCCGTCTGCTCGCATGGTCATTGGCTCGGATGATGAGCGTGACCCCGTGTATGTGCCCCCAGGCACTTCCACCCCTCCCCGTGTTGCACGTGCTCCCAAAGCCACACCCAAAAAGGTGGCGTCTGGCGTAGTCAGTAGCTCTCAATCTGATGAGGAGCGTACACTGACCGGCACACCCTCTGGGTCAGCCACAAATGAAGAAGGAACGTCTGGCTACTTAGGAGTATCGTGGTCTGCGGAAGCCTCCGGCTCTGCTGAGGTTCCCACACCCACCACCGCTGCAGCGTCGGCCTCGTTTGATGAGGCTGACAGTTCGAAATCTACATCAGGTTGTAACGACCCGCTAGGTCATTTTGAGAACTAAGACTAGTCTGACTCCTTTTGAAAATTTAAAGGGTATTTTTAACTATTCGAAGACTAAGAGTATTTAGTTGATAAAATTTTTTAGTGAAGAATTAATATAGTTAATAGTTAGTGGGTCATACTCATAACTTATTTAATATCTTTATACTTGACCTATATATTGATTTAAGTTAGTGTTAGTTTATTTGTTATACTTAATTAACATTAGAAGGGAAGAAAAGAAAATAAGGGTTAGAAACTACCTTGTGCGGCGACGACAGGAACCAAACTTGCTACGGTGACTACATTGATTCCCAGGTAAACCAATTCAAATTTATTTATGTGTGTATATTTAATTGTAGGATGCACTTATACTTATTCAATAAAATAATTTTAATACAATATTAAGTGAATAGATATGCAATTAAGTTTTATAATGTCCACTGTATGTGATTGGATGATATTGATACTAGGAGGTATAGGTGAAAATTTTATTGGATTGAACAAAAGGAATAATCTATTGTGGACAGTTGTTGTTCGATATGGTCCTTGGGGGTTGTGATTTTTTCGTCACGTAGTTGTAGGATCTGTGCAAAATTTGCTTATAATTTCTTTATGTATCTTTCTTTATGGTATTAAATTGAGGGGAGGACAAGAATAATAGCACAATCATGCCAATGATTGGCATGCATTTAGTGGTGACTTTTTGAAAATTTTGCATGTTTTGTGCATAATTAATTTTTTCTTATAAAAATGGTCACGTTGCAGCAGTGCTCTTTCCGGCATTGTTAATTGGGGGAATGTGATTCTTATTTTACTTATTTATCAAATCGAGATACTAGCTTTTGATATATTGAGATAGGTAATTAATTATTAGATGTATATTATATGATCTAACATTGAATTCTAGGGTATTTGGAGAGGTTAAAGTTAAATTCTTGACTTGAAATTTAGCAAATATGATAAATTTGGCATACAAATTTTATCAAGGCTTGGAGTTAGATTAGAAATATGAGTGAGTTTAGGGTCTACGATAGACATATAATGATTTGATACAAACTCGCTTACTTACGAATAATTGCACCATTGGTAGATCGTGAACGTTCCAAAATTTTGCGAAAAGGGAAGGAACTACCTTGAGGTTTCGTGGCACGAGTTCGGCACTGAGGTATGTTAAGACTTTTTAGACTTGTTGAAGGACGTTTTCCTAATTAAAGAGAAAAAAATAGACAAAGGGGTAAAGGCGAAAGATAGGGGTCTCGTATCAATGGTGTGACGGGCATTGGTACGAGTACCGGTGTTATAAAACGGAAGGTTACTACTATAGAATGTGGAATGTAAATTTGAAAATTTCCAAAGCATATGTGCATTAGTTGATATATTATTGACCTGAAATTTCTGTGTGATTGTGTTTATTTATTACACCATATAGTTGTGATAATTGAGGTGATTGTGTATTATGTCGATATTTATTGAGTGAGATGCACCACCATCCCTTTATTTTTGAAATAATATTGTATACATGCATTGACATGATATTGAGTATAAGATGGGCACGTGGAGATCGTCCGTGCTGGGGATGGTAAGATGTTAAGATTGTAATTTTGGGTAAGTGGAGACCGTCCGTGCGGGAATTGTTTGATATTATGATGGTGCGTTGAGATCGTTCGCACAGACACGTGCAGATCGTCCGTGTCGGTATATGGACCTCGCGAGTCCCCCATGGGTCATGAACTCTCGATGTATTTCCGAGGAGTGTCATGTATGTACGGTTGAGTGAGTATTGGATATTCTGAGACATATCATTACATGGCATCATATTGCATTGCATTTCATCCCATCATTCATTCTTGATGACTATATGTTTCGTTTGGTGTTTGGAAAATATTAAATGTTGATTTCCTTTATTGATGAAACTTAAATAGTAAGTGTAATATATATATATATATATATATATATATATATATATATATATATATATATACATACTTGTACAATCTAAGAATTTATTTTCTTATATAACTCCCATCACTACTTCTTCGTTGTCGGTCAATGAGAGATACTGGGTACACATGGTTTCGTAATCATACTACGCTTGTTGCACTCTTTGTGGTGCAGATTCGATTCCGAGTAGAAGCACATCTCGTGGAGCAATTTGAGTCCGAGCTTGGAGTTGAGGTGAGCTGCTTGGCTGTTTCGTGGCCCACACCTCCCTCTATCTTTTATTTATTCTGTTATTAGTATTCAGACAGGATATCCCTTATGTTAGATTTGTCATTTAGTTTCAGACTTGCATCGAATTATAGAAGCTCTTGTACTTAAGACACCAAATTCTTGGGGTGATATATTTTAGCTTCCGCATTCGTACATATAAGGAACTCAGTGTTGGAGATTTGGCAATTTGTTGTCTCTTCACTAATTAGTTAGTTAAGTTTGTTAAAATATGATGGTTGGCTTACCTATTGGTTGGGAACATAGGTGCCATCACGACTCGTGATTTTGAGTCGTGACAAATTTGGTATCAAAGCGCTAGGTTCATCGGTCTCAAGAGTACAAGAACAATGTCTAGTAGAGTTTTGCGGATCGGTATGAAGACGTCCATACCTATCTTCGAGAGGCTATTGGACATTTAGGAAATATTTTGTTCTTTTATTCCTTATCGTGCACACTTGACCTTGTAGAAATTATAATCTTGATATCTCATTCTCTCTCAGATGGCGAGGAATCGTACATCGGCAAATGGTGGTCAGGATCCTATTCCTGCGCCTGCTTCTGGGAACACTGTCTGAGGTAGAGGTAGGAGACGAGCTCGAGGTCGGGTAGGGGCCGTGTTGCAGCACCCGTGGATGTTCAAGTACCAGTAGCTACCCAGGGTCATGATAGGGCCGTACCTGCTGATGCAGAGGTTATTCATGGGGATGTGCAAGATCGTGTCGAGGGGGATGGGCCAGCTCAGGCTCCAACCATTACTATTGTCCCCCCATTGCTTAAAGATACCTTGGCTCGTATGTTAGGAATCCTAGAGGGGATGGCCCAGGCAGGAGCTTTGCCTGTCACTTCTGATGGCTCGCAAACCCGTGTTGGAGGTCAAACTCCAGATCCGATAGTTGCTCCAGATTCTCAGACTCCCAGGACTCAGCCAACTACCGCTGTAGCTCCTCGTTTGGATAGTATGGAGTTTCCAGATATGACATCACATTTGGTGAACAGGCCTTCTATGACTATTGATGAGCAAAAGATGTTTGGGAGGTTCAGACTAATGAATCCTCCTACTTATACTGGTGACTTAGCTGAGGATGCATATGAATTCATAGTTAGTTGTCATGAGAGGTTGCATAATCTTGGATTAGTGGAGTCTCATGGAGTTGACTACACAGCGTTTCAGATGACTGGCTCTGCTAAGCAGTGGTGGAGGGATTATATTAGTAGTAGGCTAGCTGGATCCCATCCACTATCCTGGACTGAGTTTACTCAGGTATTTCTATCCAAATTTGTTCCACGCAGTGAGAGGGAGCGCAAGAGGGCCGAGTTTGAGGGTTTGCAGCAAAATGGTATGTCAGTTTCAGAGTATGAGGGTAAATTTCATGCCTTGGGTAGGCATGCCTCGATGATACTTCCCATAGAGGTGGGAGAGTGAGGAGGTTTGTTAAGGGGCTGATTATTCCAATTCGTCTAGGAGTTTCTCAGGTTGCTGCTTCTGGTGTTCCATTCCAGAAAGTGGTAGATGCTGCTAAGGAGTTGGAGATAATTCGATGTGAGGTATTTGAGCAGCGAGAGGGCAAGAGGACTCGTTATTCAGGTGATTATGGTGGTGCTCCGCCTAGGAGTCGGGGTTACTTGGGCAGAAGTTACCACCCTCAGTCCAGCAGACCCATTCATGCTGCTATACCAGCATTTGAGGCTGGTTACGTTGGGCATGACTCTTCGAGCTCGGTACATACTTCGCAGGGTTCATCTTCTAGACCTGTAGTTCGTGGAGGGCATTCTGGTCATTCAGGTTCCTCTCATCAGCCTGCGTCTCGTAGGGGTTGCTTTGAGTGTTGTGATATGGGACACTTTGTGAGAGACTGCCCTAGGACCAGACGTGGTGGCTTACATCAGGGTTCTCAGGCTTCGACTTCCAAGGCTGCACAACCTCCAGCTAGGGGTGGTGCACAGAATGGTAGAGGTGGTTCTCATTCAGGTAGAGGTGGTTCTCCTTCTGGTCGAGGTGGTTGTCGTGGAGGTTCACAATCTGATGGAGGTCGTTCTCACTGTTACAATAGGACATTTAGGCTCGTCCGCCTTAAAACGACATTTAGGTTTGTCCATCTTATAGGACATTTAGGTCGTCCACCTTAAAGGGACATTTAGGCTTGTCCGCCTCATAGGATATTTATTCGTCCGCTTTATATGATATTTAGGCTGTCCGCCTTAAAATGACGTTTAGACTCTCCTAATAACAAGAGATTTTTGTCTATATTATTATATCTTTATAGTATCAAATCTATTGGAGTTTGACGTCATTCTTCAGAGATGGGTTTCAATCCTTCAAGAAGTTAAAGACTATCAAGGCTTGCGATATGTCTCAAACAGATACGCTTTTTATCACCTCTTGTCTATTTAGAACTCATATTTTATCAGTATTGGTCATATTTTATCTATTTATAAGCTAACATTTTATCTAGAATTTGCAGATATGATCGATCGCCCTTGATTACAATTATCATGTTGTCCTCTATCACAACAACGACTCTATCAATCCTTTGCTACTCATACTCTGAACCGTGCTCAAATGCTGACATGCTATTTCTCTATCACGCTCTTCTAGCCTCTATCTCTCTTTTCTCGCTACTCTAATCTTATCCATTCAAGCCGATATCGTGACTTTCAAATACCTTAGCGCTCTTTCAACTTTTAAGAGTTTCATTTGCTCTTGAATCTAGAACTACACACGACCTGATTCTCGTATAACCAGAGATATGTAGGCGACTTAAAACCAAAGTCTCGGTCGTACCCTTTTTCAACTCTATATCGTTTCAATTGATCCAACTGACATCTCTCGTCGGTCGGACAAAATCGGCAACTAAGTCAACGTTGGTTGCCTGACAATTCATTCTTCATTCTCAATCAACCAAGGGGCAGCTGTTGACACCCAATTTTGACCGACCTTTGAACTTTTTTAGAAATCCTATTCGATTAAATACGTATTTTAAATTTTAGAATTTTTAGTCGACTTTGCTTGAAAAATATATATTTTAGTATGTTTTACTTTATAAAATTATCGTAAATATTATAATATTTTAAAATTATTAATGAATTTCAAATGTTTTAAAATTTAAATGATTTTCTCAATTAAAATGTTTTGGCTCTTCTTTATTTAAGGAAAATATATTGCTCTTCCTAATTCTTTCTTGCTTAAGTTTAGTAAAAAAAATTTTAGTAATCTGATTTGGCTCTTAAAATAAGAATAAGTTTAATTGATTTTCTTATTTTTAAATTTACTAATTTATTCTTACTTGTTTATATTTGGTAATGAAATATATTAACATATTTTTTGATTTGGATGTCCTTTAAAATAAGAAAAATTGTATTATGATTGATTCCTTGAAATATTTATTTCCCTTATTTGTTCCCCCCTCCTCTACTATATAAAGAGACTCCTTTTATTCATTCAGACGCTCATTTCACTCTCAATCATAAAAATTTCTCTCATCACTCTCTCTTCTCTCATTGCTCTCTTGCTACTTTAACAACACCTTAATATTCCGATAAATATTCAAGTGTTCTTCACTATTTCGCTACTTCGTTCGAGTAAAAGGTGAATCAATTTGTTTTGCTTAACCGGTTAGTATTCCTAACATCTACGCTATCTTCACACTCACATATTTGTGTAAGCTATTGTCTGTTTTTTTATGTAGAATTCGTCATTAAATAATTGCATATCGTCTCACCTCAACTAATAAGTGTGATTACTTGTGTAGTTATTTGATTACTTTGACAGGTTTCAAACTTGAAGTTCAAGTTGAAGATTGATTGAAGAAAGATTTATTTGTTTATTTGAATGTATATATATATTTTATTTTTTGTCTATTTTATTTATTCAAATGTTGTAACAGTTGTAACTCTAAAGATCATATAATAAATTTATTTGGGGGTCGTCTAGGGGAGGGGGATTTATATGTTAACTTGTTTCATTAAATTTTTTTTCTTAGAAATCATGCCTATAGGTTTGTCTTTAATCGCCTAGATTTAATATTTGTAGGTGTTATAATCTAATCAATTTTCAATTTGCTTGACGCTTTCGTTAATAAGTCTTAAAAATAATAACTAGATTCCATTAATTTTTTAAAATATAAAAATCAAGTCCTAATAATATAATAGGTTGTTAGATGTTAAAATATGTTATAAATTTTCATTTGTCTTATCACGTAGAAACTAGGCCTAAGTATTAATTTGTTCATATCATTTACAAAAGCATGTATATGTGTTACTCCTTCTTTTGAACACCTAGAAATCATGTCTATAGGTTTGTAAATAATTTTAACAAAATTTGTTTGTGCATATTTGTGCCCTCCCCTTAAAATTAGTTAATATCATTAGAAATCCTATTTGTCCTCTTGAAGATTTCCGCATTCATTATGCAACATTTTTTTATTAAATTAGAATCATTTTATGCATTTAGCAAGTTACTTAGTTTAATATTTCATATCAAAACCTTGCAACATAAGTCAATCTTTCTTTAAATTTTGGATTGATTATGACTCTGCTTATTTTTGAAATAAATTATAAAGTACTATCTCCTAACCTATCGTTAGTGGGAAAGTCAAAGGAACTACGAGGTCTAGTTCCAATTTTTAAACCTGACGCATCCTCGGAAGTACCACCTACCCATGAATTTCAAAAAAAATTATGTGCATTTATGTGTAAATGTTTATGTGCCTACGTGTGAACTAAATCTTTTAAATCATTTTTTCAAAAACATAAACTATTTTTTAGACCGACCTCAAATCAAAATTGTTTCTATGGTGGAGGAGCGCGATCAACAATATCGTGGCATCATCCCTATAAAGAAACAAACATTTTTTCAAAAATAAAAATTCATATTCAAAACTTACTCAATTTTTAAAACTTTACTTTTGCACATATTAATATTTGCCAATTTTGTCTATAACATAGTCTCGTATGTTAAATAAATAAAAAAAATATAAACTTGGTTGTTTATTATTGCTGTCTTCTAGCCTCGCATATTTAAATTAATAAAATAACCTTAATTGTTTTATACTTGTTGTCACTTAGCAAGCATATTAATGAATAATAATGAAGTGACCTTGATTGCTACTTGTAACCCCCACATAGATTGCATGAGTTACGGCCGGGACCCACACTTGTGGACCTCGAGGGATGCCTAACACCTTCCCCTCGAGGTAATTTGAACCCTTACCCTAATCTCTGGCCCGTTGACCTTAGTTAGACTTAGTTAGGTTAGATAGGTGCCCTAACGCGCCTTAATTCGTTAGGTGGCGACTCCAAAACTCGAAAATCCCAAAAGAGTTGTTAGGTCGTGCACAAAACCCGTTTTCTGCGAAAGTGGGGCGCGACAGAATGGCGACTCTGCTGAGGATATTAGGTATCTTACCATTACGTGTTTATGTGGGGTTTATTTTATTAATTAGGTGCTTACCATGTTTAACTTATTTTGTTGCCTTATTTATTGTCTCCTCTCCATGTTCCTCCCTTTCCCTTTTCCTTAATTGTTTATTATCATGTTTCACCTCTTCCCTTTCCCCTTATTTGTTTACATGTTTAGTCTCGTATCCTCTTGCTTTATTTGCGTAGTTTTCATATCTTTATATGTTTATTTTCCTTTATTTATTGTTTATAAACTGCCTATATGTTACCCTTTTCCAATTTAAATGCTAAATGTTTACTGCTTTGATAATTGGCATCCCGCTCATATTTTCCCCAATTGGGACCCTCTTCCTTTTTTTTTTATTTTGTTCTCGTGATGTTGTGTCTTTGCACCTCTCACAACTACTCCAATCTTATACAAATACCCATTATAGAGAGTCGGCATATGCGTGGACGTAGTGGATAGTTTTAATACCGCGAAGCCACGAGCCTCTCACATAGAATCCTTTCAAGTCCGTGTCAAGCCAACTCTTAGAAGTCTTGATTAAGTCATACATGCTGCATAAGCCCTAGGAGGTTTGACCCTTGGTGTCAATCCATGTAATTAGTAGCCACCCTCTCGTCTAAAGGGCCCCAACACCCTTAGACAAATTGCATATTTATGTGTCAACGTGATCATGATAATTAAATCAAGCCAACATTGTCAAAATGGAGTTTAGAAGTCGTTTGTTACTTTGTTTACAGAGTCATGGCTCACCCTCACTTTCCAAACACACAAATGGTGGTCAAAGTTAATCCCATTTTGAAGATTTGGTGGAAAGATATTCAAAAAAATCGAGAGTTAGAAGCAAATGAACCGTTAGGCGGCCTCACTGCTTTGATCTCCGTAGAGTCAGATCGTCACTTAATCAAGGCAGAGAGAAGATGGGCTAGCAACCTCCTCAACACCGATTATGACATTATCCTAGAAATGAGGAAGCAGATTGTGCCTAACATTGGAGAGCAACATAATTGAAGTTTTTTTTTATTATTCTTTTTATTCCCCATGTGTTATCCTTAGCCCTTTAGTTATCTCTAGATTGATGTAATAAATAGAAATTATTTCAATAATTGAAAGTCGTTTTATTGTCTAACTCTAAACTCCAAATTGACAAATAAGGCTTGAACTAGTTATTGTGCATCACTTATGTGTCGCTTAGGCCTACCTCTGGCTCAACGAGACTCATTTGCATTTAGGTCGTTTATCTTAAATAACGTGTTTGATATCTCAATTTATGCAATGTTCTAACTTGGGTTTTATTTTGCTTTTATTGATTTTACCCTTTCCCAATGGTTGATCTGTAGACCATGGTTTATCACACGCGATCAAAGGTCATTTCCTCTTCTTCCGACTGAGAATTGCAAAGGAAAAGTGAAAGGGACTAATGCTAAGGTTATGTGCAAAACTATTGAAAAAGTGTCTTCCAGACAAGTTGGTATCAAACCTTGATCAGAAAATAAAGAAGTTAGAAGAAGAGTTGTTGGACATGCGCGAGTGGGCAAAGTTGTTACTCTCCGTCAATCCAACTTTGGAGACGAACATGGATATGTCACCTTTCGCAAGTCATTCACTCTCCAAAATAATCTTCCTCCGGATTACTCTACCTCTCAAAGTCAACCGAGCTCCATTCAAATGCTTCTAAAAACATCTACTTTCCAAATCACCCATATCCTCCGCAAACACCATGCATATGCTCTTAAACCTCAACATCTTACTTTACACCCGCATTATCCCGCTATGCAAGCTCCTCAATACGAAACACCTCTGCACCAAGTTCCTTGGCATCATGCACCTCTCATGCCATTTCCAAACCCTCCATATCAAATGTCTTTGTACCAAAGGCCTCCTATGCCATATCTTTTGGAACTACGTCAGACATGATTCCCGTTTAAGAGGGGATACGTAGGCGCTCCTATGGGGTTCGGTCTTACCATAATAAAACTTTCATTTTTCCCTTCTATTGATGTGTATCTTTGTCTGCCATGATGAAGTTCAATAGTGTATCGGACAAATACTTTGAATCTATTTTAATAAGACACCTTGAAAAGTATCACGTAATAGATATGCTGGATCTCGTGATAAACTATGCAAATAATATCATATGAAAGAAACCTTTGTTTAAGCTATTTTACATTTTCAAGACGTGGTTCACTGAATGCTAGACAATCACATCTAGTTCAGTTGGACTCCAGCCTAGTGGCCTCTGTACTGCACCCTCATCAATGAATTGCCTTATTTTCATAGCATTCTTCCACCTCTCTGGAGTGGCGTAAGTACTTGATGATACAAAATGATTAACAGGATCTAATTGAAGAAGTTTGTATGCAGCAATTTCAGCAAGAACCATATTACCGTGAAGTTTACTAGCACCTAAGAAACATGCTCCACAAAACAACATTTGCCGCCATAGGCATAAGATTTATAAACTCAAATGTTCTATTTAAATTACTAGATCGGCACAACAAATCAACAAAACATCCATAATGCTTCCCTTTTGGCACAAATCAATGACGTTTTCCCATACTCATCAAGTATTCCAAACTTTTGTTCACCAAATCGCATGAGCACAAACAGCTGACGAAATATCCATTTGAATGTCATGCTGACGAACAAAATCATGTTCCTTTGCAGCCGTTAAATCCCCTGCTTTAGCATACTCATTTTTCTCCATCTTAGTAAAAACTTCTTCAGCTAAGATAACTATAATCCACGCATACCATACATATCAATCAATGTGTTCCCCAAATAAACATTAATTTTCACACAACTATCCCCTATATACTTCGCCAAAAAATCCGCAGTATCAAAGTTCCCCTAAATAGCTACAAGCTAGCACTACTTTCATCAATGTCACTACATCCCCCATCACATTTTCTGCCGCATAGAAGCAAAAAGACCCAATACTTCATGATATGTATTACATTAACTATACCCATAAATCAATGACTACATATATTGGTACATGAATACAAGTTTATTTCAGTTAATTTGTTGTGTTGTTGATCGAATGAGAAAAGAAAACTAATTTAACGCATCGAAAATACTATCTAAATATTTTTTCATGTTGCGAAAAAGACTTAATAAGTTATGTAAAAAAGATATACGAGAAAAATGCTATTATGATAATTGTTTCAAATTGCTTCAATGGTGTATGTAGAAGAAGAAGGAACGTCAATACAACTAAGAAAGCTGAAAAAAATATTTTATTTTTTATTGTTGGTAAGACAAGTAAGAATCCTAATTAAATTTGTATAATTAATTTAGCAAGTTACCATATAACACTCTTTTATTATTTTTATTTTATTTTAATAATATTTGAATATATTAATTAAAAAAATTAAGTATTTTCAAAAATAAGATTCCCATGTAAATTTTTTGTGCACCATCGATAGATAGTAGTTAATCTCTATGAGAAATTAGTTCAAATATGCAACATAAAAAATCTAACAACTCTTGACCAAAAATCGTCCTAGATATACAAATTAAAATTTATTTTCAAGTTTAAAAAATGAATGTAAGCAATCTGCATTTTCTTTTTGGGTTTTTGCTATTGAAGAGGAGTAGTTATTGGTAGTCCGTGTAAGAAAACTCGGTATAAAAATTCTCTTAACTTCTTATAAAAAAGAGTCCTAATTTTTTTTTATAAAAAAATTGATGTAAATAATTCAAAATGTTAGGCACGACATATTAATATTAAGTACACAAATATTCAAAAGGTGGTCACCAGAATACAATAGATATTGCAAAACAAAGTGAAGTATATTTAAGAATTCAAACTACAAAATCTTATTGTTCATAAAGGTAACTTGGACCATGGATGAATATATGAATTTAGGATAAAAATTCAATTTTCATAGTATTTCTCTCCCAATTCATTCTTTTGCACTCATCCAATCTTCTTGATCTTTTCTCCATGTCGATAATATCCACAAATCATCACTAAAAGTTAAGAATAACTCGCAAGAAACTTCTTAATGAATAATGGAAAAGGTACTAATATTTTAATCGATATTTATCAATTGACTGTAAAAATTAATCGAAATCTGGACGACTTTTTCATCACGGCTCTTGTAAATTCAACGAACAATCTGAACCTCATCACCTTTGAACCTATCTCGAATGACCTCATCAATATGTGCTTACTTGAAATTAGTATTCCTACTCTTCCATTTAGATTACACTTCATTATAATATTAAATTGTACTTCATTTTAATGTTGAGATTGATAAAAATATTTATAACCAATCCACATTATTTCTAAAAGAGATGCAATCAACTTCAAATCAAATTTTTAATTTAAATGTTTAATTAAATTCATTTTGATTGTTAAATGAAAAAATTCAAAAGAAATCTACAAATTAATTGACGGAGGGGAAGGAAAGAGTGGGCTACATGTAATTGGAAAGTTAGTTTAAATAAAAGTTTATGTTTTTTAAAAATCTACAAACTGATTCATAAGACATGTTTTTGTTTTTAATTATTATTTTGAAATAATAATTATCTAAATGTAAATATCATAGCAAAAATAACAATACAAAATCCCCCTCAATCTCATTACACAACCAGCGTGATAATGAAATTAGTCACTAATTTGGCGGTATATAACTGACCCTAATTATATCACAAGAACCAAAGTAGTTAGTTTAGGTTATGAAAGGTAAAAAGAGAAAGTGCATATATATATATATATATATATATACACACATATATACATCACAAAGAAGAAAAGGATTGAGAAAAGTTATTCAACTAATCTAAATGCGTTTCATATCGCTTGATTGAGAATAAGTTATCCCCCATATATTATGGAATAATTTGTACCTCGCTACACTAATCAAAAAGTTACAAATTAGTCACAATTTTTACCTTTTACATTACTTGGTCACAAAAAAATAAATCTTTGATGACTCTCTATAAACCTAACCCTAAAAATATTACATCAAAACGAAAGTAGTTAAACGGTTAGATTAGCCGGGTTAAAAAAAGAAATAGACAAAGCAATTATGTATATATAGGGTTTAACAAGTATAAGAAAAATGAAGTAGCTACACTACTTAGGGTTTAGCGCAGACATTAAATAGAATCAAGTAGCTAATAAATGAAAAAAGATTAATACCGCTGTCCATTATAAAAACCCAGGGCGGCTAGATACTTTTACGAATGAGGCATCCGTTTAGGCCCCAAATTTGAAGGCCCCATTTCTTAGTAATAATAGAATTATTACAAGTATTTTTTTCACAAAAATAAATAAAGAATGTTTTGTGTTTCTTTAGTTTGATTTGAAACAGGAATGTTTTTTTTTCCTTTTTGTCAATTTTTAAATTTAACTTCCACGTTACATGTTTAATATCACAAGATTACAAAATATTTTGCTATATATATGTAATTTAAGACTATAAAAAAGATAAAACATTTCCTTCGATTTATATTTGACTTTAGCCACTAATTAGGTTGAGCCATAAACACCTTTGGAAACTATCACGACCCAAAACCGAGCCGCGACTGGCACCCACACTTACCCTCCTATGTGAGCGAACCAACCAATCTAAACCTTAACATTTCAATGTAATATCATCATAAAATAATGCGGAAGACTTAAACTCATTAATAAAAACCAATTCAATAACTATTATTTCCCAAAATCTGGAAGTCATCATCACAAGAACATCTATGATCAAATTACAAAATGTAAGAGTTTCTAAGAAGCTAAAAATATATAAAAGCTAGTCCATGCCGGAACTTCAAGGCATCAAGACATGAAGAGGAAGATCCAGTCTAAGCTAGAAGCATTAGCTCACCCTGATATCCGGAGTAATGAAGACTGGCTAGAGTTACTGTTGAGTCGAAGATGACGGCACGTTTGCTGTACTCCACAAATAAACAAGAAGAAAACATAAAAGTAGGGGTCAGTACAAAACACGGGTACTGAGTAGATATCATCGGCCAACTCAAAATAGAAGTCAATATATACCAAGTAATATCATAAAATCAACTATGATACTCAACATGTAGCGACAGCAAGTACTATATCATTAACAATTACCGTCAAGTTCACACATGAGGACTCAAGCCTCAATACCATACTCATTTGGGAATTATGTTCATTAGATTGAGTATATTACCATCTTTCAAGATTCATTATCTTTATTTCTCTTGTGTCGGTACGTGACACTCTGCTCCCTCATATTCATTAATCCTCTTGTGTCGGTTCGTGACACCCGATCCCCTAAATCTACGTGTCGGTTCGTGACACCCGATCCCCTAAATCTACGTGTCAGTTCGTGACACCCAATCCCCTAAATCTATGTGTCAGTTCGTGACACCCGATCCCCTAAATCTACGTGTCGGTTCGTGACACCCGATCCCCTAAATCTACGTGTCGGTACGTGACACTCCGCTTCCCTAAATCTACGTGTCGGTTCGTGACACCCGATCCCCTAATCTCCTTCTATCAATTCATCAAGCCTTCTTTTTTACCAAGGCATCATCAATCTCATTATTTTAGTTCATCACGCCTTCTTTTATACCAAGGCCTCATTATTAACAGAGAGATTAGGGTTTTGCAAGATTTGGGATTCAATAATTTCATCATGCTTATATAATCACAATTATATAATTACATTCATGCAAGCATACAATTAAGCACATAACAGGGTTTACAATATTATCAATACATATCATTCGCTATTAAGAGTTTACTACGAATATCGTAAGAGAAACCATAACCTACCTCCACCGAAGATGAGTGATCAAGCAAGCGATTTCCCAAGCTTTGTTTCTCTTCGTTTCTCGTTCGACTCTCTCTCTCTTTCTCTTGTTCTTTCTATTTTCTTTATCCAAAACCCTCTTTCTTTTACCCTAATTAGCATATAATTAAGAATAAAAGATGGCAATAATAACCCACTAATTAACTTAAGGTTACCTCTTTTAACCCCCAAGCAATTAGACTTATTAACATTAACCCACTAACTATATAATTAAAGCAGAAATAGTCAAAAACGTCCCTTAAAACAATTAAGGAAATCCGACTCAGATTGGGATTACGCAACCTGCAACGGCCCATCGTGCCTGCGACGGTCTGTCCTGCAGGTCGTCACAAGATTCAGAGACTCAATTTCCACCAAAAAGTCTGTGACGGTCCGTCACACATGTGACGGTCCGTCCTGCCATTTCGTTGCAAAGTTCAGAGAGTCGATTTTCAGTACCCAATTTCAGATTTTCTAAGTGTTTTGAAACGAGACCCTGCGACGGTCCGTCGTGCCCATGATGGTCCGTCGTAGGGTCCGTCGCCTCAGCCTGTTTTTCCAGAAATAAAATCTGCTGTTCAAAACGACTAAACAGGTCGTTACAATAGATACCAATTTACCCATCGTTCGTCCCCGAACGATCACAAGAAGGAAAACAAGGGCGAAAAGGAGTACCTGAATCTGTAAACAGATGTGGGTATCTTTCTCGCATATCTGCCTCCTTCTCCCAAGTGGCTTCTTCAACGGGTCGATTCTTCCATTAAACTTTGATGGATGCAATTTCCCTTGATCTCAACTTGCGAATTTCTCTATCTAGAATGGCAACAGGTTCCTCCTCATAAGACAAGTTTTCATGAAGCAAAACTGAATCCCAACGGATAATGTAGTTTCCATCCCCATGGTATCTTTTCAACATCGACACATGGAATACCGGATGCACTCCGGACAGCCCTGGAGGCAAGGCTAACTCATAAGCCACCTCCCCTACTCGCTTAAGTACTTCAAATGGACCAATATACCTTGGGCTAAGTTTACCTCGCTTACAAAACCGCATCACCCCTTTCATTGGCAAAACCTTCAACAAGACTTGTTCACTCTCCATAAACTCCAAGTCTCTAACCTTCCGATCTGCATACTCCTTTTGTCTACTTTGCGCCGCTAGAAGCTTTTCTTGAATAGATTTCGCTTTATCTAACGATTCCCTCAGAAGGTCAGTACCCCAAGGTCTAACTTCAAATGCATCAAACCACCCAATGGGAGACCTACATTTTCTCCCATATAGTGCCTCAAATGGGGTCATATCAATGCTTGAGTGATAGCTATTGTTGTAGGAGAACTCTGCTAAGGGTAAGAAGCTATCCCACTGACCGCCAAATTCTATCACACATGCACGAAGCATATCCTCCAACACTTGAATCGTTCGCTCAGACTGACCATCGGTCTGAGGATGGAACGCAGTACTAAGGTTCAACCTAGTACCCAATTCTGCATGCAATGTTTTCCAAAACTTAGAAGTAAACTGCGTACCTCTATCTGATATAATGGAGAGTGGAACCCCATGCAATCGCACCACTTCCGAGATGTAAAGTTTGGCTAACTTCTCTGCATTGTAAGTCACCTTGACCGGAATGAAGTGAGCATACATAGTTAACCTATCAACGATTACCCAAATAGAATCAAACTTTCCCAATGTCTTTGGAAGACCAACCACGAAATCCATTGCAATCCTTTCCCACTTCCATTCAGGAATGGACATTCTCTGAAGTGTTCCTCCGGGCCTTTGGTGTTCATACTTTACCTGTTGACAGTTTGGACATTTGGCAATAAAATCCACAATATCACGCTTCATTCTTCTCCACCAAAAGTGTTGCTTTAGGTCACGGTACATCTTAGTTGCACCCGGATGTATCGAATACCTTGAACTATGAGCCTCTGTCAGAATAGTGTTGATTAAATCATCGACGCGGGGTACACATACCCTTCCCTTAATCCTCAAAACACCTTCCTCATCAATTGTCGCTTCTTTAGCCTCTCCTTGCAACACTTTATCTCGGATACTAATCAATTTTTCATCATTAAACTGCTTTCCCTTAATCTTGTCAAGGAAGGAAGATCTTGCCTCCACACAAGCTAAGAATCCTCCCTTCTCATTTACTTCTAATCTCATAAGGTCGTTAGCCAGAATCTGAACTTCTCTAGCCAATGGGCGTCTAGAATCTTGCAAGTGAGCTAGACTTCCCATGCTTCCCGCCTTTCTACTTAAAGCATCCGCTACAACATTCGCCTTTCCCGAATGATACAAAATAGTGATATCGTAGTCCTTCAGTAGTTCCATCCATCTCCTCTGTCTCAAATTCAAATCTTTTTGAGTAAAAACATACTGTAGGCTACGATGATCCGTATAGACCTCACACTTTAACCCCATATAAATAGTGTCTTCATTGCTTTAATTCAAACACTACCGTGGCCAATTCCAAATCATGAGTTGGATAGTTACGTTCATGCACTTTTAATTGTCTTGAAGCATAAGCAATCACATTCTTCTCTTGCATTAGTACTGCACCCAAACCCGAGTAGGATGCATCACAATAGACAATGAAATTCTTACCTTCCACTGGCAGGGTAAGGATTGGTGCAGTAGTCAACAAGGTTTTGAGTTTCTGAAAGCTTTCCTCACATTCGTATGACCATACAAATGGAACATTCTGCTTAGTCAAGTTCGTCAATTAGGAAGCAATGGAAGAGAATCCCTTGACAAATCGACGGTAATAGCTAGCTAAACCAATAAAGCTCCTTATTTTTGATACATTAGTAGGTCTCACCCAATTCTTCACTGTCTCAATCTTAGAAGGATCCACCATCACCCCATCCTTAGAAACCACATGCCCCAAGAAGGACACTGCATCTAGCCAAAACTCACACTTGGAGAATTTGGCATAAATCTTTTTCTCCCTCAACATTTCCAATAACATTCTCAAGTGCTCCTCATGTTCCTTCTTGCTCTGTGAGTATACCAATATATCATTAATAAATACGATCACAAAGAGATCCAGATATGGCTTAAAAATCCCGTTCATCAAGCTCATGAAAGCAGCAGGGGCATTCGTAAGACCAAAAGACATCACTACAAATTCGTAATGCCCATACCTGGTCCGAAAAGCAGTCTTTGGCACATCCGTTGCCCATATTTTCAATTGATGATAACCGGATCTCAAGTCAATCTTAGAGAAGACACAAGCACCTTGTAACTGATCGAACAAGTCATCAATGAGAGGAATGGGATACTTGTTCTTAATAGTTACCTTGTTCAGTTGTCTGTAGTCTATGCACATCCGAAAACTCCCATCCTTCTTCTTTACAAATAACACCGGAGCACCCCAAGGAGATGCACTTGGTCTAATGACGCCTTTGCTCAACAACTCTTGAAGTTGGGCCTTTAACTCTCTTAACTCCGCGGGAGCCATTCTATAAGGGGGTATAGAAATGGGGCGAGTACCCGGTTCAAGATCAATGCAGAAGTCAATATCTCTATCCGGTGGCATACCCGGAAGGTCTGTGGGAAACACATCTAAAAACTCACGAACTATCAAAACCGACTCAATTGGAGGTACTTGGGTAGTATCATCCCTGAGGTGTGCCAAGAACGCTAAACAACCCTTACTAACCATTTTCTTAGCACGAAGAAAGGAGATGATACGAACCGGATTGGAAGTGTAGTCACCCTCCCACACTAACGGATCTGTCCCAGGCTTGGCTAACGTCACAGTTTTAGCATTACAATCCAAGATTGCAAAATTTGGGGAAAGCTAAGTCATACCCAGAATTACATCAAAATCAACCATTTCTAAGATAACCAAGTCTACATAAGTATTTCTCCCCACAAAAGTCACCAAACAAGACCTATACACTCTTTCAACTATCACAGACTCATCCACCGGAGTAGAAACACGAATAGGCATGTCAAGCAATTTGCAATGTAAATTAAGACCATTAGCAAATGCGGAAGATACATATGAAAATGTAGAGCCAGGGTCAAATAATACAGAAGCCATACAATCACAAACCAAAAGATTACATGTGATGACAGCATCAGATGTCTCCGCTTCAGATCTCCCAGGGAAAGCATAACAATGGGCCCTATCACCTGTCTGTCCGTTGCCTCTAACAGGTTGCGCTGCAGTAGTTCCCATTTGTCCGTCACCCCGGCCGTTTTGATGACCACCATTACCTCGGCCACCGCGTCCTCCAGAATAACGACCTCTACCATGACCACCTCTACCTCTAGCTATTGGGGGTCTATAACTCTGTTTTGGACAATTCCTCCTAATGTGTCCAGTCTCCCCACATCCATAACACTCTCTGGAGTCAAGCATAGGTCTCTCAGAGAAATGTTGGCCGGTCTGAGGTGGACCCCCAACTACAGTCTGTAGTGAAGACTGAATTGGTCGGACTGAGTAACCTCCTGAACCCTGTCCTCTAGAGTAAGAACCATTAAACTCACCTCCCTTTTGAAACCTCTTTGATGTCGTTGCCATAGTGAAGTCATCTGGCTTCACTCCCTCTACCTCTATCACGAAGTCTACCACTTCTTGAAAAGATTTTGCCGTAGCCGCTACCTGTAAGGCTGAAATCCGTAATTCTGATCTCAACCCCTTCACAAAACGGCGAATCCGCTCTTGTGGACTGAAACAAAGTTGGGTGGCATACCTGGATAATGCACGAAACTTAGCCTCATATGCAGTAACCGATATCTTACCTTGCTCTAGGCTCAAGAACTCATCTCTTTTCCTATACCTCAAAGTCCGGGGGATATACTTCTCCATAAACAAGCTAGAGAATGATGCCCAAGTCATAGGTGGTGCCTCTGTTGGTTGACACTCAACATGTGACCGCCACCACATTTTGGCGTTCCCTTGAAAATGATAAGTCACAAACTTAACACTAAACCGTTCTACTATACCTATCTTGTGTAGTAGCTCATGACAGTCAAACCAGAAAATAATAAGCATCCTCAGATTCAGCACCCTTGAAGACTGGAGGTTTCAATTTCAAGAACTTACTGAAAAGTTCATGCTGATCATTTGTCATTATAGGCCCTGTAGTTAGACGATGAAACGTGCCTATTTCCAATGAGGCATCCATGCGGGGAGCCACAGTAGCCGCATGTTGTACCTCCGGAGCCTGAGGTGCTGGTGTAGAAAACACTGGAGGCGCTTGGCCTTGATCAGATAACCCGCTAAGATAAGCAAGAACCTGATTGATCATCTCTGGGGTAGGTTGGGGTGGTAATTCCTCATTCTGTACTTGTTCATTTTCCCCATCCTCCCCTTCTCTTACTACTTCCTCAGTCGGTGGAGGAGTCACCGCCCTAGTACCAGATGGGCCAGGCGTTCGTCCTCTTCCTCTAGAGGACGTCCTCCCGCGACCTCTTCCACGGTCTCTTGCCACTACTCCTCTTCGAGCTACAGCCCCAGTGGCTGTCTCAGACGCTTCTTGTCTTGCCGGTGTTGGTGTTGGCACAGTCGTTCCTCTAGTTCTAACCATCTGTGAAATAGAGTGAAGATGGTCCGATACCAATTTGTATCACCTAGATACCAGTTGGACCCAAGTAGTAGCACGAAAGAAAGAAAGAAAGAATGGAATTTTCCTAAAGTCTTATAGTCTCTCAAAGAAAAGTAAAGGCGTCCCCTTACCGTTCCTTAAGCCTCTACTAGACTCGTTCTTGTGTGATGAGACCAACGAACCTAATGCTTTGATACCAAGTTTGTCACGACCCAAAACCGAGCCGCGACTGGCACCCACACTTACCCTCCTATGTGAGCGAACCAACCAATCTAAACCTTAACATTTCAATGTAATATCATCATAAAATAATGCAGAAAACTTAAACTCATTAATAAAAACCAATTCAATAACTATTATTTCCCACAATCTGGAAGTCATCATCACAAGAACATCTATGATCAAATTACTAAATGTAAGAGTTTCTAAGAAGCTAAAAATATATAAAAGCTAGTCCATGCCGGAACTTCAAGGCATCAAGATATGAAGAGGAAGATCCAGTCCAAGCTAGAAGCATTAGCTCACCCTGATATCCGGAGTAATGAAGACTGTCTAGAGTTACTGTTGAGTCGAAGATGACGGCACGTTTGCTGCACTCCACAAATAAACAAGAAGAAAACATAAAAGTAGGGGTCAGTACAAAATACGGGTACTGAGTAGATATCATCGGCCAACTCAAAATAGAAGTCAATATATACCAAGTAATATCATAAAATCAACTATGATACTCAACATGTAGCGACAGCAAGTACTATATCATTAACAATTACCGTCAAGTTCACACATGAGGACTCAAGCCTCAATACCATACTCATTTGGGAATTATGTTCATTAGATTGAGTATATTACCTTCTTTCAAGATTCATTATCTTTATTTCTCTTGTGTCGGTACGTGACACTCCGCTCCCTCATATTCATTAATCCTCTTGTGTCGGTTCGTGACACCCGATCCCTTAAATCTATGTGTCGGTTCGTGACACCCGATCCCCTAAATCTACGTGTCGGTTCGTGACACCCGATCCCCTAAATCTATGTGTCGGTTCGTGACACCCGATCCCCTAAATCTATGTGTCGGTTCGTGACACCCGATCCCCTAAATCTACGTGTCCGTACGTGACACTCCGCTCCCCTAAATCTACGTGTCGGTTCGTGACACCCGATCCCCTAATCTCCTTCTATCAATTCATCAAGCCTTCTTTCTTACCAAGGCATCATCAATCTCATTATTTTAGTTCATCACGCCTTCTTTTATACCAAGGCCTCATTATTAACAGAGAGATTAGGGTTTTGCATGATTTGGGATTCAATAACTTCATCATGCTTATATAATCACAATTATATAATTACATTCATGCAAGCATATAATTAAGCACATAGCAGGGTTTACAATATTATGAATACATATCATTCGCTATTAAGAGTTTACTACGAATATCATAAGAGAAACCATAACCTACCTCCACCGAAGATTAGTGATCAAGCAAGCAATTTCCCAAGCTTTGTTTCTCTTCGTTTCTCGTTCGACTCTCTCTCTTTCTCTTGTTCTTTCTATTTTCTTTATTCAAAACCCTCTTTCTTTTACCCTAATTAGCATATAATTAAGAATAAAAGATGGCAGTAATAACCCACTAATTAACTTAAGGTTACCTCTTTTAACCCCCAAGTAATTAGACTTATTAACATTAACCCACTAACTATATAATTAAAGCAGGAATACTCAAAAACGTCCCTTAAAACAATTAAGGAAATCCAACTCAGACTGGGATTACGCAACCTGCGACGGCCCGTCGTGCCTGCGACGGTCCGTCCTGCGGGTCGTCGCAAGATTCAGAGACTCAATTTCCACCAAAAAGTTTGTGACGGTCCGTCATGCCATTTCGTTACGAAGTTCAGAGAGTCAATTTTCAGTACCCAATTTCAGATTTTCTAAGTGTTTTGAAACAAGATCCTGCGACGGTCCGTCGTGCCCATGACGGTCCGTCGTGGGGTCCGTCGCCTCAGCCTGTTTTTCCAGAAATAAAATCTGTTGTTCAAAACGACTAAACAGGTCGTTACAGAAACTGATATGTATGCCCCTTCAGCAATAAGATTGTTAACTTTAAGTTTTGTAAGATCGAATACTCATTCTTGTTTCTTCATCACTTTCAACTTCTTCGACTCGTCACAACCCTATTATTATTTATTATTAACTAGTGAAACTATTTGGGCTTCGCGCGATTATATGAAATATTTATATGATAATAATATGAAATATATAATATTTACGTTAGTATCGAATATATACATAATATTTATATTTTTTCTCGTCTGTGATATCATAAATGTTTGTAAAACATATAATATATATTTGTTTGTTTTGTATATGTATATATTAGAACAAAATATTCACCGTGATGAAGTAAATGAAATTAGGGATAGTATGTTGAAATAACAATATATTGTATTAGGTTGAAAATATTTTAGATGTTTTAATTTTCTCTATCTTTTCTAGGAGTAGTGATGTTCTATCCAAACTCTGATTTCGTCAAAACAATATTGTTTTCTTTTATTTTATTATTACATTTGCTTATTATTAGTTTTTAAACATTAATTAAATACTTATAAGATTTACGAAAAATGAAGCATATAAAGTCATGATTCATATTTAGTATTAAACTTTACAAGTAAGATGAAGAGACATGAGTTATAAATAATTTAAATGTATAATTTTATTAGCCACTAAATGTATTACTAATTATGTATTGATTTTATTTGTAAAATAAAAAAATAAAAAAAGGTGTGAAAATACAAAAAATTAACACAGAAAATATAATAATTGGTGATTACATAAAATTATAAATACATTTCAAAGCAAAAAGAACGACGACAGATTGTTACATACGCAAAAAATGACATCATGAAAATAATAATATATTTTTCAATTACTTTTTATAATTTATAATAAAAGTGAAACTAATCATCATAAATTTTGTTGTTGTTAAAATTAAATATTTATATTTATTTTTTTCATAACAAAGAGAAAATAGAATAGTAAAGGATCAAATGATTAGCATTGACAATATAATACATTTAGCTAAATTATTTACATAAATTAAAATTTTAAAAACTCTAGCAAAAGTAACTAAGTTGCTAATAAATTTCAAAGTGAAAAAACAAGTAATTATGCTTCATTTTTTTTCCTTCTACCATCTTCCTTTGCAAAGAGATCCGACATCATGTTTTTATCCATATGTCAAACTCTTCATATATGCAACCAACTGAATAAAAAAAAGCATATACGAATTAAAAATAATTATGTCAAAAGAAAGAACGAAATATAAACCATATTTAATATATTTATATATTATCTTTTCAATAGTAATAACAATAGTAAATAATAATTATTTCTTGAAATCTAACAAATATTATAATCAAACTATATTATATATGGAAAACTAACTATTAGAAAGATTAATTGCATACGGACAAAACATTGTTAAGAATTAAAGAGATTTTTTCAATCATACTTATTTGATAAATTATAATACAAACATAAAAATATATATTAAGAAAGCATGTCTAAGTACATAAAAATAAAAAGAAAGACTTAAGAATGAAATATACCTTACCTTCATATACTTTTTTTTTGTTACATGTTAGCTAATTCACAAACAAGTATTATGAAGAAGAGAAATTATAACTTTGTATGTGAATCTTCATGAAAATAAATATGAATCTATATAGACAAAATAAAGGAAATGAAAAAATAAGGACTTAAGAATAATATATTTATTAACTTCATGTATTTTTTTTTTGTTACATATTAATTTCCTTCACAAATCAAATACGAATTTATATAGACAAAAATAGAGAAGATAAAAAATAAAAATTTCAATGAAGTATTTCTTACCTTTATGTACTTTTTTTTTGTTACAAATCAAACTTATATGATGAAAAAAGAAAGAATAATTGTGATGTGAATCTTCATGAAACTAATATAAATTTATAGGCAAAATAAAGGAATTCCATAAGACATATAAACTTATAAATTTAAATTGGAGGTTATGAATATAAAATATGAGAGTCATGAATATTATTAAAAGTAAAAATTAAAGAGGGGCAAGTCATGGTTAGTAACTCCTAGTGAATAAATTCAAAAATAAAAATAAAAATACTTAAAATGTAAATAAAAAAATTAAAAAATTATGATTTCATGATTAGAAGTGAGATAAACAAATAGAAAAGAAATATAGAGAGTTTTTTTTTATATTATAAATGTTCATACATTAATAAAGTATTTATTTGTATATTTGTATAAATGAAGTAATATATTTTTATAATAAAATAATTAATTTAAATCAAAAAAGTTAAAATAAATAAATTATGTTTCTCTTTTAATTATAAGTGAGATAAATAAATAAAAAATTGGAAGAGTTTTTGTTATAAATGACCCACCATTAATAAAATATTTATTTGTAATAAATTTAAATAACTTTTTATGATATACAATAATTATTTTTTTTAAAAAAAAAGATCGAAAAAGCTAAATGCAAATGGAGGTCATATAGAGGTGTCACATCACCTCCTCAATGGTCCTCATTTATATATATATATATATATATATTGATTTGCTAAATAGTCTATCTAAATGCCTCTCAAGTTGCTCATTCATTCATTTTAAATCTATCTGTTATATGATCCTTGATTTTGCCATTATACAAAAACAAAGAAAAAAAAAAGCGATTTCAGCAATAAAATTGTTCACTTTAAGTTTCGTCTGATCTAATTCTCATTTTTGTTTCTTACCCACTTTCAACTTTTTGGACTTAGTCACAATCCTTACTAAATAATTTATCTAAATAATTTATCTAAATGTCTCTCAAGTTGCTCATCCACATCAGGAGGTTTAGGAGTGTGCTGTAACATATATTTATAGGTTTCGAAATCAAAGTTGAAACGATAAGAAAAATAGAAACTTGAGGAAAATAAATATAAATGTTTTCTAATTATGCTATTATTTGCTCTACACTAATAACATGGAGATTTTGTAATTAAGATATTTGTTGTACATAATAATATTTAATTTGGGTGTTATCTATTTATAATTAAATAGTAAATATATAATTATAAGCAAGAAAATCTAGGCTAGGATCAAGACATGCGTCATTTTTAGGACTATTTAGTTAATTATTATTGACAGAATGGTCTGGTAGACCCTTATACTTGTATCAGTTTGTATTCTAAACCCTTCTACTTAACTATTTATCAACTAAGCCCTTAGACTCAATGAAACTTAACATTTTAAATCCCATTGGCTTTGTTGAACTTCAATCGCTCAACAAAAGTGACATGTCGTCATCCACGTCAGATTTTAAATGACACATCATTAATTATTATTTTTTTTAAAAAAAAATTCACTTCTTTCCTCCTTCATTCTTCTTTAACCATGTCTCCATTTTTTACATTAGATCTCACAACTACAATCATCATCTTCCCCATTATCACCACTTTCCTATATCAAAAAAATTACTATTAATTTTTATGTTTTCATCATTTATAAATGTCAGTTATAATTTTTTGTAAAACTTTGTTCATCACTTGAAACTTCATAAACCCCTTTTCTCCATTAATGTAAATTTTATCACCATTAAAATATCTCAATATATTCAAATATTGATTTAACAATTATTTTTTACCCATCAAATTTATTACCTCACAAAATTTGTAGAAATGAGAAGAAAAAACTAAATGAAGGACACCATATTAGAAGCTAAAGAAAAAAAAATTATTTTGAAGGTGCCGCCGCCACACCACCAGATCTAGCTGTCGCACCAGATCTGGTCATAGCTGCCACACTATCACAACACTACCGCCATCGTCCGTCGACGCCATACCACCAGATTTGGCCGAAATCTCTTCAATGTTGTAACTAGATCCTCCAACCTAACCAGCGCCGCCGCACTTTCTCCGACGAGCACCACTAATATTGACCTCTCCTTTAGAGGCGAATCAATGGAGTCAAGAAGGTTTCAATGCCAAGATCTGATGATAAGAGTGTAGGAAAAAAAAGAATTGGGCATGGAGATGGTTGGTGTTAAAGGTGGAATTCTTAATTATTTTTTAATTTTTGTATTATTTTATTTTTTATTAATATTTTTAAAATTTAAATATAGTACTCACTCGCCTTAAGGAGTATGAAATCACACACTTTCGCCAACTCAACCATCTTAAAGCCACATAAGTGTGGTCAATGGTCAGAAGGGTCCGATATATTATGTTTTATTGAGTCTAAGGGTCCAAATGACAAATAGTAAGTTGAAAGGTTCAGAATACAAACTGATACAAGTACAAGGGTCCACCAGACTATTTCTCCATTATTATTTTAGTTAGGTGATAATCTTTACATAAATGTGATAATTAGCAGCAATTAAGAATTAATTGCCGCTAAATATGTAATTTTAGCGACAATTAACACTCTTTGTATATGTCCCTAAAATCTTTAGTGACATTGGTTTCTTAAATAATGTCTATAAAGACTAAAACTCTTCATTAAAATCAATATTTATTGTCGCTAAAATTTATTTTGGTTATTGTGAACTGATTAACTTTTTAGACTTTTACAACATTTTATATAAATTTTAATTTTTGAAAAATGTGTGTGCATGTGCTTGTGTGTGTGCGTGTGCGTGTGTATGCATGTGTGTGCGTGCGTGTGTGCATGTGTGTGTGCGTGCGTGAGCGCGCTCGTGTGTGTGCGTGTTTTTTGTGTGTTGTGTGTGTTGTGTGAGTGAGAGACCATAAAAGAAACAAATTTATCAGATTTTAAAAATTAGAAAAAGGAAAAAGGGTTAAAATTATCCCTAACTTTGTTTTATTGGTTAATTTTATTCCTACCGTTAAAAATAAGTTATTTTTACCTTTACGTCAATAAATTTAAAAATATAACCCTAATTGGATGAAAAAACCCAATCAATTAAAATTGCCCGATTTTCAAGATACTCAATGTAGTGTACTTTGGTGATTATTAAAATACTCAAATATCATTTATAATGAGCCCGAACGAAGAGTGATTTAGTTCATTCAAAGAATGGAAGGTTTGATTTTAGTCAAAATATTTTGGTGATTAGAATTGAAATTGAATGGAGAAAGAATCCCACAAGGATAATAGATGGGCCTAGCGGGGGATCTTGTTCTTGCTGTTGTTTTAATCAGTTTTCGGAAATACTTCGAAGCTTTCTAAGTCTTCAGAGGCTGATACTCACCAAGCGGTTGACAAATATGCAAATGCTCTAAGCATTGCTTTGTAAATCTTCGGCGTTCAGAAGTGTAAGAGTAGATATATTCACATTGGTCACTTAATTAGACTTAAGTTTAGGAGTACTTATTTTGATTCTTGAATTATTAATTGCAGCTGAAAAATTGGTGAATAATAAAATTGCAAGGAAATTGAACTATGAGAGATGGAAGCAAAGTGATGCTATGACCATGTAAATATTGGATCTCCAATGACATTTACTGCTACAATTTTATCATGGTCTATTTTGGAGTATAAAAACCACATGAACATGGTGAACGAGCTAGATAACACTTATGAATTCCTCAAGTGGATCATTGATTTTTTTATATCATTCAGTGGGTTGAATTGGAATTAAAGTTGAGTAAGTGAAGTACAATCGAATAATTTAAATTGATTTGAGGTTTTCCATGCAACGAGAAGTATATTTGTTAAGTTTATTGACGATACAGGTAAAAATAACTTTTTTAACGGCATGATAAAGTCAACCAATAAAATAAAATTAAAGGGTAATTTTTGTTGAAGAAGAAGGAAGTTGAGAATTGGAACATGTCGAAGGAACAGATCCAACAAAGCTGATGGATGAGTTTACAACACTCGTGTACAATTAGACTCGCACTAGGATTAGACTACCTATGTCAATTAGGATTGTATTTCATCTATAATTAAATTATGATTAGAATTATATTATGATTAGGATTAGAATACTATTAGAATTATATTATTTAGGATTTATATTATTTATAATTGCACTATTATATTATAGTAGTAATTGGTATTGTAGTAGATTTCTAAGTATAGATAACTTAGGACACTACAATTCTCTCCCTATATAAGGAGTATGTACTTAACATTGTTATTTATCAATACTACAAATATTTATCAACCTATCAATACTATCAATATTGATCAACATATCAATATCACGTCTAGGACTTAGACTTGATCTTGTTCTTGACTTGAACTTTATCATGATCTTGACTTTCTAGTTGAATTCAAAGGCTTGGAGCTTGATCTTGGATCCGGTGATCTTGATCTTGATCGTTATTGAACTTGATCTAGAACTTGATGTAGGGACTTGATCTTGGACTTGAACTTGGATTTGGACTTGATCTTGAACTTTATCTTGATCTTGACTTTCTAGTTGAATTCAAGGGCTTGAAGCTTGATCTTGAATCCGATGGTCTTGAGCTTGATCGATCTTGAACTTGATCTTAGCTTCTTCAAATCTTGAACTTGAACACTCGAATCCTTGAATTCTTGAACTTGTAGGGAAATTTATGGCTTTTGATAATATAATAAAGCAATTATAAATAATCTAAATCCTAAACACTATAATTCTAATAGTAATCTAATCCTAATCGCAATATAATTTTAATCAAAATTTAATTAAATATGAAATGCAATTCTAATTGACATAGGTAGTCTAATCCTAGTGCGACTCTGATTGTACAATAGTGTTGTGAACTCGTCCATTAGCTTCGTTGCACCTGTTCCTTTGACACTCGTCCATCAACTTCGTTGGACTTGTTTCTTCGACATGTTTCAATTCTCAGCTTCCTTCTTCTTCAACACTTCCCCTCCTGCTAGTGAGCATAGGAACGATTGCTCCTAGCTTGCATTGAATATCCAACTAAAAAACTTTGAATACCTAGCAAAAACTTGTTTTGTCAATGCTTTAGTATGTTGATGTTGTTGTTTTCGAATATCCAACAAATTTTTTTTAATACCTAGCAAAACATTATTTTGTCAATGCTTTGATATGTTGATGTTATTTTTTTCTTTTTCCCCTGCCTTTTTCGGCAGATAAACCATGTTATGGTTTTGGTTATGACACTTTTTCTTTCTCTTCCCTTATATCAAAGCTTGTAAGAGAATTAACAAATTGATTAAGGATGGGTTACGGCGTCTCATCTAAGCTTCTAGCAAAAAGTTATTTTGCTTTTTCTACATGAATATATGTTTTTATTTTTAAAAAGATTTTTCACATCTCATTGGCACTTGAGCAGCTCACAATTAGGTGCATGCTTTCTTCGGTCAAGGTGCTTGAGATCCAACTCTTTAGAAACACATCTTTCTCGTTCCAATCATCAATAGTGTCACTATCTTTTGCATCCTTCTTAGTCGCTACAACTTTTCCAGCAGTCTGTCCAATGAAACCACTACTTTTACTTGGTTCATTCTCTGTGATATGAATCGGTTGAGGTATATATGTCCTCTTTATGAGGTAGTTTGTTGAATTAAGTGTAATGAAGTAAGCGATAATTTTTTGGTGAAGTGAGGAGGTATACATGATTTTTGTTTGAAGGGGACATTGCAACGTGTGATTTTTTTTCCATTTTTTAATCAATACTCAGAGAGCGAAAGAACCTTAAGCTCTGATACCATGTAGAAATATATGTAGAAATGTCACATAGAGAAATCAAGGATTGTATTGATAGTATTGATATATTAGTATTGATATGTTGATCAATATTGGTAGTATTTATATGTTGATCAATATTTGTAGTATTGATAAAAAATAATGTTAAGTACATACTCCTTATACAGGGAGAAAATTGTAGAAACTTAAGTTAACTATACTTAGTGTTCTACTACAATACCTATTACTATAATAATATAATAAATGTAATTATAACTAATCTAAATCCTAAATACTATAATTTCAATAGTAGTCTAATCCTAGTCGTAATATAATTATAATCATAATTTAATTATAGACGAAATACAATCTTAATTGACATAGATAGTCTAATTCTAGTGCGACTTTAATTGTACAACAATGTTGTAAATTCGTCCAACAACTTCGTTGGACCTATTCCTTCGACATGTCCAATTCTCAGCTTCTTTCTTCTTCAACCCTTTTCCCTTAAAAATATCTGAATCTTAATTTTCTCTTTAAAATTTATTTATTTTTTGAAATCAAAATTTGCAGTTACTTTAGTTGTTTTATTATTTTTTACTTATTTATATCATTATAGTTTCTTATGAATTCAAATTCTAACTGTTTTAAATTACATTAATGCTAATCTATCTAATTAGATTTTTTGTCCTTTATTTTTTACAACTTTTTAAGAATTCAAATTTTGATAGCTATTTTAATTTTTTTCATTTTTATAGTTACTAAATTATTTGTTGTTCATTTAGAAATAATAATAATATTCTTAATTTTTATAATAATGATGATTATTTGTTTGATATAATTTTTATTACGTAACAAGGTAAATTAATATCAGAATTGAAAATTGATAAAAATAAAATAATACATGATGCATATTTAATCGTGCACAAGACCACCAACATATCCCCCGAACTTGGAAGCAAAACTCACTTTAGTACTTTAACTTTACGAGCATTTATATACCTTCTTAACATTTCTGAACTAACTAAAAACCACCCTAAGAGCTGACGTGACAAAGTGAGTGTACTCACTCTCTACAAAATGCGTGAAATAATAAAAGAATAAAAATCAAAAGGTAAAATGATACACATGACATTTTTTATTGGTCAATATCTAACTAAATTTTTTAAATTTTTTTACAAGTTAAAGTAAAAAAAATGTGAAATTTCTTGTTTAGAAATAATAAAAAATTTATGGATTCAATTATTTAAAAAATTATTTAATTTTTTTGTTTTCTCTTTATTTTGTTGTCTTCCCATATATTTTTTCCCCATTGAAGCACTCCTTATATCTTTCTTCTTTTATATTAAAATGTTTTCTTCATCTTCATCCCTCACCTCGCCCGTCCTTCATTAATCACAAAAATTCAACACCCAAGTTATATTATTGAATGCGAACTTTCTTAAATTTTAAGTAACCCATTTTAAATTCTATTAGTCGCAATGCAAAAAAATGTGGGACTATCAACTTTTTTACACAACCTTCATTTTTCATTTAAGTTATTAAGGAAAAAATGATTTTCAAAATATATAATTCTCCAATGGAAAAATTTGTGGGAGAGAGACGATTCGAAGAAGAAAAAATAAGTATTTGATTAATGCTGACGAAGAATACAACCATTGAAGGCTGAAAATTCGAGCAAAAAAAAGAAGCTAGTGAAGGTTGAAAATGGTGAAAATCAAGAATGTCACAACCCAAAACCGAGCCGCGACTGGCACCCACACTTACCCTCCTATGTGAGCGAACCAACCAATCTAAACCTTAACATTTCAATATAATATCAATAGAAAATAATGCGGAAGACTTAAACTCATTAGTAAAAACCAATTCATTAACTTCTAAAAACTCAACAACTATTATTATTATCCTCAAAATCTGGAAGTCATCATCACAAGAACATCTACTTCAAATTACTAAAGCTAAGAGTATCTAGAAGCTAAAATACATAAAAAGCTAGTCCATGCCGAAACTTCAAGGCATCAAGACATGAAGAGGAAGATCCAGTCCAAGCTAGAAGCATTAGCTCACCCTGATATCCGGAGTAATGAAGACTGGCTAGAGTTACTGTTGAGTCGAAGATGACGGCACGTTTGCTGCACTCCACAAATAAACAAGAAGGAAACATAAAAGTAGGGGTCAGTACAAAACACGGGTACTGAGTAGATATCATCGGCCAACTCAAAATAGAAATCAATACATACCAAGTAATATCATAAAATCAACTATGATACGCAACATGTAGCAACAGCAAGTACTATATCATTAACAATTACCGTCAAGTGCACACATGAGGACTCAAGCCTCAATACCATACTCATTTGGGAATTATGTTCATTAGATTGAGTATATTAATATCTTTCAAGATTCATTATCTTTATTTCTCTTGTGTCGGTACATGACACTCCGCTCCCTTATATTCATTAATCCTCTTGTGTCGATGCGTGACACTCCGATACCCTAAATCTACGTGTCGGTTCGTGACACCCGATCCCCTAAATCTACGTGTCGGTTCATCATTAAACTACTTTCCCTTAATCTTGTCAAGGAAGGAAGATCTTGCCTCCACACAAGCTAAAAATCCCTCCTTCTCATTTACTTCTAATCTCATAAGGTCGTTAGCCAGAATCTGAACTTCTCTAGCCAATGGGCGTCTAGAAGCTTGCAAGTGAGCTAGACTTCCCATGCTTCCCGCCTTTCTACTTAAAGCATCCGCTACAACATTCGCCTTCCCCGGATGATACAAAATAGTGATGTCGTAGTCCTTCAGTAGTTCCATCCATCTCCTCTGTCTCAAGTTCTAATCTTTCTGAGTAAAGACATACTGTAGGCTACGATGATCCGTATAGACCTCACACTTAACCCCATATAAATAGTGTCTCCATTGCTTTAATACAAACACTACCGTAGCCAATTCCAAATCATGAGTTGGATAGTTACGTTCATGCACTTTTAATTGTCTTGAAGCATAAGCAATCACATTCTTCTCTTGCATTAGCACTGCACCCAAACCCGAATAGGATGCATCACAATAGACAATGAAATTCTTACCTTCCACTGGCAAGGTGAGAATTGGTGCAGTAGCCAACAGAGTCTTGAGCTTCTGAAAGCTTTCCTCACACTCATCCGACCATACAAATGGAACATTTTGCTTAGTCAAGTTCGTCAGTTGGGAATCAATAGAAGAGAATCCCTTGAAAAATCAGCGGTAGTAGCTAGCTAACCCAACAAAGCTCCTTATTTCTGACACATTAGTAGGTCTTACCCAATTCTTCACTGTCTCAATCTTAGAAGGATCCACCATCACTCCATCCTTAGAAACCACGTGCCCCAAAAAGGACACTACATCTAGCCAAAACTCACACTTAGAGAACTTGGCATAAAGCTTTTTCTCCCTCAACATTTCCAATACCATTCTCAAATGCTCCTCATGTTCCTCCTTACTTTTAGAGTATATCAGTATATCATCAATAAATACGATCACAAAGAGATCCAAATATGGCTTAAAAATCCCGTTCATCATACTCATGAACGCAGCAGGGGCATTCGTAAGACCAAAAGACATCACTACAAATTCGTAATGCCCATACTTGGTTCTAAAAGCAGTCTTTGGCACATCCGTTGCCCGTATTTTCAATTGATGATAACCGGATCTCAAGTCAATCTTAGAGAAGACACAAGCACCTTGTAACTGATCGAACAAGTCATCCATGCGAGGAAGAGGATACTTGTTCTTTATGGTTACCTTGTTCAACTGCCGGTAGTCTATGCACATCCGAAAACTCTCATCCTTCTTCTTTACAAACAAAACCGGAGCACCCCAAGGAGATGCACTTGGTCTAATAAAGCCTTTGCTTAGCAACTCTTGAAGTTGTGCCTTTAACTCTCTTAACTCCGCGGGAGCCATTCTATAAGGGTGAATAGAAATGGGGCGAGAACCCGGTTCAAGATCAATGCAGAAGTCAATATCTCTATCCGGTGGCATGCCAGGAAGGTCTGCAGGAAACACATTTAGAAACTCACGAACTATCGAGACCGACTCAATCGAGGGTACTTGAATAGTATCATCCCGGAGGTGTGCCAAGAAAGCTAAACAACCCTTACTAACCATTCTCTTAGCACGAATAAAGGAGACGATATAGACCGGATTGGAAGTGTAGTCACCCTCCCACACTAACGGATCTGTCCCAGGTTTGGCTAACGTCACAGTCTTAGCATTACAATCCAAGATCGCAAAATTCGGAGAAAGCCAAGTCATACCCAAAATTACATCAAAATCATCCATTTCTAAGATAACCAAATCTACATAAGTGTTGCTCCCCACAAAGTTCACTAAACAAGACCTATATACCTTTTCAACTACCACAGACTCACCCACCGGAGTAGAAACACGAATAGGCATATCAAGTAATTCACAATGTAAATTTAGACCATTAGCAAATGAGGAAGATACATAAGAAAATGTGGATCCAGGATCAAACAATACAGAAGCCATGCAATCACAAACCAGAAGATTACCTGTGATGACAGCATCAGATGCCTCCGCTTCAGACCGCCCAGGGAAAGCGTAACAATGGGCCCTATCGTTTGTCTGTCCATTGCCCCTACCATGTTGTGATGTAGTGGCTCCAGTTTGCCCATCACCTCGGCCATTTTGGTGACCACCATTACCTCGACCACCACGTCCTCCAAAATAACGGCCTCTACCATGACCACCTCTACCTCTAGCCATTGGGGGTCTATAATTCTGTTTTGGATAATTCCTCCTATTATGTCCAGTCTCTCTACATCCATAACACTCTATAGAGTCAAGCATAGGTCTCTCAGAGAAGTGTTGACCGGTCTGAGGTGGACCCCCAACTACAGTTTGTAGTGAAGATTGAATTGGTCGAACTGAGTAACCTCCGGAACCCTGTCCTCTAGAGTAAGAACCATTAAAATCACCTCCCTTTCGAAACCTTTTTGATGTCGATGCCATGGTGAATTCATCTGGCCTCGCTCCTTCCACCTCTACCACGAAATCTACCACTTCTTGGAAGGATTTTGCCGTAGCCGCTACCTGTAAGGTTGAAATCCGCAACTCTGACCTCAACCCCTTCACAAAACGACGAATCCGCTCTTATGGACTGAAACAAAGTTGGGTGGCATATCGGGATAGTGCACGAAACTTAGCCTCATATGCATTGACCGACATCCTACCTTGCTCTAGGCTCAAGAACTCATCCCTTTTCCTATCCCTCAAAGTCCGGGGGATATACTTCTCCATAAACAAGCTAGAGAATGAGGCCCAAGTCATAGGTGGTGCCTCTGTTGGTTGACACTCAACATGTGACCGCCACCACATTTTGGCGTTCCCTTGAAACTGATAACTCACGAACTCAACACCAAACCGTTCTACAATACCCATCTTGTGTAGTAGCTCATGACAGTCAACCAGAAAATCGTAAGCATCCTTAGATTCAGCACCCTTGAAGACTGGAGGTTTCAATTTCAAGAACTTATTGAAAAGTTCATGCTGATCATTTGTCATTATAGGCCCAGTAGTCAGACGTGGAAACGTGCCTATGTCCAATGAGGCATCCATACGAGGAGCCATAGTGGCTGCATGTTGTACCTCTGAAACCGGAGGTGTTGGTGCAGAAAACACTGGAGGGGCCTGACCCTGATCAGACAACCCACTAAGATAAGCGAGAACCTGATTGATCATCTCTGGGGTAGGTTGGGGTGGCAATTCCTCATTTTGCACTTGTTCATTCTCCCCTTCCTCACCCTCTCTTACCACTTCCTCAGTCGGTGGAGGAGTCACCGCCCTAGTATCAGACGGGCTAGGTGCTCGTCCTCTTCCTCTAGAGGACGTCCTCCACGACCTCTACCACGGCCTCTTGCCGCTACTCTTCCTCGAGCTACAGCCCCAGTGGCTGGCTCAGACGCTTCTTGTCTTGCCGATGTTGATGTTGGCGCGGTTGTTGCTCTAGTTCTAACCATCTGCGAAATAGAGTGAAGATGGTCAAATACCAATTTGTATCACCTAGATACCAATTGGACCCAAGTAATAGCACGAAAGAAAGAAAGAAAGAATGGAATTTTTCCTAAAGTCTTATAGCCTCTCAAAGAAAAGTAAAGGCGTCCCCCTACCGTTCCATACGACTCTACTAGACTCGTTCTTGTGTGATGAGACCAACGAACCTAATGCTCTGATACCAAGTTTGTCACGACCTTAAACCGAGCCGCGACTGGCACCCACACTTACCCTCCTATGTGAGCGAACCAACCAATCTAAACCTTAACATTTCAATATAATATCAACAGAAAATAATGCGGAAGACTTAAACTCATTAGTAAAAACCAATTCATTAACTTCTAAAAACTCAACAGCTATTATTATTATCCCTAAAATCTGGAAGTCATCATCACAAGAACATCTACTTCAAATTACTAAAGCTAAGAGTATCTAGAAGCTAAAATACATAAAAAGCTAGTCCATGCCGGAACTTCAAGGCATCAAGACATGAAGAAGAAGATCCAGTCCAAGCTAGAAGCATTAGCTCACCCTGATATCCGGAGTAATGAAGACTGGCTAGAGTTACTGTTGAGTCGAAGATGACGGCACGTTTGCTGCACTCCACAAATAAACAAGAAGGAAACATAAAAGTAGGGGTCAGTACAAAACACGGGTATTGAGTAGATATCATCGGCCAACTCAAAATAGAAATCAATACATACCAAGTAATATCATAAAATCAACTATGATATGCAACATGTAGCAAAAGCAAGTACTATATCATTAACAATTACCGTCAAGTGCACACATGAGGACTCAAGCCTCAATACCATACTCATTTGGGAATTATGTTCATTAGATTGAGTATATTAACATCTTTCAAGATTCATTATCTTTATTTCTCTTGTGTCGGTACGTGACACTCCGCTCCCTCATATTCAATAATCCTCTTGTGTCGGTACGTGACACTCCGATACCCTAAATCTACGTGTCGGTTTGTGACACCCGATCCCCTAAATCTACGTGTCGGTTCGTGACACCCGATCCCCTAAATCTACGTATTGGTTCGTGACACCCGATCCCCTAAATCTATGTGTCGGTTCATGACACCCGATCCCCTAAATCTACGTGTCGGTTCGTAACACCCGATCCCCTAAATCTATGTGTCGGTTCGTGACACCCGATCCCCTAATCTCCTTCTATCAATTCATCAAGCCTTCTTTCTTACCAAGGCATCATCAATCTCATTATCTAGTTCATCACGCCTTCTTTTATACCAAGGCCTCATCATTAACAAAGAGATTAGGGTTTTGCAAGATTTGGGATTCAATAACTTCATCATGCTTATATACTCACAATTATATAATTACATTCATGCAAGCATACAATTAATAACATAGCAGGGTTTACAATACTATCAATACATATCATTCGCTATTAAGAGTTTACTACGAATATCGTAAGAGAAACCATAACCTACCTCCACCGAAGATTAGTGATCAAGCAAGCAAATTTTTTCCAAAGCTTTGTGCTCTCCCCTTCTCGATCGACCCTCTCTCTCTCTTCTTGTTCTTTCTATTTTCTTTATTCAAACCCTCTTTCTTTTACCCTAATTAGCATATAATTAAGAATAAAAGATGGCAATAATAACTCACTAATTAACTTAAGGTTACCTCTTTTAACCCCCAAGTAATTAGACTTATTAACATTAACCCACTAACTTTATAATTAAAGCAGGAATAGTCAAAAACGTCCCTTAAAACGTATAAGAAATCCGACCCAGACATGGATTACGCAACCTGCGATGGCCCGTCATGACTGCGACGGTCCGTCCTGCAGGTCGTCGCAAGATTCAGAGACTCAATTTCCACTAAAGAGTCTGTGACGGTCCGTCACACATGTGACGGTCCGTCACACATGTGACGGTCCATCCTACCATTTCGTTACGAAGTTCAGAGAGTCGATTTTCAGTACCCAGTTTCAGATTTTCTAAGTGTTTTGAAACGAGACCCTGCGACGGTCCGTCGTGCCCATGACGGTCCATCGTGGGGTGCGTCGCCTCAGCCTGTTTTTCCAGAATCAAAGTCTGCTGCTCAAAACGACTAAACAGGTCGTTACAAAGAAAGAAGAGGGGGGGTGAAGAAGATGTGACAATTTTGATTTTAAAATATATTTTTAATTTATTGATTAGTGTAATGAGTTTAAGAAAACAAAAAGATGAATAAGCCAAAAAATTAAAAATTAATGATGTGGTGCTTACATGGCTGTGATGTAGCAGGTGAGAGTGATATTCTACTCTCAGGGTTGTATTTAGTACAGTTCAAAGATATTAAGGGGCGGTATTTAAACGCCCTTATAGTTAAAGTACTAAAGTATATTTTGCTGCGGAGTTCTGGGGGGATTTGATGTATTTTCTTTATTTGCATTTATATCGTCAATTATATCTTTGCTATTTGAATTGTTTTGTTAGAAAATATATACAAGTTGCTTTTTATTGCTACTAGTAAAGGAAGCGTCCGAGCCCAATAGGGATAAAATTAATTATATTATTACTGCTAAAAATTAAAAAAATATATATAAAATACCAAACTATTAATTCAAATTAAATATTATAAATTAAATATTATAATCACAATTTGATTTAATTTTAACCCACAAACTGTTGTCATTTCGCCACTTTTCTTGAACTTCTCACTTGTCACTCTTGCTTCTCGCTGGGTAGTCTCTCATCGACTCTCTCACTTGAAACAAAAAATATATATATAAAATGTGTTTTGTGATTGTATAAACCGAGAGAAAATTGTATATATACATATCTTTTCGTTCCCCTCTTTCCCCTCTCCCAGACCTTGCTCACCCCTCTCACTCATCTTTTTCACTTTATACAATACAATTGTATAAAATGTGTTTGTGTTTGTATAAAGCGAAAGAAAATTGTATATACAAATACATATATTTACGTTCTATACAAGAAAATTGTATATACAAATACATATATTTATGTTCTATACACTTATGATTATACAAATACAGATCTTCCTCTTCCTAGTTTTCTTTTGTTTTTCTCAGTTTCTCACTTTATACAAACATAAATTATACAATTGATTCTTTTGTATATGCATACCAAAACATATTATACAATTTCTTCTTCTTTTTTTAAATATGCATAGAAATATATACATAGTAATAGTCATAGCAAACATAAAATTTGTCACACTTTGTTTTGTGCACAGTGGAAAGGATTTTTCTAATTTAAGTGTCGTTATTGATTAGGGATTGTTTTAATTATTTTTGAGAGTCGCCACTTGAAATTGAGTTATGGTGCTCCAAGTCACCTTGTTTATCCCTAATCAATAGGAAATGACTCTTTAGTTTTGGTCTGCAAACAAGAAATTTAGGTAAGAATTCTGTTGACCGAGGGAAAAGTATTAGACATCTCTCAAATCTCATGTAAGTAGAACAATTGCTTTTGTTGATTTATACTTAAATTATTATTATTCTTATTTGGACATGTTATTACATGCCATTTTCTCATATTTATTTTGTTTTTGAAATTTTATTAATATCAAATCGAATGAATAATTCTATTCTCAATTTTGACATATAAATAGCTTTGAAGCTAACTACTTTCTTCTCTCAATTGTATCTCCTAATAATTTCTATTTACATCTCTAAATTTTAATTGAATAAAGTTAATTATTAGTGCAATTTAATCAACGTGCGCCACTATATCCTTGAATTTCTTTTAAGTGTTTCAAAAAAAGACGTGTAACCACATTCTTGATTGAAATCATTTTTAGCGTATCTAAATTTGCCTACAAAAATTAGTCGGTCAATTTTTAAGCGTGAATCAAGTGATGCCGAACTACCACCCACCACAATAATAATAATAATATTAGTAATAATAATATTACTATTTCATCATAAACATGTGCACAATAGTTATCACTCAATGTTGAAATTTTTTTATTATTTTTTATTTTATATATTTATTTATTTTAAAAAAAACTAAGTTAGCACTCAAAAGATAAAAGTAACACCCATATAACTATACAAAAATAACTCACTTATTTGAACACAACTCAACATATAATTCATCAAAATTAATGGGACACAAGCACCAAAACAAATAATCACAACTTATGCAATTTTATTTCTTAATTTTATGACATAAAAGGTTCAAACAAATTTCAATATTATAATGCTAAAATTAAACACACATAAATTTGAGAAACTTCATAATATTAGAATCACATCTTGTAAAATAATGAAATACAAATTATACAATGAAGATTAAATGATACCCCTTGCGAAAATTCAATTCACGAAAAGAAAACAATTCTAATAAAAAATCACGAACTCGAAACCGTGAAAGTGAACCTCGACCTTACTTTTATTTGTGAGTGAATGAATAAAAAGTGGGGAATGTTTTTGGTATCTGATTTTTCTTTTTTTTTTTTGGCTGATGTACGCTTGTGTGTTAATATTGTGCAAAATGTTTTTCTTTTTTTTGTTTGATCGTATAAGTGTGTTGTGTATGTTGATTGCTGATTACTTGTTGGCTGTTGTTGACACCCAATTTTGACCATCCCCAATAGGAATTAAATAACAAGCTTCTAAATTCTAAAAGATTTGAAATGATTAGATTTTATAAAGTTTAAAGTGTTTCGAGTTATTTCAAATTAATTTCTTTCACTTTTATAACTTTAGATAATATATATATGATTTTGATTATTGTATATATAATTGATGTATTTTTATAATTACTTGAAAATCATCTCAAAAAGATTTTTACTTTGTTTAAACATTTTACAAATTAGTTTAGTAATATATAATAGTTTCTATTCTTTCATTAGCTATTCTATAATTAAGTCGATTATTTTATTTTGTAATAAATTAAGAAGCTCGTTAATTAAACTGATTCATCGAGTTTAATACTGATCATTTCGCCATTCTATGCCTAGTTGATTAAATTAATAATATTTGATTGCCAAAACCAAATTTTAGCCTCCATATTTCTAATCCAGCCCACCTTAGTTCCTACTCCCTTTCCACCCCAATTTTCCAATTAATTGAAAATATCCAGCCCTTTTTGAATCCATTTAAAAGGGATCTAGATTGGACTTATTTCTTTTTGACCCAGGCCCAAAGCCCAAATCCCAGCCACCCCAATTTCCTGCTATCAAGTAAACTGATCCAAAGTCATTTGTGACTTGGCCCACTTCAAAGATCCGTCCAGCTAATGCTTTATTCAACCGCCCTGACCCGTCTCTAATTTCCTCCTCCCCTTCCTTTCTTTTCTTACGCGTATGGAACCCAGAAAACGCGTGAAGCAGCAAAAGCTTCAAATTTCGTACGACCGCGACGAAGGCACTCGCAATTGCTAATCGCGTGACCCCCTCCTTCTCCCTTATCCGTTCGTACAAAGAACCAGGTGACTCGATCTCGCACCTTCTTCTTCCTTCACTTCTAGTCTAGATACTGTATTGTCTTTTCCGTTGAGAGAAATTACTAGAATAGTACAATTTTCAACAGCAAAAAGCACCTGTGCTTTCGTCCTTGCAACCTTAGGATTGAGATGCGTGGCGAAGGAAGGACGATGGATTGGTCCTAGGCGTCCAATTTTTTTCAAATATTGTTAAAGATTGGGCATCGAATTGGCATATTCCCTCAATTTGAATAAGGTTGGAGGTTTAAATTCGAAATGGGACATGGAATCTCAAATTTGCCGCAACCTTTTCCCGAATTCCCCCGCCTTCTCCATTTCGAAAACCCTAATTTTCATATATAAATACCCCTCTTCTCCTCAGGTTTTGGAGTTGCACATTCTTTGGGGGAGATTATATTTTGGCAGCCACAATTTGATAGAGAGAAAAAAATTTAGTAAAAAAGAATTTTGGTTTTGAGTTCTTCTTTCTGTTTACAAACAAACTGAAAGGATTTTGTTTTTCCCTTTATTTGAAGAGTCGCTTTTTGGAGTTGGATTTTTTAGGGGAATTTTTCTTCAAGAGTCAGCTACATAAAAGAAAAGAAGAGTTGGTGTTCCGACAGAGTGTCATTCTTTCATTTTGTTTACTGGTCGCATTGGATTTCGGTGTGATAGTCGTCGACCCCCTGCTCGTCTAAGTTTCATTTCGCTGCACTTCGAAAAGTGAACTCCTCTCAACATCTTAACTTTATTTTCATTTTTATTTTATTTTCTTTAGTCGAGATTTTGTGGTTTGCTTACTTGAGTTTTTTTTGTGCTCGAGTTTTCTTGATGTGTTCATCTATGTTGAGCCCTGTTTCTTTCTCGGTTTCCCCTAGTTTTTCCTTGTATTTTGCTGATGTTCGTTGGTATATTTCTAGCTTCAAGTCGGATAAAGTCGGATAGGTCTTAATCATTTGAAGCTTAATATATTCTTAGGCGTGTTGTTGTTTGCTGGTTGCCAATTTCCGTCAAATATATGACTTTGATGTGTTACATATGTTCCTGGTCGTGTCCTCCTGTTGTGTGGGTTAGGTTTTGCTGTAATTTTTCCTCTTGTACATCTGCTAGCGTAGTCGACTTTCATTCGATATTTATTATGCGATTTGAAATATATCTATTTTTTCTTCCATTCGTTAGGCATAGTTAAGTTGTTTGATATTGTTAAATGGTTGAAAATCCGGGCATTAATGGATCCGGTTGTCATATCAATGGTAGAAAGATTTTTCCATTTATGTTTCTTTTTAGCTTCATGCGATTTTAACTTTCATTTTCGTTTGGCATGTATTTCGTCATGTTTTATCGCATGATTTTTTTAGCAGACTTATCATCTCTTTTCTTTCAACTTTTTTAATTTTTATTTATGTATTTATTTATTTATTAAGACATCCGATTCCAAATCATTTTCGTGAAGCATGGAGTCTCGTGTAGTGATTTTAGTCATGATTTATCCATCTGCAAATCCATAATATAATAATATCATTTGAACATTTGTGTGTATTTAGGAATCATTTGTATGTATTCATATGTGGAAATGATTTATTATTTTGTTTATTGACTCAAGGTTGGACAATTGGCCTCTCTCTCAGCACTTGCCCCCCTTTTACTTAGATTTTCATTATTTTATTTTGACCAGATTCATTTAGATATATCACTGTAAGAGTTGGTGCGATAACTTGTCGTTTGAGATATAATCCTTTCTTTTCTTTGAGGCTCTCACTCGTTGTTCTTGTTTTGTCGCATGCTTGTTGTCAGTCATCATGTAGCTTTGAATTCGCATAAGGATTTTGTTATTGTTTCAAATTTATTAATTGTTTAATGTGATTCTGTTCGAACCATTTCAGTAAGGCTGCATGTTTATTTTCTATTGCAAATTATGTCGAGTTGGGGATATATTCTGGTTGATTGTTTGGATTGTATGTTTATAAAGGTTCCTGCAAATAATAACAAGTACTCCTTTCCTCAAATGATTTATAGTGCTTAAATGTCCATTTCTTTATATGCAAACTCATTAGTGTCTTAACGTAAGAAAAAAATTTAAATCATATTTAGAGTGTTGTATTGTTTGTTCGAAATTAGGTGGAGGGGTCTGTGTTATAAATTTGAGTCATTGTCTGCGTTACTAAACCCGATTAGTATATTCTTAATTTTGGATGTATATCAATTATGCAATTTTTTTTACCATGGTTTGAGTTATTGTTTTTCAAATACTAATCCTTATCTTCTTTCGTTACATGTGAAATACATTCGAGTTTTCCATGAACTCCTCTCTTTGCATTTAAAGAGAGCCGTAAAGGCTGAACTCCTTTTTTTCTGTTCGATTCAATCAATCCGTAAAAGATGAAAAAATTTCGGAGTTGAAGAATCCGAAGCAAATCAAAAGTCGGAATATTCGACGAAGTTGGGTCAAAAGGCCCAATTTTATTTAATTTATTTTTTATCGCATTGTATTTATTTTGGGCATAAGCCCTTGTCATTTTTTTATATCATGTATTTATTTTGTATTTATTATTATCTGCTTAGTTTAGGACATGTAAAAAATGGGTCAAAACCCAAAAAGTAAATGGGCCAAAGTCCAAAACAGGTGGATCCAAAAATGGGTAAGGCGTATAGAAACCGGATTTGGACCCAAATATCTCTCTCTCTCACTTTATATGCTTTCAATTATTTATTTGTTTTATTTATAATTAGTTTTAAGTTAGGAAAATCTAAATCCCTGCAAAACGCCTTAAATGTTTTAACAACTAAAAACCAACAATTTTGCAAATAACTCACTTAGATAATAAGTTATTATTTTAACTCTTTGCCCCTCCAAGTAACTTTCGAAAATTGAGAAATTTTAGCCAAACTAAGTTAGTTGTCGGAAAACCATTTTAGATGGATATTTTAGGTGCCTAACACCTTCCTAAAATATAAAATGTGAATCCCCGAACCCCCTTAAATGTTTTCAATCGATTTTTCTGTCAAGTCTTTTGAAAACCAGTTTTCTTGATTTTTTCACAAAAATTAAGTGGCGACTCCCAAAAGTCAAAAATCTTACACAAAAATAGTTATTTTTTGATAAAACAAAAATGACGACTCCACTGGAGACTTGGAGGAATCTACTTTTAATTGTATATTTGTTTATCACTTTATATCCATTATTGCATTCATGGCATTACATGTTTCCGTCAAATGACAAGTATGACATTCTACTTAAAGGACGATTATGCAGGTTCGCAGTCGTTCGTCAACCAAAATACTTCTCGGTGCACCCTGACAAATGTAGTTGGCTACTTGATATTCAACGGTTGTTAACTGTCCCAGCCCAAGTAGTCCGGTTGGGTTACCATTTCCACTATAAATACAACCCACTCTTAGTTAAACTAAGATAGAGCAAAACCAAATCCTGAAAACTAGCGCATTGGCCTAAGATGACCCAACACACAAACAGTGTTGGACTCATTAGACCACCTTGAGTCCAAAGAGCCCACGGCTCGATAGTCAAATCTGAAGGATGTTTGCGTGTTTAAATGTTTATTGTGTCTGGGGGGGGCTGGAAACTAACAAGTTTTATGTTTTGTAGATGTCACGCAAATTTCTTACTTTCAACATGGTCACCGAAACACTGAACATTCTTCGAGTATGGTGGAACAACCTCAAAAATTGTCAAAAGAGAGAGATCTCGATTCACCTGGGTCACTTACCCTCAATATGGACTTTAAGGTTTGGCCCACGTTTATCGAGGTAATTACTCGATTTTGGAATGATGAAAGGATGGTATTTCGATTTGGGGATGTCGAAATATTGTTAATTATAGAAGAAATTAAGGATTGTATAGACTCTATTGGGACATGGGGTAAGAGGAAACATTGTTTTGATCACCACACTTTCTATGTGACAGGCCAACCATCTAGAAGTTGCGAAACATGCTATTATTTGTGATAGCAAACTGGCTGAATGATCAAGATATACCGCTAATGAGATTTTTTGAAAGATAGGGCACAATAATTATTTTTCACAGATTCCTAGAGAATTCCATAATCACAGTACTTGGAGGCAAACTCAAGTCATTGTGTTCTATGTATGCTTCTTAGGAGCGATGGTGTTCCCACGAGATAAGGGAAAAATGATTGATACCCGGATTGTGATGGTGGTAGACGCCATTTTCAAAGGGATTCATAATGAAGGAAAAGAGAAGAAATACTACAGTTTGGCTCTTGTCATTCTGGATAACATTTATCTGTCTTTGATCCTATGTAAGAATAGGTTCCCATTTTTCCAAGGTTGCAACATTCTGCTACAATGGTTGATGACTAAACATCTTTGCAAAAGGGACGACAAGCCACATGAGTTAGACAAACCATGACAGACAAGTCATTTTGAAAATTACGAGTTCTATCTGAGCGTCGGCATGTTTCGGATTCATACCACCCGAGAGGCATAGGCAAGGGTGTTTTATGACATAAGAGAAGGAGACATATAATGGATGCTACTGGACTTCAAGTCTGAAAGGATAGCAGAGCAAGGAGCCAAACTGTTATTTTTAATTCTTCTCGGCATCAGAGGATTGTGACCCTACAACCCAGCTAGGGTGATGCATCAATTTGGTAGAACACAAATCACTCCCCCCCAAGGGGATACTACCCCTTTTGTCGTCAATCACAACAGGAACGACAAAATACCTTACATTAAGATCATTCTCAAAGAATGGGTTGGATGTGTTAACTTGAACTGGAGTATGGCTAGAAATCAATATGAGGTTGGGTATATCGATGAATACAAGACATGGCCGCAAAATAATTTGCATGGAGTTAGGGATCCAACACCATGCAAAGGTCGAGAAAATGAAAATTTATAGGTTAGGCTTCAGATCCACGTACCATTTTTAGCAAGAATGGGACCGAAGCGAGCAAGAATTTCAGCAAAGGGAGCAAGAGTGCCAGTCTAGGGAGTTGGAAAGTCAAAGGGCTTTAGCTACGATGTCGCAGGAGCTAGTTGGTGCAAGGGCTTGTTTAGTGCGTCTGGATACGATTCTAGATGAACACTCTACAAGCTGTGCCACCATCTTCCAAATATGTGTTTGCCGAGTGGTATGTGGTAACAAACAAGTGCATCATCCGCAATGAGGTAGAGAAAGCCAAAGAAAGATTTGGACTGTCAAATTTCTAACTCCCCTACGTGGGATGTTTTCTATTTTGTATTTGCAATGTATCCCCTTTCCCTGAAAATGTATCTCGCATTGATTTAAATTATGTAATGAACGCTATGATTTTTAGTGAAATTTATTTTTTGAGGGGATACAACAATTTGTTTAAAAGACGCAACACATCCTTCAGATTGCTAGGCCTACCCTTGGCTCAAAAGGATCATATGTATGATTAGGATACGCTATATTTATGATTTAAATGTTTATGTGTTATGTTGCTATGGGTGAGAATATTGGAAACTCACTCCTTTACAAAAAAATTTCCAAAATGTACAGAAGTCACTATTATGAATGTCCGACTACAGTTTTCTGAGTCTTAAGTTTCTCGCTCAAAAGACCTCCTTCTATACCACAAATCCTAAAACACTGTTCTACCATCTCAGGAAAGGCAAAGGATCACGCTTTGGACAACGGTTAGAACATTCAGATGGAACTCACTGGAGAAGAAATACAAAAAAGATCGAACAGATCACTCGAAAAATCCAAAAAGCCAAGGAGGAAGGGCTCAGAGTCAACATGGACTCCACAATCTACAAAGCTGCAACCGTGACACTGGATGAGGATCTGGCATCACAGATGAAGAGAAATAAAGACGTTCAGATAGAGACAGAGGACTTGCGAGAGGAGTTGGACATGCTTTGATTGAAAGTGCAAGAAAGAGAAGCAAGAGAGGTCAAGATAGAATTGGAGATTGCCGCTCTGTTAGATAAAAGCTTGTCACTTGATGAAGAGATGACAGTGGAAATGGAAGAATTCACCTCCATGAGATAAATGATGGCCGCACTGAGTAAGAAGAATAAAGCCTCCCATAGCAACATGATTGATAAACTTCAGAAAATGTGCAAAAAATACCCCGTCTACGAGGAAGGAGCTAATAGTGGTCCCTATAACGCCCACCCTGAAGCAACTGGGAAATACAACGACGAGGAAATTATCTACAAATCTCCATTCCCAAGCCGTTTGAAATGAGGAGACTAATGCTGCAACAAGAAGGGAAATAACTAACGTGTCGTCATCATTTTATCTTTTAAAAGTTCTATTGTTGCCTTTCAATTTCCTTGTAATCATAATGAACGAATGAATGAAAATGTTTTATCTTATACTCGAACTACATTGGGCATGAAGTCTCCTTGTGAGATACGTAAGCAGCCTTCCCAGGCTCGGCCCCTATCTTTCAAAATTTTCATTCTCCCCCCTTCATGTTACGAGAAGATACGAAGACCAAATCAACAGACGTTAAAGAGTAGCTGCAAGAAGACCTTAGCTCAACGTGATTTAGTATTTTTGATACAGTATCAAAACTAAAACAAGCAAATTCCTTCTTGTCAAAAAATGTGTTTCTGTACTTACTCATGAGTTGAAGATATCTTCAAACAAAGCAACTTGTGTGTTTATCTGCTCTCTGTGTGATATTATGCATTTTGTATTCTGAATCTACACTGACAAATCTACCTTTGAGTTGTTTTCCTTCTCAGGTACTTTGAAACTGATCCGTGTCGATCAAAAATTGGCAGATCATCCCTATTTCACCAGATCAAAAGGTCCCGCAGATTCCTTCCCTAGACAAAGCTCAGACAAAGGAAAGACGGTTATGAGGGATAGTAAGCAAAGGAGACAGGATCTGCCTGCACCAGGATTTTCTGCTAACGCTGCTGATGGGAGACCTCCAATCTACTTCCCTCCCTCAAATATGTATCCGGCCCAAAACTAGCCATCTACACCTGCTCAAAACCCGTCGGTTATAGATTTGACTACCTAAAATCCCCAATATGTTTCCGCATCCTACCAAACCCTACCTCCTCCTCAATGCCACCCATCCTCAAAATACCTACCATCAAACTGCTCCACCACCGCAAAATCAAAACCAAAATACTTTCAATCCACAAACACCCCATCGCCACTTAAATCAGAATACCAATACTTGACTTACCCAAAAAATTATCAAACTGCTGAAAATGCCCAGAGTCCCTCTGTAGCACCACCTTTACCTAAAAGAACCACTTTCCAAATTCCCGTCCCCACTGAGAATGATATGCACGGTTTTGAGTTGGACCATTATAAGGAATAGGAAAGTGAGTGTAGATCAAAGGAAGAGGCAAAGGTCGACATAAAAGAAAAGATCAAGAAAGCCATGAAGGAGCTCCAATGCGTCCCTGATACCACCGGACTTAACTATAAAGATTTGTGCATCCACTTGATTTTGAACCTTCCAGAATGGTTCAAGATCCCGAAGTTTGACACCTTTGGAGGAGTGGGAAACCCTTTGGATCATCTGAGAGCCTACTATGACCAGCTCGTGGGAGTAGGAAGGTATGAAGCTTTATTGATGCGGCTCTTCAGTCGAAGTTTGAGCGGGGAGGCTCTGGAGTGGTTCACCTCCCATGAAACCCAATAATGGCCGAGCTGAAATGCTTTAGCAAAGGATTTTATCGACCGATTAGCATATAACATCAAAAATTTTCCTGATCGATATTCTTTGGAGAAGATGAAGCTGAAATCTACTGAGAGCTACAAAGAATTTGCTTATAGGTGGAGAAAGGAAGCTGCAATGGTCAGACCGCCTATGTCAGAAAAGGAAATTGTAGAAATGTTTGTTCAGGTGCAAGAGGCCGAGTATTATGATCAAATCCTAATTCTCGTAGGAGCAAACTTTGCCGAGCTAGTCAAAGTTGGTGAGACTATCAAAGTTGGGTTGAAAACGGGAAAGATAGCTCGTGTTGCTGCATTACTCGGATCATTAGGAACGTTGAAGAAGAAAAGAAAAGAAATTGTTGTTGTTTCATATAGGGGGAAAACCCCCAGAAGCTCATCATATTCCCAAAGTCGTTCTTAGCCTTCCCGATATTCCTACCAAGCTTGCTGCACGCAAGCTAGTCATCCCAATGATCCTCCTATTTATCAGAATGCTACCTCTACTTATCCAAACATCCAAGCTCCACTATACAAAAGTCCACCCCCGAATTACAAAAGTTACATCTCCCATTTACCCAAATCATCCTCCACCCTACCAAATTCAATCTCCCTACAAGGGTGTTGATCCCAACTGTGCTAACATGCAGTCGAGCTACCGAACACCTCTTCCTGTTTATCAATTCCAGGCTCCACTATACCTAAATCCCCCTTCGAATTACCAAGCTCCATCGCCAAACTACCAAACAAATCCATATCCCAGAAGCCAAGCTCCTCGTACAAATACCAGAAGTTATCAACAATTGCCTCCTCCCCAACAAGGAAGTTATGATCCCCCTCGGCCTCAGTTAGAGAAGAAACCTTTAAGGAATTCCACTGCGATCGCGAAAAGCTGAACAAAGTTGTATGAGTGACTGGCTGTGGTTGGATATATCCACCCAGTAGGGCCCAAACCCGTGCATATCAATTCAAAATTTTATAGGCCAGATCAGAGATGTGCTTATCATTTCAACAGTGTTGGGCATGATACTAAGGACTAATTTAACCTCAAGCACAAGATTTAGGATTTAATTGACCAAGAGGTGGTTTCTCTCCAGCCAGCTGCACCTAATGTCAACACCAATCCTTTGCTTAATCATGGAGAGTCAGTACGATAGAAACAGACGATGATTGGAGTGGGACAAAAGTGATAACTTCAGTTTTGCATGACGAGCTAGAAAAGGTTGTGTACTCATTAAGCGTCAAAGAGAAAAAAAAAGTTCGTTATCTTGACACCCGCAAAGGCTGTTGCCTTGTCGCCATCAAAAACTCTTACCAAGCTAAAATATGTGATCGAGACTGCTGCTGCACAAGGTATGACCCGATCCGGAAGATGTTAAACTCCTGAGGAGCTTGCTCTCGGAGGTCACAGAAGGATCAAGCTAAAAGGCCAAAAAGTGAGGGTGAGGCAGAGGAATTCTGGAGAAGAATGCAACCGAAAAATTATTCTTTTATCAAGCATTTGGAGAAGACTCCAGTCCAGATTTCTGTATGGGCCCTGCTGATGAGTTCTAAATTGCACAGGCAGTCTTTGATGAAGGCTCTTGAGGATATGTATGTGCCCGTCGGTACAAGCAGTGATAACGTGGTTGTTGTGATCCACCAGGTTGTTCGAGGGTATCGAATAAGCTTTTGCGACGACGAGTTTCCTTTTGAGGGGAGGTCCAACAACAAGGCACTGCATATCACTGTCATCTGTTGCAGAAAGGTTGTCAATCGCGTCTTAGTGGATGATGGATCTGGTCTGAATATTTACCATTGTTGACACTGAGGCAGTTAAGGTTTGACCTTGGGAAGCTGGAACAAAACTAAGTTAATGTAAGAGCCTTTGATGGGGTTCAAAGGAATATGTCGGGAGTGGTGAATTTGATAATCCAAATGGGCAATTTCAAGTCTTGGACATTGATAATAGCTATAAACTTCTTCTGGGAAGGCCTTTTATTCATATAAATGGAGTTTTGCCTTCTACACTGCATCAGATGATGAAACTCGTTTGGAAGAACGAAGAGCTAGTCATTCACGGCAAAGGTTGTCATTCTGGCAGACAATCGTCGACTAATAATGAAGTGTCTCGGGGTACTGATTTCTACACGGTGGAGCTGGTAAATGCCATCGGTGAAGACTTGGAACCACAGCCTCTCATGCCTTTCTTGTATAAGATAATTTCTACTATGATGTTGCAAAGTGGATTTGAACCAGGTTGCGGATTTAGAAGGAATTCCCAAGGAATTATTGATCCCACAAGTTCACGTCAAAGGATCAAGGTATGGCTTGGGGTACATCCCAATAGATGAGGCTGAGAAGACAAAGAAGAAGAAGGATCAAGCATTGGCCAAGCCAATCCCTCATCAATATCAATCCTTTCCAGTCCGTGAATATGTCGAGCAGGAGGACCTTGGAGAAGGAATCTGGCCTTTTTGGAGATATTGATGCTATCATTGAAGAAGAGGTTGAGCCGAAAGGATTTTGTGATGCTAAGTCAGGAGAGATGATGCAAAACTGGACCTCCACGCCCATCTTGATTCCCCGAACTCCATGGTAGAAGGGAATCATTTTGTGCATATTTAAATCGGTGGTATTCTGAAAGAAAACTGAGACCCGCCATTTTACATTTTTCTTAAGTATTTGAATTTTTGAATTTCCATCGTGATGTTAAAAGAAGGGAACATGGACCTATGCCATGGACAAAGTTTGCATTTTTTCCCAATTTGAATGAAAGCCTCTTTTATTTTTAAAATTTATTTATTTACTCATTTGTTATACTTTGATTTTCTGACTTTGTTTGTTTATGATTTTTGTAACATAAGTTTTAAACCTGTCAATGTCATGTCATGTCACGAGATGAATGAGCAAAATGAGGAAGGTGATGACGAGGTTGATGATTACGAAGAAGAAAGTGAAAAACCATAGTATGTTGCCAAGGAATTTCGGCAGTTTGAAAAACAGCATAGGCCGAATCTAAAGGAGACCGAAACGGTAAATCTGGGAGATCCAAAGTGCGTTAAAGACGTTAAAATCAGCATTCACTTGAATGAAACTCAAAGAAGAGGCCTAATTCATTTGCTTGCTGAATATGTTGATGCGTTTGTCTGGGAAGCCGGTGACATGCAGGGGCTAAGTACCGATGTTGTATCTCATAAACTGCCAATTAATCCGGGGTTTGATTCGGTGAAGCAAAAGGCTCAAAAATTCAAACCTGAATTGAGTTTAAAGATAAAAGAAGATATCACCAAGCAGATCAAGTCTCAATTGGTGTAAGTGACGCAATATCCGACCTGGTTGTCTAATGTTGTTCCGGTTGCTAAGAAGGATGGGAAGATAAGAATTTTGTCGACTACAGACATCTCAACAATGCTAGCCCAAAGGATAATTTTCTATTGCCAAATATTCATATTTTGATTGATAACTGTTCTAAGCATGAAATGCAATCATTTGGGGATGGTTATGCAGGTTATCATCAGTTTTTGATGGACGAGGATTATGTAGAAAATACATCTTTCAATACACCTTGGGGTGTATATCACTACAGGGTGATGTCTGGTGCTACCTATATGAGGGCTATGACGACTATATTTCATGACATGATTCATAAAGAGATCGAGGTGTATGTAGATGACGTCATAATCAAGTCCCAAAGAGTTTGGACCACTTGACACATTTTGAAGAAGTTCTTTGATCATTTGCGTCGGTATAACTTGAAGTTTAATCTCGCTAAATGTGCTTTTGGAGTTCCAGCTGGAAAGATGTTGGGATTTATAGTAAGCATAAGGGGTATTGATCTCGATCCTTTTCAGATTAAAACGATTCAAGAGTGCGAAGACGAAAAAGGAGGTGATGAGTTTCTTAGGGAGGTTGAATACATTAGTCGATTCATATCTCAATCAACCGTGCTATGTGAGTCTATCTTCAAGCTGCTAAAGAAATATGCTCCGACGAAGGGGACAGAAGAGTGTCAGATTTCTTTTGACATTATCAAGAACTACTTGTCAAATCCACCAGTATTGGTTCCTCCACGATAAGGGAGTCTTTTGTTGCTGCATTTGTTCATCTCAAATAGTGCATTCGGATGTGTACTCGGTCAACACGATGAGACAGGAAAGAAAGAAAGGGCTATCTATTACATAAGCAAGAAGTTTACTCCATACGAGTCTCGTTACACTTTGTTAGAGAGAACGTGTTGTGCTTTGACTTGGCTTTCATAGAAGTTGACATTATCGTTCTTCTTATACTACATATCTCATTTCCAGAATGGACCCGCTGAAGTATATCTTCCAGAAGGCGATGCCGATCGGAAAATTAACTCAGTGGAAAATGTTGTTGACTCAGTTTGATATTGTGTACGTGACTCAGAAGTTGATAAAAACACAGGCTTTGACTTATAATCTTGCATAAAATCCCATTGATGAAGAGTATGAACCACTTAAGACTTATTTTCATGATGAAAAATGTCATTTGTGGGTGAAGATATTTATGAAGCGTACCCAGGTTGGAGACTATTCTTTGATGTAGAGGCAAATCATCAAGGGAAAGGTATTGGGGAGGTCTTAGTGTCGGAATCTGGTTAGCACTATCCAATGGAGACTAAGCTCCAATTTAATTGCACGAACAACATGGCCAAATATGAAGTTTGTATCCTAGATTTGAAAATGGCCATTGACATGAACGTTTAAGAGCTATTGGTTATCGGAGATTCCGATCTGTTTATTCATCAGGTTCAAGGAGAATGGGCTGTAAAGAACCCAAATATTATATATTACATGCAGTATGCATAGAAGTTGTACAAAAGATATCGTAAGATCGAATTCAGGAATACTCCCAGTATACAGAATGATTTGGCCAATGCTCTTGCCACTAGAGCTTCAATGATTAAACATCTGGATACAGATTACTTTGATCCTTTAGATATAGAACTGAAGAAAGTCCAATCCATTGTTCACATGTTGAAGCAGAATCGGAAGGTTTGCCATGGTATTTTGATATAAAGAAGTACTTGGAGTCCGAGAATTATCCTTAAGATGCCTCAACCAAAAGAAGTTGATACGCCACATGGCTCTTAATTTCTTTCTAAGCAGAGAAGTTCTTTATAGGACGACTCCTATTTGGGTCTTCTCAGATGTGTCGATGTTGTTGAAGATGCGAAACTTATTGAACAGATACATGCTGGAGTTTGTGGCACGCATATGAATGGGCTCTTTTTGGCAAGAAATATCCTTCGATCCGGGTATTTCTGGATGACTATGGAGAATGATTGTTGCAAGTTTGTGCAAAAATGTCATAAATGTCAGGTGCACGGTATTCGATCAGTGCCACCTCACGAACTTATTGCTATAAGTTCACCTTGACCATTTGTAGCTTGGGGTATGGATGTCATCGGTCTGATAGAGTCAGCCACTTCTAATGAACACAAATTTATTTTGGTTGCCATTGATTATTTCATGAAGTGGACGAAAGCAGCTACATACAAGTCGGTAACCAAGAAAATTGTAGCTGATTTTGTTCGCAACAATTTGATATGCATGTTTGGATTACCAGAATCGATCATTACTGAAAATGGTGCAAATCTCAACAGTCACTTGATGAGAGATATATGTGAGCAATTTAATATTAATCACCGAAACTCAACCGCTTATCGTCTCCAAATGAACGGAGTTGTAGAGGCCGCCAATAAGAATATCAAGAAGATTTTGAGGAAAATGATTGACAAGCATCGAGGTTGGCATGAGATGTTACCATATGCTTTATTGGGTAACACACAACTGTTAGAACGTCGATTGGAGCAACTTTATACTTTCTAGTGCATGGAACAGAAGTAATCATACCTGCTGAAGTTGAAATACAGTCATTGAGAATCATCCAAGAAGCTGAGTTGAGTAATGTTGAATGGGTGAGCAACATAATTGATCGGTTGACATTCATTGATGAGAAGAGAATGATTGCCGTTTTTCATGGTCAGTTGTATTAACAGAGAATGATTCGTGCTTTTCAGAAGAGAGTAAGAGCCAGAATTTTCAAAGTTGGTCAGTTGGTACTTAAGCGCATTTTTCCTCATCAAGATGAGTACAAAGGAAAATTTGCACCAAACTGGCAAGGACCTTACATGGTTCTTAAAGTATTATCAGGAGGTGCTTTGGTCCTGTCGGAGATGGATGGCATCGCATGGCCGAAACCAATCAACTCAGATGTTGTCAAGAGATACTACATGTGAAGCTTTGATTTGTGTTTTGTTATTTACTTTTAATCATTATCCCTCTTGTAATGAAGCTTTGATTTGTGTTTTGTTATTTACTTTTAATCATTATCCCTCTTGTAATGAACTATGTCTGACCTGAATTCTCAAGAATGAGATACATAGGACGCCTATGTCGGCCTCGGTCATTGCATTTATCCCCTATAATTATTTCTATGTATTTGAAATACAGTCGACCTGAATTCTCAAGAATGAGATACATAAGAGGCCTATGTCGGCCTCGGTCATTCCATTTATCCCTTATAATTATTTCTTTGTATTTGAACTACATTCGACCTGAATTCTCAAGAATGAGATACGTAGGCAGCCTATGTCGGCCTCGATCGGTTTTCTTTGTAATTTTCTTATCTTTGTTAACGTTTGAAGGGGAACTACGTTTGACCTGATTCCTGCCTCAACGGGATACGTAGGCGCCACAAGGGTTCGGTCATATCTCCCATAAGATTTCTATTCCTCTTTACAATGAAAACTGGGACAGAATTTTTGAGAGGGGCTCAAAAATTCTCGAGAAGAATATTCTTCCTCACCAAGTCAAGACTAAAATATTTTGGGATTTGCAACTGGGACAGAATTTTTGAGAAGATCTCAAAATTTCCACGATCTACTTAATTACAGTGGAAAGATAAGCAAGACAATTAACTGTGATAGAAATTTTGGGGATGGCCTCAAAATTTCATCATGGGTTTATCTACATGTCTGGAGTGACTTTGAAAACTCCCCAGCAAATAATCAGATAGACCTTCAAGCATCAGACTCGAAGAAGTTTGTTAAGCTTGATATGACATGACTTGGCAGTGACCTTTTTTAGATACTAATTCTCAAAAATTTATTTCTCTTAAATTTTCCCTTTTATGTTTAATTTATTTTGGCATAAAATATTTTGTCTTATATATCAAGTGTCGGAGATCGGGAAATCAACCGAAGATAGCATGACAAGGAGTAGACAATTGAAGAAATCAACACAAATCAGTTCGTTTTTAAAACTAACAATTTTTCTGTGGACGCAGGTTTATAGCTTTGCTCTAAAATCAGCAAATTCTTCTGATATATGAATATGGAGAAGTCAAAGGAGGAGAAAACTATCCCAAAATCAATAGTTATCCTAGAAGCGGGAATCATTTTGAATCGCTTATGTCGGAGACTTGGGAATATGAATTGCTTATTTCAATCAATTTCCGACAACATGAAAATTATAACGAACCTCCAGCTAGATTGGAAGGTGGGTCTAGGCCAACTTTGAAATGCATCTATTTTCTGATTGTCAATTATAATCCCATCACCAGAAATAGTGTGACCCAAGAATGCAACAGACTTAAATCAAAATTCACACTTAAATAACTTGGCATATAGCTTTTTATCTCTCAAAGCCTAAAGAACTATATTGAGATGACTAGAATAATCTTCTTCACTCCTTGATTAAACTAGTATGTCATCAATAAAGACGATGAAAAACAGATCTAAATAAGGTTTGAAGACTCTGTTCATAAGGTCCATGAATGTTGTAGGTGCATTTATCAAACCAAAGGACATAATTAAAAACTCATAATGCCCATATATGGTTCTAAAGCCGTCTTTGGAATGTCACATTCCCTAACTTTCAACTAATAATAGTTTGATTTGAGATCAATTATTGAGAATCATGAAGCACCCAAAATTTGGTCAAAAAGATCATTTATCCTCGGAAGAGGATACTTATCCTTGATGGTCAACTTATTCAATTGGTGATATCTATACACATCCTCAGGGAACCATCTTTATTTCTCACAAATAAGACCGGAGCGCTCGTGAGACACTTGGTCTAACAAAACGTTTATCTAACAGATCTTTAATTTGTTCTTTCAACTTTTTTAACTCTGCTTGTTCCATTCTATATGGCGGAATAGATATAGGATGAGTATCCGGAATGATGTCTATGCCAAATTCTATTTCTCTTTCAGGAGGATTCCGGGTAGATCATAACGAAAGACTTCTAGAAACTCACTGACTATAGGAACTCACTGAAAAGAAGGTATCTCAGCACTTGAGTTGTTAACTCGGACTAAGTGATAGATACACCCCTTTGAGACTAACTTTCTCGCCTCTAGGTACGAAATGGAATGACCCTTAGGCAATGATGAACTACTAGTCCACTCTATGACTAGATTATTAGGAATCTAGAACTTAAAAACTCGAGTTCTACAATCTATTGATGCATAACAGGCATGAAGCCAGTCCATACGTAGAATGACATCAAAATCAACCATGTCTAACTCTACTAGATCAGCCATGGTATTCTTGTGATTGGTGAAAATTGGAAAATCATGATAGACTCTTTTTACTAAAATAGACTCCCCAGCGGATGTAGAAACACAAATGGGTTCACAAAGTTTTTCAAGAAGAATCTCAAACTGATTTGCAACATAAGGAGTTACAAAAGATAAACATGCTCCTGGGTCTAACAAAGCATAAACATTAAAAGTAAAGACTTTGATCACACCCATGACAATATCTGGAGAGTCTGCTCTTGGCAGCTAGTGATTGCATAGAGACGGTTTTTCCCCTCGCTAGTACCAAAACTGGCTCCTCTAGGTGTTATCCTATATGGTAGAGCAATGTATGAAGATTGATCTCTATTTCCCCCATTACCACCGCCTTGCTTACTCTTGGGACATTCTTTAATGAAATGCCCAATATGACCATACTTGAAACAACTCGGGAAGCCTTCAGACATATGTCGGAGTAATTTTTACCACGCTTGGTATAGGAAGGAGGCTTACTACCTCCTTTTGCCACACTACCCTGTGAATATGCAGTCCTAGCTCGATAGTTCTGACTGTGATGCTCAACTTTGTCTATGGGCACAAGTGCACTAGAAGATGATGGTGCATGCCCCTTCTGTTTCTGAAATTGTGCCTGATTCGAACCCATTTTTTGTTGCCCAGACTCATTCTCAGTCTTGGACTTCTTGTTTCTATACTATTCTATATCCCTAAGATTTTTCCTCTTCAACTTACTGCACATTGACCATTTGCCTGGATATGTCCATGTCGCCAATCAATTTTGCAGCCCTATCTTATTTACTTGAAGCACGACCAAAACCAGCGACAAATAAACTCATCGTGCTTCTCATATCCTTAACCATCTCCAGAGCATAGCGAGACAGTTAGGTAAATTTAACCTATACTCATAAACACTCAAGGAGTCTCATTTCAAGGCAAGGAACTCACGTACCTTTGCTTCTTTCAGTTATCGGGGAAAGAAACTCCCTAAGAAAGCTTCTTCAAAAAATCTCAAGTCATATGTAGAGCATTCTCACTCTACCCTCCATTCACTAGTCGTACAAAGTCCTATCCACACTTTTTTGTTGGTATGCAGACAGTTCAACTCTCTCAATACCAACAATATGCATCACATCGTACACCTTCTTCAACTCTTCCACAAAGTTTTCTATATCCTCAATAGTACTTGAACCAGTGAAACTTAGGGGATTCATCCTCAAGAATTCCCAAATCCTCAAAGTTTCAGCCCCTTTTTCTGGAGCTCCTCTTTGTTGCTTGACTTGGTTGGTCACGACTTGACTCAACATCCGAATAACCTCAAGAAAATCAGCATTAGTAACCTCCCCTTGAGGTTGTACTTCTGGAGAATTGGGTAACTCTTGTTCCTAAGCTTCTACATTCTCCTACCTGGACGACCTCTTGCTGCTCTTCGTGGAGGCATTCTTATATGAAACACGCGCAAGTATGAATTAGAGAGACACTTTTAGAGATAAACTTTAACACACAAAATGATTATGAAAGAAGTGAGGAATTACTAAAAATTGTAGCCTCCTAACCATAGATGTGGCGCGCTTCACCCCGATGACTAAGACTCAACAAACACGACATAATAGACTCTCTAGGACTCTTGAACTCTAAGCTCTGATACCAAGTTTTTCATGCCCCGAGCCTACATCCTTTGCAAAATTGGCACTCAGTGACCATTGTTGGCCTCAAGCAAACCCTTGGCCTGGTTTACTTAACTCAGCGGAAGACTTACTCATAATTAATTTAATTTAATGTCTTGACCAAAATGACACTTTAGTCACAAAATGAAATACCAGAAATAAAAAAGACTCAGCTGAACTAACTAACTATCTGTCTTTGAAGCCTATAATAATTGAGATGGATGTTAGCAGACCCCACAACATCCAAATGAACTAAACTAGAAAACAATAAAAATGGATCCTCCAGAAAGCAAGGAGGGTCACCAACAGACTCTAGGATGCTCAACTGGATCAACGGTGCGCTGGATGTCGATCCTCGTTATCTGTTTCTGCATCATAATACGATGCAGGCCAACTGGCATAAGTGCATTCAATGTACGAGTATTCAAGTTGGAATGCTAAATAACACTTAAGCTTGAAAAGGAGTAAGAAAGAACACTTACCTTGGCTCTGTTCAACTCATATTTACTAACTCTTGTTCAATATATGCAGTTTAAAAGCAGATGCAATATAAATAAAATTGACTTAAACATGTTGTAAACTCTGAATGTATACAAGTATACAAATAATATCTGATATGTGTGTAAAAATATAATATAACTAGTGTATATGAAAATGCAATACTTCTGTGGGAGCTTCTCTAACCGATAACCATCACTTGAGAGCTATAGTGATAGTACAGTGTTACTCAGCCCACGCTACCCGCCATCCTAAACTTGCCAAAGTATAGGACCTGAACTTCCTAATGGATCCACTGTAAACTACAAAAAAAATGTTCATCTAAAAAGTATGAACCTTTTCTACCCGTGATAGCTACATGGTTTACATGGAGACTTGAGTTACTATGAACTCGCATACCCACATCGGTGCTCAATACTACTCCCAGAATATATATTGGCTCTTATGTTTTCAAAATATACTGATTTTGTGATTTGAGATTAGTGCTCAAGACTTATCTTTAAAAAGCTCTCTTGGAAATCATAGTTTCCCTGCTTGTTTCATTTCATGAAATTATTACTTTTGTCTTAAAACTAGCCCAAAGGCTCTTTACTTGTTAAATGTGAAAATATTTGTAACTTTTAGGGATTACTTAGTCCCCTTATAACATTTGAGAATGAACTCAACTTTTTACTCTCGCTTAACTTGTAACTTGAGTATTTATACAAAGTTAAATGGTTTGTTGAAGACTTGGAAACTTTAAAAATTCACTTTGACTTGTTTCTTACTTTTTGACTTGAATCTTAACTTATTTGACTTCAATATTAACATTCCTTAAATTGAATTATGGATTTAAGGATCATGATCTCATGTTTATGGATGATTTCATGATGTTTAGATATACTTTAGAGTGTTGGAATCAAATAGGAATGATAGGTAGATCACTTAGGAACCAGTATGAAAAGATGGGGGAGAAATGGGAACTCTAAGTGACTCTGGTGCTATGAGAAACGCGGGGTGCCAGAGCCTGACGGACAGACTATGTTCGAAGGGGCTCTGGTAGGTGCGGCGCCCCCGGGCCTGTCAGACGGGTTTTCTGACTTTTCTTCTCCAATTTTCAACTCTAAACCTTCCAAACTTCCATAGATCTTCCCCTAAACACTTAGGATCACTACTATACTCAGTACCCAATAGTTTAGACTCGTAAAACAACCCAAAAACACGAATCAAAAACACTAAAGGTACACTACTACTCTACTAACAAGGATTCAACAATTGTTCATCAAGAACTTCAAGATTTATCATTCAATCAATAGAATACTTGTTGAATTAAACATGTTGGTGTTTGGGTGAACGAATCCAACATAGAAAGAACTCACATACCTCGATAGGAATCACCCTCGACAAATTCCACAAGAATCTCTTGGCGTTCTTGGTGAAATCTTGATATTTTCTCTCCTTCTTCTCTTCTCTTTTCTCCCAAACCCTAAGCGTAAAAAGTATTTTCTAATATGAACCAAAACTTAATTTTACCCCTATTAAACCTTTAAAACAAATTAGGAAATACTAGGGTAAAAAGACTACTTTACCCTTACTAAAATCCAGATTGGACTTTCCTCAATCCAACACCAACTTTTGAAAGGCATATCTCCCTCATACATCATCGAAAATGTGCAAACTCGGCACGGTTAGAAAGATCTTCCCAAGGTCTTTCCTACCATATAAGGAACTCACACTTAATCCTCATGAGATGGAAGTTATTCTTAGTTATTTCAAGTTATGATATGTTACAAAGTTCTATATCAAAATTCATTTCATTTTATTTTAAAAATAAAGCTCACCACACAATGCACAAGAAATAATAAGGCGAATTTGTTTTAACCTTAACTTTAAGCAAAACAATTTCTCAAGTAATACATATACGCATCACGAGGTAATAAAGGAAGTCTATAGGTCACAACAATGTTAACCTGTATTGCCAAATAGTTTAACACTTTCTTTCTTTTTCTTTATGCACATTTCTATACATATTTGTACCAACCACATCAATCTTTTTCCTAGATAAAAAAATTTCATTTTTGCCCAAGTTTTTGTGATAAGGACTTTTTAGATTTTTCTTACGTTAGACAAAATCTCCAAAAAAGGCTACCTATGTATCTTGTCAAAGAAAGACTCAGGTCAATCGTAGTTCAGAAAGACTATGAATACAACATTATTTTTAATAAGAAATACTTATTTTTTTAATATGGATCACCGAACCTGAGGAGGGTTGCCTACGTATCTCATCAAGTTGAGAATTAGGTGTGCTTAGTTCCTTCGTTTGGACAGTTAATTTTTTTTATGTTATTGAAACTTGACTTGACAAATGCATTATTTTTCAATGCATTTTACATGCAGCACATAAATGGATCGAAGTGGTCAAGTAAGAGATGTATACTAGTCATAGACTGACCAAATTCTTATTTAAAGTCACTAAATACAAATATGCAAATGCGTAAAATCTATTGGTGATAAAAATGACCTTAAAATTATGCAAATGAGTGAAATCTACAAAAAATAGTCGGTCAATTTTTAAGCGTAAATCAAGTGGTGTTGAACTACCACCGACCACAATAACAATAATAAGAATAAATAACAATAACAATAAAAATAACATACTAAAATTTTTTGTCTATGAGGTTAGATATTCCCTGGATAAGAAGTATGGGAGGAAATTATCAATTCCTTTTTTATATTGAATTTCAAAATTAAAATGGGATAGTTGGTCCTGCCACCTAGCAAATATCAACTTTGAAGCATCGTTTTTGAAATCTTTATCAAACATGTATTTAACAGATTGGGCATCTGTTCTAATCAAAAAAAATTGATTATAAAGATCATCTTGAAGTTTCAAGACGCATTTAACAATACAAAACATTTCATGTGCTATAGTCACATATTTGCGTTGGGTTTCAGTTCATTTACCTGAATAAAAACGAATAAGATATTCATGTTTACCATGAGGGTTAACTTGTTTAAGAATCCCTCCGTAACCAATATTTGAAGCATCAGTTTCAATAATTTTGGTTCATGCTGGGTTACCAAGAGTTAACCAAGGTAAGGTTTTTATCCTTTGTTTAATACTTCTAACAAGCGTAGTAAGATTCTCATTCCAAGAGCATTTATTACTCTTTTTTAATCTATCTGTCAAAGGTGCAAGATCTTTAGACAGATTTTTATAAAAAGGGGAAATGTAATTTAAACTTCCCAAAAATCTTTGTAACATAGTCCTGTCTGTTATAATATCAGGAAACTTCGACGCAAAATCAATAGATCTCTGAATATGAGTAATTTTTCCTTGACAAATTTGATATCCTAGAAATCGAACATCAGTTTGAAATAAACTCATTTTTGATTTAGAGATAACTAAACCATTTTGAATAACAATTTTCTTGAAGATCTCAAGATGCTTAATATGAGATTCAAGAGTTTTTGAATAAACAAAAATATCATCAATATAAACAATTATAAAATCCATATATGGATTAAAAGTATCATTCATGATCTTTTGAAATTCAGACGGCGCGTTTTTCAAACCGAATGGCATAACATTCCATTCATATTGGCCAAAAGGAACATTGAAAGCAGTTCGATAAGGATGTTCCTTAAAAATCTGAATTTGCCAATATCCTGACTTTAAATCAAATTTAGAAAATATATTAGCATCATATAACCTGGATAAAAGATATTTTTTATTTGGAATAGGATATCTAATCCATTTTAAATTATTGTTTAAAGATTTATAGTTTATAACTAACCTGGGAACACCTCTTTCTTGTTCTGCAACTTTATTTACATAAAAAATAGTACAAGAGCAAGGAGATTTTGAAGGCTTTATTAATCCTTTCTATAATAAATTATCAATTTGTTTTTTACAAAATTTCACTAATTGACATTCATTTGGCAGGGGCGAGATTTAGTGGGAATATCATTTTCAGAAAAATTATCTTCATATAGCAGAGTAACAATATGCTTTTTCCTGTCCCAAAAAGCACTTGGATGGTCCTCACAAATGTCAGCTGCCATTTTTTCAGAAATCAATTTAATTTTTTCTTGTATTTTAGCTGATCGAATAGATTCTGAAATATTCATGCTATATATTTCCATTTGTAAAGAATCAATATATTTCTGTTTTAAATGGATTAAAGAGTTAATATCTCTAGTGATTGGTTCAGTAATAAATTCAAAATTAATGGTATGACCATTATAATTTGCTGAAAAACCTTTTGCATTTAAATTTGAAAAAGGATAGATAGCATTTATAAAAGGAGTTCTGAGAATTATCGGATGATGTAATTGATTTTTAATTAAGAAGAAAAAATGAGGAATACAGACTTTACTCTGACAAATACAAGTATTAGACAACTTATACTTTATGTCTAAAGCATGATTAGATGCAGATTTAACAATATGAGTTGTTTTTTTCAAAAAACCTTGAAGGGATTAATCCTTCCTGAATGCAACTAACATCTGCACCACTATCAATCATAGCAATACTAGTTACTTTGAAATCATTAT